>NC_081414.1:394110406-394792906 GCF_030272615.1 Cryptomeria japonica | reverse complement strand
CGAGCATATACATATACTTAAACACTCATCTATGCAAGATGCATGCCATAAAATCTAATGCGGTGTGTGAGATTCCATTTCCATGTATGTATATATGTATATGTAAATATACATATATGTTTATATGTATATATGTACATATATATATACATATGTGTATGTATATATATACATATACATACATGTTTATATGTATATATATATACATACATGTATATATATATACATACATGTATATATATATACATACATGTATATATATATACATACATGTATATATATATACATACATGTATATATATATACATACATGTATATATATATACATGTTATATATATATATGTATGTATGTATATATATATATATATATATATATATATATATATATATATATATATAATCAAACATATACATATACTTAAACACTCATCTATGCAAGATGCATTCCATAAAATCTAATGTGGTGTGTGAGATTCCATTTCCATACCGAATTCGAAAAGCTAAAACAACTCTACCTGAACCAAGTTCTCACCTTCATCCATGTTCACCTATTCTTGCATTCACTTGCACTCGATTGTTCATTAGCAATGACAATCTCCAATTTCACAATAAAACAATTTAAATCATTCATTTGCATTTAAATTTCTATTTCAATTCCAATCTAATTTCAATTTAAGTTTCAATTTCATTTCAATTTCATTTCAGTTTCATTTCAATTTCCATTTCATCAATGTAACATAAATATAAATAATTTTCCTAATTTAATAATTGCAATTAAATATAAATAAAAATGGTTCATGACATTGGCACCCTGGTTTAAAGGCAGGCAAGACATTTGATATGCTGGAACAATTGATAGGACAGATTTCAGTAATGTAGCTCTACCTACATTAAACAACCACTTTCCTTTCCAAGATTCAATCTTTCTCTCTATTTTTGTCAATATTGGATCCCATAGCTTATTAACCCTACTACCTTTATCTAATGGTAAACCTAGATATCTGCAAGGAAATTCTCCTTTATTGAAGCCAAGAATTCGGCAGAGCTCATCCTCACTCTATTGGGTAGAGTTAAGAAAGAATATTTCAGACTTATTGGCATTGATTGATTGTCCCAATGCCTTGGCATATAGGTTTAGAATCTTCCTAAAAGCCATTGACTCTGATTTACTACCTTCCCCAAAAAGCATAGTGTCATTAGCAAATTGCTCATGGGTTATATTTTCTACACCTTCGGTTACTTTAATTCCTTTTATTTGTCCTAAAGATTTAGCCCTGCTGATTGACTTGCCAAAGGATTCCGCCATGATTATGAAGAGAAAGCGGGATATATGATCCCCCTACCTCAACCCTCTAGAGGCTTCAAAGTATCCATCTGGAGAGCCATTTACCAAAATAGAGAATCTTGGAGTGGATATACAATTAAAAATCAGATTAATGAATTGTTTATCGAATCTGAATGCTTCCATACATTTACAGAGAAATCTCCAATCTACTCTATCTCAGGCTTTCTTGATATCAAGTTTAATTAGTATGATAGGGTTTTGATTGTGTTGAACAGAGTAGATAGATTCTTGAGCTATTATTACTCCATCTAAGATGAATCTCCCAGGCACAAAGTTCATTTGTTCCTTCAAAATAATAAAGGGTAAAATTCTTTTAATTCTTTTAGCTAGTGCCTTAGACAAAACTTTATATACTGTATTGCACAACGAGATCGGTCTAAAATCATCCAACTCTTCAAATTTATCTTTTTTAGGAATGAGAGTGATAAATGTATTGTTAATTTCCTTTATAATCCTATCTGAATTCCTCATAGCTTCTACTGCTTCCCACAAATCCTTGCCTACAATATGCCAACATTTCTGAAAAAAGCCTATAGGAAATCCATCTGGCCCCAACGCCTTATCTGGATGCAATTGATTTAATGCAGATTCTATTTCAACCAATGAGAAAATACTATTCAACATTCTATTCTCTTCCTCTGAGATAATTCTAGGTAGGGTTCTAAGTAATTCCTATTGAGACTTTAGATCCAAACTTCCCCAATTGTTGAGATTATCCTTAAAATAGTTTGTTAAATCCATTTCAATCTCTTCTGGATCTTCTATTAGGATGCCTCTACCTCCTTTAATGTTGAAAATTCTATTAACATTCCTTCTCTATTTAATACTATTGTGAAAGAATCGCTAATTTCTATCTCTTGCGCCTAACCAATTTTCTCGAGACTTGTGTTTCCAAAAAATCTCTTCTTTTGTCAAAATATCTTCGTATTTATGTAGCAACTCTTTTTCTCCGGATATACTTAATCTAGTCCATACCTTCCTTAAGACATGTTTCTCCCAAGCATAAAAAGATATCTTTTCGGATAAGATGAGAGGAGATGAAATAAATAATTTGTAAAACAAATAAATCTAATCCTCACCCAATTTGTGGATGGAAGCAGTGAATTGGTTTTCAATTGGGGTGGTTGTCGTTTATTATTTTGTGCAACAATAATTATATTCTGGAGAGGATATTGAAAATCGATAATTTGTTTTGGAAAAGAGAAAATAATAGTTTTCTTGTTTAAGAGAATCAAAGATTATTGCTTATGCAAAGGTGAGGTATGTAAATTAATTGTCAGTTTGATCTTATTGTGTTGTGTTGCTTGAATCCTCGAGTTGTCATTTCCAAAAAATATAAAAAGAGGCAAAGTATATAATAATAGTGTCCTCGAAGAGCATAAGCGAATATCTTCTGTTTGACTCCATTCCACATACAAACTATGGCAAAATCTAGGTATTGCAAATACTTAAATTATACTAGAACCAAAGATTTATGCAAAGATATAGTTATATGAACTAAAACTTCCACCTTGGCATGAATAATTATGCATAGTATAAATTCTATCTCTACTTGGCTGAAAAATAAATTATTTATATATATTAAGATATAATATTTAAATGATTATATTAACTTAATGAATTATGTGATAAGATATAAGGTTATCTCCAATAATGAAAATTATCATGCATGTCAAGAAGGGCATTATACAAAATTGGATCTTGTATGGGTTAAGAGATAATCTATTATATGCTTCCAGATTAATTAATTTTAGATCATCTTTCCTTATTGTTAGTAGGTTGGCATGGTAGTATGTGATATTCAATTTACAATTAAAGGTTAAGTAGCTTGAACAAATAAATTATTATTATATTCAAATGCTTGTCTTTCTTTGCAATTGAGAGTAGTTAAATCCCTGTGTCAATAAAGACCATAAGTTCCATGACTTGAATCAAATATGAAATGGCATGCTTAGAGTCAAATCAAGAAAAGGCTCTTGCTAATAGTTAGATCCCTTATATATTAAATATCTAGGAATAGGAACTATAATTTTATCTTATTTCGATTCAATATTAAGTAATTGATTGGTTGTCGTATATGGTGAAAATGATGATGATAAACTATTGTAAAACCACAAAGATCCAACCACAATAAACCCTAGTCCTACAACTAAAACATTTACCATACACCAATGGAGATACCTAAAAACATGCAAATCAACAAATGAAGCAATATTACCATTCACATGCCAAGTAGGGTTTCAATCTCCATTGTCTCCTATCTCCATTGATCTTGTTTGATATATCTGCTCTTAGATTTTGTATATGCATAAGAGCTCAACAAAGAACGGATTGTGGTTGTGAAGTCGCTTGATCGCAATAAGGATTGATTGCATAAAGTATTGATTAGCTGGTTGATTAAATTAGGGTTGAATATGATGAGAGTGTCCTCTTATAAAGAAGATGTTTTAGAAAATGGAGGGATAAGATTAAGAGGTGAAAGATAAATGGTTGGATAAGATTAAAGGGTAGGTAGAAGAAATAATAAAATAATGGAGGGGGTAGGTAGAGGAAAATTAAAATTAAATAAATAAAAATATTTATTTAATTAAAGAGGACAATTTTAGGTGTCTACATTTTGTCCCTCTTTGAGACAATGCATCTTGTTGCATTGGCTCAAAGAAGATAAAATAAATTGATACAAAGTTGCCCCAAGATGGGAATGCTATGCCCCCTTGAGAGATTGGATGGAAAAAGTGAAAGAATTGTAGATAGTCTCTTGTTAAGAAAGAAAGGCTAGAAAGATTGACAGAATAGGGTGACAAGGTCACGCGAGAAAAAGAGATTGACTTAGGAAGGAAAGACTAACATGAGAGACTAGGGCTAAGTAGCCTATACATACAAGCCATAAGGAAAACAATCTCATTTCCATCCACAACATAGAGGAGATCAAAGCACCTAGAGCTTGGAGAGCAGTCAACAGAGCACGAGAGATGGCAGAGAGGCTTCACAGATTCGATCATGTCCAACGGTTCCATATACTAGATGACATGGGTGAGCCAGTATGTACCTAAACCTTATGTTGTATGTTTTTATATTTATTTCTTCATTTAATACATTTTAGAGTAGTTTAGCAAAAATACAGAGTTGGTGTTTTAAGGTCTGAACATGTCTAGGTTAGGTTTGTCTGTGTCTATGATGAACAGTCGCATCTAGGTCAGCTTAGGGAACGTCTATGAATGTAATCATGTCTATGTATGAATGCGGGTCTATTTATGATAAACAAGCATGTCTTCGATAGGAAAACACATTTTCGAAGAACAAAACCACATCTATGATGAACAGGCACGTTTGCATTGCAAAAACAGGTCTAGGTTAAGTAGTGTAATGTTTGTGCTTAAGAAAGCACATCCATGTTGTCAAAGAATGTTTGGGTAGGGTAAAAGAATGTCTGTATAGTGGAAACACGTATGTGTCTAGGATAGGCAAAAATTTATAGTTCTGTGATGACATATGTTGTCAATTGGATAAGTTGCTGAGATGATTCACTCAAACAGGTGCCCTAGGAAGACAAACTGAAAGATAGGATAGAATTGACAATTTTGTGATAAACATACGATGCCAATTGGATAAGATTATGAGAGGATTCACTCAATAGGTGCCCTAAATAGGTAGGTTTGCTAAGATGAATATAGGATAAGCCGTCGAATTGATAAAATCTGGTGAGTGCTCTAGAAAAATAGGATCAAGTGCAATGTGATAAACATATACATTGATAGGATGTAGCGCCATGTGATAAACATAAGCACTAAGATAGGAGTAGAACTATGTGATGAACATGAGTACCACTAGGATTGACATGATTAATTTGACTGGATGCAGGAGTACTTGCCCCAGTTAGAGTTATGAGAGAGATTTCCAGTGAATTAGTGGTTACGACTAGAGTTGACCTTCGAGGAGCATGTCGATATTGACGTGATGGGATTGAGACACATACTATACATGCCAGAGATAAGGATGAACACATGATTGTTGACTACTCTTGCAGAGAGATGACATTCAGAGACCTGCATGTTTCATTTGTCGATTGACGAGATGCCAGTCACCTTAGAGGATGCTTACAGGATACAATAACGAGTGCCAATCCATGGGGATCTAGTAGTATATGACCCAGAGGGAGACAAGGATGCACTCAAATGAGTCTTTGGAGACCCAGATCTAGAGTTGAGACCAGGACATCTTAGCTGGGAGCTTATGTACTCCAACAAATAGAGATTGGCAGCTGTGTTGGGAGGGGTTATTAGTGGGTCCTTCTGTCCCGACATAGTGACACGGGGTTTGGTTATCAGATGGGGGACACTGGAGATCCTTCTCACTAAGAGGAGGAGATTTGCATGGGGGCCATGTATTCTAACTCATCTATACCATGAGTTGTACCAGTTTATTTAACTCAGTGGCTGCGTGTTAGAATGTGGAGTTACACTACTATAGGTGTGGGTGTATGAGCACATAGTTGTGACTAGGCCTATACATTTCAGGTTCAGAGGGCATGAACAATCATATGTACACTTGTAAAGAATGATCACTTCCCAGTCATGGATTAGGAAGTTAGATTATTGGCGGTGAGTGATAAACGATATTGATAGTGTGATATGGAGGCCTTATCTTGACTGTGAGGTCTGAGAGGAGGATGCCACAAAGCTACCATTTTGTTTCCACAATGAGTATCTCATTGGGAGGACTTTGTACATTTTGGATAGGCATCTGATTGACAGAGTATGTAGGCAGTTCAACAGACAACAATGTCTACCATGGGTTTCGGGAGAGTATGCACGCACTGTTAGAGAGAAGGCTCACTGGGGGTTGATTTTATCATATGATGCAACGGTTACACAGTTTGAGCAGATGGTACCTATGCCATGGGATATTTTTCCTGATATAGTTGACGCAAGAATGGATGATGAGTACAAAGCATATTTTGAGGCACATCCATTTCCATGATTGACAGATCTTGGAGAGCCCATACTTGCAGAGGAGGTTGATGACGATGAGGATGGAGGTGGCTGATGGAGGAGGTAGAGGAGAGGAGGGGCGATGCAGACTGTCTAAGGTAGAGGAGGACAAAGGGATGGAGGGAGAGTAGAGGGAGCACATGGAGATGGAGGGGCATGGCAAGGAGGTAGACCACCCAGGGGCAGAGGAGGACAAATATTGCAGGGTCCAACCCAAGAATAGGGACATGTTCAGATTGGACAAAGGCAGGTACATGTACAGGTGCTAGATAGACTAGTTCAGGGTGGATAGGGATATGGTGCTCCATAGAAAAGAGAGAAAGTAGAGGGATCCCAAGGAGGAGCTGAGGAGGAGAATGAGTTGTTCATGTTGTGAGAGCTCACACAGGTCAAGGCCAATGAGATTGATGATCTTGAGAGAGAGGTGACTCGATGAAGGTGATAGCTAGAGGACATGCAGTAGGAGAGGGATGAGGCCATGCAGAGATACACAACTGCAAAGGATGCTTTGAGGGTAGGACAGACTACAGCATCAGGTGACTCCAAAGCAGGATATGTTTTTTGTCTCCAGGTAGGAGAGGAGATAGCATATTGGAGGAACTTATATTATGCAACAGTACCTCCAAAGTTGAGAGCAGGGAGCTACAGGAGAGCTTCACGCTCGATCAAGACAGGCAATGATAGACAAGCAATGTCTAGTGGATGGGTCATGGGTCCACCCACACCACCAGCAATAGGGAGAATAGATAGGCAAGATGATCTTGGGGTAGGGACTTTGAGTGCTCAGATTCCTTTGAGGCCTATCAGCTCCGAGGGAGCGTCATCATCATAGTTCTCTAGAATCCCATTTTGTATCGATTTATGTATGATGACATAGACATCTTCGGGTGAATTTGTAGTCATATGATATTTTGACATCATTGTATCATGACACTGATATTTGTTATATATATGAGATGATCCATCCTCGCGACAACTATATGCTTTATGATTATGTGATGTGATGATTCTATATGATGATGCAATCTATGTACAATGTGTTATTATGATTCTTATGAGTTATTGTGATGCTTATGATAATTATGATATGGATGCAAATTTATACATGATGAAATGCAATATGCTTTTTTTTTTTTTTCTAGATTTATATGTGCATTATACAAGATGCAAATATGATATGTACTAAATGCAGATGGACATATGTTAAGGATTTATTTACATGATGAAATGCATGATGTATATTTTTATCATTTTGTGTTTTATATGAGAATGTAGATGCTTATATTAGATGCTAATCAGTGGTGTGTGCATGATGTGATTCTATCATGATGTCTTATATGCATGTGTATTATGTGACAACATGTAATGATGTAGGCAAAAACTATATGAAATGCTGATCTTTTTGGTGTGTTATTATACTCAGTCATGTGATAGTAGGCTACATGGACTCGGGAAGGGACGATGGAGGACAAAAGGAAAGGGGGATGGAAGGTAGAAGATATGGAGGTGAAAGAGATTCTTGTGCTATTATCATCATTGAAATTTATTATGGCAAATAGGTTACGACTATCTAGGTATAGGTTCGACCCCATCCTTGCCTTTCTAGTCAAAGACATCCTAGAGATAGAATCTCTAGTTAGAGACAACCCATAAAAGATAAAAGACATGTCATCAAAAGATAAAATCAAAAGAAAACAAGAATTGATACCAACATTCAATGGAATCCTCAAGTTATTTGTGTTTCTTGCCACATATGTTAACATGTTTGATCTGGTCACAATGTTGTTTTCCTAATAAAGGATGGATGATGCTAAAAGACCTATTGTTGCCAAAGTTTTATGAAAGATTTGGTTTGTTGAAAGCCCACTGCTAATTGCGTCTCATCTGAAACTAACCGAATCCATGAAACTGATACTTTATTGCAGAGAAGAACATACTTTATTGTGAATTGGCGATGCAAAATGACCTTTTATTGCGGATTGTGCGCAAAAAGGAGGAATGAAAAAATGATGCTCCTTAAAACATGTGATGCTCAGGATACCACTTCCATCACTAGAATTAGGATTTTGCCCCAGTTACAGATTGGACTTGATTTATTATGGAAAGAAAGGGTGAAAAGGGGAGGTTTATCATGAATGACTAACCAATCTTAGGTAGATCAATAACAAGCCATGATGGGAATGGGTAAATTTATTATGAGATGGTAGGTTGTGAGTGTGTGCAAAGTGAAAGGATGAGATTGAATCATAAAGGGAGGAGTAGCAAATTCTCTACACATGGTGTCGATAACCCAGTTTTCACCATGGTACTTTCCCAGGGTGCCACCGAAGTGGTTTTCACCATTGGACGAATTTATTTCTCTTTACTTTTTTTTATTTTTTCAAAAAATTTGTGTCACAAGGCGCCTGTTTGTCAGGTTTTCACCAAGTAACAATTTTTTTATATTTTTAATTTTTTTTGTATTTTTTATATTGGGATACTTTGAAAAATATGTGTTAAACCTACAAAGGTGCATGCTGTTGATAGGATCCTCCAAAGGTTCTCCATCTGGTGTTAAGAGATTATATGCACCTGATCTATATGTTGTTGTGATGATGTAAGGGCCAAGCCAATTTGGTTCAAATTTGCCCTTCTTTTCTCCGTCTTACTGATTTTTAGGATTTTCTTTGAGAACTAATTCACCCACCTCAAATGTGTGAGGCTTTACCTTATGATTGTAGCTTCAACTTATTCTTTTCTAATATTCTTTGAGATGATTAAAAGTAGTTTGTCTACGCTCATCTAATAATTGCAAATCTTGTAAGCGAGAGACCCTATAATCTTCATCGTTAATTAGATTGTGCAAATAGATTTGTAGGGAAGGTAGCTCGACCTCAATAAGCAAGATATCTTCGACATCGTATACAAGTGAGTAAGGGGTAGCTCCAGTAGGTGTGCGAACACTTGTGTGGTAGGCCCAAAGTGCAAGTTTGAGTTGTGTATGTCAGTTATGGCTAGCATCATTAAATATCTTTTTAAGGATTTTGAGGATAGTTTTGTTAGACACCTCAACTTGATCATTACCGTGGGGGTAATATGGGGTGGAAAAATAATGATGGATATGGAAACGATCACAAATATCACAAACCACTTGATTTTTGAGTAGACGCCCATTGTTTGTGACAATGGAAAGGGGAACATAGTATTGACAAATGATATAGTTAAGGATAAAAGTTAAAAATATGCTTTTTGGTGACTTGGGTGAGAAGAACGACTTCAATCCATTTTGTAAAATATTATGTGGTTGTAACAATGAATTTATGGCCATTGGAAGAGGGGGGGTGAATCTTACCTATGAGGTCGAGTCCCCACTAACAAAAGGGCCATGGAGTGGCAATCGGTTGAAGTTCCTGCACTAGTGCATGAATAAGGTCTCCATGAATCTGACACTACTTACACTTTCTGACAAAGTGATATGAGACTTTTTCCATAGTAGGCTAGTAGTATCCAGTCCTCATCAATTTCTTGGCTAAGGTTGGACCACTAGAGTGAGCACCACATATACCTTCGTGAACCTCACATAACACAATTTGAGGTTTGTCACTTTCTAAACATCTAAGAAGAATACCATCTAGACCTCGATGATAAAGGGTTTTGACTAAAATGACATATTGGGAGGATTGACGAATGAAGGTACGACATTGATTGTTGGAAAGGTCAGGCAGAAGGATATTGTCATGGAGGTAAGTGAAAATCATACCATACCAAGGGGAATTGGGACCAACAACACATATCATTTCTACAAGAGTGATTTCATATGAGGGAACCAAAAGATTATCAACCAAGAACTCATAGCGGGTCTCATTCTAAGGCATATCAATCAAAGAAGCAATAGTAGCCATAGCATCTAGAACTCGATTATTACCCCTTGGGATCTGCTCAAAGATTATCTATGTGAAATGTTGCTTAAAATCATCCACCATTTTCTTGTAAGGCATTAAATTTTCATCCTTAGTTTGATAATCCTCATTTTCTTGATGAATCACAAGTTGAGAGTCCCCAAAAACATGAAGTTACTGGATCTTCCACTGAACTACAATTTGTAATCCTATTGGTAATGCTTCATATTCTGCTATGTTATTCGTGCAAGGGAATGATAATCGATATGACTTAGGAATGGAGTCCCCTTGAGGTTTGATGAAGAGGATACTGACTCCTATGCCATGTTGCATGTATAAACCATCAAAATATAATTGCCAAGGCTTTACATTTATCACTGTAAGAATGGATTCATCTGGGAATTCCAAGACAATGGGAGTATCATCAATCATAGGTGCATTTGCCAGTTGATCTGTAATAGCTTATCCTTTAATTTCTTTTCTATCCACATATTCAATGTCAAACTCACTTAGGATCATAACCCATTTAGCTAATCTGTAGTGAGTGTCTCCTTATTGAGAAGATAATTGAGTGGATCTATCCTTGCAATGAGATTTGTTTCATGAGTTAGTATGCAATAACATAATTTTTGTGAGGCAAAAACTACAGTAAGACATGTATGCTCAATCGGTGTGTAGTTAAGCTCATAACCAACCAAAGTACGACTGATATAGTATATTGCTCTTTCCTTGCCTTCATTGTCCTATTGCGCCAAGAGTGCCCCCAGTGCTGTTTGTGTAGCTGATATGTAAAGTAGTAGTGGTTTTCCTGGGATAGATGGCATCAATACTGGTGGATTCAAAAGATAACATTTGAGGATTTGGAAAGCCTATTGACACTTATCATCCCATTTGAACTTGATATTTTTGTGAACTAGATGCTGAAAAGGATGACATGTATCTGCAAGTTGGGTGATGAATCAACATATATATTGAAGTCTTCCTTGTAGAGACCGAAGTTGACTAATATTCTTTGGTGGTGGCATCTCTAATATAGCTCTAACTTTTGTTGGATCTACTTCAATTCCTCTTTGTGAAACGATGCATCCAAGTAGTTTCCAGGAGGTCACAACAAAGACACATTTCTTAGGATTTAATCTTTGTATTTTTCCATACGTTCAAAAACCACAGATAGGATATCAAGGTGTTTTTCTCTTGTTATTGACTTTCCCAAGAGATCATCAACATAATCTTCCATAGTGACATGCATGAGATCATGAAAGATTGTTTTCATTTCACTTTGATATGTAGCAGCCACATTATTTAATTTGAAGGGCATAACTTTCCAACAAAAGGTATCCCAAGGACAAGTAAATGTTTTTTTATGTTGGTCTTCAGGTGCTATTTTGATTTGGTTATACCCAGAGAATCCATCCATCAATGATAACATTGCATGACCAACTGTAAGATCTACTATCAAATCAATGTTCAGCAGTGGGAAATCATCTTTAAAACAAGTTTTATTGATGTCTCTGAAATCTGTACATATTCTAATACTATGTTCTGGTTTACTGATAGGTACCAGGTTAGAAATCCACTCGGGGTAATCAATCGGTCTAATGAATCCAACATCTAATAATTTATCTAGCTCTACCTTGACTAATAGTGCCACCTATGGATGCATCTTTCTCAATTTCTGTTTTACAGGTTTAGCTCCCAGAGTAACTGTAAAATGATGCATTACTAAATCAGAGCCCAATCCAGGCATATCTGCATATGACCATGCAAAGTTGCTTTGTCATTCTATGAAGAAACTTATGAACTTTGGTCTTTCTTTTTATTCAAAGACTATGCTAAGAAGATGTTGTGTGGAACTTCCTTTGTGCCTATATTTATCTTGATATTTTCCTCCACCAGCATCAATGATTTCTCTTCATATGATGTCATAGGGAGAGTGTCAAACTTTCCATCCTCAGGCACCTCATAGAGGTTTCCACCTTCAGAGACATCCTTTATTTTTACCTTTTTAGGGCTAGATAGTGCCACAATGTGGTTTTCACCATAAGACCCATGATTTGTTTTTATTTTTATACTTTTGCGACTAGAAGGTTTGGCATCTCTCCAAGATATTCCGCACTATTGAGTTCTACGATGTATCTTGCTTTGTGGTCCCCAAGAGGAAGGCCATTCCTTATGCGAAGGTAGTCAATTAAGGCCTTGTCATTTTGGAAGGTGTCTTAATTAT
Source organism: Cryptomeria japonica (assembly GCF_030272615.1). Lineage (NCBI taxonomy): Eukaryota > Viridiplantae > Streptophyta > Pinopsida > Cupressales > Cupressaceae > Cryptomeria > Cryptomeria japonica. Next base: position 394,780,467 of record NC_081414.1, on the reverse strand, counting down.
GGAGGCCCTTGTTGGTTCTAGTCAATGAGTTGTGGATGAATGAGGGGAAGGCCATCAATATTTTCAATGTCAACAGGGGTGAGGGTAAAGACACAATATTATTCAGGTATTTCAATGCAATCGTCAGGGTAATCGCTAGAACTCTACTCATCTATCTCAATTATAAATGAATCCAAATCGACATCACTAGAGGGGCACTTAGCAACAAGAGTCTTCACTCTTCATGGTTTTGACCTAGAACCTTGAGATGTTGAGGACTTGGGATCCCAAAATGTTTTTATCCATGATTCTCCAATATCTTTCTTTTCTTGAGATGTAGGCTCTGATATAGTTGCTTGACCAACTCTGAATTTTTTCTTAAACTCTTCTTCTTCTATGGGTTCACCTGGTTCTCTGAATGTTCTGGTGAGCTCATAATCACTAGACGACTTATGTGAACCCCATTCCCATTCGTTAGAGTTTGTGGAATAACGTTTCTTTTCTTGTTGGTCATTAGTGGAGATAGAAATTGTGATTTGCAATGCTTCTTTATAATTGTGAGTACCTAATCTAAAGGGTATAAAACCGAGTCCTTTGGAACATTGTTTTTTGAAAGTCAACTTTGCTTGCAATGGTCCAATAATTCCTTACTTTTATAACCCAAGAGGGCCTTTACCATCATATTCAAATTTTTGTAAGAACTTAAAGCCTTTTCCATACTTTTCACATGGTATTTTGATGTGAGCTTGTGTAACTTCCTCTTTAGGTTCTTTGTAAAGCATTTTGTGGAGATCTTCTTCTTCCATCTCACCCCATTTTTGGAATATGGTGGGATCCCATTTTATAGTAATAGAGGATAATTTTTTAGAAGGATTTGGTCATCCATAATCTTTAAGAGAATTCATTATTTGTCTTAAATACATGGTTTTATTCAAAGTATATTCTCCCATGCCCTTGTCCTTGTATTTTCCTTTAATCTCACCTTGTTTTTATGTAGAAGGTTTTAATGATTCTACATCCACATATGCCAATGAAGGAGTTGCCATTCTATTTATTAGAATTATTATCTTTGATCTTGGTCATAGGTTATTGCAATATATGAACGAATTTGGATGACCTTTTATTGTTACTTCAACTCCATTATAAGAAAATTTAATACATTGATGATATATTGATGGTACTGCTCTCATTTCATGTATCCACGAACATCCCAAAAGTATGTTATATGTGAGATCTAGATTTAGGACTTGACAAACCACATCCTTTGTGACTGGCCCAATTCTCAAAGGTAAGGTGACTATTCCCTTGGATGAGCATTCTTCATCATCATATGCTTTAATGGTGATCTTATAATTTGAATTCATAGCTAGTTTAGAGTATCCCAATTGCTTAATAGTATTCAATGTACAAATGTTCAGACCTGTTCCTCCATTTATCAAGACTCATTTGATATGAATTTTATGGAGAAAGGCTTCAATGTGGAGAGGTGCATTGTGCAGTTGGCATATAGAGACATCATCAACTTTTGTGAATGTAAGGCAATGTGGAGTGGAAAGATATCCCACCATGGCTTGAAACTAGTCCACATTCAGATTAGTGGGTACAAAGGTTTCTCTCAAGGTTTTTTCAAGAATAGCCTTATGTGAAAGGGATATACATAAAAGCTCAAGGATGAAAATGAGGGCGGGTATCTTTCATAACTGATCTACAAGGTCATACTCATTTTTGGTAAATGATGAGGTCGTGGTCTTGGGTGGAACACCTCGTAAGATGACTTTACCTCAATGGGTTGTGACATTACATTCAAAGCTTTCATCATTAGATGGTGAAGAGGATGGTCCAATTCCTTTCAAAACAACTTTACCCCTTTGGGTAGAACCTTTGGGATTTTTGTCCTTTATGATAATGGTAGAAACATAATTGTCCATTGAAAGGTGGTTAGCAGTAGAATCATAATCATAGGGCATCCTAGCATAATTAGCTTGATTATCTTCTTTGGCTTTTACTTTATCATGTTTAGGGAATGGCTCCTTAAACATCGCATTTTCCTCATTGGAGGTATGACCATCAACTTCTATGTCACCTTTGTCTATAAGATCTTGCATAACATTCTTCAATCTGTGACAATTTCTAGTAGTATGTCCTTTGCTCTTGTGATACTCACAATACTGATCATCATTCCACCATGTAGGTTTTACTTTTGGTTCATATGGTGGATTATCTGGTAATGTTATAAGATTGTTTGCAACCAATTTCTTAAATGTTCTCTCAATTGGCTCTCCCAATGGAGTATATTTCCTTTGAGACTTTGATGACTTTTGAGTGTTTACTTGATTGTTCAAATTGGATGAACTTGTAGTGGGGAAAGTCACTTTTGGTTTTACAACATTTGCATCTACTACCCCATCATTGATTGTGTTCTTATTCTTGTTCCAAAAGTGAGGTTTGTCTTTTCCATTTGATTCCTCTTTGTTATCTTTGAATAGATTAATGGTGCCTTGTTCAATAAGGACTTTCTCAGTTTTGATTAAGTAAAAGAAGGTATTTGAAAGGTACCCGAACCTTGTACAAACCAGGAAAATAGATCAGCTATAAAAAGTGCCTGATCACTTCAAAAAGACAAAATGAACCCATCGACAAGGATCAGCTAACATAACATAACATTAAAAACCCAGAACAGATAGAAAAAGGAAAGCACGTAAACAACAAAAAGATAGAACCTAAGACACCAACTGAAATCTAAATACTATTCATAATTTCCTCAGCGTGAACAATCATTTGTTTCATGTTGTTCACTGAGGTCTTCAGATCCTCCAACTCATGACCTTTGATGTCGCCCTTAATCTTTGTGTTGGCTCTGGTCCTCCTTTCATGACCCTTCTTGTCCAACTGCTCTTTATCACCATCCTTCTTGGCATTGTTCTCGAACCTGTTGATAAGGATATTCATATTTTCCACCGACGATTTGACAATTCAGAAATTTTGGTCAGCAATGTTCTTGACATTGTGCTCCAACCTATCAATTTTGCTGCCAAAATCATTCATTTTGATTTCCATTTCCTTTCTATCTCCCATCTCATTGACCTTTTTTTCCGTAGCTATGATTTTTCCAACCATACATTCAATAGCTTCCGCATTATGCAGAACAACAACCAATTCTTTAACATGTTCAGCCAATGGCTTATCACCAACCGTAACTCTAGCAATAGCCTGCGTATCTATTTTCAAACTATTGATATCCTTCACCATGGTCACGATGGTCTCACAGAAAGCCTTAACAGTATCATTGTTACCACTGCCACTTATATCCCCTTTATCCTCCTTATGCAAACTTGTGGTATTCATGGCCTCAATATTGTCCATAACCGGGTTGCCCTCCCCTTCTTTATCCTGACTCTCAACCTTCTTGTTTTCTTCAGCCTCCTCCTCAGAATCAACCAGAATATGGTTGATATCAGAATTATTACCTTTTTAGTATTCTTTCTCTGAACCTATTTTCCAGTAGCTTTCCCTTTCTTTATTTTAACAAATTTTTTCTCAAAGGAGTCGGTTTCAGAATCCGACATACATGATTCCACAATAATCCATCTCTTCTTGGCCGTATTACTCCCTTTTTTGCTAGTTTCTTCTGATTCTCCCTCAGTCTCCAATTCAAAGTTAAAACCGCTAGCTTCACTCTCCATTGTCACATCTCTTGCATTTTTGCCCTTAATAGGCTTTTAAATGCACTTCCCCTTGAGCATTTTATAAACCAGGACCATAAGTCCCTAATGGAGGGCATTATCACCCTTAGGGTCCTTCTGGATCTCCTTTATAGTATGATCCATTGAGCATGCAAAGTAATAGGGAAGGCTAACCTTTTCCCCATGACAGAAATGGTTGAGTAAAACAAAGTGATGCCCGTAGGCTCTGGTAAACCTACCATCTAAGGTAATGTATTCAATAGAAGCGAATAAGACAAACCTCCATGGCCTACAAATTCTCTTCGGGGCATGGTAGGAGTTGTCGATTTTAATCATCTTTCTCCTCTCTTCATCCATAATAGGAAACTTGTTTGCTGCTTTATCTGATATGCCTCTATCCCTGTAAAATTTTATTGCCTCAGTAGTCATCCCCATGGCCTCGACGATGACCTTTTCGTCAACATTCATCATCTAGGATCCAATAAGAATTTTGCCGTTTTTCTAGTTCTTGATGAAATAGCTAGTGATTGTGGGATCTTTACCACTTAGCTGTTCCATGAAAACATTCAGACCCCCCTACTGAAGGATATCCTAGACTTCTTTGTTCTTTCTCCATTCAGATCAGGAAGTAGGTTCAAATCTTTTCTTGTTACCTCCCATTTTTCCGGCACCTTCCTTGCAATTCCTTCTCTCAATTTGATATCCTCTCCTCTGATTTCTGTGGTTATTCAGTGATAACACCCATAATCCATGCCAAATAATAATGATAAGACACCTATATAAATGCTCATTATCTTCGAAAAAACCCTACATCAAAAAAGGTGAAAAGGTCATTAGAAATAATGATTTAAAGTATCACATTACCTTGTCTAGCTTCGGTCCTGATTGAGCAAGGATTTCATTTCACTTGCAATCTCCATTTCACCATAACTAGTAATGATGTCTCTCGATTGGCAAGCCAGGTTGGCTGCCCAGTTAGCGCAGGAGTTGGCTTCCCTATACACGTGTAAAAACACACATTTCAAATTCTTCGCTGATTTTCCTAGTTGCTTTAATAGCATTACTAATTGATCAAGAAGGCGGGAATTTCATATTTAAACAATTGATTATGTTTAAGGAGTCTCCTTCACACCAAAATTTAGTGCATTTGGCTTCCTTGGCAAGGATCATCCCATGGTAAGCTGCTATGGCTTCAGCAACATGATTTGTCTGATTTCCTATGGGAATACATTTTATGATTTTGCATATTCCCCATTCATCCCTTAGGACCACGCCACATCTTGCAACACCCGGGTTACCCTTTGAAGCCCCATCAAAATTGATTTTCATCCATCCCCTGGGAGGGCTGATCCATATCACTCCCTCTCTAGGGTTGCTCTGAAAGCACTCTTGAACCTTTAATCTCCACTTTTTATAGATAAATTGATCATCCTTATTGTGAGGATTATCCATACCGCCTATGATATTCATATTTTCCACTATACTTCTTCTTATTTTTTCAAACACAATTTTAGCCTTAGTAGTCTTTTCTCTGAAAACTCTATCATTTCTCTCTTTCCATATGCCCCAACACATGTGAGGTAAAGCAATTTTCCATAATAAGGTAGTGGTTTTATTTTTTGAAGGATGATGCCATGAATTGAAAATCTCCTGAATTGAGTTGGGGAAGCCCCAACTGACTTTGAAGTGATCCAGACAACTTCCCTAAACATCACTAGAGAAAGGGCAATGAAAGAGCATATGGTTTATAGTCTCCTCATTCTGCTTACAAAGAATACAGAAACTAGGCATGCTAATACCTCTTTTTCTGATATTCTCAGTAGTAAGAATTTTATCTTTGAGGGCTATCCAGAAGAAAATGTTTATCTTAGGGGTGAGGCATTTCACCCATGCTTTAGCCCAGCATGGAATTTCCATGTTGTTGAACTGTTGATGATACAGAGAGGTAGCTATAAAATTACCACTAGCTGTGAGTTTCCAAATTAAATGGTCTTCTTCTTCAATCCTCACCATAGAGTTCATGACTTTATTCAAACTACCCAAAGACTGGTCCACCTGAGATAAGTCCTTCCACTGACCATCTTTCTAGTAATCCTCCACCTTGGTTCCAAATATTTCCTTGCATTGATTCTGAAATCTGTTCCACTCAGAATATTCATTCAAAGGGGTCTCCAGAAGCCAAGGGTCTTCCTAGAATTGGATAAGATTCCCTTTTCCCAATTTCCATTTTGCACCTTTGGCAATTGAGTCTCTTGTCCTAGATACATTTTTCCAAATGTTGGATCCAATTGGGATAATCTCTACTTTGAGGAAGCTTTGAAGGTTCAAACATTGACTTTTATATTTGTTATCCCATATCGTTTTCCACTCTCCTTGATTTCTATAACCTCTCCAAATCTTCTTGGCCATAAGGTAATTATTTATGTCTCTTATTCTTGTAAGGCCCAGATCTCCTTTCTTTATAGGCTTGGAGACCTTCTCCCATGCAATCAAGTTATTTCTCTTCTTCTCCTCAACCCCTGTCCATAAAAAGGATCTCTGAATCTTTTCAATGGGCTCAACATACTTAGTAGGAATCCTAAACAGACTGATAGCATAGAGAGGAATACTTTGAAGAGTGGATCTCAACAATTGAACCTTACCTGCTTGACTAAGAAGAGCACCCTTCCAGCCAAACAAATTTTTGTGGAATTTATCCACCAATGCTCCCCAAAAGGTATCCGGAGGATCATGGCATAAGGGGAGCCCCAAGTAAGAAGCGAGTAGACTACCAATTTGACCACCCAAAATATTACTAATTTTAATCCTCCTTCTCTCCGGGGTATTGATAAAATAAACAAAGCTTTTAGACCAGTTTATAAGTTGACCAGTGGCATTTCCATAGTTATCCAAAGCCTTTTTTAATATTCTAGACTCCTTCACTGTAGCTTTCCCCATTATTATAGAATCATCAACAAACTACTGATGGGAACATATTTGATCGGCCGAAGAAGGATTCAAATCACAAAACTCCCTTTTCTCAACCAACTTTCCAATACATCTCCCTAGACATTCCGCCATAATGATAAAGATAACTGGGGATAGAGGGTCCCCCTATCCGAGACCTCTAGAAGCTTTAAAGAAAGGAGAGGGAGATCCATTCATTAAAACAAAGAAAGAAGTCAAACAGATAAGTTGCCTGATAAGGCTAACACTTCTGGAGTTGAAGCCAAAAGCAAAGAGAACATCCATCATAAAATCCCAATCCACTCTATCATACGCTTTAGAGAGATCAAGCTTAAAAAAAAAACTATCTTTTTTAGAGAAAGACAAAGAGTGGATATTTTCATGTACAATGATGATTGAATCCAAAATTTGTCTACTCGGGATAAAGCTGCTTTGCTAAGGCGAAATGATGGAGGGGAGCAACTTAATAATTCTAGAGGTTAGAACCTTGGAGATAATCTTATAGAGAGAGTTGCATAGACTAATAGGTCTAAAAAGATCCATTGAGTCAGCCCCCATCTTTTTGGGTATAAGAGTAATAAAAGTACCATTAACTTCTTTCAAAAAATTTCTAGCACCAAAAAATTCTTTCTCTGCTCTGGTAACATCATCTCCAATAATATGCCAGTACATTTGGAAGAAGAACATGGGAAAGCCGTCCAGACTTGGGGCCTTGTTACCCTCAAAGGAGTTTACAACTATCTGAATTTCATCATGGGAAGGGATGGCAGTCAGGTGAGCATTTTGATCATCCCCTAAAATGGTAGGTATACTGTCCAGGAGGTCCCTTTGGGCCTGTATATCCAAATTCTGATCCTTAGCAAGTAAATAAGAAAAAAAATCTATAGCAGCCTTGCTCATGGAATCATCATCTACTACACATCAGCCATTCACTTTAATCTGAACAATTCTATTAATGGCCTTATGTCTCAAGGTGGACATATGGAAGTATTTAGTATTCCTGTCCCCCTCCTTCAACCAGACATTTCTCGATCTTTATTTCTAGTAGGTTTCCTCTTTAGTTATAATATCATGATATCTCATAAGAATAGCATCTTCAGTGTCTCTAGATGTATTAGTATAACCATTGTTCTGTATCTCATCCTGGATTTCCTTGAGCTCTAAGAGGATTGTAGCTTTTGAGGTAAAGATATTCCCAAAGTATTCCTTATTCCACTTCTTAACATTATCTTTAACAATCTTTAGCTTTTTGACCACTTTGTACATGGCATTTCCTTCAATACTGACCTGCCACTAGTCCTTAATCTTACTTTCGAGATCCGGGTGTCTAATCCACATTTTTTCAAATCTATAAGGGAAATGTCTCCTTCTATTCTTTACTTTAGCTATGAAGGTTATAGGGTAATGATCTGATCCTGCCCTTATATGAGAAGATAAAGAGCAGTCATGAAGGTTAAACCAATCTAAGGAAAGGAGAGCTTTATCAAGTCTAACCTGAATCAAATTCTCAGCACTTCTTCTGTTAGTCCAAGTGTATTTGACTCCTTGCAACTCCAAATCATGAATGGCATTATTGTTTATGAAATCCATCAAGTCTAATCTACTGTCCAAATTAGCTTGACTCCCTCCCTTTTTCTCATTTTCCTTCAAGGGTGTATTGAAATCTCCCATGATTAACCAGTTGTCCTTAGCAAACCTACTTCTCAACTCAGTAATATTTCTCCACATCTCACTTCTACCAGTCTTAGTGTAGGCACGTATAAATTAGTTAGGACACACGTAGTTCAATTCTTGAGGTGCTTAAATCTTATGCAAGCCAGGTTATTGTCCTGAATCAACACCTCACCTTCTACATTGTTTTTGTTCCAGAAGGTAACAATTCCTCCTGATGCACCTTCTGAACTACCTCCACTGACTCCTCCATTTTTGAACATATTCAGACTTTCAACTTTATCTTTTGCCATCTTAGTTTCTTGAATCAAAAAATATTAGGATTTTTATCTCTAATCATACTTTTATCTAAATCATATTTGTGAGGGCTGTTCAGTCCTCGAATATTCTAGGAGATGATTTTCATGGGTTTTTGGAAATACTTGCCTCAAAGATGGTTCTTTGGGTTCCATTTGCTATATTCCTACTTGTTTCCATTGATCTTTTCTTGGCATTTGAATGTCCTCCTCGAGAAGTGTGTTGCGCTCCCACATCCCCAAGCCTGCTGCTGGTGTTTCTAGTCAGCGTACTATTGATTAGGTTATTGTTATTCTTTCTTTTGTCCTTAGCTGCTTCTTCATCCTCCTGCCTTGTTTCATTATTCCCTAGTGCCTTTTTGATGTCTTCCTCATCTCCCCATTTTGGATCTTGTTCCTCCGAAAAGGCCAGCTTTACTTTTGTTGGGGTAGCTAATGAGATTTCTGATAGCCCTTGGCCTAGGATGTTATCAGGTTGAGCCTCCTGGAGCCATTCTAATTCTTTATCTGGATCATGAGATTTTGCAACAAGGTTAAAGTTATCTCCTTCCTCTTTGTTATCTAAGGGATTTTGATCTACTTTACTCTCACTTTTATCTAAGACTAACTCTGTCTTATCCTCTTGCTGAATGTTGTCTCTTTCTTTATGCTCTGAGTCCTTATCACTTGGTTCCAACATCTGAATCTTTAGTTCATTCCCCACTTCACTGGTGAGTTCTTCCTCCACCCATCCAATCTGAGACTATTTCTTCTGATCTGGGTCATTGGACTCCAAGGCTTTTAGAGGCTTATCCACTTTTTTCCAAACCTTAGTTTGGAGGTAGGGTTTACCCTCGATACTTGGACATTTTTTAGCCCAATGTCCAACTTTTTTACAATGAAAACAAGCAAAGGGGATAGTTTCAAAAGCAATATTCTGCTTCCACTTCCCTAGTTTAGATTCTATCTCTATTTCTTCTGGCATATTCATGTCAGGTCCAACTCCAATACAAATCCTAGCATAAATCAACCTTCTTCTGGATACTGTGATCTGGTCAATAGCAATAAGCTCCCCGAAGGTATTGGCTATTCCTGCAAAAACATCTTCCTCCTAGAATTCCATTGGAAGCCCAGGGAGCTTGACCCACACCGGGACTTGGACCAAAAAATTCTTCCCTTTTGCCACATTAGGGTGCCACTTTTGGATGTACATGATGTATTTGCCTATTGCCCAAGACCCACTATAGAGAATGTTTCTTCTATCCTCATTGCAAGAAAAAGAAAAGGATAGACAACCCTTGTTCATTGCTACCACCTCAACCTAACCTTTCAGGTGCCACTTTCTTTTGACAAATCCATGAACTATTTCTATATTAGGTCTAGACCCCAAAAAATTACCGATCAATGTATTTTCCATTCTAGCAATGTTTTGGTCTATGATTTGATCTGGAACAACAATAGCAAACTTGCCCTGAGACACATTCGAGGTGTTTTTAATAGGAGTCAATGAGGACTTACCTTTAGGTTTAACCTCGAACAGAGAGGTCCACTTACGTGTCTGTCCATTCAAATTGGGTCCCCCCTTAAGATCCGTTGATGAAAGAGCCTTTTTCGGATGATCTTTTCCTTCCACCATGTTCTCTGAACCACTAGTCACTTGCTATCCTTGGGCTCCTTCTAAGTTGCCATCTTCTATTTTTGAAGTTTGAACCTGCCCTTTCCTGCTCTCATCTGCTAGCTTCTCTTCACGTGGTGTTGGTCCTCCCCCTGGGTCCCCCAAATCCAAGGGATCATCGAGATCCTTAGTATCTGAACCCCCTCCATCTGCAAGAATATCTGAGTCATCTGCCTCATGCTGTCCCAACGCCGATCCAGAATTCTTGCTCAAATTTGAATTCTAGAACAGTCCACGCTCCATTCCGCTCTTCATAAGGACTTTCTTAGTTGCCAATCCTTTTTCTATGATTTCCTTGAAGGTAGACAAACAAGCTTTTCTTAGTTCAGATCTAATATCCTTGTTGACATTTTGAGTGAACATTTCTACCATTTGTTTTTGTGGGATATCACAAGAGCATCGACTAGAAAGACCTCTCCATCGCTGTAAAAATGAAGCAAAGGACTCCCCATTTTTCTATTCGGTGTTTCACAAAGTAGTCATTGACACATCTGTTTCAATGTTGTATGAGAAGTGTTGTATGAAAGCTTTTGCTAGATCACTCCATGTCTTGATTCCAGGAGGGAGTTGTGAAAACCATTCCATAACTTGTCCACCTAAACTTTGGGGGAACAATCTCATCAAATATGTTTCTTTGTTAGCTACCTCAATACATGCTGTGAAAAATTCTCTTATGTGTGCCTTAGGATCTCCTTTGCCTCTATACTTGTCAAACTTTGGTGTCACAAAAAGTGGAGGAAATGAAGGCATTAGAACACTTATATAAAATGGATAAGGACGTATGTCTTTCATTGTATATTCTTGCTTTGGTGTATTCATGTCTGCCATTTAATTTTTCAAATCCTTGATTTGTTGTTGCAAGTCATTCTTGAGTGAAGTCTTTTCTCTTTGAGTTAGTCCCATGCATGAGCCACCGGGTGGAGGAGGAGGGATATAATGCATGTATGGATGGTATTGGTTATAAATGTGTTCATATGGAGGAGGGACATAATTGTAGCTAGTATGTAGACCAATTGGTATGGTATTATAATGAGGAGAACTAGGTCTAGGTCGATAAATGTCATGACCATGAGGATAGGAGGTATAATAAGAATGATCTTGGATATTGCCCCCAAATCTGACATAGGGTCTCCTCGTGTCATGATTTTGAATGTTCACTTGAGTGTAATTGTATGCATTGGTATGATCTTGGGTATTATCATGTGCGTGTGTATTAGCATTTCTTCTCCATGAGAAAGGATGACTGTAAGGTTGTTCATGAGAGTTCCTAGAAAAAATGGTGTATGGGTATTGGGAACTTCTAGTTTTTGAAATAAGGATGAGGGTGACTTAGGCATGAAACGTTCTCTCTTATTACCACCATTATGTTCTCTAGGATTTGCATTTGTTTGAACCATTTGTTTAGGATCCTCTTCTAAAATTTGTGACACATCAAAGTCATGAGGTAGCTTCACCCCACTTTGTGCCATGACTTCAAAGAAGTATTATCTATCTCTTCTCATAATTTCCTTAATCAATCTATTGAATCTTGGTTCCATGATAGTCTCTTCAATGTCTGTGAAAGTGATAGATGCATTATCATTATCATTGTCTGGTATAGTACTGTGATTCTCAAATGGGTTGTAAAATTCATCTCCATCAAACTCATAGGTACTCATGTTGAGAGATCTTAGAGATTCTTTGGCTTCTCTTCTAGACCTTTGGGAACGGGTTTCAACCATGAACTAAACCTTTGCTAAAATGAAGAATGGAAGAAAATGTGAAGACTATGGAAGATTAAGAAAGAATATGAGATGGAATGAACTTAGGGTTGTCTTGCAATTTCCAAAAATTTAAGTTCAAGATATGTGTGATCTAAAGAAAGGAGTGGCTTCCAAAGAGATGATAGATCTCTTGATGCGATAAATTGACATTGACTAAAGAGGACCAAGTGTGACCCTAAGATGATAGATCTGAAATGGGAACCACCTAATTGTATGTTGTAGTAAGTTTGCAAGATATTATAAGGACAGCAAAGCAACCTTCTGACTCTAGTTTGGAAAATGTGTATGAGGGTTTGCAAATGAAGGCAAATGATGGACAAATATGTGACCAAGATTGGTTGACTGAAAATGGTGAAGCCCTATAGGAAATGCCTTAGAAGCTCTTCAAATCTCAAAACTTAAGAACGTTTTCCTCTTCTCAACTTTTGCAAAAAAATTGTTCTGAAACACAAACATGGAGCTATTCTACACAGACGCAATTTTCAAACCCAGATGTAGTTTTGAGGAACACAAACGCGGTTTTAACTATTGTGCTGATAATGTTGATTCTTTAATACATAGATGCATTTTTGCCTTGCGTAGATGCAATTTTCCAACTTAGACACAATTTCACGGAACATTGATGCGATAATATAATGCACAAACATGATTTTAACTGACAAAGACGCGGTTTCTAAGAATTTTTTTTCTATCCAAACGTGAAGTTGTTGAATTTGACCAAATCTTGATGTTGAATGTTTATGTGGCAAGAAAACACAACAAACAATGAAGACACAATGTTTTAAGGTGTTTTGTCCAAAATATTCTGTGTATGTTCAAAAAATTTCCATTGGTATAACACAAATTGAAGACACTTGAAAACATGCACAACCTAGGCTGGAAAGAGAAACCATTCAATGGCCCCCCCACAACAATAAAATATCTCAAATAAGCAAGCAAATAGAGATTATAGTAGCACTGGCTCCCCCACCATGACACTCACTTCTTGGGCATACCATATTTTCTCTTACCTCAAAAGACCAAAGATCAAATGAGGGATTCCTGTGTCAACATGAAAGGGTACATGAGGGGTATCTATGGGATACGATCCACACTCTTTGAACCATCAAATGTAAGGATTTTTGGCCTCTACAACAAAAGGTGTTTAGTGGCGGCTCATTTAAGAAACCACTCCTAATCCCCAAGGAGGATTTTTAATGCATCCAACACAAGTGTGAATACTAGGGAGAACTGTTAGTGTAGATACACATCACCAAGTCAACATGGCTTTTTCCTAACATATTAAATTATATAGTGGGTAGAAGAGGTATCGCTTGGGTTGTGCTCTCTCACTTGGCCTTATGGGATACTCGGGAGATATGCCCTCCTACCTAAATAGAAGATGCTAAAAATTTCTCTTACACCCAAGGTCCAATGGAAGGCGAGGGGAGAGGATACTTTTGTTATCACCTCTAGGGTTATAAACATAAAATGTGCAAAGCGTACCAAACACTTTAAACAAGTTCTTTAAGCCAAAATGAAAAATATGTGACCCTAATTAGACTAGAAATCCAAAGACACACACCTAAATTACGCCTACAATAAATGATTAGTAGTTTTGATAAATTACCCCCACCTGTAAGCACACAAGTTAGGTAAATTTTAGAAATCCAAGTCCAAATATGAAAGAGGGCCTTCAACAATACGATGTTTTCTCCTTTTCAAGATAGCTGCACCACTTCGTTAGTCCAAACAAGGGGATTGGGTGAAAACCAAATTGAAAAACCCTAAAATGAAAAAGATAAAGAAAACTAAAAACAAAAATGCAGTTATACCGAACGTAGACGTACTTTCCAAACATAGATACACAAATATCAAACATAGATGTGATTTTAAGATCCGAAACCTACAAAAAAAAACCTGAATACAAAGTCGATAACATAATGCACACATGCAGAGATGCGATGTGACGAGTCACAACCTTGATTTTTGGAAACTTGCACCTGCAACAGACAAAAAAGACAAAAATGCAGAAATAGCCAACCTAGACGTGGTTTTTGATCACAGACGTGATTTCGGGATCTGAGACCTGCAAAACTGATAGAAAAACATAAACACAAAAACAGAGATCACAGACGCGAGATCACAACATAGACACATAAATAACAGTCACAGACGCGCACTAAATTAGAATCGTCGCAAATCCGACCTGCAACTTTGTAAAAAAGCTAAATCTGCAAACAAAAATGTTAGAAATAAAAGAGACAAGAGTCCCATCGGGCGTGCCAAAATGTATACGGTAAAAAATATTGATGATAAACTATTGTAAGACCACAAAGATCCAACCACAATAAACCCTAGTTCTACAACTAAAATATTCACCATACACCAATGAAGATACCTAAAAATATGCAAATCAACAAATAAAGCAATATTACCATTCACATGCCAAGTAGGGTTTCAATCTCCATTGTCTCCTATCTCTATTGATCTTTTTTGATATATTTTCTCAAATTTTGTATATGCACAAGAGCTCAACAAAGAACGGATTGTGGTTGTGAAGTCGTTTGATCGCAAGAAGGCTTGATTGCATGAAGTACTGATTAGTTGATTGATTAGATGAGGGTTGATAATAATGAGAGTGTCCTCTTATATAGAAGATGTTGTAGAAAATGGAGGGATAAGATTAAGAGGGGAAAGAAATAAACGGTCGGCTAAGATTAAAGGGTAGGTAGAAGAATTAATAAAATAATGAAGGGGGTAGGTAAAGGAAAATTAAGAGATAAATGACATGTGTCATAGAGGAAAATCTAATGAATTAATTAAATAAATAAATATTTATTTAATTGATAGAGGAAGTGGGAACAATTAAATAAATAAAATATTTATTTGATTTAGGGAAAGATAATTTAAATAAATATATTTTTTTATTTAAATAAGAAGAGCTAGTAGAGGTTAAATAAATAAATAAAATAAATAAACATTTATTTAATTAATAAAAGACTTAGGATAAAGTAATTAAATAAATAAAAATATTTATTTAATTAAAGAGGACAATTTTAGGTGTCTACAGTTGTAAATTCCTTATATTAATGTTCAAAGGTACTTTTAACCAACAATTTATATAGCATATTAATAGAAAATGTTGGCAATTATAGCTATTTCCTGCTTATTTCGGTTATTTTAAGGCTAGAAATATATAATATGAATATGATTATAGATTCTTGAGCTCTCATAGGTCTTGGAAGGATTTTGACCACTCAATATCAATGCATTTTAAAGATTATTATTCTTTGAGCTTAATTACTTCACATATCTTATTGGAATGAATTTCTTGAAAGCTGTAATCAAAGTTTTATAACTAGAGTTGTGAATAAGCATGGATTGATGCATTTGTAGACACTTATGTATTTTTTCATCCTTAATTTAGTTGCTATCAAGGATGAAGTTGTCATATGCATATGTGTGGTTTAGTGAGATTCTATGTTGAAGAAGCCTTTTTGGAATTACTAAATATGATGTGCTCTCTTAAGAATCCCATGTATGTAATTCTTATCTATAGAATAAATTTTGGCTTCAAGAATAGGTGCATGGATGCTGCTAGTCCCAACTGGTGCTGAGAGGGAAGGGGTGAATCAACACTATACCAATTATTATAGATTTAACCTTAATCAAAACTTCTTATTCAAACTTAACACTTATCAGTATAAGCAGTATTGATAAGAAACATGCACACAAAAAATGTAACACACAAGACTACCAAGATTTATCACGTGGAAACCTGAAAGGGAGAAAACCACAGTATGAGTAAAAAGTCACAAAATCTACACTCTTCTGGAGTACACCTGGTGAGGAACCATCCCTATTAGGAGATTACAAAGACACTGTTAGGTGCCACCCAATTAAGGGAATTTCTTTAAGGCTTGTTAGAACCTTTACCCTATTAGAGGCAGCGTTGTTAAAGGACTTATGATCATCATTTAAGATGTCACCCGGTTAAGGGATTTTATTGTTGTAGTTATTAGAAACCATATAGAGAATGATCTATTGTAATAGCTACTCTTAGCTTAATTAGATCCAAATGAAGCTCTTCGGTTTGACCATTGATTACACTTGCTTTGCAGTCTACCAGTGCTCTACATCACACTTGCTCTACAATCTTCTAGTGCTCTACATTCTTTCTCTACTCTTCACACTCTCTTCACCACTCTGCTATTCACTTAGCAGTTCTTCCCTCTTCTAATCTTGCTAGATCGCCTCTCCTCAGAATTGCACTTTACAATTTTTATGATCAAACATTTTGGTTTTCGCAATTTTTTTTTATACAAAACTCAGTAGATTTAAAATTTAAAACTTTCCAAATCTTCCTGCACTCTCTCTACGCACTCTCCATCAATCTCACCAATGAATCATCCTTAACTTCCTTTGCAACTCATAATTTCACCAAGCTCTGGGTCATGTTCTGTCCTTTTAATGGGAACCAGAAAATCCGCACAAATCTCACCTTAACTGATTGTTAACTGCAATAGACTTCACTATCTGTTTGTTTGATGATATCTCACCATGACTGACTCACCCTTGGTCATCACATCTAGCTTATTGGTCACTTCTCTGAGATTCTCGGTGGATATCATCCTTCAACTTGTATCACCAGTTGACTGGTGTATCTCTTCAACTTTTGCCACCGGTCACTGATCACCTGTCTGTCTAAAGTGTCCTAGTCATGCAAAAGACTACTAAAACTGCAATTTGAGTGACCTCTTGTGACCGCATCATCATTTCATTTTCCAGTTTTAAGAAATTGATCTCAATACCTATCGAGTGATTGACTGACCGGTCGACTACTCTATTTTCCCTTCAATCGATTTGTCTTCTAACAACACACTGCTTAAGTGTGTTAATGATGCATATTTGGAAAGCACTGAATCTTCCATACTATTTGTAGCCATGATTAAACCATTCAGGTTTACCACATCTTCTTGCCTATGAGCTTGGCCTTATTCACCGATAAGTGTTGGTCATCAATGACAATACTAACTGATGAACCTGTTGTGCCAACACCATCAGTTATGCCAACAAGATGCATCATGTGTTTTCTCCATATTGAGAATGTTCTGGTTATGCTTACCTATTGGGATAAATGTGACTATGATAGAAATGAGGTCTTGAGATGACTTTAGAAAGATAAGAAAAGCTTATTGCTTTTATCATATTATGAATGTATATGCATCTTGTGTGGTTATTATATCATTACACTAGCATTAGAATGAAGATATGCCGTATTGCACAAATCTATTACTCCTGCCAAATTTGCATGGTTAGACTCGCTTGTGCTGGGTCGAGAATCTTTCATGTCATGAAACATTTTAGGGAAGTGTAACTACTTTGTGGTAGGGCGGATACATACTCTGACAATGTTCTCATCCGTAAGATACTCAAGACATGATAGTTCTGATACTTAATATAAGTACAGATCCTATAGCCAACAAGATGAGAGGGGGGGGGGTGAATCATACAAACTTAATCATCCATAAAAACATCAGATTCAACCTCGGTAACATATATATCAGTAATATAACCAAAACTGTTAAACATGCAAACTCAAAAGCATATGAACAATATAAACCTCATAACACCAGATTTAATGTGGAAACCCAAATAGGGAAAAACCACTGTGGGATTTCGGACCCACTAAGAAATATACTCTTCTAGAGTATGCTCGGTTAAAAGCAAATCCTGTTAAAGATTATAAACACATTGCTAGATGTGACCCGGTTAAGGGATTTCCCTCAGATTTGTTAGGATCTTCACTTTGTTAGAAGTGACCTTGTTAAAGGATTTCAAACACTCAATCAGAATGTCACCTTGCTAGAGGGTTTACATATAAGACTGTTAAGTCCACTCGGTTAAGAGATTTTCTGTCACTTTCACAAAATAACAGTAGTAAAATCTATCTGCAACTTCACATCTAAAATGCTAAAGCAGTTTCCTATTTGTTCAATACAATCTAGAAATAGAACTAATCTTGTCTATTTGCTGGGCTTCTATACTCTGTTATTCTAACAGGTCTTCAAGCTTCTATGCTCGGTAATCACTATGTAGCATCCCTATGCATACACTTGCCCGCATACATTGTTTATCAACAGTTTCCTATTTATAAACAATTAGGTAACCACCTAATCTCCTTGATCACATTTCCCATGATCAATCATAGCCATC
This sequence comes from Cryptomeria japonica, assembly GCF_030272615.1. NCBI lineage: Eukaryota > Viridiplantae > Streptophyta > Pinopsida > Cupressales > Cupressaceae > Cryptomeria > Cryptomeria japonica. The sequence goes on along the minus strand of NC_081414.1, from coordinate 394,762,277 downwards.
AGATCTTCAATCTTGTCCAGGTTCAATGCATCTTTCGATCTGAAAACATTTTACCCCACCTTGGAACTTGCATAATAGTCTTGGAACTTGAGCCAGGGTATTGCGGTTCAATCTGAGCTGTAGATCTGCATGCGGACTTTTCATTGCCTTAGATTCGTTAACAAACTTCTTCCATGGCTTACCAATCGTTTAATCTGCTCCATCTCATCAGCTTCCTTCATTAAATACTGCATGTAAACATTTAATGCATTCTGTTATAGCTCGGTTACAACTCGGTAACAACTCGGTGAATACTAAACTTCACTCGGTAGACATTCTGCCTTCATTAACCGATAGCGATAACCTTAGGGTTTACCGACTAGGTTCTTTGCTTGATAACATAGTATAGTATTAACCTTTACATTTTACAACATATGTATGATGTTAAAACAATTTAAAACATCATGATCTCATCATTGTCTGACTCGGTAGTAGTTGCCCATTGAATACCTTATTCATCCCCTTATTCATCATATTCTTTCTTGTGTCTTTTACCGACATCTTTATAATCTTCATATCATACTTCTCAAGATATGGCAGCATCATACTGAATTAGAAAATCAATTTCTTGACATCAATGACAAAATAATAATATCAAGACAGTAGAACATCTTTAATCAGTTATATCCATAATCATCAACAACCTTCTCAATATCCTTATGAAATGCCAACAATCTTTCATTGTCTATTATAATGCAATATTGCCAACAATATCCCCCTTTGGAATTGATGGCAAAACCAATTGATTTGACCTTAAAAGATTCAGATTGCTATGATTCTGAAATGCTGAAATGCTCTCCCCCATACATTAGACTTCTCCTGTTTCAGTCTTCTTTCCAATCTGCTCAGTTTTCTTTAGTCTTCTCCCCTGATAGGTCTTCTTCCTCTTTATAGTAGTCTTCTCCTCCTTTGTAGGTCTTCTCCCCCTTTGACAACAATGCCAAAAATTAAAGAACTAAAAACATAATTTCTTTCTATAAGAAGTTATTTCCTGCTATTGTGTATCAACTGAGTCTCGGTTAGAGCATTTGTCTTCAATTCCTGTTCCCTGTAATATTTCTTGTATTATTTCCTGTACACTTTTAGAAAACATCCTAAAGTGTATAACTCAGCATCAACTCCCAAAAGATATTCATTAGAGTCATCAGATTGATGCTTTCATCGAACTCGGTCAGTGAGTAGAAGATAGGGGTAGGACCCCTAATTTATTTCTGAGATATTCAAAAGTGTCCCTTGGTATTGGCTTGGTGAAGATATCTGCTATTTGCTCCTTTGTGCTAACATAATCCAATACCACTTTCTTCTCTTGAGCTTCTTCTCTAAGATAATGATACTTGATAGATATGTGCTTTGTCTTAGAGTGCATAATAGGATTCTTTGAAATATTAATGGCACTAGTATTGTCATAGAATATAGTTACTGACTCAGTAACTTTCTCATTTATACCTTCCAATAGTTGTTTGATCCATGCAATGTTGGTACAATTCAATGCTGCAACAACATATTCAACTTTTGCTGTTGATTGTGAAACACATCCTTGTTTCTTGCTAAGCCAACTCACTAGTCTTTCTCCTAAAAAGAAAGCTCCTCCACTTGTGCTTTTCCTGTCATCAATGTTGCCTGCCCAATCAACATCAGTATTAACTTTTAAATCAAAATCATTTCCTTTCTGATATACTAAGCCATAATCCTCTGTGCCTTTCAAGTATCTAAAAATTCTTTTGATTGCTATCATGTGTGTTTCCTTAGGATCTGCAGAGAATCTTGCAACTATACCTACTGCATGTGCTATGTCTAGTCTATTGTGAACAACATATTGTAGTTTTCCAATCATGGATCGGTAGATTGTCTCATCAACAGATGCAGATTCATCATTCTTTGATAATTTGCAGTTGGTAGTCATAGGAGTACTTACTGGTTTTGAATCATCAATTCTAAATTTCTTCAAGATTTCCTTTATGTACTTGGATTGAGTAATGAAAATCTCATATTTCATTTGCATTATCTGTAAACCTATAAAATACTTTATCTCACCGATTAATGACATCTCAAATTCTTTGCTCATTTCATTTCCAAAGTTCTTGCATAAAGAGTCATTTCCACAAAATATAATATCACCAACAAACATGGCTGAGATCAGTATTCCTTTTTCATCATTCTTCATGTACATGTTGTTGTTCTCATTTGTCCTTATAAAACCAAACTTAATCAAATAAGAGTGCAATCTTTCATACCATGCTCTTGGTGCTTGTTTCAAAGAATATAAAGCTTTGTTCAATTTACATACCTGATCTTTATTATTGTCTTCAACAAATCCTTCAGGTTGTTCAATGAAAACTACTTCTTCTAATATTCCATTCAGAAACGCAGATTTGACATCCATTTGATATATCTTGAAGTTCTTGAAAGCAGCATAGGCCAACAATGTTCTTACTCCTTCAAGTCTAGCAACAGGTGCAAAAGTTTCACCATAATCAATTCCTTCTTCTTGCTCATAACCTTTGCAAACTAGTCTTGCTTTGTTTCGAATGACTTCACCTTTTTCATTTAGCTTGTTTCTGAAAATCCACTTTGTACTGATTACATTTTTGTCCTTCAGTCTTGGGATTAGTGTCCATGTGTCATTCTTCTTGATTTGATCAATCTCTTCTGTCATAGCATTTATCCAGTCTTCACTGTTAAATGCCTCTTTTACTATTCTCGGTTCAAATTCAGATATCAAGCATGTGTTCTATCTCAGTTTGTTCCTTGTCATCACTGGATCATCCTTATCTCCTATAATCTAACTTTGTGCATGATGTCTTCTGACATACTTGGCTAATACAGGCTTAGTAGGCTCTGTATGATCTTCTTCATCACTCGGTAACTGGATATTCTCTTCATTTTCTTCAACAGTCTTCTCGGTAGGACTTCTCGGTTGAACATAGACAAATTCATCATAGTCTTTGGGTTCCTTGGAATTTCCTTCATCATTTCTTTCTACAAATTCATCAATTTTCACATTTGCACTTTCTACTATTTTGTTAGATGATTTGATAAGACATTTAATGCTTTGCTTCTAGAAGAGTAACCTAGAAACATTCCTTCTTCACTTTTTTGATCAAATTTGCCATTTCTATCATCTTTATGAACATAGCATCTACTTCCAAAATTTTTAAAATAAATAACATTAGGTTTTTTATCATACCAGATTTCATATGGTGTCTTCAAAATACCATTCTTCAATTGTACTCGGTTCAAGGTGTAAACAACTATGCTTATTGCTTCTCTCCAAAATGTTTGTGGCACCTTTTCAATCATTAGTGTTCTAGCACAATCCACAATAGATCTGTTTCTTCTTTCAGCTATTCCATTATGCTGTGGAGTTCTCGGTGCAGAGACTTGTCTTTTAATACCATGATCATTGCAAAATAAGTTGAACTCATCAGATGTGAATTCTCCTCCTCTATCTGATCTAAGACATTTCAATTGTCTTCCTGTTTCATTTTCAACTCTTGCCTTGTACAATTTAAACATTTGAAAAGCTTCTGATTTTTCCTTTAAAAACATTACTGACATCATCCTTGAATAGTCATCCACAAATAATATGAAATACTTATCACCATAATAACTTTAAACTTTCATAGGACCACAAAGATTAGTGTGCACTAGATCTAAAATTCCCTTAGAAGTGTAAGACTTACTTGTAAAGCTTGATCTTGTCATCTTACCCATCTGGCATCCTCGGCACATAGCATTCTTAGGTTTTTCAAGACTCAGTAGACCTCTTACTTTGTGCTTCTTACTTATTTTGATCAGATTATCAAAATTGACATGATAAAACCTTTTATGCCATAACTAGGTATCATCAATCTTTGCATGCAAACACTTATTCCGAGTTGAGTCAAGGTGAAATGTATTACCTTTTGTTTGTGTCCCGGTAGCAACTAAGTTTCCATTTTTGTCATGAACTTTGACAATTCCCTTCTTAAATTCTATTCGGTAACTTGTGTTGTTTAGCTATGCTACACTCAACAAATTGTATTTCAAACCTTCAACCCAATAAACATCATTGCATCTTGCATTATCAAGAAGTGTTATAGATCCTTTACCTCTCACCGGACATGGTGCGTCATTACCAAATCTAACATAGCCTCCATCATAATCTTCTAATATAACAAACTTGTGTTTATCTCCTGTCATATGATGTGAGCATCCACTATCTATAATCCAAGAATCATTAGTGTTTATGTGAGATATTAGGGATTTTTCTTCATACCTTTCTTCACCTGATCCATCCTTGATAGCCACATAAACTACTTCCTCTGTATCAGTCTCATCTGATTTATCATCGTTAGATTCCTCATCAGCTATTAAGCATGTCTTTCTATCTCTTCTTCTAAAGTCTCGGTGTCCTCTGTAATGATTATCTTTCTGCCTATTGTCTAGGTAATCTCTCTTTTCAGTAAAATCTTTGTCAGGACAGTTAGAAGCCATATGTCCTATTTTATCACAATTGAAACATTTCAAAGGTAGTTTTCCTTTATACTTACCTTTGCCTCTCGGTAACCTTTTTGCTAATAGTGCTTCAAACTCTTCTTGCTTTCTAATTTCTTCATACAGTTTGTGTACGTCTTCCATGTTCTTCCAAAACCTTTCACTTGCTCCACTGTGATCTCCTTCAGAGTACTTATATTTTCTTTCATTGTAATCATTAGATTCATCAAGATGAAAAGAGCTAAATGCAGATTCAACTTTATTTACCGAAGATCCACTATTATCAAAATTACTAACTCAAATGCATGTAGCTTACTAATAGTAGCATCTAAAGAAACTGGCATATTAGGTACAGACCTCAATTCATTGATTGCAGAGACTCAGATTGCATAAGCTAGTAGAAGGGTTCTCAACAACTTACTTGTTATATCCTTTTCTTCAATAGTTCCACCTGCTCCTTTGATTTGATTGACAATCTCCTTTAGTCTTGTATTGTACTAAGTTATGTTCTCACCTTCATTCATCCTCATAGATTCAAGTTTTCCTCTCAGACTGTCTACTTTTTCTCTTTGAACATGTTCATCTCCTCCATATACTGATATGAGCTAATCCCACATTGCCTTTGCATCATTGCAGCCTTCTAGATCATTAAACTCTGAATCGGTCAATGCAGATGTTATTTCAATCATTGCTTGAATATGTTCTTTCTTTGCCCTTATCTCTTCCATAGTCAATGGATAGGTGCTCGGTGCAACAAAATCATTCTCCAGATAGTATACAACATATTCTCCAACTCCTGATAGATGTAGCTTCATCCTTTTCTGCAATGTAGAGAAACTTGACTTGTTCAGCTTCGGTGCATCCCTCTTATACATCTTTGGATCTTTAACTCAAGTGCCTTTAAACTTTCCTTCCGGAGTCCAAAGCTTTGATACCAATTGATAGTTCTGATACTTAATATAAGTACAGATCCAATAGCCAACAAGATGAGGGGGGGGGGGGGGGTGAATCATACAAACTTAATCATCCATAAAAACATCAGATTCAACCTCGGTAACATATATATCAGTAATATAACCAAAACTGTTAAACATGCAAACTCAAAAGCATATGAACAATATAAACCTCATAACACTAGATTTAACATGGAAACCCAAATAGGGAAAAACCACTGTGGGATTTTAGACCCACTAAGAAATACACTCTTCTAGAGTATGCTCGGTTAAAAGCAAATCCTGTTAAAGATTACAAACACATTGCTAGATGTGACCTGGTTAAGGGATTTCTCTTAGATCTGTTAGGATCTTCACTTTGTTAGAAGTGACCTTGTTAAAGGATTTCAAACACTCAATCAGAATGTCACCTTGCTAGAGGGTTTACATATAAGACTGTTAAGTCCACTTGGTTAAGAGATTTTCTGTCACTTTCACAAAATAACAGTAATAAAATCTATTTGCAACTTCACATCTAAAATGCTAAAATAGATTCCTATTTGTTCAATATAATCTAGACATAGAACTAATCTTGTCTATCTGCTGGGCTTCTATACTCTATTATTCTAACAGGTTTTCAAGCTTCTATGCTCGGTAATCACTATGTAGCATCCCTGTGCATACATTGCTTATCAATAGTTTCCTATTTATAAACAATTAGGTAACTGCCTAATCTCCTTGATCACATTTCCCATGATCAATCATAGCCATCAGATCTTCAATCTTGTCTAGGTTCAATGCATCTTTCGATCTGAAAATGTTTTACCCCGCCTTGGAACTTGCATAATAGTCTTGGAACTTGAGCCAGGGTATTGCGGTTCAATCTGAGCTGTAGATCTTCATGCAGACTTTTCATTGCCTTAGATTCATTAACAAACTTCTTCCATGGCTTACCAATCATTTAATCCGCTCCAGCTCATCAGCTTCCTTCATTAAATACCACATGTAAACATTTAATGCATTGTGTTATAGCTCAGTTACAACTTGGTAACAAGTTGGTGAATACTAAACTTCACTCGGTAGACATTCTGCCTTCATTAACCGATAGCAATAACCTTAAGGTTTACCGACTAGGGTCTTTGCTTGATAACATAGTATAGTATTAACCTTTACATTTTACAACATATGTATGATGTTAAAACAATCTAAAACATCATGATCTCATCATTGTCTGACTCAGTAGTAGTTGCCCATTGAATACCTTATTCATCCCCTTATTCATCATATTCTTTCTTGTGTCTTTTACCGACATCTTTATAATCTTCATATCATACTTCTCAAGATATGGCATCATCATACTGAATTAGAAAATCAATTTCTTGACATCAATGACAAAATAATAATATCAAGACAGTAGAACATCTTTAATCAGTTATATCCATAATCATCAACAACCTTCTCAATATCCTTATGAAATGCCAACAATCTTTCATTGTCTGTTATAATGCAATATTGCCAACAAGACATGCAGATGCTAGAGATCTTGTCATGGTGGTCTTCATGGTCTGATCTCTATGTATTCTTTGTAATTTACTTAGTGATCCAGTGTAAATGAATATATTCCTTGTGTTCTGCCTTGATATTAATTTGTGTACTAATGCTTATGTACTCCGACCTTATGTTAAAATATAATTTCTCAATTCTAATCTAGTGTATTGAGACATGTGGCATTAATATATGCTTGTTTATGTGCAATTTTGTGAATTGTATATTTTAAAATTATGGAGGTCTTTACACCTTGATAGTTCTCTTTGTTATTTGGGTTGGGTGTTGAGAAAGAAAACTTTATATTTTTGCCAGTTTATGCTTTGTCCGGATGCCATACAATATTCATCTAGGAATTTTTTGATTGTTTTGGCTTCTCTCCTAGAGGATTCCCCAAATAGTATAGTGTCATCTCCAAATTGAAGATGAGTAGTGTATTCAACTCCAGTAGCCACATTCACCTCTGTAGCATCCTAAAATTATACCCCTATATAATTTTGACCACATTTGGGTCCCTACCTTAGTGTTTGTGTCCCTAGGCCTGACTGGGATTTGATTCTACACATATCACTCAAGTATGATTGTATTTTTGACTTTTACATTAACATGGCACCTTGTCCTAGCTGTAAATTGGGGTAAGACCAAATCATCATGCCCTGGTACTAATTAGGACGAGGGTGCCATGTTTTGGTCCTCCCTAATTGGGCCCTCTTTCAAACCCTTTTTGCCCTTTCAAATTTGAGCGGGATTCCCAGCTCCATGTCAGCACTTGTAAAAAAATTAGCAAGTTTTTTGACGGGCATGTATAAAAGGAGACTTTCCCCTCTCATTTGACATCGAAGGCATAAGTAAGCATACATGACATCAAGAATTCAAGAATTCAACCAATTGAGCAAGTAATCAGTCTTCCTTCAAGTCTTGGAGTAGCAACAAAGTCAAGATTCAAGCATTGAAGTGGATATCGTATTTTGTCAAAGACTTCATGAAACCCTAATCTTATGTGGAGACAAATAAAACTTCACATAGAGGTATATCATTTGGTTTTCAGTCATTATTCAACATCTCCCTTAAAAGGAGAATCTTCAATTACAACAATTCAATTATTTTTTATCTCTATTTCATGGTTAATTCCAAAATTGAGGTTTGACTTAGGAAAGCCCCTATTCCTAACCTTTTTCCCTTTCTTTCTGTGTGCAAGAAACAGGTACAAAGCTACGATCTTCAAAATTGACATCATTTGTAGAGATGAATCAACCCCTTTTAGTGTGCAAAAATTTAGGAGGACCAAGGTGAATTTCACTCTGGTCCCAATATTTTTGGATTTTTTTGGGGATTAGATCAAAATCTACTTATATTCCTTGAATCTAGGTGTGTGCCTGAATCCGACATCTGTAGCTTGCTATTTTCATGTTTTTACCTTCATTTTCAGCACTTAACTCTAATTTCAACAATTCAACTCACAAAAGAGGGTAAAAAAATCCACCACCTTGAATCCAATCAGTATTCAATCCTTATCCTTGCTGGTTTGTGATTGAATCTATTAGTTTCAACCCTCTTTTGAATGTAATTGGCCACAAAGCAAAAATGAGTGGTTTTCATCCTCCTTGTGGTGGAACCTAATTTTTAACCACATTACATTTTGGTGAACTCGACTCCTTACACCTATGATTCTGATTTATGTTCTCAGAACTAAGTTTTTATACAATTTAAGATTCAAATTTTCATTTACAAGTTTTATTTCCAAGTGAATTTTAAAAATGTAGAGGTTAATTTCAAAACCCTAATTTTTAAATTTAAAATTGAACTTGTGGGTTGTTTAAATTTTGGATTAATTGTTTCAGATTTGATAGTTAATATAATTAAAATTCAAAATTGCAATCTTAGATCCGATTTCAATTTTTTTTAAAATTAAGAGGTTATTTTCACATTTTTAAATTTAAATTTGCTAGTGGGTTGCATACTCTTTATCTTGTCCAAATCACAAATAAATGCGCTTAATTAATTGAACAATCATTTTGACAAAAAAATGCATTGTTTAATTATTTCAAATTTTAAATTTCCATTTTCTCTCCTTTGTGCATAATTTTTACTACTATTAGTCCAACCTATAATATCCCCATGAGAAGAAGTTATAGAATTAAGGCTTCCCAAGGTTTAACTACCGAGGAGATGGAGTCTCATTTGGATAACTTATTCTATGAGAATGTTGGTGGTTCTTCCAATCCTACAAATGACCTTGTTTATCCTTATTACATTTCCTTAATTCTCATGATGTGGATGAATCACTAAGTAGGGTTTTCATTGACCAATTAGTGAAGATTGACAATCAATTTGAAAATCTTCAATAGTGGATGAGTCAACAATACCCAGAAAGTGACGCTCTACCATTGATTGAAGGATTGAAAAGAATGGTTCAAAGTGATAAAATTGGCGTTGATGTGTTGTGTGGTATTTATCATATTGTGGATACTAATATTATGCTTATGAAGAGTTGTGTTGAAGTCCTTGGTTATACACAACCTCCTAGTCAAGTTAATCATTCCATTCCTATGACTACTCTTATAGCTAGTGTTCCCACTTTTACATCTAACATCATGGATACCTCTACACAAAATGTCATACCTACACATTTTAGTCAAGGGGGAAACTCCTCTAATCATAATTCCTTCATCCCTCCTCCTAAGAGTCTTCCATTTGTTACCCAATCATCTCCCATACCTACCTATCATAGTGTCCCACCCCCTTATTCTCAAGATCCTCCTTTATTAAATAGTGTTACCCCTCCTTCTTAGTCAAACATGTCCAATTTCATTTTGTGTTTTGAAGATACCATCAATAATCTAGCCCAAACAATGTCTTCCTTACAACAACAAATAGCTTCCATGAGTCAATTCAAGTATAATGTACTCGCATTTGATGTAGCGAGGCCATTATCCAATGACATTTTTTGTGCTTTCCCTCCTAAACATGTAGAAGTCCCTCAATTGGATCTTTGCAATGGAAAAAGGTGATCCATTTACTCATGTTAAAATATTTCAAACTTTTTGTAGTGACTTTTCTCATGACCAAAGACTATTGGCTAAATTATTTCACTAGAACACTTAGAAATAAAGCTTTACAATGGTATTGTTCTTTACCTCATTATTGTATTACTTTCTTCCAACAATTGGCTAATGCTTTCATCCAACAATTTTACAATAATATTGGTCCTAAGATTACTTTGATTGATTTGATGCATTGTAAGCAAGGTGTTAAAGAAAAAGTGACTGATTTTATTGGTAGATATAAGCATATGTATTCACAAATTGCTTTTCCTGTGCCTGATCAACATATTCAAAGAATTTTTAGTTCTGATTTTCAAAAAGACATTAGAGATAAACTTCTCTCTTCTAAGTTTACTTCCTTTATGCAGTTGTGTGCAATACTTTACAATTATCACCTTACTGTGAGTCAATTGGAACAATCATATTCAATGGCTCTGACTAATAAAAGTGAAAGTGATTAACAACATTTTGCAAAGTTCAAACCAAATAAGGGATTCATCAATTTCAATAAAAATAACAACAACACTCAAGTAGCAGCCGCAACAATATGTGTGCCTCCTTTGTCAAAACACTTTAGAAAAGAATTCACTCCTCTTAATGAATCTTTGCATAGTATTATGATGCAATTGTTACAAAGGAATGTGTTAAAGCTTCCCCCTATTAAACCACTTGATTCATCAAATACCTCCTCACCTTATTTTGATTCCAAAACTTTTTGCCAATATTATCATCAACCTAGTCATGTCACTAAAAAGTGTCATTCCTTAAAGAGTAAGATTCAAGACTTGATTGATAACAATACCATATCTATGGCTGGTGTGAATGATAAAGGAAATAAATCCATAGCTCCTCCTAATCAAAATCTTCAAATTTTCACTAATCCTTTACCTTCCCATTCCACTAATGTGATTGAGATTAATCATCTTGCCTTCTCTCCTAATGACCTTGGCCTTGAGTCTAATGATGTGGTGAACCTTATTGATAAAACTGAACCTCTTAAGGATTTATGCATTACATTTGATCATAGTGATACTATTAAGGCACTCGATGGCCCATTATATATCACTGCAATAATCAAAGACATACCCTCATGAGGGGTGCTTATTGATATGGCTTGTATGGTTAATGCGATATTTGAAGAAATTCTTTTTACCTTACAATTGCATCAAGTGACATATGATAAATATGATGTGGTGATTAAAATATTTGCTGGCTTCTCTTGTCTTGCTATTGGTTCTATCACACTTCCTATTGAGGTTGACACTAAGTGCTTATATGTTGTCTTTGTTATCATTCTTACATCTGATCAATTTCATGTGAAGCTGGGACATCCTTGGCTCTCTTCGATGAAAGCCATTGCTTCTACTGTTTGTAAGTGTTTGAAATTTCCTCATGATGATAAAATCATAATTGTTAATCATAACACATATCAACCTATGGTGAGGAATGGAGATGTTTGTCTTGACCATTTTTGGTCCGAATAATTCCAACCTCTTAAGCCTAGAAGTGATTCTCTTTTTCAATCTTATCAAAGATGGGAGAATGACATCATCTTATCCTTAAGTAAACTAGAAATCCAACACTTAGTCTTCCTCCCAACAATGACCGTATTCCTTCTCCTATGGATACTCTCTAGCTTCCTCCTGTAGATAAACCTATTCTTCCTCCTAAAGATAAAAATATTATTCCTCCTAAGGATAGACCTATTCATCCTTTCCATGATGGACCCACTCTCCTTCCTACACCTCATATTCCTCCTTTATATGGTGAGGTCCTATCTCCTAATTCTTACAAAGGGAAGCACCCGACATCTCCTATTATTCAACCTAAGAGACATTCTCCTATGCATCCTTCCCTAAAATAAGAGAATAAATATATGCTCTTTGAACCCAAACCTTCACAACCTTCAACTAGAACTAAACAAAATTGTTGTGCAAGAGAACACCGACAGAGATGTCGTGCTAGGGCTAGTGAACTTTCTTCCAAAAATAATTTCCTCCCTGAAGACACCAATTGTTGACATAATAACATTTCTTCAACCTTCTCCTAACTAAGATGTTCAACCAAAATCTCAAAGATGTAAAATGATTAAGACAAAATATGGTTCAAGTTCTATTCCTATTAGAGCTCCTCTTTTTGTTAATCTTGATGAACAAATAGGTGAAAATATTGTCCATGATGAAAATGTTGATGCTAATAATTCAGATGATGAATATGAATATATTGATGTTGACAATGATTTATCTAACAATTTTCAAAAGCATTAATTCTAGCTCCAAGTAACAGACAAATTGACTCATCATTAGAAAATTGTCCTTGTTTGGAACTTGTGATAGCTCCATCTACTATTCTTGACGTGGTTCCTTTTATATGTCGTCCACCTTCCCAAAATAGTCATGAGAAAGATGGGGAGGTGGATGATTTGCATGATTAATTTCATTTGTGCCATAGCTTCTCTCTCTCTCTCTCTCTCTCTCTCTCTCTCTCTCCCCTCTCTTTCTTGTTTGTGATCTTCTTCTATTTTTCTCTCAATTCTTCTATTTTTTGTCCCTAGTGTTGTCTACTTGAGGATGATGCAAAGCATTGAGATATCTTTTGGTCTCTCCCATGTTGACTCAAAAGACGCATGTGCCTTTCTTCCATGGTGCTTTTTCTTTCTTTGGGGGATGAGGACAATTCTATGCATATATATACATGATATACATTATTTATCATGAAAAATCATATTGACCCTAGAGTTAAGAAAGACCACCCAATGTTTTATGTCTTGTGATAATTATCCTTTGATTTGTCCTTTCTTAGGGGCATATTATTGTGATAGTGTGTTTGTCTTTTTGGGTGTATCTTACCTTAAAGAAATTTATCTCTATGGGGTGTCCACAATCACTTTAACATGGGGGCATACACTCCACTCAATGATCTCTCTTTTTTGCATATCTTGATACTTAAGTTACTTAGCGAACTTAGTCTTTTGCCTCGTAATTTTGGTATTTTTCTTTTCAAGACTCATAGTAAGAGAACCTTACTAGTTCTTAGTCATGGTTCTCTCTTTCTTTCTCTTGTGATGTCCCTTTTATCTTGTCATCTAAGTTGTAAGATCCTAAAGTCCAATGGGGGCTTGGTGTATCTTTCCTTTTTGGTGACTTGGTGAATTTTTTTTAATACAAACCCTTGTACTTTACCGAGATAATGATTGACTTCATACTCTTGCTAGAGTGGGGGCTAAATGTAGCATCCTAAAATTGCACCCTTTTACAATTTTGACTGCATTTGGGTCCCTCCCTTAGCGTTTGCGCCCTTAGGTGTGACTGTGACCTGATTCTACTCATATCACTCAAGTATGATTGCATTTTTTACTTTTACATTAACATGACACCTTGTCCTAGCCCTAAATTGGAGTAGGACCAGAACACCATGTCCTCATGCTTTGGTCCTCCCTAATTGGGCCCTCTTTCAAACCCTTTTTGCTATTTCAAATTTGAGCAGGATTCCTAGCTCCATGTCCACTCATGTAAAAAATTTACCAAGTTTTTCGATGGGAATGTATAAAAGGAGACTTTCCCCTCTCACTTGACATCTAAGGCATAGGTAAGCATACATGACATCAAGAATTCAAGTAATTGAGCAAGTAATCAGTCTTCCTTCAAGCCTTGGAGTAGCAACAAAGTCAAGATTCAAGCATTGAAGTGGAGTTTTACATCTTATTTTGTCAAAGACTTCATGAAACACTAATCTTGTGTGGAGACAAACAAAATTTCACATTTAGGTATATCATTTGGTTTTCAGTCATTATTCAACATCTTCCTCAAAAGGAGAATCCTCAATTATAACAATTTAATTATCTTTTATCTCTATTTAATGGTTAATTCCAAAACTAGGGTTTGACTTAGGCAAGCCCCTATTCCCAACCTTTTTCCCTTTCTTTTTGTGTGCAAGAAATAGGTACGGAGCTATGATCTTCAAAATCAACATTATTTGCAGAGATGAATCAACCCCTTTTGGTGTGCAAAAGTTAGGAGGACCAGGGCGAATTTTTCTACAGTCCCAACATTTTTGGAGCTTTTGCAAAGATCAGATCAAAATCTGCTTATATTCCTCAAATCTAGGTGTGTGCGTCAATCCAACATCTGTAGCTTATTGTTTTCATGTTTTTACCTTCATTTTCAGCACTTACATTAATCTCAGTGATTCAACTCACAAAAGAGGGTAAAAAAATCCACCACCTTGAATCCAATCAGTATTCAATCCTTATCCTTGCTGGTTTGTGATTGAATCTATGGGTTCAACCATCTTTTGAATGTAATTGGTGACAAAAGAAATTAACTATTTTCATCCTCCTTGTGGTGGAAACCCTAGTTTTTCACCACATTACAACCGCATGCCATATGCCTTCCTCATGTAGTTTTCCAATTGTTCTGCTTAGGGCTTCGACCATAATAATAAATAGAAAAGGAGATAAGGAGTCACCCTTTTGAATGCCTCTGGTAGAGGGAAAGAATCCATGAGTGACATCATTGACTAAAATAGAGAATTTGGGAGTCGCCAAGCAACTCCTGATCCAGTTTATCCATCTATCACCAAACCCAAATTTACCAAGGACTTCTATTAGGAACTGTCTATCAACTAGGTCATAGGCCTTGAGGATGTCCAATTTTAGGATCATGTAAGCATCCCTAGATTTTCTTTCTGAGTGTAGTGTTTCATGAACGATGATGATCCCTTCCATAATAGACCTTCTTAAAGAAAAGCCACTCTATTCATCCGATATGAGGTTATTGAGTACCAATTTGAGTCTTTTTGCTATGACTTTTGTAACAATCTGATAGACCATGTTGCATAGAGCAATAAGCCTGAAGTCTCCCATCTCCCGTGGACAACATTTATTTGGGATTAGAGCAAGAAAGGTGTGGTTTAAGGCTCCCAACCTAGCCATCTTCCTCCTTGATTCTTCCACCACCAAAACCAAGTCTTTCCCAACAATATCCCAATATGTTTTGAAAAAAGCAACGTTAAAGCCATACAATCCTAGAGCCTTGTCTAGATTGAGTTGGAATGTAGCTTTCTTGACTTCCTCTACTTCCACTTTCTGAGACAATACCTTGTTCTGTTAGTCGTTTGTAACCGATGGGATAGAATCTAGGATTTTGTCTCTAATTTTACTGTTTGTCGGCATATCCTTATTTAGCATATATTCAAAGAATCTAACTGTCTCTTTGTTGAATTCCTCTATATTTTGAGTCATACCCCCATCCATTTTCCTAATTTGTGATATCCTCTTCTTGCTTTTTTTTTTTTTTCTATTGTTGTTTTATGAAAGAATTTAGTGTTCTTGTCCCCTTTCTTGAGCCAAATTTCTCTAGACTTTTGACTCCAATGGATTTATTCCCTTTTTAGAATTTCACTGATTTCTTCCTTCAATGATTTCTCTCTTTGAAATTCATAACTGCCCATGCCTTCTTGAACAATTTTCTCATTTAAAGCCACAAGCTCCGTTTCCACTCTTTTCTTCTTTGCAAAAATATTCTTGAAGTGTTCTTGGTTCAACTCTTTTAACTTGGTCTTGATATAATTTAGTTTGTTGCTTATTTTGTATATACGAGAATTATTACCTAGGTTGATCTCATTCCACCAATCGACAATCAGTCCTAATAGTGTGGCATCCCTAGTCCACATAATTTTAAATTTGAAAGGATTACCCGCCACGGGACAATCCAAGGTTAAAATTAGTTGAACAAAAAAATTATTTGAACTAGTTAATGGTAGAATGGCCATTTCTCTAAGAGTACCATGCTGGTTCCAATCCCCATACATAAAAAAATTATCTAGTCTCTTGGCTATGTTTTTAAGGCTCCTCTTCTATTGGTCCAAGTGTATAGGCCATTCCTTGGAATGATGTCCATAAGCTAGTTGTTGTCCACAAAGATTTGAAAATGTCTTTGCATCATTGTGATTTTTTGCAACCCTCCCATCTTTTCTTGAGTATTTAATGTAGCACTAAAATCTCCTACAATGATGCCCCTCTCACCTCTTTTAGACTCCATTCTAACCAAGAGTTGTTTCCATAGTTCCCTTTTATCTATTGTAGACACTAGCCCATAGGTGTTTATGATGAAAAAACTCTCATTATTATACAAAAGTTTGAATCTTACAGGCAACCAATTCTTCCCTTCCTCCAAGACTTCTCCCTTGATAGTCAAAGGATTGAAAATGAATCCAATAGCCCCAGACACACCCTCTATTTCAATAAAATGTCCCAACCATTATCTCCAACCCTTCACTTTCCTATTGACTTCTTCTCTGTTCCATTTGGTTTCTTGAAAAAGCCATATATCCCCCTTTGTTTCATCTATTTGATGCTTGATCAAGAACCATTTGTAAAGCATATTTAAGCCCCTAACATTCTAGGTAATGATTCTCATTTCCCCTAGGGAAGGGCATCGCTCTTCCCTGCCATAATTTTGGTTTGACCTACTACCTTTGTTGCCATTTCTAATTTTGCTTTGTTTGTTTTGAATCCTCTCCTTTTTGGTTTGATGTTTGTTTTACTGATCTTCGAGAGTATTAGTTCAAATCCCTTCTCTTCGTAGTCTCCTGTCTCTTCCTCCCCACTTTCCATCTCTTCTTCCCAATATGTATCCCCTTCTTCCTATATTCTTTATTCTTCATTTTCATTGTGGGTCTTGAACTGGCTTTGATTTTTGACTCATCATATGCTTAGTGTCCCTCCTCATGATCTTCCAAGGGCATCTTGTTCAAGTAGTCATGATCTAGTTCCTACATTGGTTGATCGATTCTCCTTGTTGTTTATTTATTTAAGGTATCTTTGAATTCATTCATAGTATCATGTGCATTATTTGCCATAGACTAATCATTCTTTGATGCTGGGAGTTCCCTAATTTAAAGAGGATGCCACACCCATGATTTCTTCTATTGACAATTCTATTTGAGACTTTTGAAATTCAATTTCCTCAATCTGCAGTGTAGACCCAACAAATTTTTCTATTGAATCTATAAAATTTAGCCACTACCTTATCATATGTGTGTTGTTTTCATTTCCCCATTGACTCCATCACCTTTGTTTGAGTGCATTCATGTGCTTTGGTGATTTTGGCTATAAGCATGTAATCCAACCCAATATGTTCCTTGGAGAAACACTCAGGACATAAAAACATTTGGTCTTCTCTCCCCACCCTTTGCTTCTAGATTTTCCAATCTCCATGAATTTCAATGATGTTTGGCAAGGCTAAGGTAGAGTTGATTCTAATGCATATTCTTGCAAAGCTCCCCCAAACCCTATCCTCTAGGATTTCATCTACTGAAATGAAGGCTCCCAATCCTTTGCTGATGTCTTTTAGCATGACAATTCCTTGGTATTCTCTTGGAAGGTTGTATAGCCTTATCCAAGCCGAACTATCATTTAGTGAGTGAACTCTGGGGTTAAAGTTAGGGCACTGGTCAATCAGATGTACAACCATCTCATCTAGTATATAAGGGCCACTGTTTAAAGCTTTCCATTGTGATAATTCATTGGGGAACTCTACTAGGAAGTAATCATTTGGGAGAATTTTGACATGTATTCCCGAACCCCACTTATTCCTACACCAATCAGTAAAATTTCCTCTGTTCCAGGCTCGCTACTCCATTTAACAAAGACTCATTTTTCTTTGAGATTTTTCCTAATTTCCTTAATTTTATTTTCTTCTAGACAAATCATATTTAGAGAGTTGTCGCAAGACTTACCTTTAGGTTCTTCATACTTGTTTGAGGGACCACCAACTTTTGCTCCAATTGTCTTTCTTTTCCATTCCTTGTTGGTGGGAAAAGGTGAGTTAGGCCCTTTAATTCTCTATTTATTAGACAAATTTATCGTGAGGATTGTCATTTTCCTGAACCACCCACTCCTTCCTTTCTTAAATCCTTTATTTTTTTAAAATTTCGTGACACACTCTATAGGGTTTTCATTATTTGAATTGGCTCTTCAGTATGCTAGTCTGCAATTTTGTAGCCGTGGGGGGCCATATCTTCTCTTTCTTCCTTGCATTATTCCATATCTCCGTTCTCCACCTTATCATCAAGGATTCCTGTTGTCGATGCCAGTATTCCCTATTGATTGGCAACCCAATCTCTACCAATCCTATTCAAGGGGAACACATTTACCAGCCCATCTTTCATTCTCAAAAACCCATTGGGGGACACATGCCATCTGAATATTAAGGTCAGAGTTTTTTTGCATCTGTTCGCTCAATCTTTCTCCTTTGCAAGCTTTGAAACCGTGTTGGATTCCTGTATTCACTCCAAAATTTGGTGATATCCATTTTTCCTTTATTTCCTATTGTCGAATGATCTCCATAGGATAAGTGTCTTCTGCATCCTGAGCCCATTCTCTAGTCTACCTGCTAACACCTTTGCACCCAATTGCTCGCTCTGCTTCACTCCTGCAACCCTACACCATCTTTAAATTTAATATTAGAGGAAAAATCAACTCTATAGCTCTCAAAGAACACCTGCATGCAAACCTATCACAGAAGGAGAGAAGCAAAAAATCTATGGAGGCCATAATTCAAAGATCTAAAAAAGAGGAATCATATTGATTATGCAACAAGAATGCAATTCAATAATTACAGTTGTTATGAAAATACAAAGAGAGAATCCTTATAAAAGGATACTCGAAACCCTATTGGTGAAAACCCTAAAGAATTATAAGATTCCTAAGTTTAGCTTAAGCATAGAGTATAATAGACTAATAATTAAATAAATAATTACTAGCTAATAAAAGATTACTCTAAGACCCCCCCTTAAGATGAACTTAGGGAGTGGCTAAAAAACAACTAAGGACTAAAAAATCATGTAAAAAAATGTATGAAAACAACAATGGGTCCCGACAACTAGGCCTGATGAGGTACCCAAGTATAATAAAATCTTTGTAAAGTGGAGAAAAAGGAGAAAACCCTGTGGGAACAAAACTCCTCTCGAAGAAGAGATGAAAGCTCAAGTGAAGGACTAAGAAGCCTCCAAACAAGAGTGTTCCAGAAGATAGGAACAAAAAAAGAGCATGAAGAACACCACTGAAGCATGAAATAGCTGCAAACACTGTTGAAGAGTAACCACTGATCTGAAGAACCTCCACTGAAATAGAACATGACCAAAGTAGAGAAGACTGTAATCTACATGAGTGCCCTCAAATGACACTAGAATCTGATGGCAAACAAAGGCAAAAATCGGAACTCGAAGATACAAATGACATGAAACACCAAAGCCTGAAGAGCTGATCAATTGAACCAAGGGAGCATTAGAAAAATAGGACAAACCTCCCCATAATGCTGAAAAGGGAGAGGGACAAGTACATTGAAAATAATGGCCAATAGGAATTGCATGATGAAGAACCAGGAACATCGAAGGTGCAGAGAAAGTACATAGTATCGTGGAAGGAACACTCACTTGACACACATCATGAGGCTAATGTCATGGAAGGAACACTCACGTGACAAAGGTAGATGACAAACAAAGGTAAACATCAACCCCCCCCATGGTACTTTATAAGTAGTGCATGTACAATAAGACATAAGATGTGCAAGATCCCAAGTATATAATGCATGATGGCACTTTATCTCAGTGTGTTTGCATAAATAAAATGCTACAATGATCAGAAGAGACAAAAGACTGGAAATAGAAAGAACAACAAAAAATGAGACATCCTACTCAAAGAAAGAGATCCCAGGACTTGAAACATCCAAGATATTCACTAGAGTGCTGAAAAGAAAAAAACTGAATAAAATATACTTGGAGCAGAATTTAGAAAGAAAAATCATATGAATGGAAAGAACATAGAACAATCTTTCCAATGATATAAATTTTTCAAAAAATGGAGTTCGGATGCTCAAGTTATGTCTCCCGGAGTGCAAAAAAGAACCTCTGGCTTTGAAACCAAAAAATGACATCAAGAAAACAAAATCAAAAGTTTAAACCTCTATATTTGGATAGAGCTCAGAAAGAGCTTTCCGACAATATAAGGTTTGTCAAAAAATGCCTTCGTATGACCAAGTTACGGCCAAAAGAAAAAACCCCTCTTGTAGGGCATAAAGAGGGGTTTTTTTGTTTTGGCAAAATTTTTTTGACGCATTTGCAGGTACAACCGTATGGATTTTTGTGTCATAAAGCATGCCAATAAAAAATCATGCCCCAGATGCCCCTGTCACCAAAAATAGGCAAATTATATATCAAAATTCATGGAATCAGTCTTCTGAATCCAACTAAGAGGTCCTTTTGGCACCAAAATGTACCAAAAAATCTGCTACGCCCAGAAATGGAAAAAAAAAACTACACAAACCCTCGAATACATAGATCTAAAGAACAAGGCCCAAAATATCTCATGAAGAGAACAGGGGCATGCAGATCTGGAGCTTTAATACCATATTAGAGTTGAGGAAAAATCAACTCTACAACTCTCAAAGATGACCTACATGCAAACCTATCATAGAAGGAGAGAAGCAAAAAAGCTATGGAGGCCAGAATTTAGAGATCCAGAAAAGAGGAGTCATATTGATTGTGCAACAAGAATGCAATTCAATAATTACAATTGTTATGAAAATACAAAGAGAGAATCCTTATAAAAGGATACTCAAAACCCTAAAGGTGAAAACCCTAAAGGATTATAAGATTCCTAAGTTTAGCTTAAGCATAGAGTATAATAGACTAATAATTAAATAAACAATTATTAGCTAATAAAAGATTACTCTAACATTTAATATATTAATTTCAAAGAAATTTAACTAAAACAATTTATTTAAATTTATATTTGTCCATAATTACATTAATGAAATAACTTGTTTATTGTAACTTTTACTATTGTGTTTTGATACATACATTATATTTTGCTATCTATTTAAATTACTAATATAAATATATAGGCATAAACAACTATTTAAATAATATAAAATAAAAACATAGAATTGTTTTTTTCATTTAAGAGTTCATTTTATTTTCTTTTAAAATTATTTTATTTATTACATATTAAAAGAAATTGTTGTCTTTACTTTATTTCATTATAAATCAATTTTATTTGCTACATATTTAAAAAATTTGGTGTCTTTAGTTTGTTGTACTATAGAGTAATTTTAGTTATTATATATTTTACTTGCATTATAGATAACATATTTATATAATTTAGAAAATAATTTTTGTTAGGCCCAATATGGAAAGCTAATGTACTAAGAGGGGAGGGGTGAATCAGTACTTCAAATCTTTTCTTCAACAATAACTTTACTGTTAAGCATAAATTGAATATTGTTGTAACACAATATAATGCTAAAACAAATAAATAACAATCATACATGATTCACTCCATAACACATATATTTTGGTTACGTAGAAACTCCTTGTTAGAGAGAAAAACTGCGGTGGGGATGGCACCCATAACTTCACTATTGCAATAATAAAGGTTGCTCGGTTAGAGCTACATGTTTGGCTATTTCTGATAGCTTACCTTGTTAGGAGTATCAAGATCTTTAGATCTACCTTGCTAAAAGATTTTACAACACTTATACTAAAATGCTGCACCTGGTTAAAGGCTTTACAATTTATAGACTTTGTTAGAGTCTTTTACCCTGTTAAAGGTTTCTCTTACAACTCAAAATATTGCAACCAAAATCTTACAAAATATCTGCAACTTCACATCTGAAATGTTATAGCAGATTCTATGTGCTCAAAATGAAATTAGCTTGGTTATAGCATACCTCAGTAACCCATAATTAACTCGGTAAACCTTTCTGTTTACTCTGTTCCTTGACTGTTCTCTGAAAATCCTTCTTGGTGACCTCTATGTATCTGTAACAGTCATAACACTTAGTGCTTTCCCATGATTTTGCTTTTCACATATGTCTTGCTTCACACTCATATTTGGTCCTTAATTCATACTGTATAAATAGATCTCTTATGATGGTGATCTTGATCATGCTTCGATCTTACAAACATGATTTATCAAATGAATAACCATACAAAATTATTTCATTGGATAGTTGTCCTCAAAATCATACAAAATCTTAAGGTGCAATTTCCAATGTGATAATGGTTCCTTGTTCCTCGATCTTTGTAACATGTTTCTCATATGTGTCTAGGTTCAATGAATCTGGTAACACATTTCACTCAGTGTGTATCAACTCAGTATACCATCTTTGCTGCTCGGTAGTCATAGAACGTTACTCGGTAGATAGCTTGGTGTATACTAAACTCTGTGACTTATAAATTCTATAACCGACTACTCTGAGCTTACCGACTGAATATTTCGGTAGTAATAACCGACTAGAGTATATAGAAGGACTTTGGACATAAAACTAATGACAACTTAGTAAATAGTAACAATTTTCAATTAAAAAAAACATCCTTTCATAATCACAACATCCCCTTCTCTTCCACTATAGGTTCATAATTCAATTTGTGTTTGTTATAAATAATGAAAATAAACATCTAATAGAAAAACACATTGGTTAAGGATTAAAACTACTTTATAATGTTTCTACTTTTCATTGAAAATTGCATCCATAGCCCCAAAAAATTGTAAATATCTTCTAATGTTTCTTCCCTACCAATATTTATGGTTTCTACATTTTTTATTTATAAAAAGGGTCATAGAAAAATGACCATCACTACACATGCATTAGTTTTTCTAGGTGGCTAATTTTGTTTCTAGGTGTAAGTGGAATGACCATGGTCACATACACAATATTTTGGACATGGAATGCAGGGAACTACTATGGAATGCAAGGAACTACTATGCATGTCCATTTTGTTTATGGTTCATACAAAGGCTTTATAATATTTGTCGCATCATTCATTTCACACAAACTTCCTCTTCAAGTGCTATTATACTTTACATTATGGCTCTATAACTAAAGAGTGTGCTAGTAAAGGACCAATCACACCACCTTAACCAAATTGCAAGGTATAGTCTAGTCCAAGTCTAGGTTGAGCATTGTAGTCTAATTTGTAGTAGTGAAACTTCTACAAAGATTTGACACATCTTCCTAATTAGATATCTATATTCATATAATGGTTATAGATTTTTTGGTATAACACTATGACCAAGCAACTGATAAAATTATAAGGCACTGAGAGGGGGGGGGGTGGTGAATGAATCAGTGCAAACAAAAACCTTAAGAATCTGATTACACCTCTTAACAACTTTAAAATCAATAGGCATGCAAGGAAAATAATCACATAAGCAAACACTAAATAAAAAATTCCAACCATAACACATTGATTTATACGTGGAAAACCAAAAGGGAAAAACCATGGTGGGAGTTAGTACCCACAAGCTTCACTATCTGCAGAATAGAAACCTTTGACCAGTTAAGGTCTTACAAATATTCCCTATTAGGAGTCACTTGGGATTTGCTATGATGAGCCTTGTTAGGAGCTATGCCATGTTAGGAGAAACCTCGCAAGAGGATTTAAACTCTGATATTGAGCTACCCTGTTAGGGGATTTATAGATTAAGGCCTGTCAGGACCTACCTGATTAAGGGATTTGATTGCTGCAACTGTTAGGATAACAACAATTTAATGATCTTCATATAACACTTCTATGTCTAATAAGATCCACTTCATTTCCTCCAAAACTTCAACAACACATCAATACAGAGCTTCACTAAGCACCGCACAATCAAAATCTTAATATTCGCCTTCGATCTCATACATGCATTCATAACTCATCACACTTTTTATAGACATCAAATTAGTCAGCTCATAACCTTGGAACAATTTCCTAGGTTAAATGACTCTAGACAAACTTATATTACACGCCGAACTTATGTCGGCCACCGATATAACAAACCAAAAATAAAACAAAATTGAACCAGTTTACCAATCTTAGTGACTTTATCACTACCGGTTAAGTGTTCTTCTAGATAGCCTGCTCTGCACATCAAATCTTGATCATCCTATTGAATTTGCTAATGCAGTCAAGAATATAACACCAAATACCTATCTCCATCACACCTGTAAAACCGCATCATCCATCTCTTCATAAATCGCCTATACCAGTTGCTTTAATGCAACTCTGTTCTAGTTAACCGATTGAGGGCCTATTTGCTGGTTCACTGTTAAACTATCTTCTTTACCGGTTAAGCTTTACCGGTTGGCTTACAAGACTTTTTTAGACTATAAAAACATAGTTTCCATCAATGACAACATAAAAAAAGTCACCAATCAACTCTTTACACCAAAACATCATCATCAAGCCAACAATCTCCCCCTTTGGCATTGATGGCAACACTTAGGAAATTTTTTGTCTAAGTGTGCAATACAAAAATTGACTTAATTCATGACACATACTCCCCCTTAGAAATTACACGCTCTTACAAAAATTTAAACCATTACAAGATTCATACTGCTACTCCCCATTACAACAAAATTTTGACTGACTCTTTTCAACAACTACTCCCCCTTTGACAACAATGACAAAGGAAAGTAAATACATGAAAAGATAAATAAAATCACAACAAAATTGCAGCAAAATTGCATAACATATATAGATATAAGAGTTAAAAATGTTTTTACAATGTAATTTTAGAAAAAGCATAACTGAAATGAGATTTCAACTGCTTCAAATCATTATGCCAGGTCTCCAAAATAGTGCCGGTTATCTCCACAGGTGTCCTGATCTTCCCAACAAGATCCTCCATGGCATCTATAGTACTCATCTTCGGGGTAGCAAGGATAGTTTCTGACTCTTTATACCCTCTCTACAAGATTTCAACTTTCAGTATCAACTGTGTTTGTAGTTCCTACAGGGATGTTGTTCTCTTTACCTATTCAGTTTCATAAGCTTTCAGCTTATGTTGAAGTTCAACAACCAACCATCCATAGTATATTGCAGAATCATTCAAGGGATTGAATGAATCACTTAGAACTTCAAGTTCTTTTTCTGTATCTTGTTTCTGCTTTACCAAATCATCACAAAATAAAGAAAATTTTGCCACCGTAGAAAGGATCTTACCACCAGTCTCCAATGCTTCCATCAAGTGGTCCTTATTAACAGTCAAAGCAACTTTAGCTTGATCAATATATTTCATTAACTGCTCTGTCCTTTGCTTCTTATACTCCTTTTCTACAGAAACATATGCCACATCCTCAAATGTTTTCATTTGTTCACCAACATCATTAACCAATTGACCTAGCTTATCAATCGGTGTAGCAAAATTGTTTGTATTAGTCTCCAATAATAAGCTTGACAGTGGAAATTGATACTGAAGACTGATATAGACAATTTTTCTAGACTACAGTCTTGACAGTGGAAGTTCCAACATCCTTTGATCTCTTACCACAAGCTCTTAAGGATTTTTTCTCACCTTCTGATTCAGTTTCCTCTTTATCAGTAGCTACTGGTTTCTTTGCTTGTTCCTTTTTCCTTTTCCCTATAGTTATCGATGCTTTAGGTGCAGGGGGCTTAATGATATTGCCTTTTCTCTTGAATTGTATCTTGGAAGGCTTCTCCTTCTTAGCTTTAGCAGACATCTCTTTCTTAATCTTTGAATCTTCACTTCTTGTTTTCATACCGGTGGAGGTATCGGTTGGGGCACTTGATGCACCTTCCTATTGTGCTACATGTCTTGCTCTTGCTTTTGTAATGACTTCCTTTGTAAAACCTTGTTGTTCAGCAAATGCCTCCACTTCCTTTCTCACTTTCTTAGCAATTGCCGGTTTATTTAATTCAAAGTGCACCTATAGAGATTTCTCCTTGTAGGTGCCAAATCTTTCTACAGTTGTATCTTCCAGTTGAGTTAACAAGTGATCTGCATATGCCACTAAAAGTCTGCCTCGACTTCATAACCCATAGGTATCACCCAAGTTGTCTTGGTATCAACTGCCTCCATCATACAGGTATCTGTATCAACCATTAAACAAATTGTGTCCTTATATTTCTGGACAATACTCTCCGGTAACCTTTCTTTTGCATGCATCTTCTTCTGAAAATCTTTAAAATATCCCCATGCAATCTTATCAAAACAATTACCCAACATTCTAATGTTGTTCTTCATCTATAATAGTGTCTGTGTGTCCTTAGACCATTGAACATCACCTATACTAGGAAATAGTTCATAAAGTAGAAAAATAAACTAATAATCAACTATCCAAATTTAAACTTCAATCTCTTATCCTTCTTGACAGACTCAAGATTTAGCATCAGTTGAATTCACAATGCCTCAGACAAATCATAATCAACATCTTCCTTTATCATCCAGTATGCGATATGAATGGCTGCAGGAGGGATGCTGTTCATCTTGCTAAAATGATATATCCGGTAATCAATAACCATTGAAGCATATTTAACTGCCGGATCATTAATATTATTCACTATCATTGCTCTTCCATCCCATCTTGAATTAGTCATCTTTTCAACATCATTCTTAGGAACAAATCTCAATACTGGAATCTCATCAGTGGCACAAAGTCTGGTGACTATATGAATAACTTCTTTTGTAATATTATGTGGTTTGTCAAGCCACATAAATTGGTCATGAAGCCTGCTAAGAACATATCTAACATATTCACCATCAAAATCATTAATGGAATTTAGTACATAGTGAAAACTTTTCTCAGTAACCTTCTTAAATTGTTCCTTCACCACTCTGTCTTATCACACATCAATTTATATTGGTCAAAGATCGCAAACATACCAAGATACTCCAATTTGCAATGATAAAAATATCTAACATCTTCTACATGTAACACTCCATAGGGAACTTTGGATAGGGCTCTGAGGGAATCCGTTTCAACAAACTTAAACGGGTGCCTTTTAAATTCAGGACGAGGTCTATCTGTAACATCTACTAGATGCGGGGTATCCATTCTCAAAGATTTAGACTTCAGAAACACAAAATATGATTTTCTGGATAATTACCTTTTATTGCTTTCACAACTATGGTTTTGACACTGACAATGTTCTCTCGTCGATTACCAATTGTGGATCACCTCAAATATCCTCAAGACTCTGTCAATCTAGTTAGATGTTGCAAACACAAAATTTTCTTTTCTCTTCTCACTCTCCAAGTGCTCACAAGAATCCAAAGTGACAAATGACATTCACAAGGTTCTTTTTATTTGCCCATTATCTACCACATTAAATTTTATTACCGGTAAAACCCTAAAACATTTTTAAACATACTACCGGTTCTCATAGCATATCAAACCTATAGGTTTGATCATAAAATCACTTCTCAATATCATAATGCATCAAAGTATGCATATTTAACTTACCTCATGGTCCTTCAGGGGGTTCTGAAATAGATCTAACAATAAGCTCTCCTTAAGCTTTTTAACAACCTAGTTTGTCGCTGAAGGGTTCTCCACACTAGGTGAAGAATTAGGATCTTCAGATGGTTTATCATCATCCTTCTTTTTCTAGATTTTGTTCATTTCAGCTTTGGTCTCCTCCACATCAATTTTCATCTTCCCTTTTTGGTCATCAGATTGATTTACCGATTGATTCACCTTTGCTCTGCAAAACTTTGCAATATGTCTCGGTTGATGACAATGATAACAAGCCATACCAGATACTCTCCAAGGTCCAACATTGCCTCTACCACTCCTTCTTCTGTAGTTCATAGCTACATGACCATAGTTATGACAGACTGTGCAAACCACATTCATCCTCTTTGCCATCTCAAATGGGCTAGATTGATTAACATAGGGTCTCTGCCAATTAGGACTTCTCCGGTCATTAAAGGTTCTTTGCCAACCACCACCATACCTCTGACTCATGTGAGGTGCCGGATTATTTGCTCCATACCTACACTCAAAATCTCTATGCCCATGCATCTTACAAGTGTAACAATATGCATTAAAAGCTCTAGGATTATATCCTTGATATGTATTAGATCTAAAACCACTAGTAACATTAGATTTTCTTTTATAAACATTAGCAGTATGTCTTGGCTTATGACAATTGAAACATATAGGTTTATAAGGTTTCTTACCAGTGGGTTTCTGAATTTTAGGTGTAGGTTTACCTTCTTCCATGTTGACCTTTGTACTAGAAGACTCTCCTTTCTCAAATGTAGTATAACCCAATCCAGTTGTGTCACCATTCATCCTTTGTGATTGAATCTGTTCATCAATCATGGTAGAGCTTTTGCTAAACTTAGCAATCTTTTCATTACCATCAACAAGTTCCTTTGTAAGATCTTCATTCCTTTTCATAAGAGTCTCTCTGAGAGACATTATCATATCCAGTTCTTCCTTTATTTCTTCTTTTTCTTCTATTTCTCGTGCCAATGAGCATACTGGGTATCAACTTCCTTGTTAAACTTAAAGATCTCATGTTCTTTCTCTTTGATCTTGTCTTCTGCTGACCTCCTTGCTTCAAGTTCTTGACTCATTCTGATGGTCAGGGCTTCTAGCTCTCTCCTCAAGTTAGCCTTCTCATCATCCAGTTTCTCCACTTCATCAACCAATGTATCTATGTTTGCTTCATCAGAAGAGATACTCTCAGAAACCTCCAACAGTTGTTCAGTTAGCTCTCTTCGCTTTCTAAGAGAATCTTTATACTTTCCTTTCAATGTTTTTAGGGCTTCCTCAGTTTCTGCAAGTTTATTAGACATTTCTCTATAGCTCATTCCTTCCCCCATGTCCACCTTAGGGATCCTTCCCAAGCGGTTAAGCCTCTAGGAAGTTTGGCTCTGATACCAATTGATAAACTTATAAGGCATTGAGAGGGGGGGGGGGCAATGAATCGGTGCAAGCAAAAACCTTAAGAATCTGATTATACCTCTTAACAACTTTAAAATAAATAGGCATGCAAGGAAAATAACCACATAAGCAAACACTACATAAAACATTGCAACCATAACACAATGATTTATACGTGGAAACCAAAAAGGGAAAAACCACGATGCGAGTTAGTACCCACAAGATTAACTATCTGCAGAATAGAAACCTCTAACTAGTTAAGGTCTTACAAATATGCCCTGTTAGGAGTCACCCAGTGAAGGGATTTTCTATGATGAGTCATGTTAGGAGCTATGCCCTATTAGGAGAAACCTCACAAGAGGATTTAACCTCAGATATTGAGCTACCTTGTTAGGGGATTTACAGATTAAGGCCTGTCAGGACCTACCCAGTTAAGGGATTTGACTTCTGCAATTTTTAGGATAACAACAATTTAATGATCTTCATATAACACTTCTATGTCTAATAAGATCCACTTCAGTTCCTCCAAAAATTCAACAACACATCAATACAGATCTTCACTAATCATCGTACAATCAAAATCTTGATATTCTCCTTCGATCTCATACATGCATTCATAACTCATCACACTTTTTATAGACATCAACTTAGTCAGCTCATAACCTTGGAACAATTTCCTAGGTTCAATAAATCTAGACAAACTTACATTACAAGCCGAACTTATGTCGGCCATCGACATAACAAACCAAAAATAAAATAAAATTGTACCGGTTTACCGATCTTAGTGACTTTATCACTACCGATTAAGTGTTCTTCTAGATAGCCTGCTCTATACATCAAATCTCGATCATCCTATTGAATCTGCTAATGCGGTCAAGAATATAACACCAAATACCTATATCCATCACACCTATAAAACCACATCATCCATCTCTTCATCAATCGCATGTACCGGTTTCTTGATTGCAACTCTGTTCCAGTTAACCGATTGAGGACCTATTTGCCGGTTCACTATTAAATTGTCTTCTCTATCGGTTAAGCTTTACCGATTGGATTACAAGACTTATGTGACTATTAAAGCATAGTTGCCATCAATGAAAACATAAAACAAGTCACCAATCAACTCTTTACACCAAAAAATCATCATCAAGCCAACAACAACAACAACAACAACAATTAAACTTCTACCAAGCCAAATCAAACAAGGTCGCGTTGTTGTGAAGTTCCTACCAAATGCTAGTGGGATAATTTTGTTCTTTGATATGCAAATAAATTGAGAATAGTACCAATCTAAGAAAACAAAGGTAAGACATGGAATCATTGACCATTTTTTAAATTTTTATCTATGTTGTTGATATCTTTGTCATCAATGCTCCAACTAGTATCTATAAATTTGGGGGGGGGGGGTGTGCTACAATAGGCTATTGAACAAAAAGGTATGCCAGACAAGGTTTTTCCCTTGCTCTCTTTTCTACTATGTCTACTTACTTTGTTGCTATAATGGCTCTGCATATTGATACATCACTAGGGTTGGTGAATCAATTACAAGTATATGTTTAGTTTTCTCTAAAATGAACTTAACATAAAAAGGTGATGGTGAATATTGTTATAGTTTTGATTAATTCTGAGAAGTGTCATTCATTTCTCATAATCTAGAAATAGAAGAAATTAATTTTCTTTTGTGAATGTTATTGGTTGTTGAGATACCAAATAGTGCAGATGTGATTGTGGATAAGCCCAAATTCCCTAGCGAATTTGAATCAATTTATATTAAATTCAATACAATTGAAAGCTTACTAGAGTCTAACAAAAGATAGCTAAAAAGTTATAATTTTTTTTATTGCTAATAAATTCAATTTACATACATTCAATACAAATTCCCAAAATTTGTTTTCGCAGTTGCAATACACAAGTGAACACAATTAAAAATTAAACCACACAAATACAATTTATTTATTTTCAAAACTTGAATTCAAAAAGTCATCCAAAGGTAACTTTATTGTTCAAAGATGAATCCTTTGTTCTTTGTTTCAAATCTACACTCTTTATTCATAGTATCTTCCTTTATTCTTACACACTTTTCTTGTTTTCATTTGTTTTCATTGTTTTCATTCTTTCCTTTATTCTTACACACACACACACATAGATATGAATATATATATAAGTGTGAATTCATTATTCCTATATATATTAATCTCCTAAGTCATTTAGAATTTTATTATTCTCATTACGGAAAATGTGTAGTGTATTTTAAATCTGAAAATTTGATTTTAAATCCAACTTAATGGGTGGAGTAAATGTATGGATACACATATGCATGTATGAGACTACATCTAAATATACACATACAAATACCTACATATGCCTCATATCTAAATTCTATGAAAATATTCTCTCTCTCTATATAATAAAGGAATGATTTGGTGGGGAGTCAATTAAGTTTCAGTTAGTATGATTACATGTATCGTGAGGCTATCTTGTGTTTTCCTTATGAATTCATGTTATGTCTAACCCTTGATATGATTGTGGTTAAGATGACACTAAGCTCTTGAAAGGCTAGTTAAGCAAGGTTGTTTCTATTTCATATGTTTAGGTGAAACTGCAATAGAATAAAGAAACAATATCCTACCATTTTTTGACTAGCATTATTTTGCATAAAATTTTGATAAAGTTTTACTGGTCATTCTATGCATATCTTGCAATCCTAGTGATCCTTTTCACCATGCACTTTCTCAAATTTACATGCCTTATTTTCTTTTGCTTGAACTCTGATAGACTTGTCTATTGCATGGGGCCATACATGGCTTGGTCTTCCAAAATATGACTCACTTTATTCTAGTTATATGTAGCACCTTTAGACACCTTTAAATTTTGAAACCTCAAATTGAAATAACTTTATGATATAGGGGTGCATGGAAGATAACACAATCACACAACAACTTTCAGACCTATATATGGAGGTTGGATTAATCAAAAAGTTAGTCATTTTTATTTTATTTAAAGATCAAGGGTATTTATATTTTATTCATGTTTATTTATCCTTGTGTTAAGCCATAGGATATGATGAGAGAATAACGTAGGCTAAGTAATTAATTTGTTGACAAGGACCCTAAATCCTACTTTGATTCATATGAATATTACCATTTAGCATTTACTTTGAAGAATTAAGTGTGCATTTAGCCTTTGGAACTGGTTTAAGTAAGCACATTTTGGCCATAGGAGGAAATGGGTAAATGAATAATTTTTATGTATATATTCATTAACATAGACTAGCAAATTTATCTTAGTAAAATAAGTTTCCACTATAATAACATATTTCTTCTTAGACAATATTATTTTGGATTATGATTGACGTTTTGTAAACAATTTGTGCTATAAATATCCATTAGAAACTCTTGAATTGATGACATGGATATCATTTAGATTAGTGGTGAGGGGTGTTCTTTTTAATTCTTGATAAAAAGTCAAGTATAAGTTGAGGCGCTTATATGTTCTTGTATACACTTGTAAGCTTTCTGTGTATTTATATGCCACACGTACATATTTGTATGCTATTAATGCCTATGTAGTTTCTATATGTTTATGTATGCTTTATGCATTTTTGTATTTCTTAATGTTGAGATTAATTGTGATTGAGATAAGACTCTGATTTTGTATGATTTTTAGATAGTCAAGCAAGGAGTGTTGCTTCTATCTTCATATATTTTATATGCATCTTGTGTGTTTTGGGTTCGTGCTTCAGCATTAGATGTATGCATGTCACACTACACAATATTCCATTACTCTTATTAGTATCACATTGCTAGTCTGTCTCGTGCTGAGCTGGGTATCTTTCATGTCATGAAAGATTCCGAGGAATTGTAACTACTTCATGGTAGGGTGGAAACACGCTCCGACAATGTTCTCGCCCATGATGTGCTTGATGGAGAGATGTGTTGGGAGTTCCTGTTAGGGTGGTCTTCATATTTGTACATGTAAAGCGGAAAATCGCGATCGAACCCTAGTTGCTCTCCCCTCTTCCAACTCCAAGGAGAGAGAAGGGAGATTCACTAGGGTTGATGGTTTTCACTTAGGGGAGAGACTTTACATTCAAAAGAGGGGTTGAAACCCACAAGATCCAATCCCACGCAATGCAAGATTGGGTGCTAAATGAGTTTCAAGGGTTAAGAAAGCAAGGCTACCCTCTTTTGTAAAGAATGTGCATAGAAGAATTAAGCTAAGAATGCATAGAAAGTGACAAAGATTCGCTTTATAAACTGAGATAGGGATATAGGATGAAGCTGCGGACCTAGAATTAGCAGTAAAATGTCGATACGACGCTGTCCTGCAAATTTGAGCAAAAGTTGTCGGGACGATGGCGCCCGACGCCACGGTCCTCCGAAAAATCTGCGAAACGAAGGGGGATCTGTTCGTCTCTGCACAAGGATTCCAGATCTTCAATTTCAGCTGCGTACCTGCAACCTACACATAGAAAAGTGAAGACGATTGGGGGGTTAGGGATTAGGGGTTTGCCTTTAGGTCAAACCCCGGTTTTGGAATTAACCAAGAAATGAGCAAGTGTTGTAAATGTAAATGTATGTAAAACAAGTACTAATACCTTGTTCTAAGGATGTTTGTATCCTTATGTGCGAAGGTATAGATGTTGTATGTTGTATGTTGTAGCATGTAGTATGTGATCTCCTCTTCAATGGTTGAATCCTTGTCTTGAATGCAACACTTAGCCTTGAATGGAGACTTGGAATGAATGCTTGAATGCTTGAGTATAGTTTCCACGCTTTTTCCCTCATGTGTGTCTCTATCCAAATGAGAGAGGAAAATGTAGTTTATATACTTGTCAATTAGGGCTGATAGACTGATTTTCCCGACCTTAGGCCGACCAGGAAAGTTTATTTTCCAAATTGCAAACAAAAAGACCCGAAGTCCAAAGGAGACCGGGCCCAAAATAGGCCCAGGGACCAGGGTGCTGGGCGCCCTGGTCCTGAAGGACCAGGGCACTGGGCGCTCTGGTCCCACCTCCCGGGACAGCAGGGTGCAAGGAGGTTTAGGCCAGGGTGCTTGAAAAATGCAGTTTTCAGTGTCGTAATCAGGTTTCGGGGTCTCCATTCAGGTTGCGTGTTGCGTCACCATCGTGAAGACCGAAATGCAGTCGAAATTGCAAGTGTCACAATTTTAGGACGCTACAGTACATTATGTATTCACTATATTTGACGTTGTGGTTTAGTGTAAAGGTATATATTTCCTTATGTTTATCTTCTTGTTAGCTTATGTTATTTAACTTTATATGTTGAAATGTAATTTCTTGTCTCTAACCTTGTGTATTTGAACACGTGGAAATGATTTATTCTTGATTATGTGTATTTTGTGAATTCTTTTATTTTAAAATTATGGCAGTCCTTACATTTGGTATCATAGCTCTATGTTCCACACTAGGGCCATGAGTTCACTATATTAAGTTGCAACAATTGATCACATAACCCTCTAGTTAATTTTCTTAGCGCATTTATGTGTAATTCTTAGAGATTGAGTCAATAGTTGAATCACCATGTATCAATTTGAGTAGTGAGGAAGATATCCTCCTACATGTTGTCATACCTGACAGAAAGGGAAGGTGTTCCTTGCTTGAAACCCCTTAGAATAACCGCTTTCATGGGGAAAACCGTTTTTGCATTTAAGTTCTAGCTAAGACTTTATGTGTATATGTATAATGTGATTATTTGATTGCTCTTATTTGATTGTTAGTTGCAAAGGTTAGATAGAACCTTGAAATGATTGTTATTTGTGCACTCCATTAATTATTGTGATTGTGCAATTTGTTTGGTTAAATAACACATCTCTCAATGATGATTGAAATATGAATTTCATTGTGTGAGGGATGCATTTATGGTAAAGAGTAATGTTTGTAATTTTGCATGATATGTAAATAAATATGTTTTATTCATGCTTGTATTAATCTTGATGTGGAAGCATATTGCATGTGTGATGGAAGAAAAATGTGACTTTTTGTGATTGATCATTGAAGAAAGTATTTATGATAGCAAATCTGCATTAGTTTCTTTGGAAAAAAAATTAGCATATCAAATGCATGAAATTGAAACTCATTGGCAAAAAATAAATAAATAAAAATATAAAATAAATAAATAAAAAAATGTTAAGGTATTTGCATGATTCATTTTACAAAGGTGCATGAAATTATAGAAGGCAATAAATGAAAATGATAGACATATGATCAAATGATGGATGATTGTTGCATAGAAATATCATTAGATTACACTAAGACTATATAAATGTTTGTGATGGAATTTCAATTCTGGATTCATAATGATTGATAGATATATGCATAATATTTTAGTCTTATGAATTGATTGTTGTGGAATGGCCATGCTCTCTAGTGCATCTTGGACGCAAGGTGTCATGTAGCTTCTACTCCCTTGATGTGATTAGTGGTAGTCATGCAATGTTTATGTGAAACTGTTGTTGCATGTTTGATGCTTTTTTTTTTATTATTGATGAAAAGTTTTGAATTATTGTGAGGGCTAGCTGTGAAATTTCTTTTTAATTTTTCTTTTGAGAACTAGTCACCAAAATTTTCTCATTTATCTATTAATTGATTCTTGAACATACCATATTTTCTATTGATTTCCACACTTTTGTAATTTCAAGTTGTAAACTATTTACATTCCATTTGTGATTTGTTTTACATTCTGGTGGTGGCTAGATTTGTGATTTATGTTGCTAGTCCTCATATGTGATTTTGATGTTCTCTATCATGTTCCAGATGAACATTGATAGATTGTTTAAGGGAGTAGATAGCGGAGAATATGTCAAACCTGAATGAGTATATATATATTTAAGCAAAAGGATTGAACAATATTGAAATATGGAAAATAAATTAAAAATAATAAAATTATAATAAATATTATTCTGATATTAATTCGTGG
The DNA here is from genome assembly GCF_030272615.1 of Cryptomeria japonica. NCBI lineage: Eukaryota > Viridiplantae > Streptophyta > Pinopsida > Cupressales > Cupressaceae > Cryptomeria > Cryptomeria japonica. Next base: position 394,726,620 of record NC_081414.1, on the reverse strand, counting down.
AGGGTTAATTATTTTTCTGTCTATGAGGGATATTTATGGAATGAGAGTGCTTGTTATGGGCTAACCAGGGAAGGGTGATTTTATTCACCTCCCCAATAGGGTTAAAAATCGGCCAAGTACTTTATTTTTCTCCTTGCCATAACACATGTAGTTAGTTCAACCAGGATGGGTTGTTAGTTCTACATGATTGCACATGATTCCTTATTGCCAGTTGGTACCGACTTGCTAGGGAGCTCCGTCGCGAGGGATGGGAGCTTATGGGCATCCGGGAAGCTTATGCTTCATTTGGCTGGGTGGATAAAATGCCTGGGTCATATGTCTGTCATCCGGTTTGCGAGAGGAGGTTATCTAGGTCAAACGGAGGTGACACATCCAGAGACAGAGAAAATCAGAGATTCCAGATAAATTTTCTGAAATTATCACATGATGTATATTTTATCTTATTGTAAAAGACCAAAATGGTCACATGTAAAAGTTATGTAAAATACCTATAAGGTCCATGATATAATGTGACAGGAAGTTGTCATGCAGTGTAACTAACAAAAGAAAGAAGAAAAAAGGCTACTAACATACTAACCCACTAACATGCATGATTTACTTTCCATAGATTAATTTTTCTTTCCGCATGTGTGCATGTTCGTATTTAATTTTCAGTTAGTTGATTTAATTATGCATTTTGCATGTTAATTAATTTGTAATGACTCATGCACATGATTTATTTCTACACATGCATGCACAGAGATGGAAATCACTGATAATTAAGGTTTATACATGTTACTTAATTGTCATGCACATTTACTTCATTTTTCCTAAGTTGCATTTAGATGCATGTTAATCACGATCCACATGTTAAGTTCTGCATGTTAGACATGAATTGCATGAATGTTAAGTTCATTTATTAATTGCATGTCAGATCAAGTTGTCATATAGCTTAAAGCTATCCCTAATAAGAATTTATAATTCTTAAATGATTAACTTTTGTCTTTGAATGTTAAATATCAAAATGATCTTTACATGAGGTAAGGATATATTTTTCTTTTTTGAAAGAGCTAAAAATAGTGCAAGTGTGTATAAGGACATGCCAGGAATATTGGTGATAAATACCGAACAATTTGGCCAACTTATCAAACTACTTAGGTATGGTAAGCACAGGTATGTATGTGCATTAATGTAATTTTTTAGAAAAGAAATCATGCAAATTTATCTACTTGCTTAAACATTGGGTCAAGAAATTATTATTTGGATAAGGAGTAATGTTTTGAGGAATACTTTATTTCATTTTGATTATGGACTAATATTTTTCGTGTTGATCCTATGAGTGTGACAGATGAGACAACACATCGAAAGGAAGAGAACATTGTTGGAGAAGAGCTAGCCTAGATTTATGAAATTGAATGAGAGTAATGGAATTCACAGACACACACTTAGGATTTGTCTTTAAAAAAAATTCTTTGATGGATGTGCGGTTTTGCATGTATGAATGTGCATGTTTGCATTATCTTATGTGTTTGCAAAAGTGAAAAATCATTTTTAGCTAATGATGTTGATGTGGATCGTGTATTTGATATGAAGATTAATTTTGATGAATGCATCGGGATGATGCATGTTTTTAAGGGGGAAGTATGTCACAACCCTTATTTTTCCCTTATTTTGTTATATTTAAATAAATTGAAAATATAAGCATATATATTTTGTTCTATGATTCTTCTTTAAAATAAATAAATAAATTTACTATGACTTGTTACCAAAATAAAATGAGTATATTAAGTACTTGTTTATAACGTGCATGTTTAAAAAGAAGATGTTAGAAAAAATAAATAAATAAATAAAATGTTTCTTTTATTATTTTCTTATAATTATGTAAATAAATCGTTTTAGAAAATAAATTTTATTTATTTATAATGTAATTATTTTTCTTGAAAAAAAATATAACATAAAATTATATATTGTTTTAATATATGTATTTTTTATTTTTATTTTTTGATCGATAAAAGGCCGAGGCCAAAGAATTTTATTAATTTAAAAATAGATAGATTTACATTTACACCTCCATTCGGTGTGGGCACCGGTAGGAAAGAATGGAGGGAAGAAAACCTTTGGTTTAGCCCAGATCCCTCAAGGATTAGAAAAAAAATTAAGAATGCGATACAAAATGGAGATACAATATCAGAAAGGGACCGTGTCCAAAATAATGAAGATTGTATGTAGAAATCCTCTGTGTAAAGTTGAGCAGTAGATTGCCCATCTCTTGGGGTGATGCTGCCATTTGTGGGCGATAGTTCTTGCTATTCCTGAAATACAGGGTTAAGCTTGCTCCTTATGCTGCACAAAATCTTGAGAAAATCTCTCACCAAAATGTTAGGAAAAGGAAAACCGAACAGGTCAACTTATACAATATATCATACCTGCTTGGATGGTCACCCTGTTAGGATACACAACTCAAAATATTAGTCTCAAAAAATCTCCAGAAACATAATGCAAGAGTGGTTACCCATCGAAGAGCATAAACTCAATAAATATTAACGAGGCAAATTCCATAAATATTCCTGCAAAGAGATCGCGGGGAGCTACCATCTTAAAGAATATGGTTCGAGAGCTAGGTAAAATAGAGATGAGGATAGCTAGGTAAGTGTTAGTCCTAAAAGAAGGCAATATCTACATAAATCATAATACCTATATATCCATGATCACATATATCCGGGAGCGAGATATACCATCATGTTTATATACCTATGCTCATTAATGTAAGGTATTGCCTCCTTCTAGTCTCAAAGCTTATCCTAGCAGAGCGGCAAGACTAAAAAAGCTAAATTTAGGAGTTTAAAGGAAGATAAGTGATGCCACCTATTGAGCATCAAATTTGAATGATTATCTATGGAGTTAAATTATAAAAGCCCCCTATTGTTAAAATAAATCATCATTTTCATTAATACCATGGTAGTCCACAAGTCAACAAGCAGGTGTAATAGCATCCTATTAAGATATCCGGGTTCAGATAATATCAATGAGACCCAATGATGTCTCATTGATATAGAAGGGCCATCAAAGAAAGGAAGCACCGATGAACTTCAGAAAAGACTCATCGAAGACAATAATTCCATCAACAAAAGATATCGAGGAAAGCGGAGATGGTTTTCATCGACGAGAGAAGGTCTTCGAGGAGATAATACCATCGGTGCAACATAAAAAGGACTCACCGAAAGGAATGATCTCATCGAAAGAATAATGTCGATCAAACAAAAGGAAGCTACATCGATAAAAGATATCAATGAGAAATAGGTTTCAAGGAAGCTAAAGGGTATGCTTCCAATATGCATGGTTTCACCGATGAGACTTTATCGGTGGAAGATGATAAGGGAGGATAAAAAAAGGATTCGTTGAGACAATAGATCCATTTCACTGACATGGCATGATGATTTCGATGGAAGAAGTGTTTAGGTGAAAATATAAAGGAGGTCACCGAAGCCCAAGGTTTCTTCGACATAAAAACCCAATGGATATCAAATAGGTATCGGTGAGGAAACAACCAAGCATCCTATTAAGATATCTGGGTTCAAATAATATTGATGAGACCCAATGATGTCTCATCGATATAGAAGGGCCATTGAAGAAAGGAAGTGCCGATGAACTTCAGAAAAGACTCATCGAAGATAGTAATTCCATCGAGAAAAGATATCGAAGAGAGCGGAGATGGTTTTCATCGATGGGAAAAGGTCTTTGAGGAGATACTACCATCTGTGGAACATAACTCACCAAAAGGAATGTTCTCATCGAAAGAATAATGTCGATCAGACAAAAGGAAGCTACATCGACAAAATATATCGATGAGGAAATAGGTTTTGAGGAAGCTAAAAGGCATGCCTCTGATACACATGGTTTCACCGATGCGACTTTATTGGTGGAAGATGATAAGGGAGGATAAAGAAAGGCTTCGGTGAGACAATAGATCCATTCATCGACAGGGAATGATGATTTCGATGGAAGAAGTGTTTCGGTGGAAAAATAAAGGAGGTCACCAAGGCTCGAGATTTCTTTGACATAAAAACCCAATGGATATCATATAGGTATCGGTGAGGAAACAACCATAGTGACCGAATACATAAATTCCATCGATAAAAGATATCGAGGAAAGTGGAGATGGTTTTCATCGATGGAAAAAGGTCTTCGAGGAGATAATACCATTGGTGCAACATAACTCACTGAAAGGAATGTTCTCATCGAAAGAATAATGTCGATCAGACAAAAGGAAGCTACATCGACAAAAGATATCGATGAGGAAATAGGTTTTGAAGAAGCTAAAAGGCATGCCACTGATACGCATGGTTTCACCGATGCAACTTTTTCGGTGGAAGATGATAAGGGAGGATAAAGAAAGGCTTCGATGAGACAATAGATCTATTCACCGACAAGGCATGATGATTTTGATGGAAGAAGTGTTTCGGTGGAAAAATAAAGGAGGTCACTGAAGCCCGAGGTTTCTTCGACATAAAAACCCAATGGATATCAGATAGGTATTGGGGAGGAAACAACCATAGTGACCGAAGATGGTAATTCCATCGACAAAAGATATCGAGGAAAGAGGAGATGGTTTTCATCGACGGGAAAAGGTCTTCGAGGAGATAATACCATCAGTGCAACATAACTCATTGAAAGGAATGTTCTCATCGAAAGAATAATGTCAATCAAACAAAAGGAAGCCACATCGATAAAAGATATCAATGAGGAAATAGGTTTCGAGGAAGCTAAAAGACATGCCTCTGATACACATGGTTTCATCAACGTGAATTTATCGGTGGAAGATGATAAGGGAGGATAAAGAAAGGCTTCAGTGAGACAATAGATCCATTCACCGACAGGGCATGATGATTTCGATGGAAGAAGTGTTTCGGTGGAAAAATAAAGGAGGTCACCAAAGCCCGAGGTTTCTTCGACATAAAAACCCAATGGATATCAGATAGGTATTGGTGAGGAAACAACCAAGCATCCTATTAAGATATATGGGTTCAAATAATATCGATGAGACCCAATGATGTCTCATAGATATAGAAGGGCCATTGAAGAAAGGAGGCACCGATGAACTTCAGAAAAGACTCATCGAAGACAGTAATTCCATCAACAAAAGATATCGAGGAAAGCGGAGATGGTTTTCATTGACAAGAAAAGGTCTTCGAGGAGATAATACAATCGGTGCAACATAACTCACCAAAAGGAATGTTCTCATCAAAAGAATAATGTCGATCAAACATAAGGAAGCTACATCGACAAAAGATATCGATGAGGAAATAGGTTTCAAGGAAGCTAAAAGGCATGCCTCCGATACGCATGGTTTCACCGATGTGACTTTATCAGTGGAAGATGATAAGGGAGGATAAAGAAAGGCTTCGGTGAGACAATAGATCCATTCATCAACAAGGCATGATGATTTCGATGGAAGAAGTGTTTCAGTGGAAAAATAAAGGAGGTCACCGAGGCACGAGGTTTCTTCGACATAAAAACCCAATGGATATCAGATAGGTATCAGTGAGGAAACAACCATAGTTAGGCTCAATCCAACCATGGATTGAGCCTAACTACCTGAGTTGAAGTCTGGGAGAACAGATATATGGGCATATTTAAACTGAATGTTTGTCTGAGTATCTATACGAAAATACAGGGGGTATGAAGAGGAATAAATAAGGGGGTTAAAACAGAGTCTAGGCAAGAGAAACATAAGGGGATGAAAGGAGAAACATGCTAATGACCACTTAGGACATGAAAAAAAGAGGGGGTTGCCTTAAGGTGGCACCGATAGGAGATTGATGCCATTGACTCCCAAGTTGGCCAACTAATCTGCTCTTTTATTGCCCTCCCTATAAATATGATTGACTGTGAACCTATCAAAATCTCTGCATAAGTCAAGAGCTTTTGACAACAATGTATTTAGTCTCCAACTAGGCATACTACCTTTCCTCAAAGCATTGACAATTATAGCCGAATCTCCTTCAATTTACAAGTTCTTAACTCCTAGTTTCCTACATAAATGCAAACCCTCCACCAGGGCCATAAGTTCCACCCAATTGTTGGTGTTGATGCCACCTGGAGAGGCAAGGGTTGCTAGTTCCTTGCCTTCCCAATTATGAACAACACAACCTATCCCTGCTTGCCCTAGGTTGCCACGGGATGCCCCATCAAAGTTTAGCTTCACCCAAACTTTGCCTGGGGGCTGCCATCTACATGCATCTCCTACAAAGGGAGGAAAGGATAAGCCTTCCCAACATTTTATCATTTTTTTATCCCAATAAGTTACAGAGGCATTCTTCAATGTGCCTGATGACAATTGGTTGTTCATGAGCTCAGTGATAGCTAACTCTATCCTGTTAATGATTCTGGGAACCTCTAGTTTTTCATTCTTAAAGAGACGTCTATTTCTCTCCTTCCATAGTTCCCACATAATGGAAGAAGGAAGAGCTGTCCATAAACCTTCAAAGAGATAGCCATGCCTGAGGAGAGGCCATGCCTTGAGCATTCCAAAGATGGTGTGGGGGAAGGCCACAGACCATTCAAGTTTGTTGGTGAACCAGATCCAACATTTGTTAGCAAAGGGGCAGTTAAGGAGGATATGATTGGTGTCTTCCTTGTCTACCTCGCAAAGAGGACATCTAGTAGGGTCCTCATACCCCATTCTTTTGAATTTGTGCACACTTAGGAGCTTGTTCTGAATCGCAAGCCAAGAGAAGATACTTGCCTTAGGCAGACAATATTTATCCCAACAAAGTTTCAAGGGAAGATCAGTCATAGGTCTTAAAAATGATTTGGAGATGAGAGAGTACCCATCCTTGGAGTTGTATTCTCCTCTTAGGGAGCCATCCCATATGAGCTTGTCCTCATTCTAACCTAAGGCAATGTTCCTTGATTTAAGAATTGCCATAAGTTTTTGTTTATCCCTTACCGGGATATCCACATCTTCCTTCTCGATCCACTGCCAACCAACCCCATCCTCTGAGGGGGAGATATAGTTGTTTAATAGGGGACCTCTATGAGATTCAAGAAGGATACAAGTAGCACAAAAGTCATGGATATTATCAATAGCCTTATATCCACCCCATGAATCCATTCAGAAAAGAGCTTTATCCCCAGACCCGAGGTTCCAAGTAAGTCTGTTAGAGATAATCCCCCTGTAGTCTAACATAAAATTCCATAGGCAGGACCCTCTGGGAGGGTTGGTTTCTCTAAAGATTTGGATAGTATTCCCTCCATTAAGGTATTTGTGGTGCAGCAAGTGAGCACATTTGAGGTGGGGGGTTCTGAACATCCTCCAGATCAACTTGACACCCAAGGCTTTGCCCTGATCATGAAGGTTTTTAATGCCAACTCCTCCTTCTTCTTTAGGTTTGCATATCTTGTCCCAGGATATGAGTGATATTTTATGATTGTCATTAGCACCTTGCCAAAAGAAAGTCCTGAGATGCTTGTTGAGCTCTGCAAGTTTAGAAGAAGATAAATGTTGACAGGAGAGCTGGTAAATGGGCATATCTAACAAGACCGATCTAACCAAGGTTGCTCTACCTGTAGATGACAACCATTTTCCTTTCCAAGTGTTAATCCTAGACTTGATTTTATCCACCAAGTTGTCCCATAATTTTGAGGGTCTTCTACCCTTGTCAAGGGGAATGCCTAGGTATTTGCAAGGAAGAGTTCCTTCACTAATCTCTAGGACATTGCTGATCACTTTTCCTAAGGAGGGGTCTATGTTGAACATGAAAATGATAGACTTGGTCAGATTCACCTCTTGACCCGAGGCTAGCATATAGGAATTAAGGATGCCTTAGAAGGCGCTCACTTCCCTTACACTTCCTTGCCCAAAAAGTATCATGTCGTCGACAAATTGCTGATGGGTAAAGGGAGGGAGGCCACTAGTAATGGGGATTCCTTGGATCCCACCTTCCTCTTTGGCCTTAGAGATGGATCTACCTAGGGCTTCAGCCATGGTGATGAAGAGGAAGGGGGACATAGGATCTCCTTGCTTGAGCCCTCTTGAGCTGCTGAAGAAACCTTCTGGGGAACCATTAACCAAGACCAAGAATTTGGGGGTGGATATACATTCAAATATTAGGTTGATCTAGGATTTGGAAAATCCAAAGGCCTCCAAGCATTTGCATAGGAAGCGCCAATCAACTTTGTCGTAAGCTTTGCTTATGTCTAATTTGACTAGCATACTTGGGGCCCTGTTGAGCTGTTCCGAATGAATGGCCTCTTGGGATATAATAACCCCCTCATAGATTGATCTATCTACTACGAAGCCAGTTTGTTCTTCACTAATGATAATGGGGAGAAGTTTCTAGAGTTTGGTTGCTAGGGTTTTGGTTAAGAGTTTGTACAGAGTGTTGCAAAGGGCTATTGGTTTGAAGTCATTAAAGCTTTCAGGATTCTCTTTTTTGGGGATGAGAGCTAAGAAGGTATTGTTGATTTCTTTGAGAATATTACCAGAGTTCCTAATACCTTCTGAGGCGTTCATGATCTCTGTCCCAATAAAACCCCAACATTTTTGGAAAAAGCTAGCAGGGAAGCCATCCGGGCCCATAGCCTTATCGGGATTCATCTTCATAAGGACAGATTTAACCTCCTCCATAGAGAATTTATTTGACAGGATTTTGTTGTGGTCATCGTTAATGAGTTTTGGAAGATTCTTGATAATATTGAGTTGGCCCCTGAGGTTGGAGCCTTCAATATTGTTTAAGATTTTATCAAAAAACCTTGCTGCCTCGGAGGCAATATCATCTGGTTCAGACAAGATGGAACCCTGGAAATTCTTAATTTTATAAATTTGATTGACCCATCAAATCTGCTTAGTACTATTATGGAAAAACTTAGTATTTTGGTCCCCATCACTCAACCAAGTCTCCCTCGATTTTTGTTTCCAAAAGATATCTTCATTTGAGAGTGTCTTTTCATATTCAGAGAGTAGAGCCTTTTCTTTGAGGAAGAGATGTTCATCCATCCCCTTCTCAAGAACCTCAATGTTAACATTCTTAAGATCATTTTCTATTAGGAGTTTTTTATCGAAAATATTTCCAAAATTAGTCCTGTTCCATTCTAAGAGCTTCTGTTTGATAAGCTTTAACTTGCTTGTGATAATAAACATCTTCGAACCAGAGAAAATAGAGCTTCTCCACCAGTTCTCAATTAAGTTTAAAAAGTTATCATCTCTGAACCACATGCTCTCAAATTTGAAGGGACATTTTTTAGGGGAGTGGTCAGATAATAAGATTAGTTGGAGTGGGAAATGGTCAGATCCTGCTAAAGGGAGGGGTTCTGCATTCAGGGTAAAGTTAAGCTCCGAGAGCCCCCCATGGATAAAGAACCTATCTAGTTTCTCAACAATGTTACAGAAACCAAACCTTCTATTGTTCCATGTGAAGGCATTTTCTTCTGTTTGGATTTCCAACAGGGAGTTCTTATTGATCCAATGATTGAAATCTATAGCCGCTGGAGGAAGTTTGTTGCTACCTCCTCTTTTGTCTGCTACCTTAGTGATAGAATTGAAATCTCCCCCAATGATGCATACATCATTTGGGAAAATTCTAAGGAAAGACTCTAGTTCCACCCACACCCTAGCCTTATCCCTATTTTGGATAGGACCATAAACGTTAATCAATTTGAATCTTAGGTTATTTTTATAACTTACTACTTCTCCTCCCATCCAATTTTTCTTAATCTCTAAAGGTATAAACGAGATGAATCTAGAGTCCCAAATGATGGCTAAGCCCCCTGAGGCCCCTGTAGCAGGGGAGTGCTTTAGCTGTCTAATGCCTAGTTTTTTCTCAAAAAGGACTATCTCAGAGGAGTTCATTTTGGTTTCTTGGATTAACATTATATCTGGATTAGAATCAGAGATGCAACACTTTAAGATGCACTATTTGTTAGGGGCATTCAGACCCCTAACATTCCATGTTATGATTTTCATGGCTCTCTGGGGAGGAACTTCCCCTCCCCTACATTAAAAAGTTTAGATATTTTAGCCTGGCCCTTGGCATCTCCATCCTTTGATCGTAGTTCAACAAGGGATCTCCTACCTCTTCTCTTACTGTGTTTAGCACAGTCAGGAGAGTCTTTGCTTCTGTCAGAGCTGAGAATGCCTAGAGTATTTGGGTTATCATTTTCTAAGTTATCTAATGCTATAAATAGTTCATCTGTTTCTAAGTTGACTCTGGAAACATCCACTAGATTTTTGACTAAGAAATCCCTTTGTCTTTCCGTCTCCTCATCATCACAAATTTCATCAACCAATTGATCCATGAGGTCATTTACTACTTCTTCCCCTACAAAATTGGCAATGATCTTAACTTCCCTAGCCACTCGATCACTCTCAGATTCTACTATTGTATCAGAAATAGCCTTCAGAGGTGGAGAGCAAGCCTTTGCCTCCTCAAAGTCCTCCTATCTTGAGGCTAGAGAGATTGGTTGATCCTGCAAGGATGCCAATCCTGGATCCGTGGAAAGCCTATCCATCACTGCTAATTGCTCAGAGGTAATTAGTTCCATTAAAGGGGGAGACCCCAAGGGACTCAACTTCTCTGGTGGAATGAGAGAGCTAGATGATGATATATTTGTCAGATCGAGCTGCTCTTTTTGAGGGATAACCTCATTGATTTCACCATCTTCCAGATCTCGATCCCTGAGAAGAGGGTCAGCTATAGGTGAATTTATAGTTAGCAGTGGAGGAAGAGGGGGACAAGAGGGCTTAACAGGGGAGCTATGAGGGTGTAGGTCTGAGGAGAGATTAGGGTTATTATCAATCTTATAGCCCTCTAGGGGTAAAACCCCTTCTTCCACGAATCTGAATGGTGCGCCATTAGACATGAGCAACGATTCAAGGAAAGGTTTCTCGAAGGGGATCTTCCTTGGCATATAATCTTCAAAAGAACCATTATAAAAGGGTAATTCTAGGGTTAAACAAGATTTATCACATTTCAGAGTTATGGGTTCTAAAGATTTAATGTTAATATTCATTTTAACAATTAAGAGCTGGTTAAAGAAGCTTAGGGCTGATTTTTTGACTTCTACAAATTTACCTATTTTGTTGCCTATTATTCTTAAAAAGTCATTATTTCACAATTCTACAAGAAATTTATCAAGTGAAATTGCTTTATTAACCATGTAAGAATTGAATTGAGATGGGAGAAAGAGAGGTTGCCATTCCCAACAATCAAACCCTAGACCCTTAAATGTTAATATATCCCTATTTAACAATGAATTTCTCAGACTTTGATTACCACATTCAATAGCTAATAAATTATCAGGAAGGATGTCAATTTTTACTTGGTTATTGAAGGAAGATGACACCCATTTGGCAATTTTTTCAGACAAGATCCCCCAACCTTTCCACCGAGCAAAGATCATTTTGTCACTGCAATGCATTTGATACCTGGCCTGGGTATGATTATCAATTTCAATGACCAACCCGTTAGGAGAAGCTGGAGAATTTGAAGGTAGATCTGATATTGGGTGCTCGACTTCCTTAGAATTGTGACAACTAGGGGTTTCCATATCCTCTGATAATTTACCCAGAGATTTTCATGAAGGAAAAATATGGCAAGCAGAGTAGCTCTTTGACTGGTTAGGTTTTACAAAAGCCTCCTCCCGACAATGACTAGAATTCCATTTGGGGCTGTTTGGTTGCCCTAAAGCCTTGTTATTTCTTCAGCTCACCAAATGCCAATCCCGATCCCAGCCCTTGTAAAGAGGGGGGGGAGCCCTAACCGCATTAACCAAAGAGTATTTTGTTTTTGCAAAGAAGGCCTCTTGATCACGGGTCCGTGATATGACCCTACCAAGATCCTCAGTCCCAGAGTTATTAGCCAAAACAACGAAATGATTTGCAGAGCCTCTGTAATTTACCCGCGGCAGATAAGAACGCTCAAAAAAGGATGTCGATGCAATGCATCGCATTTTCGCACACAAAGGCATTTTCGCATTCAATTTGCACTTTAATATATGTATTTTAAACTAAATAATATATATATGATTTTATTTTAATAATTACATATATTTTAAATAGAACAAAATTAGAATAAATAAATAAGCTTATATATAATGCATGTTTCTTTTAATAAAAGAAAAATTAGTTTTATTAATTGTATGCATGTTTTAAATAAAACAAAACCAAAATTTAATAATATTGAAATAAGAGAATGTTTCTTTTTAAGAGAAAGAAATTCTAAAAATAAAATAAAAATAATCAATTTTCTTTAAAGCAAATTTCTTAAACTAAATTCATCACGTGAGTTTTTGGAAAGTATAGTTCTCTTATAATAATCAATGCATGCTTAGTTTTTATTGAAAAAAAAACTAAAGTAGAGGATTTAAGTTTCTTTTATAAAGATTCAGTGCTTTTTTTTTAAGAACATGAAAATTTTGTGGAGGCTATTTAAAACTTAGTGGAATGTGAATATTATTAACCGTTAGTGTTTGACAGATTTTTTTTAATATTTTTATTTATTGCATGAAGATCAATGAGAATGATTTTAATATTGGATTTTCTTTCTGAGAACTATTATTAGCTATGGCTAAGAAAGCTATAGGAAATTTTATATGGCTTTGGCAGCCAATTAAATATATGAAACTATAGGTTTATTTTAATGCATGAAATTATTGAGCCAATTATAGCTACTGAAAAGAGTAAAATAATAGCAACTACCTTTAAAAATTGGTGAATTAAACATTCTTGAAGAACACACAGGGTATTGACATACAACAGAGAGAGGACATACATAGGAGGAGAGAAATTGGCTGATTTGGAGCAGCGATAGGAATGAATTATTGTGAGGGAATTTGATTTGAAGAATTGTCAAGTCCAAGAAATATTGTATGTAGATCTATTTTTCTGATTTTCTTGTAGTCTTATTCTTTATTTAACCCAATCTGAATTTTGTATGTTTATTTTGTGGAATATGGACACACACATACACACACACACACACACACACACACACACACACATATATATATATATATATATATATATATATATGAATGTATATATAAGTGTGAATTCATTATTCCTATATATGTTAATCTCCTAAGTCATTTAGAATTTTATTATTCTTATTAAGGAAAATAGGTAGTTTATTTTAAATCTAGAAATTTGATTTTAAATCCAACTTAATGGGTTGAGTAAATGTATAGATACACATATGCATGTATGAGAATACATCTAAATATACACATACAAATACCTACATATGCCTCATATCTAAATTCTATGAAAATATTCTCTCTATATATAATAAAGGAATGATTTGGCGGGGAGTCAATTAAGTTTCAGTTAGTATGATTACATGTATCGTGAGGCTATCTTATGTTTTCCTTATGAATTCATGTTATGTCTAACCCTTGATATGATTGTGGTTAAGATGGAACTAAGCTCTTGAAAGGTTAGTTAAGCAAGGTTGTTTCTATTTTCATATGTTTAGGTGAAATTGCAATAGAATAAAGACACAATATCCTACCATTTTTTGACTAGCATTATTTTGCATAAAATTTTGATAAAGTTTTACTGGTCATTTTGTGCATATCTTGCAATCCTAGTGATCCTTCGCACCATGCACTTTCTCAATTTTACACACCTTATTTTCTTTTGCTTGAACTCTGATGGACTTGTCTATTGCATGGGGCCATAAATGGCTTGGTCTTCCAAAATATGACTCACTTTATTCTAATTCTAGGTAGCACCTTTAGACACCTTTAAATTTTGAAACCTCAAATTGAAATAACTTTATGATATAGGGGTGCATGGGAGATAACAAAACCACATAGCAACTTGCAGACCTATATATGGAGGTTGGATTAATTAAAAAGTTAGTCATTTTTTTTTTTAATTTTTTTTTTTAAAGATCAAGGGTATTTGTATTTTATTCATGTTTATTTATTCTTGTGTTAAGCTATAGGCTACGAGGAGAGAATAAAGTAGGCTAAGTAATTAATTTGTTGACAAGGACCCTAAATCCTACTTTGATTCATATGAATATTACCATTTGGCATTTTCTTTGAAGAATTAAGTGTGCATTTAGCCTTTGGAACTGGTTTTAGTAAGCACATTTTGGCCATAGGAGGAAATGGGTAAATGAACAATTTTTATGTATATATTCATTAACATATACTAGCAAATTTATCTTAGTAAAATAAGTTTCCACTATAATAACATATTTCTTCCTAGACAATATTATTTTGGATTATGATTGACTTTTTGTTAACAATTTGTGCTATAAATATCCATTAAAAACTCTTGAATTGATGACATGGATATCATTTATATTAGTGGTGAGGGGTGTTCTTTTCAATTCTTGATAAAAAGTCAAGTATAAGTTGAGGTGCTTATATGTTCTTGTATACACTTGTAAGCTTTGTGTGTATTTGTATGCCGCATGTACATATTTGCATGCTATTAATGCCTATGTAGTTTCTATATGTTTATGTATGCTTTATGCATTTTTGTATATCTTAATGTTGAGATAAAATCATGTTATGTGTACCTCCTGGATCAATTGTGATTGAGATAAGACTGATTTTGTATGATTTTTAGATAGTCAAGCAAGGAGTGTTGCTTCTATATGCTTATATTTTATATGCATCTTGTGTGTTTTGGGTTCATGCTTCAACATTAGATGTATGCATGTCACACTACACAATATTCCATTACTCTTATTAGTATCACATTGCTAGTCTGTTTCATGCTGGGCTGGGTATCTTTCATGTCATGAAAGATTCCGGGGAAGTGTAACTACTTCATGGTAGGGTGGAAACACGCTCTGACAATGTTATCGCCAATGATGTGCTCGATGGAGAGATGTGTTGGGAGTTCCTGTTAGGGTGGTCTTCATATTTGTACATTATGTATTCATTGTATTTGACCTTGTGGTTTAGTGTAAAGGTATATGTTTCCTTATGTTTATCTTCTTGTTAGCTTATGTTATTTAACTTCATATGTTGAATTGTAATTTCTTGTCTCTAACCTTGTGTATTTGAACACGTGGCAATGATTTATTCTTGATTATGTATATTTTGTGAATTTAGTTATTTTAAAATTATGGCGGTCCTTGCACATTCTCCCTTCTCAACTATTACTCTGCTGCACATTTTTAATTTCTATTCACTCTATCTCTTTATTTTCACGTCCCACAATGACATGTCACTTTTAGTTGGTTGCTCCTACATCAGACACATCTAGTAAAAAGTTTGTATGCATAGGCTTAAAAAATAGAGCTGAGTAGTAGAACAACTCATCCAAGTTGCGAACAACTTGCATCATACTCCCATGCTAAAACTGGTATCTAAAATTTATTTCTTTTTCCTCTTCTTCCAACATCCTGTCGAAGCATTTGCCATCTTTCTCCAACAATCTTTTTGACCACTCTTCTATCATATTATGGATTTTCATCCACCATGAACTCTCCTTCTCCTCCAAAGACTTACTCATCTCCTCTTCTCCTTCGTGGGTTTTGACCCATCACAAACCAACCACCTCCACCAAGTCTCACATGCACATCCTTTCATAGATTCCACACATAAATATGCAATATTTGTATTCCATTCTCTCACCACTACTGGATCAATATCCTTTATTCTCACCACTGTATCCTAATCCAAATTAACTGTAAAATGTAGAAAAATCAATTATTACCTCTTCATTTTTTTCTACTCCAATACCTTTCTCTTTGTCCTTAATGTTCATCTTCTCACCTTCAACAGCAAGTTTTTCTAACCCCTCTTTAGGTTCACCTATCATTTATCCTTCTAACAATTTGTATATGTTCTTCATCTCTTCTTTCCACTAAAGTTTTACTCTCCTCTTTTCTCACTCACTTGTCAAATTTGGGGCCTTGTAACTCTATCATCTCATCTTCTATATGTGATGCAACCTCTTCAACTACTGCAATAACATTCTTCTCTTCTTCATTTTTGACCACTTTTGCACTTTGTTGGAATCAATAAACACTGAGAGGGTGGGGGTTGAATCAATGTTCTACAATTTACAAGTTCCTTTAACTGATTCTTAAACCACCGGATGCAAATGAATAAAAGTAAAGTGCAAAAACTCAACACACACAAGCACAAAACCATAACACCAGAATTTTTTACGTGGAAACCCGGAAAGGAAAAAACCACAGTGGGATTGAGACCCACAATATTATAATATTGTGATCAAGAGTATAATAATGTTACAAGGGGAATGCACATGCACTCGCACATTGCCTAGAGCTCATTGCTCAAATACAAAAGAGAGGGATGCAACCCCCGAAGGACTCACTATCCTACAAATGATTACAAATGATAATTGATTGTTCAAACTAATGAATAGCATCTACAAATGCCAAATTGCAGTTTCGATTAAGCACAAGGAGTCTTCTTCCACTGTTCTAGCTCTTTGCTCTGTAATATATTAGAGCATAAATCAAAGGATAGCACACGTGAAATTGCGCACAAATGCTCATACAATCTTTGCACACCACTCTCGAATACCAAAATTATCATATAGATCGGTCTTATATATCCATATCACTTGATTAGGTCACTAACATGTCGGCTCCAAAAAGATGAAACATGTAACAAGAAGTCGATTCAATCCGATTACCAATACACATGCAGAACAAAAAAATTTGATATTATGATTCAAAAAATTTGGCACAACAACCTTGAGCATGACACTAATCAACAAAATCATCCCGAAGATTCCGCATAACATGCTACACAACAATAACCTTATTCTTCCTAAAATACCAAATACCGAATCATCAAACTTGTACAGAATCAACACTGAAAGCTAGGATTGTGGACTAAGCAATTCCAACCAACAAATCAACTACCTCTTCCACCGCAAACAAAAATGTGCACCCAAAATTGAGTTCTTCTCAAAGTACTCATACTCTGCCGAACATTGTGTTCCACCTTCCAGACTCAAGCAAAAATTTCTATAGAATGAATTTGCATATACCAGATGATCGGGTTGCCATCAATGACAACCCCTAAATAATCCTTAAGCATTAATCTCTTCTGAAACAATGTCTCTTGCTAATAACCTCCCCCTTTGGCATTGATGGCAACACTTAGTGAAAAATGACTAAGTGTCAAACCAAAAATGTCATACACTACAAAATTTCAAAAAACTTTGATTCTAACAGGCTCCCCCTGAGAATATACATCATTTTCACCCTCTCTCTCCCCCTTTGACATCAATGGAAAAGGCACGTATCCGCTCAGAATTGTATGTACAAGGGAATACAAAGCAAATTACAAAAAATGAAGATGTTTGCAAAAATAGTCTTCAAGGATTGTAAGTGATCATCCTAACCTTTCTTTAAGTTCTCCATAATGTTTATCAGAGAACTAAATAGGTATGCATGCATTTCAGATCCTCTGAGATCTGAAGGAACACTCTTATTCAGTGCATTCAGGGCATCTTGCTAACTGCTCAGGAGAGTATCCAACTGGGGAGTGATTAAGTTCCTCAGTTCTCCCACTCTACCAACTATCCTATCCTTTTCTTGATTCAGGATCTTGATTTTATCAAGTAAAGACATCACTTGAGCTTCATAATTACTTGCAAAAATGTCCTAGGGTGAATAAGACTGAGATATACCAGCCAGTTGTCCTTCACACTCTCTGATCTTCTTATCTAGCTCTATAGTGAACTTTGGCAATAGAAGACATGACTTGTATATTTTTCCACCTTCATTCAATGCCTCCTGAATGCCCTTCACACTAGTTATTAGATTGACCCTATCACCTTCAACCATTCTCAAAACTGTCCTTAATCTCATTGTATTGAAATGATTCAAAACTTTTACATCTACAACTTTCTCAAGAGATTCAAAATGAGAGTCAATTGCCTTAAGCATACTTCTCAGCTTACCAGAGGGTGAGTCAAGCGTGTCTTGCTTGAATGTCAGAAAAATTTTCTCAATAACACTTTTAGCCAAAGATATAAGCTCATTGTCCTCAGTGTGGGACTTTAACAAGTCTTCACTAGCTTTTTCTTGAGCTAAGGTTGTAAACTTGAGTGCTTGCACATGAGATAATGAATTGTGATTGATAGGCCCTTGAATGAGATCTATGTCACTTATAATCTCCTTGCCCTTGTTAGATTCCTCAATGTCTCTTGCCACCTTAATATGTTCAATATTGCCTTCTACTTCTCCTTCTCTTCCATCTTTGCATCCTATGCCTTCTCATCACCAACCTCCTTAGCATTCTTCTCTAAATCAACATTCATCATTAGAGGATCCTGAACTACTTCACTGAAGTCTGCAATCTGTTGATAGTTATCAAGATAATCTAGAGCAATAGGTTCATTCATCTGTTCATCCAATTTTGCAATTTTTGGTTCATCTCCTAAGGATGGCATCCCAAGGACTTATGGAACTGACTTATGAACACCTTCTTGAGATCTTTCAGAAACTACATCATACTCATTCTTCTTTATTATTTCCCTTAAAATTTCTCATGTCTCCTTATGAACCTCTTCATTCTTGCCAATCATTATTTTATTTACTCGGGTTTTTCTTCTAAATCTTTCTTTATTTTCTCTAATAATTCTATCAACTTCTGTCTTGGCAATCACGAGATAGAGTTGCACTAGCTCATACTCCCTAATTCTCTCTTCTTCTAATCTTGTGGTTTCTTTTCTCATATCCAAGATATCATACAAACTCTTAGGAACTTTAGATGTAATCTCTATAAGCACCCTGCTATACTTATTTAAATATACAATAGTAGCTTCTTCTAGAGACCTCTTCCCTTTTTCATCCAATAGATCATAAAATTGAGATAGCAATTTAAGATTACCTTGTTCTATTATTGCATCCTTGACTTTCTTAAGAGTTATGCCGGATGGGTCAGCTTCAACTCTAGGCTTCTTACTGGTCTAACCTTCACTGAAGGATTGCATCTTCACAACCCTAGAAGCAGTAACACTCTTCTTTACTTCTCTCACAACTTCATATGATTTAATCTCCTTTTCCTCAATGTCTACCGCATAAACTCTTTCTGGTTTCCCTTTCTTCCTCTTCTCAGCTCCACTAGATGGTTTTTATTGAGACTTAGGTGGATATATAGGCTTTTGATCACCGGAGGAAGGTGTCGACATCCTTGTTTGCCTTGGCTTTGGGGAAGGAGATTCTGGTTTGGTCTTCTTTTGTTTCACCATATCTTCTTCCTTCAGGACGTTCCTCTCCTGGGCTCTCTGAACTTCCTCTTTTGTAATTCCCATGTCTTCTGCAAGCTGCTCCTCTTCCTTCCTCACTCTTCTCTGCATTCCAGGTTTGGAGAACTGAGAGTGCAGGCTCAAACTTTTCTCCTTGTATGTACCAAACCTTTCCTCAATAGTGTCTACCAGCCACAGGGGCTTCACTGGCTAGGCAATATTATATCACATGCATTCATATTGGGGGGTTTCATATCCCAAAAAGGAGGGTACAATATATTGCCTATCGGTGAAAATAGGGGGTTTTTTAATTTAGGGTATGAAAAAATACAATATGTAGCGAAAAAATAGGGGGAATTTTAATCCAGGCTATGTATTAGAAGAAAAAAGGAGTTTAGGGAAATATTTTAAAAAAATAGGGGGATTCTTCAGTATACCATGAATGCATGCGATATAACCCAGGTTCACTAAGTGAAGCCCCCGTGCTACCAGCTTGCTCAAGAGATGCTAAGTGTAATGCCCCACTAGGAACCCCGAAGGAAAACCCACAACAAAGGGTGAAACAATTTTTTTTTAAAAGTATAAACATCGTAAGTGCATTTACACAACATGCACGATAACACAAGCGAAAGACTTACACCAGAATTCCTTAAGGGTTACCAATGAAGAATTAACCTCAAGAATAAATTCCACAAAATCATAAATCCACATATGCATCATTAACTCAATGATAACAAGAAGCCATAAGCAATTAAAGATTCATCATAGAAAGATTGAAAGGATACAACATAATTTCCACTTCAATAAGCATTTACTAACATCTTCAAGGAAACTGATAAAACCATCCAAACATAGGATTACATTGCTCTTCCAATACATAGCTTCTCAATAAACATAAAGGATAGATCTCATCCAATTACAAGGTTAAAAAAGATCAATATTACAATGATACAACGACCACATAGGTCTTCAAATACCAATAATCTTCAAAATATGAGATGAAGCATGAGCCACAAACCACAGGAACACCTACGAAGCCAATCCGAACACCCGATGGGAAGTGGCACTACCACCCGACCATGTAATTCCTAAATGGAATCACCCCACCGTGCTAGGACATAGCTAAGGACCCTCAAACAAGAAAAAGCATGACATGGTCGATAAAACAACATGACTCCATGATAGCATAAGAGACTCCACAATAATCCAGGTGACTCAACATTGCAAAAACACAAGTGACTCGACATCACACACACAAGTGAACCTAAAGAGAGAGTGTCATCACATAGCTTGATGGTTACCTCGGTAGGCTCTCATAAGTCCCGAATCTCTATCCTGGTAACCTCTCCCGAACCTCCGGCTCCAACTAAGTCTCATGCGGACCCTTCCAGCCTTTCATGAAGACAAGGTGGTCGGTTTTCCATTCCAGGCCTTCTCACTACATTATGAGCCTCAATACAAGCACCCACCTATGTGTGAGGTACATTATCTTATTAACGTTATGAAACTACCCACCTAATCAATTCATTAGATTACCAGTTATTATCTGAGTCTCGCTGGGTCGTAATACCTACCACTTTGGGTGCAACCCCCAAGCGAAAGCCACTCTCTCAAGGGACACTAAACAAGCATTGTCACTCCTCGAGGACCCTATGGCAAAGCAGACAACCATAACACCATTATCAGAAACAAGTGGTCAAACAAGGACATACTGACTCTTGGCTAACCATAAGGCAAAGACACTACATGGTTAAGACAATGTACCCAACATATATCGCTTGGTCAAAGGTACCAATTACACCACCACAGGATGATTGAACCACATACCAAAATATCACAATAAACACTTGCAAGGACAACTAAATACATCAAATTCACACTCAGACAATCTTTGAAAATATCAGCATCATAAACACTTGCAACATCATTGATTGAAAATTAAATAAAACATTTCTGTCCAACAGTCACATCTAATCAATTTCCAAATCAATATTCCAAATCTACCCATTTGAATCTCTAATTCATGCCTTAATTTTCATTTATAAATTTATTAACCACATAATAAAAATCACATGAAATCACATTACATCACGCAAAACCACTTTAAACATTCCATTTATAAAATTTAATTTCTTAACACAAACTGGTTTGCAGATTGGTGAGGGCTCAAAGCTTAGCGGGGGTCAAACCAACCCACGGTTGTGCTATTGTTGGGACAACAGACACCACTTACCGGTAGTGCCAATACCAACTAGTAACACTACCACTACCAACCGGTAACACTTACCACTTCGAACCGGTAACACTTACCACTTCGAATCGGTAACACTTACTACTTCCAACCGGTAACACTTACCACTTCGAACCGGTAACACTTACCACTTCGAACCGGTAACACTTACCACTTCGAACCAGTAACACTTACCACTTCGAACCGGTAACACTTACCACTTCGAACCGGTAACACTTACCACTTCAAATATTCCATTTCCAGAATTATTTCACGGGCACACACATACAGTGCCAATTTCCAAAATTCTAAGGAAGATTTTACCAACAAGGTCAATGGTGAAATAAACACACTGGAAAGAATAGCTAGCCAAATCATGACAGAATAGAAACAAGGATGCATCCAACAAGCCCAATCTAAAATTCTTTCTTTCCAAAGAAGAGGTAATCAAGAAATTGCTTGCTATGAACAAATAACACACATCAAATAAGAAATGAACAAATTCCTTTCCTAAATGCAACCATATGCTTATAGCATCACACAATCAACTATATTAGGCAATCTTTCTTCCATTTCAACATTCCAAAAAGAATCTACAGGTAGAATACATAAATCTCCATACACAGGAAGCAAACTGAAAATTTTAAAAACAAAATTCAAAACAAGAAGGGAACCTCCAACCTTGAAGCAATTAGCAAGCAAAAGGGATGAAGCAAATCTAGTCTTGCAACCAAGATGAATTTTCCAGCTCCTCCAGGAAGTTTTTCCACAAATTTCTCTCCAAAATCCTCTTCTTCTCCTACCATGAATGCCCAGAATGGATGCCCAAAATCTTTTAACCCAAGCTTCTAGGTTAAAGTTTTCCATCCAATCAAATTTTAAATATTTTAAAACTAAAAAGGCAATCAGATTTATTTCTTTCCCAAAAATAATAATTATGTCCAATGATTAAATTAAAAAGGCCAAATGGAAAAATAAAAAGGAGAACTTTTATTTATTTCTTTTTTCATAAATACTTCCTTCAACATAAGCATTTAACCTTTTTAAATGGCTAGGCAATTTATTTATTTCACGAAAATATTAATGCAACTTTACACAATAAATTAAGCCATTTAACCATTTAATCTAGCAATTCATCAATTTAAATAAATCAATAATCACAGAGCATATTAATTAAATGATTACGCCAACACAAGATAGAATCATCCATTTAAATTAATTAACCATTTAAATAAATGGAAACACGCAAAACCAAGGCAGATCAAATGATGACTCTCAAATGACCAAACCAAGGCACCATGAGATGCATAACAACCAGATGGGGGAAACACAACCGACTGACAACACTCACACGAGTGTAACTGCTGTAAAGATAGGGTACAACAACTATCTCCTCCACTCCCATCAGATATATAAGGCATGCTCAGACCTGCGAAACCAGGTGGATTCAATACCCCGTACCTACCCGGTACTAGTATCTGCAATATCCTGCACCAAAGAACCACACGTGCATATAGACCAATATATATACAGATATGGTAAACACATCGATGAAGAAGAATCATGACGTTCCCTATCTCACCAGAGTGAGTGAATGAAAATCATCCCCTCGCATCCCAATACACTTGCAAACACGCAACATATAAATAACGCATCACAATAGAAGGGAAAAGTGTCAGTCCATGATAATGATCCATAAAATAACATTAATCATAAGCATTGAAATACTGCATAAATCATACACCATGAATCCAGATAAAGCATGAAATAACATCGCATAATATCTGAATCAAGATACAATAATGTTCCACAGAACAGTCACTGAAGTAACTCAAAACATACAAAAGAGGCTGATCGAGGAGGGGTACTACACTAAGCATATGCATTAAGAATATCACCACTAACCTCATACCCCATGGGAATGATCCAAACTATCCTGGGCTCAACAACCTCCATCAAGAATTGATCGGTGTCCACCATGAAGCATATGGAGTCTTCATACTTCTCCACAATTTCTTTAGGGATCCTTTCCTTGCTCTACATCATACCTTGGAAGGTTTTAAAGTAACCCTAGAAAATAGCTCTTTGGGCTTGTGCATCACCTAATCCATTAAGATTTTCCTTTATTTGCATAGCCACCAGCCTATCATAGGCCCATTGAACTTTACCTACACTAGGGACCTCATTCATAAAATAGAAGTACAAGCAGATAATCAAAGTACCAAATTTAAATACATGTTTTTTTTTTGCTGCTTTGCCTTCTTCAGATTATTCAAGATCTCACTCCGGAGCACCTCACACATATCATACAACTTATCTTCCTTGAGAATTTGAAAAGCAACGTAAATGGCTGTACCAGATACCGAGTTATCTCTGCTGGACTAATAGACCTTGTAGCCCGTTACCATGGATGCAAATATAACATCATATTCAATAATTTCATTGATTGTCATCGATCTTCCATCATGTTTAGAACTGGTTGCCTCCATCATGGTCGTGTTGTTTACATTCCTAAGGCTAGGAACTTCACTGGTTGAATTCAAGCATGTTATGACTTTGATTGATTTCTTTGTGATCTTGTGCGGCTAGCCAAGCCATATGAACTCACTGTGAACTTTTCTTAGAATGTATCTAATCCATTCAAGTTCCTCAAAGACCAGAAAATTCACGAATTGAATGAAACCCTTGTCTTGGAGTGATTTGAATTCAGGTTTAAGATTTACCATGCCATCTACCATGTTCTCTATGTAAAGCTTCAACATTTCAGCATTCCCAAGCTCCAAAAAATTGCAATGGATGTAAGCCCTAATGTCCTCAACATGCAAAATGCCATATCGAACGGACGAAAATGCTCCTTGCGGATCATCTTCCATCAATTTAAATGGATGTTTTTTAAACTTAGGTCTTGCCCTATTAGCTATGTCAACAATTAATGGAGTCACCACACTAGATGATGCCATTGTCAAATTTAGGTTATGGGTATGTGCAGGATCATGGTGTGCCAAAACAAGCCCTTAAGTGGCAATGAAATTTCAGAAAATCAGAGTTATGCAACTTGACATGAAAATTTGAATAAGTTGTGAATATTTTTTTTAAAATATGTAAGAAGAGAATCTATAGAAAATTGAATTTAGTTTCTAAGCTACTAGTTGTTTTTTGGAAAAAAAAATCCTATTTGATGAAAATTTCAAATTTCAATGCAGTGGTACTAAAATTTTAGGAAAAAGATAAGAAGTAGGCATATGTCTGACCACCCTAATCACAGTCAAATCATAATTATTTTTTATAAGATTTATAATATAAGTATTAGACTCATGTCCGGATGCGACACATATTATTTTATAATTTTTTTATAAAGTAAATAATTATGTATGGATTTTTTACTACAACTTTTCAAAAATTCAGAAACTCCTATGTCTGACCACCTTAACTTGGTCAAAATCTTATGAAATTTAATTTTTTTAATTTTTTGCCTATAGTAGATGAAGCATAAGATGTGACGCATATTTTGAATTCAAAAAATGTTATACCGTTTGAAAGTTATGAGTGTTTTTCAATCAGTCTATCAATGAGGACTTTTGTCAGAATTGAATTAGAAAATAAATAATAATTATTTATTAAAGTCAAAATAAGACAAGCCTTATATTGTTGGAAAACTGAGAATGTCCTTAAAAAAACCCTTTTCATTTTATCATTTTTGGCTATAAAAAAAGTCATCAGCCACCAGTGTAAAGTCTGGAAAATCAAGGAATACTGAAAAACACATTTTTTCAATTGAATTTCTAGGCTTGTCACTTCCAAGCCAAATGCCAAAGCAAACATGAGCCAAAATTTGAAATTTGAAATTTGTACAACAGAAATCGGATATCCGATTTTAATAAGTAAATTCAATAACTAAATTTACACATAATTAATCTATTGTTTATTAATATATAATATATTAATATACAATATATTAATATATAATATTAATATGCAATATATTAATTTATAAATATATTAGTATATGATATTAGAGAGAGAGAGAGAGAGAGAGAGAGAGAGAGAGAGAGAGAGAGAGAGAGAGAGAGAGAGAGAGAGAGAGAGAGAGAGAGAGAGAGAGAGAGAGAGAGAGATTAGGGGAGAGGGGAGGGGGGAGAGAGAGATAGAGAGAGGGAGGGGGAAGGGGTCACATTGTGTCCTAAGGGGTCATATTTTGTCCTATGACCCCTTAGGATACCATATGACCCCTTAGGTGTCAAATTTTTGTAAGTAATATTGGCACTGCTTTTTATTTTGTAATAATGGTTCATCTTGCCACCTTATGACACACTATGATCCATTATGAGACTATATGGTGTAGTTAGGGGTCATATGGTGTTTTAAGGGGTCATGGGATACCATATGACCACTAAGGACACCATATGACCCCTTATGACACCATATTGGGTCGTTATGGGTCATATGGTGTCCTATGACCCCTTAGGACACCATATGACCCCTTACAACACCAAATTGTGTTGTTATGGGTCATATTATGTCCTAAGGGGTCATATTATGTCATATGACCCCTTAAGAACCATATGACCCCTTAGGACTCAATATGACCCTTTATAACACTATACAATGTAGTTATGGGTCATATTGTGTCCTATAGAGTCATATTGGGTCCTATGTCCCCTTAAGACAACATATGACCCCTTACGACACCAAATTGTGTCGTTATGTGTCATATTGTGTCCTAAGGGGTCATGTTGTGTCATATGACCCCTTAGGACATAGTATGAACCCTTATGACACCATATTGGATCGTTATGGGTCCTAAGGGGTCATATGACCCCTCTCCTCTAATCTCTCTCTCTCTCTCTCTCCCTCCCCTAATCTCCCCTAATCTTCCTCTCCCTCTCCCCTATTCTCTCTCCCCCTCCCTCTCTCTCCCCCTCCCTCCCTCCCCCCTCTCTCCCCTAATCTCTCTCTCTGCCTCTCCCCTAATGTTTCTCTCTCTCCCCCTTTCCCATAATCTCCCTCTCCCTCTCCCCTAATCTCTCTCTATCTCTCTCCCCCCAATCTATCTCTCTCTCTCTCTCTCTCTCTCCCCTAATCTTTCTCTCCCCCTCCCCCCTCCCCCCTCTCTCCCCTAATATCTCTCTCTCCCCCTACCCTAATCTCTCTCTCTAAAATATGAGTACTCAAATCAGATATTTGATATAATCAGATATCCAATTTCTACCATTGCCATTAATGTGGCAACAATAAAAAAAAAAAGTGGCAACGGGAATTACTTTTGGGACCCCAAATTTATGTAGTAAAATCAATATCCGATATATCCAATTTTGTAAATAAAAAAGAGCCTTGTGGGCCATTTTGTGGATTCCAACGACCCACATTCTTCACATTTTGGTCTATCAACAATCACAGGTTTTTAGACATGTTGAGATAAATTTGTGCTTTTGAGAGATTCTTAAAGTCAAATCTTTCATTGTCAATCATTTAGGAGCATCTTTGTGGATGTAAATGGGGAGTAGTAGTCGTCTGAAGTCTAAACGCAAAAGAAAGCTTTCAAATGACCAAATTGAAGTGTATAGAGAAAGAGATAGAGAAGGTCATAGGAGGAGAAGACAAGGTATGTTAAATATTGCTAATGTTAGTTCTAAGTGAAGAGGAAATTGAATTTGAAAATGTTGAACAAGTTATTGAAAATGAAAATGTAGATTTTTAAAGTAAAAATGTTGAACATGTTGAAAATGTTGAAAGTGATAATGAAAATACTCAACATGATGTGAGAATGGAAAGTGAAAATTTGGGAGTTGACAATGAAGGTGTCCATAAGTTTGGTGTAAATATGAAACTTTTTGACATTGGAGGTGAAAATGTAGAAAATTTTGACATAGGAGGTGAACATGTGGAAAATTTTGACATTGGAGGTGAAAATGTGGAAAACTTTGACATTGAAGGTGGAATTGCTCAACTAAGTGAACAATATGTAACACCTAATTACTTCAGAAATGAAGACCCTCTCATGGATGAAAGACAAATTCCAAATCCAAGACCTTCAAGAACCCCAAAATGGTTACTTGAAATCGATGAGAACATTATTGCGAATCTTGAAGGCAAGAGGTCAACAAGAACCGTTCAATTGTGGGCTACACAACTTTTCGACCAAAATTTTAGCAATAAGACATTGACCGAGCAATGCCAACTTTTTTTTCAATTGCTAAAGATGATAAAGATGAGACCATTGCTAAACAAATTGAAGATTCGTATAAACAAGAAGATGGAGAAAAATTCTATTATTGCCAAAAATCTATTTGATGCTCTCAATTTTATTGGAAAGAATACCAAGGAAAGAGATAAGAGAGCCGCTCAAAGAGTGATTACAACCTCATTAGTAAGCCATCAATTGAGGAAGTCTCATCAAATGAGACAACTTGTGTTGATTTGACATAAACCATAAAACTTTAGATAGAGCACTTGCACGAAGACAAAGAATTGACAATCCACTTCAACATGATACATGGGCTTTTGGTGGGAGGCTTCCACGTGTTGATAGAAAGTTGATTGACAATGTGAAGGAGGATATTCAACAATTTTGACACTCTAATTCTAGAGTATCACCCAATGTAAAGGATGTTTTGAAATTAAGAATCGGCAACCGAGATCGCACACCGCATCCCAAACATTTCTTGGAATCAAGCTAAACAATGTTGTACAATTTTTTTTGTGAAGTACATCCAACTTTGCAAATATCACAAAGGGCCTTTGAATCTTTGAAGCCATTTTATTGTGTACCTTTTAAGATTCGTAATACTTGTTGCAAGTACCATGTGGAGTTTTTAATGTACCATGAACTTTTATGCCATATTCATTCTATGGTGCATACTAATGAGATGTTGCAGGAGTGTGGTGCAATGCTCTTTCTGAGATCATCAAGAGACTTGCAAGATCTATTTTTATGCCCTAGAGATGGTGGCTGTTATTTCTATAGAAATGATTGTTTGAATGAGAAGTGCTCACAATGTGGTGAGTTGTCAAAGTTTGTTTCATGTTTTCATGAGGGCAGAGAACACGAGTTTGGAAATAATTATGTTGAGAAAAAAAGATATGAGATAGTGAAATATACTTTGAAGAGTGGAGGTGAAGGTTCTAGATGCGTATTAGTCTCAAGAGAAGTGATTGTTGCTGATTTTATTTTGGATTTTAAGGAAAATATTTTCTACAAGTATGTAAGGCACACCCATAGGTCTCAGTGGTTGGATCAACAGTTCAAGATGTGCAAGAACTCTTTCCCGATTGGCACTATTGTATTGATGGTTGATTTGCAAAGAACTATACATTGCAACCATAGAATGAGGTACAGTCTCAGTATTACAATTCAATCTAGATTTCTATTTTTGTTCACATTACATATAGACATGCTCCTTATAGTACAGAAGAGGATAGGAAGATAATCACGGGGTATCATTTTTTTATGAGTGATGATAGATCACACTCCTTCGAGTATGCACAACATTCTTTCAAGAAGTTTTTTGAGTTCCTGCATGAGAAAGGTATTGCAATTGATCGACATCTCATATGGTCAGATAACTATACGGGTCAATTCAAGAATGCCCATATGTTTTATTGGTTGAGTAGAATGCATGTAGAGAGGCATATACCTCATATTTGGTGTTTTTTTGAGGCAGGGTATGGGAAGGGGGAGCATGATGGAGCAGGTGCATGTTTGAAGAGAGCTCTAGTTAAGGAGAAATTGAGGATTTCAGGTGCAAATTTCTCTGATGCACATTCTATTGTTGATTGGTGTAGTTCAACATTGTCACATGGAGGTACTCTTGATTCAACAGTGACCAGATTCTTTTGGTTGGTTGAGGAGGGCACAGTGGGAGACATATTGGATTGTCAAACAATTAAAGATTCTTCAAAGATGCATTCATTTCTCAGCTCAGATGAAAGTACATTGACCATTTGGACATGAGCGTTGGCTTGTTTTTGTAAGAGTTGTGTTCGGTGTGATTGGGATCAATGCAAGTCAAGTGAGTGGTTTGATACGTGGGTTCTGCAATATCTAACTCCTTTATCGGATCTTGTATAGCCAGACATGCTTTTGCAGTTGTTGCATTGCAAAGGAATGAAGAGAGATCAAAATATTGGTTGGCATGATGTATACAGCGAAAACATAAGCTAACACAACTAGTGACAGATGATGATGGGTTCACATATCCTACAAGTTCAGTTGTTGTTGTGGGAACTTGGTTGCGAACATACATGATTAGAAAGAATGGCGTACCTGCATTTGAAGACTATGAGAGACACAAAACCATTCTCATGTATTCACACTTTGTTATAGCTACAAATGTCAAGTTGTTGAAGCATCAAGCAAAAATAAAGACCAAAGACCTATGGACAGTGACTACTACTGATCATGAAGCAATAATGGATACTCTTAAGCAAAGAGATGACCCTTCAGGCATACTTGAATAGTAGGTCTTTAATGGTGCCTTATTTTTTTTATCATGAATTTCATTTGAAACAATGATCATAAAACCTTAATGTTCAAGTTTGTACATGTATATTAAGGATGTGTTCAAAATGCAGGTCTATTGATGAACGTTTTTTTTTGCAACACAATTTTTGCATGCACATAGCGGGTACACTCGATATAATTCGAAGGGACGTATTTTTGCAACATGGCTTATTTTTTTTATTTTTTATTTTTTTTTCTCGACAGGGTGTCCCCGCGGCCCCAGCCTAGTGCCCCGACCTTACCCTAGTTCAAGCAAGGGGTGAGCTGGGAGCGAGACTAGTCCCTGTGGCCGCGATGCAATCAGCACAGCCCCCAAGTGTCCATAGCTGAATGAGTCTAGGAGAGAGAGTCGAACCCAAGACCCCAGGGAGAAAACCTGAGACTTAGGACCAACTACTCTAACCCGTGGGGGCTTGCAACATGGCTTATTATCATGCATTTGATGAGCATTACAATTTTTGATAATAGACAACACTATTTGACAATTTTTGATGATATAATTATCGCAAAACCTTTATGCTCATGCAGGTCTTTTTGATGATATACAACACTATCACATTATGATATACAACACAACTATGGGGCACACAAATGTGTGGAGTTGAGGAGGACGTGTCAGTGCCACCACATGCACCACTACCATCAAAAGAAGGCTAAGCTACTGCCCCAGCCTGAGAAACCAAAAGGCTACTCAAAGAGTGAATAGCCGATATGGTCCGTGATGCCGCCTTACAGATGATATCTAGATGCTTCACTGGAGGTGGGGGATCAACAAGAGGAGGGGGGACATATGGTCCCTGGACTACTCTGACTGCCTCAGGTCTATTTTGGGGCATACCTAAACCCACACCCTGGATAGGTTGGATGTCAAAGTAGTTCACATGTTTTCCTAAAACAAACTTAGCATACAATTTTTTGATGAAGTAGAAGGGGACATCAAGATTATTCTTGGGTGGTTTATCGAAAACCATTCACCAACGATCCCAAAAGTTTTTCACAATATCATCATTTGTGCACCATTTAATAGAAAGTTTTGATTATTTGGGGTCTACAGGTTGACCAGTGCGAGGATTCACAAACAATGCGGCGATACCGACTTTGGACATCTCAAGATCCTTGATCTCCTTATAGGACAGGCCATCCGCATATTGTTCCCTCATAGAATCTCACCACAAAAGAGTGACATTGTGCTCCTCAGTGACAGTTTCTATACTCTTTATGATGGATGTGAGGGGATCAAACATTGGGTTCAGGCGAGGGATCCTACGATAGACATCTACAGTCCCCCTCAATTGGTTCAAATTTTGTGCAATTAAATCCTAAATTGAGGGGGGGTTTGGCAAATGAGGGTTTTGTGTAGGAGGGTTTGGTTGTTGCGGTTGTGGTTGATCAATGTTTTCACTCTTATCCCCCATTTTAAATCTAATTGAATGTAAACAATTGAATTTAGTTAACAAATTTGAATAATTTTGTATTTGACTTAAAAAAACCTAGTTTTCATGAAAAAAAACATATTTAGAAGGAAAAAACAAATAAACATTTAAAAAAATGCAAAAATTTGAATGAAAATGATGAAAAACAATAAATATCCTACCTTTCATTGGATTTTTTTTGCAAATTTGGGTCACAAAATCGGATATCGGGTCCAACCGGATATCGGATTTGCTTGAATTCGCGTAGCCCGTGGGTAAAAAATAACCCATGGGCTGTCACCGTCCTCTTTTATTGTCTCAGAGAAATCAGATATCCGGTTTTTATAGTTAAATTATTTTAAAATAACAATATATTATATAATATAGTAATATATTATATAATATAATATTATATTATATAATATAATATTATATTATATAATATAATATTATATTATTTAATTTAATAATATATTATTATATTATAAAATATGTTCTTATATTATATAATATAATAATATATCATATAATTTAATAATATATTATATAATATATTATTATATTATAAAATATGTTCTTATATTATATAATATAATATTATATCATACAATTTAATAATATATTATATAATATATTATTATATTATAAAATATATTCTTATATTATATAATATAATATTATACCATATAATTTAATAATATATTTTGTTATATTATAAAATATATTATTATATTATATAATATAATATCATATTATATAATATAAGAATATATTTTATAATATATTATAATATATTATTATATTATATAATATAAGAATATATTTTATAATATATTATAATATATTATTATATTATATAATATAAGAATATATTTTATAATATATTATAATATATTATTATATTATAAAATATTTTCTTATATTATATAATATTATATTATATTATATTATATTATATATTATATAATATATAATGTAATATAATAATATATTATATATTACATATTATATAATATATAATATATTATATAATATATAATTTATTTTTTTAAATTTAAAATTACCTATAAAAATCGGATTTTCCTAGGTGTTTACCATGCCAAGGTGTATCGATACCCAGGCCAAGCAAAAAGTCAACACAGATTTTCGCGTTTTTAGGCGAGTGGAAAAGGCTATTTTTTTCACATCACCACTTTTTGGGCCCCCA
Source organism: Cryptomeria japonica (assembly GCF_030272615.1). NCBI lineage: Eukaryota > Viridiplantae > Streptophyta > Pinopsida > Cupressales > Cupressaceae > Cryptomeria > Cryptomeria japonica. Next base: position 394,694,094 of record NC_081414.1, on the reverse strand, counting down.
TGATTCTGCACTAACCCTTATGAATAGAGAAGTTTATCGAACTCTGAAAAATGCTTTTTAGTCTTCAACTAGATGGAAGAAATCTTCGCCAAATCTTTTCAAAGCTTGGGGTTCTTTGCACAATCTCTTCACCAAGCTCTCCTGCTCTTTTGCTTCAAACGCAATGTGAGAAATGAGAGTTAAATCACCTTTTTATCTGCTACATACCTAACTTTTAGGTATAATAAATGCTCAACCCTAACTCTTTCGGATGCACTGTATCTCATGAATATTATTCCAGAGTCACAAATCAACATGAAGTCTTCTGAAGATCCTTCAGGATCGACTGCACAAACATTCACAACCATCTGCAACTTGCCACATTTGACTACTGATCTCAGACAGGGGGTTTTTATGATCTACATGAAAAAGATTACCCCTAAGACCAAGTGCCTTAGTTACCTAATGAGGTTCTAGCACTAGAATCAGGTGCGAACTCATTCACTACACCCGAGTCACCCTTCTTGAAACATTTCTTCTTGTAGCTCTGTCTGATTTCTTCAACCTTCACTTTGCCCTTATCATCTTACTTGTTCTTATCTGCTAGAGCATTCTTGTTCATATTCTTGCTTCTACAGAATTTAGCAATGTGATCGGATTTGTTGTAAGCATAGCAAATAATGTTGTTTCTTTGATTAGGCTTGAAATTACCTTGATTTCCCCTTCATCTTCATTGATTAGAAATATGTCCAAATATTCCACAAGCATAGCATCTTATATTTCTCCTATTTACCATACTTCTGCATTCAATTGACTTATGAATATATTTATTGCAATTGAAACATTGTTCGAAGAATGATGAATTATTCTAATTTTCCCTATTTCTGCATTAACTTGTCATATGACCAAACTTATTGCAAACAAATCATTTACTACTAAATTTATAAGCATTAGGTTGCCTTACTAGAGATCTCTTGTTCTTTTGATGATTGCTTTGACCAGATCTAAAGCTTTCTCCTTTCTCAAATCAACTCCTCCCATATCACCTTTATTCTTCAGACTCTGTAGCGTCTCATCTAGCTTAGCTGAGCTAGCATTGAATTTTTCTTTGTACTCATTAGCAGTGGTATGTTCATCTCTTAGAATTATGATCCGTCTTTCAAGCTCCTGCTCATTATTCCTGTATTGTATGAACTCAAGCTGTAGTAGGTCATTTTTCATGATTAAGTGCAACATTCATCAGATCTATCATTTAATGACTGAGTCAAGCTTCCTCATTCTTCTTCCCATCTTCAATCTCCCTTATTAGATTCATCACAATGGATTGCATTTCATTCTTCAATATTGTTTCATTCTTCATGATTGCATTATCACTAGCAAGTTTTTCGCATTCACCTATCTTGTCTTTTAAGGCTTGGTCATCAATGCTTTGGTCTTCTTTCTCCTTGAGTTTGTCCATAAGCTCCTTTCTCTTTTCTCTGGATGTGTTCGCTTTTTCTTTCAAAAACTAAATGAAGTCTTCAACATCGCTCAAATTTCTTCTTAGGCTATTTGCTTCTTTTCTTGCTGTATCTAGATCTTTAAGTGCCACAGTGAGTTGTTTCTGTAAATTGGATTCCATTGCTTCACTATCCTGGATCTTCCCCAAACTATTAGGATTCCTCAGAGGAACTAGGCTCTGATACCAATTGTTAGAATCAATGAACACTAAGAGGGGGGTGAATCAGTGTTCTACAATTTATAACTTCCTTTAACTGATTCTTAAACCACCATATGCAAATGAATAAAAGTAAAGTGCAAAAACTCAACACACACAAGTACAGAACCATAACACTAGAATTTTTTATGTGAAAACCCGGAAAAGGAAAAACCATGGTGAGATTGAGACCCACAATATTATAAAATTGTGATCAGGAGTATATAATAATATTACAAGAGGAATGCACATGCATTCAGGCACACTGCCTAGAGCTCACTGCTTAAATACAAAAGAGAGGGTTGCAACCCCCAGAGGACTCATTGTCCTACAAATGATTACAAATGATAACTGATTGTGTGAACTGATGAATAACATCTAGAAATGCCAAAATGCTATTCCGATTAAGCACAAGGAGTCTCATTTCACTGTTCTAGCTCTTTGTTATGTTCTGATATGCTCTGCTCATATACCGAGGCATAAATCCAGGAATAACACACATGAAACTGTGCATAGAAGCTCATACAATCTTCGCACACCGCTCTCAAATACCAAAATGATAATATAGATCGGTCTTATATATCCACATCACTTGATTAGGTCACTAACATGTTGGCTCCAAAAAGATGAAACATGTAACAAGAAGTCGGCTCAATCCAATTACCAATACACATGTAGACCAAAGAAAATTGATAATACACTTTAAAAAAGTCAACACAACAACCTCAAGCATGACACCAATCAACAAAATCATCCCAAAGATTCTACATAACAAGCTACACAATAATATCCTTGTTCTTCCTGAAATACTGGATACCAGATCATCAAACTTGCACTAGAATCAACACTGAAAGCTAGGATTGTGGACTAAGCAATTCCAACCAATAAATAAACTACCTCTTCCACCACAAACAAAAATATTCACCCAAAATTGAGTTCTTCTCATTTCTCATACTTTGCCGAACACTATGTTCCACCTTCCAGACTCAAGAAAAACTTCTGGTAGATTGAATTTGCATATACTGGATGACACTTCTGATCTGAGTTGCCATGAATGACAACCCCTAAACAATCCTTAAGAATTAATCTCTTTTGGAACAATGTCTCTTGCCAACACACTTATCTTCTCATTTTCATTCTTTTCTTTCATGCCTTATAATAGACATGCCTCTACTGCAAAATTAGTATCTTCTACTTCTTTTTCATTTCCTACAATCACAACATTCTTAGGAAAATAATTCTTTTCTAAGGCATCCATTATAATTTCAATATTTTTTAATTCTTGATGAAGCTTCCTATTCTTTACTTCTTCCAAATATTCTTCCCAAAATGGTATTATCACAAGTCTCCTCATGACCCAACTCATCCTTCTTTTCGAACTAATCTTCTTCTTTAGAGACTCACTCATCCCTTTGCAATTACAGGTCCTCATTGCAATAATTTGACTCCACTTATCCTCTACCCAACAGATCGATTCTTAGAAGATACACTCCTCTCTCTATGATGCACCTTCTACCCAGCCTTAACCTCTACTAGAGGAAAACACACACATTGCAATTATCTTTTACCTATACCCACCCATTTGAAGATGAATTTTATCTCCTCTACATTGTCAAAATCTTTCAACTCAACTCTCCTAGCCAATCATCTAGCTTTGATACCAATTAGTGCAGACGGGATTGGGGATAAGCCCAAATTCCTTAGCAAATTTAAACCAATTTATATTAAACTCAATACAACTGAAAGCTCACTACAATATAACAAAAGATACCTAGAAAATTATAGTTTGTTTATTAATAATGAATTCATATTACATCGATTCAATAGAAATTTACCTTTGTTTCAATGCAACCCTCCCTAAATTCTTTTCACTTTTGTGCATAATTTTTTTTTTTTAAGTCTGTAACTTAAGATTTTAATCTTCTAGCTATCCAACTGTGCCTCTTCCATTCCTTCTTACGAAGCCCTTTCATCTTCTTGCTACAAACCCCAAACTTTATTATATGCTATTTGTAAATTTTAATCTTATGTTTGTCCATTGAACTCCTTCCAACCCTTCATTCTCTCTTCTCAACTATTATTTTGCCACACATTTTAAATTTCCATTCGATCTATCTCTTTATTTTCACCTCTTGTGATCATATTTCACTTTCAGATGGGTGCTCCTACATCACCTAAGAGGGGTCCTAAACATATTAGGGTTTTTAATTAATATTGACAAATATTTAATTTCCATTTGATCTATCTCTTTATTTTCACCTCTCGTGATCATATTTCACTTTCAGATGGATGCTCCTATATCACCTAAGAGGGGTCCTTATCATATTAGGTTTTTTAATTAACATCAACAAATATGGGTTAGTTAATTCAGATTATCTATTCTTCACTACTACCTCGACTTGTGTGGAAGTTTGTTGGGTAAAGAATTGAAGCATTCACAAGTTCATTTGTTCCCCAATAGGTGAATGTATATCTACTAGACAAAGTCAATCTTCACAAAGAATGGAGCATTTAAAAACAATAATGGAGGACGAATTTTCATGTTTCTCACTATTTCTTAGAGCTACCTCATATGTCTTAACATTCTACTAAAGATATAAGGTTTTTTGAGACGTGAAAATAAAAATGCATAAAGTTCAAGAGGAATTAAATCACATCAAAAGATGGTATAATTTTTTATAGCTTGAGATATTGGTCCTAAATTAGATCTAAAAAATATGCTAAAAAAGTAGACCCTAAGTCAACACAAGTGTGGGTAAGATAGGTAGTATATAGACTATGTAAAGCAACACCAAACCCTAGGAGATATATGTACCAATGAAAATAAAGAGAAAGGAAAAATTTGGATTTGAAATGTCAAAAAATAGAATTAAATTATAGATCTAGGTTAATTAATTAAATCAATTAATCACAAATCAACCTAGATTTGATGATTTGCTACAGTGAAGTGAATCAAATCAAATAATATTAGATAAAAAGTACATTCATGCGATAAAAAATAACTAAAGATAGAGTTTGTTTAGCTTTGTTACCAAAGAAAGTGTGCTAATTGATGAAGGTAGTGAGATCTATGCACCTGGAAATCTAGAAGTATCCTAGGTAGTCATGTCTAGATGACAATCAAATTATTATTCTATTTTCTATGTTGGGTGGCTTTCATGTCTATTAACTAGGTTTGTGCCCATGAACTCAATCTTTGATGATATTTACATTTTTTCTTCTGAACTCTTATTAGACAATGATATACTCTGTCATACTAATGAATTTTTTTTCAAGCTAACATTATTAAAATACCTTGATAGACAATACACTTTAGATATGCACATGTAAATTCTAGAATGATAGCCAAGTGATTAACATGTGCTAGGATGAGTAAATATGTGCGATCATTGTGGATGTCAGAACTAAGATGAAGATAAAGTATGCTCCCACTTTTACCCTTATATTAGGATAATCATAAATACATGTAAGTTAGCAAATAAAACAACCACCTTAAAACTAATTAAAACTATCAAACAAAAATATAGAACATAAAATTGTGCATGTTTTAAGGAATATAAATATACATGTTTGAAAAGAATTACAAGATGTATCACCTAAATAATTGTCACAACCCAAAATATACTCACTATTATCTCTAGTGACATTTTTATTGAAACAACGACATTAATATATTGTAAGCCTTTTCAACAAATACCCTTCTTGTGCTTACCCTACAACTAAACGCTTATGATCTAAATTTCCACTAGATCAGTGTCATGTTTGAACGATGGAATCCGTTCAAATCTCTAGAAACAATTTTAAGCTATACACAAGCTTCATGGATGTCCATACCCTCTTCCACAATTCCCATTCTATGAAATAGATAAATAAATCTAGAACTCGGCTTTAGACATGCCAATTCCACGTTTGGTATTTCCTTTATAACTGTCATGTGTTGCAAAGAAGTTTCTAAAGCCTTTCAACAAATCTATTTTTTGCGATTCTTGCTTTCAGTCACTCCATGAGATTGGTATGCCACTAAGGCATTCTAACAAAAGGTTTATTTTGGCACCTTGTTGTGTATCCTCTTACTTATAATTATATTGACAACTAGTATACTTATATTAAAAAATAATATGTAAAATATGCAGAGATACATCTTATAATAGAAGAGAACCATTTGTAAAATAAATGTTCTTCTAAAATACTAAACACCAAGAATAAAAATCCATTAAAGTCCTGCATGCAAAAATCTATGAATCTAGCTGGAGACAAGTGGCGAGGGTTCTATTTTATTTCAAGTAATAAAATAACACCTCCACAAAAACTAAAAGATTGCATATTTCATGCATTTACCCATCATTTGCATGTCAAATTGTTTCAAAATTGAATTTTTGTTTACGAGCATTTTGATGTCATTGTAGATGCCTCTCGACATAATAACATATGATGACTTCCTCTTTCTTTGTCACTTGTTGAATATCCATAACAAACATTGAAATTATAATTTTGGCGTAAGAACGATTGAGATTTCATGAATTTCACTCTAACCTTCCATAAAAAAAGCAGTTGATGAAGTCTTATGTCAGTCTTAATTTAGTATTCTTATTTCCTTAGACATCGGTTGCATGACTCTCATTTTTAAACTAAAAAAAAGAAAAAAAAGCTCTGAATACTTGCATTATTATCGGAAGAGTTATGAAAACAACTTATCTTCATTTGGATTAAAAAATTCATATCAAATCTCATTTTGTCTTAATATCCTTTATTGTATGTCTTACATAAGTATGCTTCAATAAACAATGCCATGTGTATTTTCAAATTAGAAAAAGAAAAGACTTTCGATTGTGAGTATTACTAGGAGAACCTTTAGATTGGCTGGTTAGTTATGTAATAAGAATGAGATTTTCCATGTGTCACTTAAAGTTAATGGTAAGAAGAAAAATAACATAGTAAGTAATTAAATAAATTAGTATAACATTTAAGTTGAGGAGAGTAGGGGCTTACTTAAAATTTACATAAGAAAGATCGAATTTACTAAAACTTAACTTTTTCTTATTTTTTCTTAGGAAACTCTAAACTAGCATATCTATATTTTATAAATAAAATTCAGGTAGAGAATGCTGAGAGATATCAATTTTTTTTTTTAAAAAAAATCGTATTCATAAATATAAACAAATGATAATATTTACAATTTAAAACAATTAAAATCTATATTACATTGACATTGCAACCTTATTTCTTAATCTCATTGTCTCCAAAATCTCTGAAAAATGGTGTAATGGGTCCTTTAAAATCTATGGTGTTAGGTTCAAATTGGATGCGGGCCTCATCATGATTGTGATAGGTATGCGCTGTAGACACCTAAAAATGGTCAATGCTTGCGGAATCATACTTTAACATTTGCGCATTGCCTCATTTTAGGTTTTTGCGTCGCATTAACATTTCTCCTATGTCATGCACTTGGTCTTTATCATTTGCGAGCATCGAGTCCTTCTTCTGCATTCCTCATTTTTCTCGCTTTCGAATTAGGTCTTGTCGATAGCAATTTTCAGTCATGATTCATCATCAATCCTTGTCCTCTTGTCAATCTCGTCAATTTTGCGATCGATTTGTCATCGATCCTTGTCCTCTTCAATCATGTCAATTGGCGCATATCAATTTGGTCTCTTTATCAATATTGGTCAATTTGTCAACCAATTTCAATTATTTATCAATCAAATCATTTATCAATTCAAAATCATGATCAAATCGAATCAACATAAAATCAATCTTACATCAAGACCTAATTGCCATCCTTGCATTTCTAATTCATTTAATCTTGTTTGTCATTTTCCCTCTAGGATTAATAAATTATTTATTTATCCTAAGTCTTCTCATCACAATTAAATGTTCATTTAATTGGCTAATAATTCATCTTTTTGTGAATTAATTAATAAATGAAAAATTATTAATTAATTCACTAAATTTCCTAATTTCCTATTTTCCCAATTTTCTAATTTTTCCTAATTTCTAATTCAATTTCCTCCTATTTTTCTCCTAATTTCATGGGAATGACATTTCAATTTGTCATAATTTGTCATAAATCATCAATCAATCAATTTTGACATAGAAATTTGTCATAAATTGTCATAAATCATCAATCAACAAATTTTGCATAGAAGGTGCATAATTTGTCATAATTGACATAATTGATTTGCAATTTCCATTTGAATTGAATCATGCTAATCTTGTCATCTCTCCAATTCTTCTATAAATTGGATGAATTTCTTCAATCAAACCCCTTGATTCTTGATCCCTAATCAGACTATTGAATTTCTAATCACTTTGTCAAATCACGCTTCGAGTATTCTTGTGTCAATGTCAATCTTGCTTTCACAATTAGGTTTATGCACTTGAAGGTGAGATCTACAACAAAACTATTTGGAGAAGAAAGAAGAACAATGGAGCTGCATGAAGGGAACATTTGGTTTGCATAATCTTTTTGAATGTTTTATCTTTATGTCTCTATTGAATGTGTTTAGGATAGATCATTGCAATTGTGCTTTCGTGATTGAGCTAGATTAGTATGTTTATCTTGTTTGTGATGATTTCCGAATTCCTATGCTACATGCCCCACTATGGGCTTAATTTCTTTAGAGATCTCAAGGTTTCCAATAATGCAGTAAATTTGTTCCCGCGTAAGGATAAGGAGAGGGCTAAAATTGGAAAAGCCACAAGGGGTTATTACGAAGCCTCCAACATCAAGAAAATCTAGGGTTGGGTCTTGAATGCCATAATGGAGTACATAACTATTGAGGGCCACTTTTCCAAGGCCCACACTTATCACTTTGTGTTAATAACCACTTTAGACATGAGAAACGGGTATCCCTGCCCTACTATCTCTTCAGATCCCTTTCTAGGTCTCTCAATAAACACAACAAGAATCCCTCAAATTCGGTGCTCCATTGTGGGCTTTTGCTGCTCATTTATGAGCACTGTAAAACCCTTTCCATGCTGGAAAACAAGAGGTTATCTACTTATCCAGGGAAAGGCAAGAGAATTTTGGAGGAAGGGGAACCTAGAAAGGAGGAGGCTACCTCCAGGAAAAAAAGCAAGAGTGCCATTGGGATGAAAGCCAATGAAGATAAGAATGACACAAAGGAAATTGGAAAAGAGGGCAATGAAATGGAAACAGACAAGTCAGAGGGTGAGAACAGCTGGAAAGATGAGGATGTGGGTGCAGAGCATGAAGAAGGTGAGAATGAGTCCGACAATGATAGCCCAATTCACAGTGCTAGCCCTGGCAACGACAACAACCAACCTATGGTGGATGTGGATGACAAGGATAATGAGGAAAAAGATTTGAATTTTGAGAGGGAGAAGAACAAGGAACTTGAGAAGGATATGGCAAGGGATAGTTTGAGTGAGGAAAAGGAAAGTGCTGGAGAAGGATTATTCTTGGATAACCTTAAAAAACTTACTGAGGCCAGATTGGGTTATGACAGATTGACTTATGAACTTTTGAAGAACCTGGAGAAAAATGGGAAATAGATGGATGAAAAAAGGAAGGAAGATGATAGGGATCAGAAGAAGTGGAAGAAGGAAATGGAGGAGAGTTAATAAAATGGTTGCTTAGATTAACTTGCTGGAAGAAGGGAAAGTGGCGATGAAAAACCTGCTGGGTATTATCCCGAATATCTTGTCTGCTGTCACAAAAAACCTTGAGAATATTTCAAAGGTCCTTGATAATTCTAGCTCTCCCAAACCAGTGGTGGACCCTGACATGGATGAAGATGCTATCAAGATTGGAAGTGGTGAAGCTACACCGGGTGGAGTTGGAAAGAGAACCGGAGCGAGTGTCAAGAAAGTTGTTGTTGCTGCGTCTGCTAAGGAGATCCCTAATATTAGGGAAAATATTAAAGACCTGTATGGGATTAGCAATAACTTGGCTAATGCCCTAAAAATTATTAATTAGTCCCTATTGTTGGGTCTGGCCGGATTTTATTGGTTTTTTGGGGCTTTTGCTGGTTTTCTCTAGTTATTTTGCTGTCTTTTCTTTGGTTTGTTCCTACTGGTTGCTTAATTCTTTTATCTTGTAAGGTCCTTTTGTAAAGGGTTTCGGGGTCCCTTCAAAACCTTTTTTTACCTTAATAAAAAACTTAGCAATAGAATCTAATAAAACATTGCTTTTAAATGAATAATTAATCAATCTTAATCTATTATCACTATGCTCTATGCTCTTTCCTTATCACTATTTTAATTGTATTATATATTTGATTATAATAATCAATCAATCTTAATTCATGATTCAATCATATCATAGACAAAACTAAATATTCTATCAATTTCATTTATAATATGGTTGTATTTTTTTTTTAATATTACTTAATTGAATCTAACAATGACTTTAAAAATCCATCGAACATGGCAGTAGATTTTGGAAAGTCAAATACTCTAACCTTAGAATAGATAAAGTTGATGGTGATGGCTTTAAGATTTAGCATTCTCATTCAATTTAATATTCAATTAGGTTTAAGGGTAGTGTTTAATTCATGTTAAAGGTTTTATAAGTGTAAGTGTGCAATTTAGGTTTGGGTTTAGAGTTAGGCTTTAATTTGGTTTAGTATTAGGGTTCAATTTTCTTAGGTGTTAAGGTTAAAATTTAATTTGGTTTAAGATTTATGAATGATTTGTTGGAGTAAATAGTTTTGATTATTTACATTTACTTAAGTTTTAATTTAGGTAACAACATTTATTAGGTAGATGGATAATTGTAGAGTTATATTTGGACTCTAACTCTTCCAGATGGAGACACTTGTCCAAATCTTGTGTACTCTCATCACCTACTCTTGCCTATTTAAGCAAGGCTCCTTGTACATTCATACTCACCTCATTTAAATACAATCTCATGTGTTGAATCTCTCTTAGCTATGGAGGATGTTCTACAAATTGTCTCCTAGGTTTGGTGGAGACATCTACATGGTATCAAAGCTTCCCATTTTACAACTCCTTATTTAGATAGTTTTCATCATTTTAAAGTTTTGAGGTCCTGGATTGTCTTGATCTGTCTGGTTATTGGAGACATTCAATTTTTAAAGTGCCTCATCCTTGGATCAAACTTGGCATGTATGATTGTGGTCAAATGATTTCATTCACTGGTGGCCTTTCTTTGTTTGGTGATTGAATTTCCCTACCCTCAATTGTCAACCATGCACCTCTATTGCAATAAATTGCATGTTTCTAAAGGCATTGGTTCTTTCTTTCAAGAGCGACTGATGATAATTTATAAGTGGAAGATTGATGACTAGTTTTGTCATGGTGATTATTGGCATGCATCAGTCTCTTGTTTAAGCATGTAGGATCTGTGTCAGTCTCTAGTCATTTCTTTCTTGAGCTTGAACTATATACTTTAGATTAGACTGATAGTTTGTTTGGTTTGAGGCCTTTATTTGCATCATTTCTTTGTGAGAGGTCATATTTCCCACCACTGAAGTATTCCACTTGATCACGGATTTGTAGAATAAAGAGAGACATTTTGTCATGAGGAAAATTTATCATCTTGTGAGATTTGTTGTGACTTCTCTCTAAAGGTAGTTTTTCTCGTGCAACTACATCAAATTTCATTTAGTTTCATCCTCAAATTCACTTATTGGCCTCTATATTTTCCATGTGATTTTATGTTTGCAAGATTGGCTACATCAAGCCCATGTCGACCAATTCATTGGTGCATCAAAAGCTTTTAGGCATCTTGTTTTTTATCATCAATCTGTAAAACATGTCTGGGTGGAGAAACTCCTTCTTAGGCTGCATTTTTCTTTGGTTAGGTGTATTATCTTTTCCTTGGAGGTTAGAGCATTTGTTGTGAAAGACATGTCTTTGTTGTTGTCCTGTTGATGAGGATCTTATCGTCCTACGTGGTGGATATTCATGCAATAATTATAGTTGAGACATTTTTTAGTTGCTTATTTGTTGTTTAAGATTTGAGTCATAGTCTCATTTGATTGGACTTGCATCTTCATTGTAGTGGTGGATTTATTATTAGAAATTATTGCATTCAGTTTTACTTACAACACGTTGTTTGAGTAGCGTTGATATCTTTGCCTTCTTTACTCCTTTGTCAGTGCATTTATTATGTGATTTGTTGTTCCATATGATGTGATTCGATCATACTTGGTTGTTGGGCCTGCATTTAATGATTGCAATATGAGGTATTTTCTAGGCTTAATCATTTTTTGCTAGTAGTACCTTCACATTTGTCTTGGTAAGCATTCATATTTTCCAATCATTTTTCTTGCCAATAGGGATCAACTTCAATTTTCTACAGGACCTGAATAATTTTTTTTGTCTGATTAGTACATTTACTGTTGTTGCTCTTAGCATGTGTTTTAGTAGAGCATTAAGATTTGATCTCTCTTTAATCATGGGTGAACTTTATTTACCTTCATATTCAATGACACCAAATCTTGAGTGTGGCGATTTCATGAAAAATGTTGTCTACGAAAGTGGTTATGAGTATAGGGGTGGAACACAAAGCCAACACCAGACCCTACCACTTCTTTTCTCATTGGTGCCCTTTTTTGTCATGGGGGGCATTTTTTTGGCTTGTTGAGTTGATACCAATCCCATAAGGGACCAACCCTTTCCCTCAGATGCTTAAGAGGGGTGGGCCATTTTTTTCATCGTTAGGCCCTAATAACATTTTTTCTTCAAATGGTCATAATTTGGATGTCCAAAGTCTATTTTTAGCAAATGAAGTATCATCAAAAAGGTGGTTCCATGCACTATTCATTGGTGTAATTTTTTTGTAAGCATATTTTTGTAGACACATTGAGATGCAATTTCACATCATATATTTGGGGATTTTGCATAAATTTTTCCATATTCTTGTACTCACACTGTACTATAAAGTTTCGTGGGGGTTTGTGTAGAGCCTTTGTTGTTTACCAATCATAGCTTTGTCAAAGTTAGTGTAACTCCATGACAACAAATGAATCAGAGGGATTCATTCCTCATGTGTGTATGTAGTTCAATGCACACCCTTTGTTTAGTTGCAGGTACTATATATGTCACTTCAAACATTGAATTGGTTGGTGACATGATATCAATGAACTATCACTCAAAATTATGGGGGGTATATACTCTTTGTGCGAATGCTTTCTTGGTTTCACTTGAATTGAGTCGCCACACTCTTGCATTCCTATTTGTGGAGGAAATCATCCTCAATTGATCTTGGATCTTTAGACTATTGCACCTGTATTTTCATCTTGCATTTATTGAGTAGTGATGATGGGATCACTCAGGCAACTTCATTGGTTGCATAGTGATCTTTAGATTACTCATGCAAATTTATGTGTCCTCATTAATATGAAAAATAGGTTTTAAGGACCTAAAACCTTTAACAAAGGAGCATAAAATAGTTCATCAAAAAGCATCTAGACCTGCTAGAAACAACTTACAAAATGACTGACAAAAAGGCCAGAAAACTGAACAAACAACAAAAGAAAGGAACACCAAAGTGAAACAACTAGAGAAAACACAAAACAACTATAAGGACTTAAGAAGGCCCATCGCCTTATTGACCAACTAGTCATAGTTTGCCGCAACAACTTTGAGTTCTTCCATATCCTTGTTTGGCTTCTTCTCCTTGTTTTTGCCTCTGGTTCTTGTTCTGGGTCCTTGCACTTCTCCCGTACCTTCAATGTCTAGTTCAAGCTCCAAGGAATACTTCTTGTCCTCTAGTTTGCTGATGAGGATTTTGGTATTGTCAGCTGAAGCCTTCAAAATGTTAAAACTTTGTTTAGCAATACTTTTGAGGCACTTTTCAATTTTGTTGAATTTTTTATCAGTTTCTTCCATTCTCTGGTCCATAACATTATCATTAGTTTTTCTCTTTTTCAGGTCCTTCTCAATTTGCTCGAACCTAGGGTTGAAGGAATCTCTGATCTCTTCGGCTCTGGCAACAGTTTTAGTCAAATCCTCAACATATTCCACCATAGATTTGCCTCCAACAATACTGATTGTTTTGAGACATGCAAATTTATGTGTCATCTATATTTTTTGATAGATGTTATTGCCATTGTTGCCATCTGATCATTGTTTGAGTAGTGTTGTTTGGGCCACTCATACAGATTGTTGTCTTCATTATCTTAATCATCATCTTTTTTAGAGGTGTATCTTTATCTACAACGCCATATTAGTTTTTGTCAGTTGTCTACAACTTCGTGCTTTAGTGATGTTCTTCATTCTTTTAGGACATCATTTATAGGCTTCTTAATCCTTAAATGTTCTCTTTTTGAAGAGGAGTTTTCTCCCACAATGTTTTTCTCCTTTTCTCCATTTGTGAGAATGATTTGCATTGTAGTTATACATGGGTACCTAACATGAATTTGTTGTCAGACCCATAAGGCATCTCATATTGCATGCTTTACTCCCTAAGTTGCACTTAAGGGGAGGTGTTGGAGTAAATAGTTTTGACTATTTACATTTACTTAAGTTTGACTTAGGTAACAACATTTATTAGGTAGATGGATAATTATAGACTTATATTTGGACTCTAACTCTTCCAGATGGAGACACTTGTTCAAATCCTGTGTACTCCCATCACCTACTCTTTCCTATTTAAGAAAGATTCCTTGTACATTTGTACTCACCTCATTTCAATACAATCTCATGTGTTGAATCTCTCTTAGTTGTGGAGGATATTTTGCAGATTGTCTCTTGGTTGGGTGGAGATACCTATTGGATTAGATTAGATTAGATTAGATTAAAAATATTTAATGAGGGCCTATTAATTATAAATGAGATCACTTGATAAGACACCAATGAGGGTTGTCATTTAATTTAAAAATATTAAAATAAGGTTAGTATAAGGCTCAATTCAAGGTTTGGAATTAAGGTTCAATTTGATTGAGTGTTAAGGTTAGGGTTCAATTTAGTTTAATGTGTAATTCGATTTATGGAACAGGTTAGGGTTTGATTTTGTTCAATGTTAAATTTGGTTTTCAAGGTGATTATTTCTATATCTTCAATAGTATTCTTCATGACCTAAAGATTTGGGTTTAATTTGATTTAGGGTTTAGGCTCAATTTGGTATAGGTTAAGTTTAAATTTGATTTCAAATAGAAATTGGCTTAGGGTTCCATTTGGTTTAGTGCTAGAGTTCAATTTGGTTTAGTATTAGGGTTAGAGTTCAATTTGGTATAAGATTAAAATTCAAAGTGGTTTTGTGTTAGGGTTCAATTTGATCTGAGTAGGATTAGGATTAATATTGGGGTTAAATTTGATTTATTATTTAGCTAGATTCAGGGTTAGGGTTCAATTTGGTTTATGTTAGGTTTATGGTAGATTTTGGTTCATGGTTAGAGTTAAAGTTTAATTAGGTTTAATATTATTAATATTAGGGTTATAATTAAATTTGTTGTAAGTTTAGGATTTGATTTGGTTTAGTGTTAGAGTTAAGTATCGATTTAGTTTAGGATTTGGGTACAATTTGGTTTAGGGTAATATTTCAAGGGATCTCTCAGTTTATTTTTATTTCTTTTTTATAGATCATAGTGTGATTCAAAATATTAATTCAAAATATTATCACCTAATTAATTTTGAAATAATTTTATTATAATTACATGATATTTTATGAATAAATATTTATAGAACTATATTTTTAATCATATACTATATTGTGTATATGTGAAGATCAAGAAATTTTACCATCCTTCATCACATGCCAAGCCTTAGTATTGAATTATTTTTTTTGTTCATGGAAAGATATACTATAAAACTTATAACAGATTATATCCAATAGGAATAAAGAAAAAAATTATAGACTTTTTCAAAATAATAATTTTCTTGGTATATTCATATTTAAAGATATGGAAAAATAATTCTAATACAATCTTAATTAATTTTTAGTAATTAAATTATAGAAACATCATGAAATTAAGAATTGAATGTAAAGAAAGTAATAGATATATGAAAAATAACAATTTTGTTGCTATATTGATATTTATAAATGTGAAAAAATACTTTTGACATAATCAAAATTTATTCCTCAGGATTCAGGTGGTACTGGTGTTCGTAATTTGGAGAATCAAAATTTAGCCTTAGGGGCCAAGTTGGTTTGGAGATTGTATGAGAGGCCAAACTCTCTTTGGGCTCAGATTATGTTTGCCAAAATCTAAACAATGGTCCCAAAGAGAGTATTTTCAAATTCTCAAATTTACCTTCCGGTTCTGTCATTTGGAATTTCTTATGTAAATGTAGATCAGTTATTATTCCCCACCTCTCATGGGTTGTTCATAATGGAAGGAAAGCTAGGTTCTGGGATGAATCATGGAATGGACATTTCTCTTTGATTAGTATTAGGGATTGGTCTCCCTTTATTGGTCCCCTCATCTCTCTTTGGGGTGTGTTTGTGGTAGATTATTTTGACATTGTTCAGGATGGCCCTCTGAAATTAGCCAAATGGAAGTCGATTGATTTCCTTGATGTGGATCTGCATTTGAAAGAAGAGTTTGATAAGATTATGAGTGAAAGGTTTATTACTCTCTCGGACTTTGAGGATGAACTTATTTGGTCTGGGAATGCTTATGGTAAATACTCTATTAAGGGAGGCTATATCTCCCTTTTACCTGCAGCTTCTGGCTCTTATTGGCCTTATAAGCTGTTCTGGCACTCGACTTGTTTACCCAAAGCTGGCATTTTTGCTTGGTTGGTCGTCCAGGATAGAGTTCTAACAAGCATGAGGTTGGATATATTAGGCATTACTGTGGCTTTTCCTTGTGTTCTTTGTAATAAGAATCTCGAGTCTTCCTCACATCTGTTTCTCCATTGTGATTTTGCTTATGACTGTTGGATTTGGTTGCTGAGTAAATTGGGCTTATCTTTTGTTATTGGCAAGGACCTTGCCTCCCACTTTTATTCTTGTCCTCTCATGTTTGCCTCTTCTTTTTATGCATGTCTTTGGGTTATCTCTCCATCTATTGTCATTTGGAATATTTGGCTTGAACAGAATAATAGGTTTTTAAAGAAGGTAAGTTCCTCAGTTTCAGATGTTCTGCAAAAAATAGAAGCCTCTATTTTGGAGGTTGCTTTGTCTTATATCTATAAGAACTTGGGAAATCGATATTCTTTCTCACATTGGGATAATAAGATTACTAGGGTTTGGGGAGCCCTCTCGACCTTACCCTCCCATGGCTCAATCTCCAAGAGTAACAATTCTCTTGCGAAGTGGGCATTGGCTAAATAGAAACCTCCTCCTTGGGGTCACTTTATACTTAATTTCGATGGTGCCTCCTGGGGAAACCCTGGGAAGGTAGGGGTGGGGATGGCTATTTTTGATCATAATGCCCATCTCATTCTTGCTAAATGCCATGATATTGGTTATAACACTAATAATTTTGCTGAGTTTCAAGCTTTATCCGTGGGGTTGGCTATGGCAATTTCTCTAAAGATAAAAAACATAGTGATTGAAGGTGATTCTATGGTTATTATTCAGAGCGTTATGAAGAAGAGATCGAATTGTTGGATCATATTTTACAAAAGTTAGATTCTTTTGATTCCTTCCTAATCTATCATTGCTATAGGGAAATTAACACAGTGGCTGATTTCCTGGCAAATCTTGCCATTGATAGTAAGGCCCATTTCTGATTGGTTGATTCATCTGAAATTCCTTTGACAGTTTGGGAAGGAGTTCAAAATTCTTTGCATTTTCGCTGATTGGTTGCCTGCCCTCCTTGATTTGTCAGGTTTATTTTCATTTTCATTTTATGGATGACTTTTTATGTGTGTAATACCTGATGTAGAAATCATATTTCTATTTTAAAGTATTTATCATATATGATGCCATTTATAGGGTGAGGATGTGGGTAATCATGACGTATTCAAGGGTGGCAGCATGTGTGATTTGAATGTCTTGTTTCAGACTTTCATGGGAATTTGGCATGTGTGAAGTTTTAGTATACGACATGTTCTTGGGCTATTATTGTTTTTTGAGGTTTGGTATTGCATTGAGGCTCGTCTTGTGTGAGTTTGTTGGCTGTGGCAGATTTGGTATTGTTCTATGATCATTTGTTTGGTGGTGGCATCCTCTCCTTCTTGATTTTCATTAATGAATGTCAGATTTTCATTGTTGTTAATTCGTGTGAAAAGTTCAAATCATGTTACTTTGTAATTGATATTTATACAAATCTGTTCTCGCCATCATGGTAAGTTGATGGCAGTCTCATATTAATACTTTCATGTGTTTATCTCGTTTATTTTGAATGGGAAAGGCTGCATTTTGTGTTTCATGGTTTTGTGGGTTTCTGGAGTTTTTGTTTCTGCAAATGTCGTCTTCACTGGTCTCTGGATTATACAGAGTGGTGCTCGAATCAGAGGATGATAATGTGGAGAATTGTGACAAGCTCGGTAAGGTCTTTAATCTATTTTCTCCTGCGGTGGCTTTTGAATTCTGCAAGCTTCTGGGGTGTCGTTGGCTGGAAATTTGCCCTCATATTTCTTATGCTGAGCTTTTGTCTCAGTTTGTTACAATCTACTATGATGTTTTACTTGACGTTGATTTGGTCTGCCTCTTGGTTTACACGTTCATTTTTCTGTCAATATGTAATTGGGATATGGTTTCTTCTGCATTGGCTAATTATCATTTTGATGTGGAGTCTTTTTATTATGGTGGTTTTCTTCCTCGCCATGAGCTCATGGGTAATGGTTGGTTTAGTCAATTATTGTATGAATTAAGAATGGGGCTGATATTTGACACCATGGAAGATACATGGGCTTCTATGGATTTTCTGCTGTATCTAGTTCCTGATCAGTATGTGGACAAAGCCTGGGTTGTTTTTGAGGCTTTGCATTCATTGTTTTCTTTGAGCTTCTTGCACACTACTCCTTCTTGTTTGGAATTTCCCCTAAGGGTTGTTCCTCCCCTGGATGTAGCTCATGATCCTCTGGTGGAGAGCACTAGTTCTTGGTTTTTACATGTCTAATTGCTTTTATCTTGGAGTGTGGTATGGTTTTTTTGATACAGATATGGGGATTTTGGCTTTCGATATGCTGGAATTTTGGCTGTATCGTACCTTTTGAGGAGTCTCTTTTTGGTATCCAGATATTCAATTTGTAATTGGCTGAAGCTCCTATATTGGCATTATTTTTTGACTCCTTGGTGGTGCTACACGATCTTCTAGTGGTTTTTGTTATCCAACCCTTTATTTGGCAGCGAGCTAGTTTTTGTATCTAGACATGTCCTATGGGACCTTTGTATAGTTTTTCAGATGTAGGAGTTTGGGTGGTTTTTGCCAGATATGTAACAAATTATGTAAGGCTAGTTCTAGTTTTTTATTTCAAGGCTACAACCGGATGTTTTCTTGCGGGTTCTTTCCTGTCGATATGCCGTTTGAATCCGTTGTAAAATTTTATGAATAATAATAAAGTTTAGTGGCTTGCCCACTTTTATTGAAAAAAATAAAAAAATAATCAAAATGTATTAAGTACTTAAATTTTAGAAGCATCATGTAATTGAAAGTAATTAATTTTTTTATTAATTAATAAAGTTCAATTTAGTTTATGGTTAAGGTTTATTTTAATTTTAGTGTTGTAGAGGTCAATTTGGTTTAGGTTTAACGTTTAATTTGGTTTATAATCTTAATTTATTTTAAGTAATTAAATTATAGAAATATTATGGAATTGAGAATTGAATGTAAAGACACCAAATAAATATTTTAAAACAATAATAATTTTGTTACTATATTGATATTTATAAATATGAAAAGATACTTTGACATAATTGCTATTTATTTAAGTAATTTAATTTATAGAAACATCGTAGAATTGAAAATATAAAAAACATCTTTATTCTCATTCAAACAAATATTTCATAGATTTTTTCAAAATAATAATTTTATTACTATCTTCATATTTATAAATATAAAAAGATAATTTTGTATAGTCTTAATTTATTTTAAATATTTAAATTATAAAAAACATCACGAAATTGAGAATTGAATGTAAAACAATCATATAAATATTTTAAAAATAATAATTTTGATATTATATTGGGTTTATAAATATGAAAAAATACTTTTGACATAGTTCCTTAATTTCTCTTAAGTAAATAAATTTTAGAAGCATAATGAAATTGAGAATTGAAAACCCTTAATTATTTTTTAGCATTGGTATGTGAATAATAGCTTTCTAATTAAAACAATTTCAATTTTTTTTTTAAAGAATCAATGATGATATTTTAGCATAAGTTTACCATAAAAATTTGTATTTTATATGTTTTACTTGTGAAAAAAGTTGTATTCCTTGTTGTTAGATGTTGATATGTTGATTGAATATGAAAGTGATCTGTAGACACCTAAAATTAATTAAATCAATATGTTGATTGAAGATGAAAGTGATCTGTAGACACCTAAAATTAATTAAATTAATGTTTAATTAATTTAAGCCTGTCATCACAATTAACCAATTTAATTGTATTAATTCCCTTCTTCTTAAGGTTAATTAAATCAAATTTAATCAATCTGGTCACTATAGTCCAATAACTAATTTATCAAATAAATAAATTATTTCCCTATTCTTCTAAAGTCAACCAAATCATTAAGTCTCATTAATTCCTCTTAGTTAATTAATTCTAATTAATTAACTTAAGTCATGTGATTCCTACAAATTACTTTTCCTAATCTCCACTTAGCCTTATTAATTCTTCCTCAATCATACTTATCATTTATTCTCCAATTTTATATTCCTCCACTCATGTGACACCACCTTTGATCCTTTCAAGGAAATTCAAATTCCTTGAATCTCCCCATGCGTCCTCTTCCAAAGGAATTTTTAATTCTTTTATCCATTTAGTCTTCCCACCATCCTTTATTTTGGAATTTTTACTTCCTCTCTCCTTTCCCCAAGTAATTTTATATTTCTTTTTATTCTCCCAATACACCTTGATCCATGTCTCCCATCCCAAATAAATCTCACCCCTTCATACAAAAATCAATCTTGTCTCTCCATTGGCCTCCTCCAATATATAAATTGGAGTCTCATTTCCTCATAAATCACTACATGGAATCTTCTTCTAATATTATGTTGCCCCTTTCTTCCTCTATCTTCTTCTATCATATCCACATAATGTCCTCATAATATCCAAATAATCCCTCATCCAAATCTATTCATTCCTTATCCATCATAATCCAAATCCAATCCCAATCCACTAATCTTGTTGTACCTTTGGAGAGAATTCCACATCCATCAAGAAGAGCATATCCAAACAAGTGGAGCACAAGGGTGCCTCTACGTCATCAAGCTCAATCGGAGGAACAATAGAGAACCCTCTCTTGCAAGGTATAGGTTTGTTAGTTTATTCTTTTGTTTGGTTTTCTATGCTTATTTGGGTTTAAACTAACCATCCAACCTTGCATTGTTTTGAATTTCAAATTTACCGACCCACCTTTTTTGCAGACTGTTGTTCAGCGCGTCTAGTTTTCCCAGAATTTTCTTTTACTTTTAGTAGATTAGAATTCCTTTCTGTCTTAATCATTTAAATTTGAAAAAAATAAAAAATAAAAAATCAATTAAAAAATGAAAAAAATCTTTCTTTCTGAAAGTCTGTCTTGTTTACATTTTTGTGAAACCAGCGCGTGCCCAGGCATTCCGATGCTTGCGGTCTGGTTCATCGCGTCTGTTTAAACCTGTCTCCTGCCTTTTGTCAGATTTTTAAATTTGAATTTTTGGAGTCTTTGTTTCCCACTAATCATTTCTGTTACAATGCGTATGCTCACAGTTCGACGTGGGCACTTCTGCATCAGTGCATCCGATAGGGTATAACTGCAGTTCAAATTTTTGAATTCAGTCTTTTTCCCGCTTTCTGATTTTTTTTGTAGGTGATAGACTTACTTCAGTGTGTGTGCAGGTGGATCAATGCCTACGTAGGTGTCATAGCACGTCTACCTGTGGAACAACACCTGCATTGTGTCCCTTAGGGATTTAGTTATTGATCAATTTCTGAGTTTTGCAGGTCTGCACTATTTGTCCAAGACCAAAAAAATGAAACTACTAACTATTTTGTTATAGCACATTGGTCCAAGACATATTTTTCCCACTAGAGTAGTTTGCTTATTGTATTCCTAGTTAAAAAATTATGAACATGCAGGACTAAAATGAACCAGTCTTTTGTGTCTTGTGTGCTTGCACACTTTATGTTGAGTGGACCAGTCATTGCACTCTAGTATCCTCTCTCCTCGCCTTCATAGATCTTGGGTGTAGGAGAATGAGTGATCAACAACACCCTCTTTTTCATTTTAGTAGTTGAGGGGTATTTCTTGATTGGGGATTTCATCACCCCACAAGAGTATCTTGAATTGGGACACATTAGGGATATCGACTCTCTCGACGCGATCTCGAGTGGGTTTTCTAAGCCGCTATATAAATAAGCTGGTCAGGCGGCTAGAGTGCTGAGTGAATTCAATGTATGTAGGGGCCTTCCCTGCACTGATAAGATCAGTTAGAGACTTAAGTGGCTTTCTTTGAGAATCCATTGTTGGATTGGTGGTCCCTCATAAATTTCACTAAGAACCTTGTTTTAGTAGCCCAAAATCCCACATTCATAGTGTAGGGAATGCAGATCATACCCCAAAGTTACCTCTCATGTACCCACTCAAGATGAGACATGAATTCCCCATGTAATAGCTCCATGGATCTTTGGGGCAAGAGAATTTGGTATGCCTGAGAAGTGAGTGGACTGTAAGGGGGAGCCAATGCTACCAAAATCTCTATCTATCTGCTTGTTTGAGGTATCACTTGTGCGAGAGGCCTATTGAATGGTTTCCATTTTCTAGCCTAAGTTGTATGTATTCAAGCACGTTTTCATTTGTGCAAAACTTGTAAAATATGTTTGGGCTAATCTAGGCTCCCAATCCCTTTCATGCTTGTCATAAAGTGTTATCTTGGCCAATGTGTATTCATTGCTTGATATCTCTTGCCAAGTCAAAAACAAGTCCAACATCCCCACATTTAATCAACCCCCCCACCCCCCTTAAAATTCCACCTTGTCATTATCAAACTCCTATTACCTCATCTTCATCCATATCAAATCCCTAATCCATCCATCTAAACAATCATCAATCATCAATCCCCAATCAATATCTCTATCCTATCATTAATCCAATCTTGGGTAACCTTCCCATTTTTCTACCTAACATCAATCCATCCTTCCACAATCATTTTCATTCCATACTCAATGACTTAACACATTAACCTAATCAAATCCTCAAAATCCTAATCAATCCTAATCAATCCAATCAATCAATCAATCAACCTCATCATAAGGTCGACAATTTGTGAGAGTTTGATTTAGACCTTTATCTACAATCAATAATTGATTATCAATTAGCTCTTGTGCTTGGGAAAGAATCTCTCCCAAGTACCTTTGCTTAATCATTTTGGGTTGATCACAACCCTAATCCTTTTACCCTCCTTTTCTTAGGAACGTAAGGCTACCCTAAGTAGAGGAAGGTTTGATCAGTTGCAAAGGTCTAAATTTTACCTAGCTTGGTTGTCACCTTGCTTGTGGTCCACATCATCAATTCCCATCCGAGTCCTAATATAGGGGCTAAGGTGTCATCCTAATCCAAATCAATCTTGTCCTAATCCAAGGACCAATCCAATCAAATCCAATCTAATCCAATCAAAATAAATAAAATCAAATCCAATCCAATCCAATCCAATCAAATCAAGCCTAATCCAATCCAAGAAAATCAAATCGAATCCAATCAATCCTCAGTCCAATCCGAATTTGCTGAGTCCTAGTCCTCATCTTCTTCCAACATAACCACCTTTGAAACATGGCTACCAAAAGTTCACAACCAAACTTCAAGGCTTGGTATGAGTAGATGCTCATGGAAGTTCATGAACCACCTCAACCTGCCTACCAAGTCAATCCCATAATCTCCCATCCATCTATCATATCCCCATCCATTTCATCTCAACACACTATATCCAATCCCAATATATATCATATATCTTATCCTTCCTCTACCTTTGATAAGGTAAATCCATCTTATTCCCCATCTATATCTGCATATTATCCCTCATCCGCATACCCCTCTAATCCAATATGTATACCTCCATCTACCCTCCCATCCACATCCCAATCCCCATATTTTTAAAAAACCTTCATTACCTCTACTACCCATCCAAATCCTTTACTCCATAGTCCAAGACTTAATCCTAATCCCCCAATCCATAATCCCAATCCCCCATCTAATCTGAAATGTCCACATAATCCTAATCCTCCAAAATCAGCATCATCCTCGTCCTCCAAGTCCTTAATTCGCAATCTTATCCAAGGCATGCTAGCAAAGGAGACAAAATCCCCACCTCAAAACAAAGTTGCTAAAACTCCTCAAGTCCTCCATCCACCTCCATCACCTCCAAATCAAGATGAACCTCAATCCCCCCAGCTTCATGATAACACCATCCCTCCATCTACCCAATTCAAAGCTTTCATATCCTCCTTCATCATACAATCCCCACAACTCCAAACATGCCAAGAGATTGTTCCAACACATGCTAGCATAGATTTCTCTTCACCTAAAGATCAAAGAATCCATCCATCTCATGATACCTCTCCATCTAAAAATCCATGTCTACCCTCCACTCCATCTGATGATCTCATCCCCTCCACTTCCTCTCATGATCATATTATCCCTCCATCCAATCCTCCATCGCATGGTCCCCTTCCATCTCATGATCCAATAGTCTCTACCACTCCACCACGTGTTCCCGTCCCAAGTAAAGATCAAAATATTCCTTCCTCTCCATCTCATGATCCTAATCCCACACATGATCATAATCCTCTGCATGATCTCAATCCTCCACAAGATCCTATCATCCCTATCCAATCTATCCATGAATCCCATACCTATCAAATTGAATCTTCCACCTTCATCCATTCTCGTTTGCTCCAAGATCTTACAATCCCTTCTACATACCATCCCCCTCAAAATGGACTCGAATCTTGTTTCCGAAATAATAAGTATCCAATTGGGAAAAGAAATGCTCAAGATGTATTCCTCCTAAATCCAAAATCCCTTCATATATCCCACCATCCCCCTTCATCCACATCCACATCCATCTTAGGACCATATGTTCCAAAGCTAAATCCTCCTTTCTTTCCATCTATTTTGGGTCCTTACATCCCTCCATCCACCACTCCATCACCTCAAATAAACCTTAAGAAAGTTCAACAAAGGCACATATCATTGAATCCGTCCCAACACTTTCCCTACATCATCCCACCATCCATAAAATCCCTAAGTTATCCATCCTCATACACCCGTATCATTGCTATTGGAAGCAATTTGGATGACAAATCTGGAAAGCATAAAGTCATAAATCCACAAAAATCCAAAGATCAACATGTCCCATAAAAAAAACATGCTCAAGAAACTAAAAATATGATCCAAAAGAAAGAAAAATCTAAAAGGCCACAAAGGCCCCAAAAGAAAAAATCAAAAACTATGTGGATTCCCAAACTACTCATAGAAGAAATGCACCTCAAAGTAAAATCAAAATTGGCATCCAAACTTTTTAATCCAAAAGCTCCCTCCACTCATAACTCCTCCAATCAACCATTTTAAAAATCCATTTAGGACCTTATGCCCTATATCTCACGCCCATCATCCCTTCATCTATTTTGGTTCCACATTTCCCAAAATCCATATTTTATCCTCCATCTAATTTAAAACCCCCTCCTCCACCACTCCACCACCCTTCAAAGTGTGTGCCAATTTTGATCTTCCCAACATCCCCATCCATTTATCCACAAGTTTTTCATAACCCCATCTATTATCCACCTTCCATTTTTCATAATCTTTTCCCTTTAATTCAAAATTTTGCATAAATCATTATCCCCCTCCATCTTTCATCCATTCCATCTTCCCATCTCTTTCTACCAACATCTACGGGCATACCTTCAGCTATTTTGGTTCAATGAAGCACATCTTTAAGGGATAATATCTATGGAACTATATGCTTGAGTCCTTCCTCTATCCTATCACACATCCACTATATTCCAAATCCACTTATCTACATCCACTTATCCTCATCCCTATCCATCCAGACTATTCCCCCAAAAATAAAAAATCCATCCAATGGTGAAAACCACTTCTTGTGGCATCTTGGGTAAGTACCATGATGACAACTTAGTAAACAAGCATCATGTGTAATCCCCTCATCCTCTTGCACTCTACACTTGGGGGCAAGCTTCATCCATGTCATCCTACCATCCACATCCTCATTTCTTATTTGTGATCTTGACTATCCTATCCATATCCTCCATCGCATATCCCTCTCTTGGAATTTTGATGATGTTTGTACTTAGTTGTGATTGTCATTGATGGACACACACTTATTGAGTTATTCTCAACCGCTAGTATGTGATGTATTGTTCAAACTGGTATTATATGCCAATGTATGCATAGTCTTTGTTTGTAGAAGACTATTGGTGTTTGCAGAAGGAGATTACTAGTCAAAGCATGACCGAGGACCTCAAAGAGGTATGAGGACTTCAAGCGGTACAAGGACCCCAAGTGGCAGCCAATCTTTTTAAGATCGGAACACTATGTTCCAGTTTATCAGTCTTTGTTTGTAAATCGGTAATCGGCATACTTTGTTTTGTTAACCGGCAAAATTGTAAAGTGTGATGAGTTATCATCCATCGACACCGATGTGGTGATTCTATGTTGTGTTACAAATTATGTCTAGATGCATTGTACCTAAGAAATTGTAGTCTAATCTCATTGGATCGACATGAAATTAGATTCCTATATGAGGACATCATGTCTAGGGTTTTGAAAGTGTTGTGTAAGAAGATCAGGCTTTTGCAAGAAGGTATCTTGTGACAGAGATTGAACATGCGAAGGACAGAAGATTGAAGTAATTCTACAATGCATTAACAAAGAGAAATCAAGGATCTAACTAAGAATTTTGTGCTACTTTGTAGATCATTTACTTGTTGATTACTAATCTCTTCGACAAGTCAGAAACCCTTAACCGAGTAGGCTCAGTCAAGCCTGTTCTAAATCCTCTAGCAAGGTGGTTCATAGTTGTGGATCTGAAATCCTTTAATAGGGTAGTCTTTAACATGACTTATCTCCTTACAGAGACTAGGAATCCTAATAGGATCTATTTTGGTGAAGAACATTGTAAGGCCTTAACCGGTCTAACCTTAACCAGTCTAGTTGCTATTCTGTAGATAGTAGACTTGTGAGTTTTACTCACCATGGTTTTTCCCATTTGGGTTTCCATGTCAAAATATCTTGTGTTATTGTGGGTGAATTCTTTATTTGTTATTTGGCTTGTTTGTGTATTATCCGGTTTGCTGTCTAAAGGGCTATACCAGTCTACAGTAAAATTGCTTAAGTGTTTGGTAAGGTTTTTGGGTATACTAATTCACCCCCAGTCTTAGTATTCATCAATTGGTATCAGAGCCAATCTTTCTTTTAAGTCTAACCACTTGAAAGGAGATATGGGGGAATACAGCATGAGGGAAATCACTTACCATCTGGTTGAATCTGAGAGAGCCTATGATGAACTTAAGGTCAAGTATAAAGCCTCTTTAGCCAAAAGAAGAGAACTTGCTGAGCAAATGCTGGAAATTACTGAAAATAACTCTTCAGATGAAGCAGACATGGATGCCCTAGTTGAAGAAGTGGAGAAAATGAATGAGTCCAAAACTAACCTAAGGAGGGAGCTGGAAGGACTGACCATTAGGATGAGTCAGGATCTGGAAAACCAAAGAAAAGCTGAGGATCTAATGAAGGACAAGGAGCATGAGATCTTTAAGTTGAATCAAGAAATTGGTACCATTATCACTTATCAGCAAGAGGGTAAGGAAGAGAAAGAAGAAATGCAAGAAGAACTCAATGCAACCATTTCTCAGAATGAAACCCTAATGAAGACCAATGAAGCTCTTTCTAAAGAACTTGCTGAGATGAAGGAGATACTTGCAAAATTCAACCCGAGCTCTGCAAAATTGGACCAACAACTAGAATCAATGAAGCCATCAAGGGATACCCTGGACTTGGTTTCTCTGCATATGAGGAAGGTCAATCCTCTGGAACCAAGATTGATGCACCAAAAGAGCAACTGGTACCTGAGAACAACAACAAAAGAAAAGGTAAGTCAAAGTTTAAACCTGTATGCTTTAACTGTCATAAGGAAGCACACACCACCAATGTATGTAGGAGCAAGACTTATAATAATTTCCTTTACATGCAAAACAATATGTATGACCACAAGGCTAGAACTGGTAGATTTAACGGTCATTGTTATGCATGCAACACATTTGGGCATAGATATTTTGAGTGCAGATTGGTTATGAACAACCGTAGAGGTTATGCATCGAGATCAAAAGGAGTTCTCCAAGAACCTCTTATGATCTAGAACCCAAACCGGTATAGAACCTATGACCACTGGTCAAATGGTTGGAGTGCAACTTGTGTGATCTCTCGTGGTAGTGGTCACACTGCTGCAACATGTAGGAGAAAGAATGGAAAGGTGAACATCAGACCATGGAGAGCACCTGGTATGGTATGCTATCATTGTCACAAACCAGAACATCTTGCAAGAGCATGCATACTGAGACAAAATCCATCGGAAGACAAACCGATCGACCCGGAAGGTAAAGGAAAGGTTGATGTTGAAACCATTCAGGCAGCTATGAGTAAAACTTGGAAAAAGAAATCTGAAGAGAAGCCACAAGATGTACCAGTTTCCGCACCCAGTGTGGAGACTCCTGAATCAGAAAATTGAGCTTCGAAAAGCTTAAGGGGGAACATATCAGTAACAATATTTTGGACCCCTGAAGTATATCGGTAAAGTGCTTTTATTGTTATTGGTTACCTCTCGACCGACAGAAGAAATGAAGTGGTAAAAGGTAAAATTAGGGTTTGTACCCTAACGATGATGCATTTATTATGGTAGGTAGGAGCATGTATAAAGGTGATGCTTGTAGTCATTTTTACTTACCTATTTTCAAAGAAGCATTTGTCTAACTTGAGCAACGCAACAAAAGCGATCAATCTTTCATTCAAAGAAATCTAGGAAGAAATCTTGTGCAAGACCTAGTTGTGTGCATGTAAAATTCATCTTATAAAATATCAATTAGAATTAAAGGGAAATCACAAATCCCCATCTAATCAAAGATTCTAACAAACAGACAATGAAATAACACAATCAAGCAAAATAGGAACTATAAATGAAATCAATTAAAGACTCCCTATTCCGTGACTGCATATAACTTCCATTGTTCTTCTCTTCTTTGTGGTATGATGGCTCTCACATATTGCGTTGGTAACCTGCAAGTGACACAAAGATTCAAAGTTTGTGATTGTTGAAAATGGAGATTGAATGCTCAATTTATAGATTTTTGGATGAGATTGATTGAAAGGTGGAACAAATTGATCAAGAGGTGGAACTCAGGTGAGCTCACATGCTGATTGATAGTTGAACTGTTGATTTAGAGGTGAAACAAAATAGATTGAATAGATTAATTGAGTTAACTGATTGAGAAAAATCTAACTAAAGGAAGAAAAAAGAATGTTTGGAGGAAATAAAGAGGATGACAAAGAAAGCTTATTTTAGAAAAAGCTAACTAAAAGATGAAAATAGAGATTGGAGAGATAATTGAATTAATTAATTAATTTAGTATGTGCTTGCATTTTAACTTAGATTTTCAATTTAATCTTTGCATGAGATTTATTCAAATAATTGAATTTATTTTTATTCAATTTAGTATTTGAATATATTTAGAACTTGACTTTGATTTTCAATTTGATTTCTGAAATCATGCACATGTATTTGAATTTGGAAGAAAATAGAAGAATATGAAATTAAATGAAATTAGAATTTGGGGATTTGGAAATGGAAGAATTAATTAGTTAATTAAATAATTTAAAGAAACTATTTAATTATGCTAGAAATGGACTTTAATTAAATAACAAACATTTAATTAATATTTAGAAAAGGGTTAAATAAATAGTTGATTAGAGAGATAGAAATTAAATAATTAGTAATTTATTTAAATAATAAAGATTATTTAAATTGGGGAATTAATCAGAATTAATTAAATAATAAATATTTAATTAACATTTAGAAAATGATTAAATGATTAAATGATGATAGAATAGGAAATAGAATAATTAGTAAGATGATGAGGAAAAATGAAATTAGAAGAATAAGATTAATTAACTTAATTAAAGAATTAAAGAATTATTTAATCAATTAGATGAATAATTAGTACATGATCAATGAGACATTTTTAGGTGTCTACACTAGCAGTCATTTCAAGTTATCCAAAGTGGAGGTCAGAGTGGTAAAGCAAGCTTTTGGAGAAGTGTGTTGTGCTTGACATCGACGAACCCTAGTTTGGAGTGAAAAGGTATTTTTCATCGAATCACTCTTATCATTCGGAATTATTTAAACATGTCTTCTACATCCAAAGTCTCTTCTAGTTCTTCCGCGCCTGAGGAGTCATCCAGATCTCTTAGGAAGAAGTTGAATTACAATGCCCTATCTCAAATTCCTATCGGAGTCATTGTCGAAGGGAATGTTTCTGGTTACATTGATTGCAGACTGGAAGACCTAGGGTCTCTAGTGATTCACTCCTGGTTGAGTTTGTTCTGTGGAAAAGATAAGAAGATTAAACCAAAGTACAACGTGATCGAGAAGAAGAAATTCCACAATGCAGTATATTTTCTCGATGAATTGATAGAAGATCATACAATAATTATTCTTAGTAGGGTTCATGGTGACAATATGTATCTTGAGAGAACCCATGATATCACACCGAAGGCAATCCATGCTGTGACTAGTTTTTGCAATATTGGAGA
Organism: Cryptomeria japonica; assembly: GCF_030272615.1. Classification (NCBI taxonomy): domain Eukaryota; kingdom Viridiplantae; phylum Streptophyta; class Pinopsida; order Cupressales; family Cupressaceae; genus Cryptomeria; species Cryptomeria japonica. The sequence continues at coordinate 394,663,575 of NC_081414.1, read as the reverse complement.
AGTCCCTGTTCTTCATAAGGTCACAAAAGCCAAAGTGGAAAAGCTCACCGGTTCTATGAGCGACAAGCAGGCAATGACAGTCAACACCATTAGAGATGACTTGGTGAAGTATGCGTGCATGGTGATCAGGTATAGAGTATTCTAGGCTAGCAGGATGAATTCTGTTCCTACACCTGAGGTGAATGCCACTTATTAAATGATCAAGGAAGATGCAGAGTACGACTTGTGTACCTGCATGCAAAAACAACTCATGGAGAATTTGAAATCCATCAAAGAGGACAAGGCACTAAGGTTCAAGTTCGGTCAACTACTTGTTAGGGTTTTTTTCTACTTTCAAGGGTATTTTCCAGGAGTTGGTGATGTTCAATAGTCAAGTGACCTACCAGTTACAAGACAAATCAAGGAGAGTTTGCAAGAAGTGGGATCTGCTTATCTGAAGATTCTGAACAGGTATTTTGATGAGTTCAGATTGAAGATGAACCAGAGAACAAGGCTATCAGGTGATCTGGTTAAGAAGTATGAAGATGATATTTGTTTCACGATCAAAGTGGATCATTGCATAATGGAAGCAATTGAGCCAAGAAAATAGAAAGTTGAGCCTATGGGCTATGAAGTGGTGAACGATATACTCATTGGGTATGCCTCTAGCCTACCTGCTTCACCGCTTGATCCAAAGAAGAAGAGGATCGGTACCTACTCTGAGAGAGTTAATCCTCCAGAAGTACCAAAGCAGAAGAAGAGGAAATTTGTGCCATTGGCATTGGCACTGGTTACATCTGCTGCTAGTCCAAAAGTGACCAAGAGGTCACCAACCAAGAAGAAACTAGAGGCTATTCCACCAAAGGTATTTGAGAGGAAGAAGAAAACCAAGAATAGAGCACAGGATTCAATAGACACTGAATCGAAAGATGAAATGAAGAAGATAAGGCAATTGGGTAAGAAGACCAAGCTAACCAGTAATGTACCCATAACCTCTGCACCGGTAAATCTACACATTGCTTCTTACAAGCCTATGACACATTTTCAAAGGACTATAAAGAATATTAGAAGGAAAATTCTTGATGATATAAAAGATTATTTTGATGATCTTAACGATATTGAAAAAGCAGGAGGTAGAGAAAGAACTCATTAAGTATTTATGTGATAATGATCGGTCTCCAACCGATATTAAACTTATAGTTTCTAATTCTTTGTATAATTCTTTGGACAATAAATGGCACATTGTCATTGAAAAGGAGAAAGCAATTAGGGAGCAAATTTTTGCTCAATATTTCCCAGATGCTTCCAATTTTGAATTATTTGAGATTCTTGATCGGTACAAAGGCACCTTTTTCATGAGAAGGAGAAGACTTCAGTTACTTGGAGGTAAAATCTCTGAAGTAGAAAAGGACACTCATTTGCAGGCTCAAGAAGCTGTCAAGATGCAAAAGGTATTTGAAGCAAATCTACAAGCTGAACAAGTGTGTGACCTACCAAAATCAAAACCGGATGAAACCTTCAACGATTAGGGAGAAAGAGTAGCTGAGCAAAATGATCATATCGATGTGGATGCATTAGATCTCGAAGGTACTAAACTGGAGGAAGCAGAGAAAGAGAAAGTGGAGAAAGATAAAGTGAAGAAGGAGAAAGTGGAGAAGGAGAAAGTGGAGAAGGAGAAAGCAAAGAAAGAGAAAGTGGAGAAGGAGAAAGCAAAGAAAGAGAAAGTGAAGAAAGAGAAAGTGGAGAAAGAGAAAGCGGAGAAGGAGAAAGTGGAGAAGGAGAAAGCAGAGAAGGAGAAAGTGGAGAAGGAGAAAGCGAAGAAGGAGAAAGTAGAAAAGGAGAAAGCGAAAAAAGAGGAGAAAGAGAAGGCCAACAAGGAGGCCAAGGAGAAAGAAGAGCAAGAGAAGAAGAGACAAGAGGAGATCAAAGCAAAGGAAGGTGGATAGACTTCCGAGACTCCCAAGGCAACTAAAGATCAAGTTCAAGCTAAATAGGTTGATCCCACTGGTCACAGTGAATTGAATCTTGCCTGTCTTACCAAATCTGTAGACAAAAATGAACTACTTAGAAGTATTCAACTTGCTCAAGAAAGATTGGAGAAACTAAGAAAGAAGAAAGAAAAAGATGTTATTCAATTTTTTGTTGATACTCTTTCAAACTTAGTCCCCGATACTAATCTTTCTGATACCAATTCCTCACTGGCCCAGTTGAAGCTTCTATGCACAATAGTGGGTGATCAAGTGCAATCATTGGAAGATGTTGCCTAGGCTACTGCAGAGAAAAAGAATGAAAAGGCACTAAAAGTTGCATTGGTGAAGAAATTTAACAAAGACAGAGACAAGCTGATCCATTGGAGAGATGATATCAGTCTGGCAATAACTAAAGGACATAAACTTTTGAGCAAAATCTGCCAGCCCAATCTATTCTGTGATGATGCTATGAAGAAGAAAGTTCAACTCCAATCAGAATTAAAATAGTATATAGAGACCTTGAAAGTGCGATATGATTCCTTCACAGTGTATGGGTAGACTATACAGACTCACAGACAACAAATTGCTAGGATTGATTTAGAGATTTGCAAACGGACTCAAAATCTGTAGGAGCTTCAATTGCTTTTGTTACCTAAGTTGTAGATTCTTCAGAAGTTCTTTCTGAACATGGAAGCCATCATTGTCACTCAAGAATTGAGCACTATTGATGCCATGGAGGAGTTAGCATTCCAGATGAAGACTCAGAGTGAAATTGCTGCCTCACTCCTAGATACTTGGTCTACGGACATGCATGAATTTCTGAAAAACTTAAATTCATTTTTAAAATTTTTTATTCATTATTGTCATAAACATATACTCTATTTTTAGGTCATGCAATTTGATTTTGATAAATCTCTGTGGCATGCTTTGTCATTGTTGGCAAAGGGGGAGTGGTATTGAATGAAAATTTTATGCAAATAGAAGTAGTACATGCTTGTAATTTTTGGCAAAGGGAGTAGTGTATATGCTTAGGGGGAGTAATTTTGATTATAGCATCATTTTTGTTTTGTAAGCACTTAGATGTCAAATTTTCCTAAGTGTCGCCATCAATGCCAAAGGGGGAGATTGTTAGAATTTTGATGATGTTTGTACTTAGTTGTGATTTTCATTGATGGACACACAATTATTGAGTTATTCTCAACTGGTAGTATGTGATGTATTTTTCAAACCGGTATTATATGGCAATGTATGCATAGTCTTTGTTTGTAGAAGACTATCGATGTTTGCAGAAGGAGCTTACTGGTCAAAACATGATTGAGGACCTAAAAGTGGTACGAGGACTTCAAGCGATACGAGGACCCCAAGCGACAACCAATATTTATAAGATCTGAACACCATGTTCCAGTTTACCAGTCTTTGTTTGTAAACCGGTAATCGACATACTTTGTTTTGTTAACATTGTATAGGGTATATAGGACAGTTTGATAGATCATTTTGATATGGAGATAGAATGAACACGATGATGGATATGTGAATGTAATATGATGCGAAATACATCAGAGAGATCATGTATGTGAGGAAATTCTTACAAGGGTTTAGGGATTTAGATCGAAATAGATAGATCTTAAACCCGAACTGTATTCTAGCATAAAGATTCTATCTTAACAACTCACACTTCTCCAGATTGTAGTCTGGAATTTTATGTAGTCAGTGAGGCTCCTATTGTGTTTGAGCAATGTGCTCTAGGCTATAAGCCTTCCTGCAAGTGCAGGCCCCTCATATTTTGTAATATCTCTTCATATGGCCAGTGGATTGATATTGTGGGTCACAAATCCCACTATGGTTTTTCCTCTTTGAGGTTTTCCACGTATAAATCTATGTGTTATGATTCTCATTTATGTGATTGGCTTATTAGTTTCTTTACTTCTTTCAATTTTGTTTATGCTGATATACCAGTTGGTGTATGCATGTTTTAATAAGGCTAAAATTTACTATTTCGGTATAACATCGATTCACCCCCCGTCACTCTCAGTGTTATTGGTTTCCAACAATTGGTAGTAGATCCTTGTGCCTCAGAGGAATTTTAACAGCTTAAGGAAGATCCTGAAACCAAAATCAATGAATATGGGTTTGGAGAAGAAACTTAAGATGGAACTTGAAGATTATGATGTTGAAAGGTTGAAGAACTTAAAGCTACAAGATGAATTGAATTCTTCTAAGGAATTCATTTTTGTCCTACAAGAGAGGCTATCATCTATTCAATCTAGGAGGAAGAAACTTTTGCAAAATCAGGATGATGAAGAGAAAGATGCACTTAAGGAACAATGTCAAAAATTGAGTCAAGAAAACATGGTTATGAAAAATCAAATGCAAGTTATAACTATGAGAATGTCTAAGGAGAGAGAGGACAAAAAGAAAAAGGAATAAAATCTTGATGTATCCTTGAAGAACAAATTTGAAGAATGTGGTAGGTTGGTTCATGAAAATGATATGTTGAGAACTGATTTGGTACAATCCCAGAGTAATGAGAAAGTGCTTGAGTGACAAATGATAATACTAAGAGAAGATTTAACTACTTCAAGTGAGTATAAAGAAAAATTCAAGACTAGCTTGGCACAGCTTGATGAATTATTGAAGAGATAGAGGCAGATTGAAGATTCTAGTGGACTTGGATTTCAGCAAGGATAGAGTTTCGGTACTGCTAATGAAGATCAAAACCATAAGGCACCGGTAAGACAATTTAATGCTTATAAATTCAATGGTAGATGTTTTGTTTGCAATAGATTTGGTCGCATGGATAGACAATGTAGAAACAGAGCAAATCAGAACCCTGATTCTGCTCTCGGTAAATGTTCTAAATGCAATAAGTTTGGTCATAAGACAGAAGATTGTAGAATGAATGTAAAATGCTATGCATGTATAAAATTTGGACATATGGCTAATTAGTGCAGGTCAAACAATTTCACCGATTTTAGCAAAGCAATTCAAAGGAACAATGTTACATGTTATGCATGTAATGAGGTTGGACTGATGAGTACTAAGAGGGGGGGTGAATTAGTATGCCAAAAATATTTGCACTAAAACACTTACACAGTCTAAAGATAAAACGGTAAAGCATTCTGACAATCAAACCGGTTATCACACATACAAACCAAAATGTGAATAAAACATTCACCCATAAAAGCACTACAACTATAACACAAGATATTTGACGTGGAAACCCAATTGGGAAAAACCACGGTGAGATGGAACTCACAAGTAACTATCTGTAGAATAGAAACCAGACCGGTTAAGGTCAGACCAGTTAAGGTCTTACAATGTTCTTCACCAGAACAGATCCTGTTAGGAATCTCAATCTATGTTAGGAGATAAGTCTGATTAAAGACTACCTTGTTAGAGGATTTTAGATTCACATGTGTAAACCACCTTGTTAGAGGATTTTACAAAGGCTTTGAGGCCTACCCGGTTAAGGGCTACAAACTTGTCAAAGATGTGAGTAATCAACAAGTGTTTGATCTATCTGCTAGCACAAATTGCTTGGTTAGATCCAGTATTGCTCATAGCTAATGCATTCCAGCATTACTTCAGTCTCCTCTATCTCTCTCAGTTACAACTCGATCTTCTCTCATAAGATCGCTCTTCACTTCCACCTTAAACCCTAGCTCAACATAAACCCTATTCGAAACTTCTTCAACAACTTAAAAAACCTAGACATGATGTCCTTTTAAAGGAATCTGATTTCATGTCGGTCCAATAGGATTACATTACAATTTCCTAGGTTTAGTGAATCTAGACATACTTAGTAACATGACACAAGAATCACCGTCAATGTGTCAGCACCGTCAAACAATCGGTGGATTGGTAACTCATCACAAAAAGTTACCAGTTCATGCAAAATGCCAGTTTCTGGTTTGACAAAAATGAAGACTGGTAAGAATGTGTTGTGCCGCTTTGCTTCCTCGTACCGCTTGTGATTTGCGAACTGCTTGGGGTCGACATGCCGCTTCAGACCGGGAAACACATTCTACAAAATCACCACTAGTCTAAAGACTCGAATACAACATACCAGTTGGAACAAATACCGGTTGAGCATGAGCTCATACATATAAAGGGGATCTCAATACAAGTGTGTGTCCATCAATGACAATCACAACATAAACAATGAAAAATACCAACATGGACATATTACTAAGTTTTGTAGAAGTAGGTTTCCACCACTTAGTAATGGAGGATCAAATGAGAAAGGAAAAGAAAAGGTTAATTAAATCTAACAAGATCATACTTAGAGATGGGTTAGGAAGACTGAAAACAAACATCAGATGGGAATGTCCTGGTTACTTATCTGATAGAAGAGGCTACTCTTGCACCAAAAGGAAGCTCATCCGATATCTAAGGAAGATGCCTTAGGGGTAGGCAAAATTCATGAAGATGCTGGATATGCCCCAGGAAGAGGTTTTGGAAAATTTTCTAGATACTAGAGAGGATTATCCGGCATGGATATGTTCTGAGCGAGATCTAGTATCTTTCACCGGCAGTCATTTATGTCAATGGAAGATTAGGGTTTTTCTCGAAGGTTAAAAGGTCGAATACAATTCATTGTTAATCACCTTGCATTCAAAGCGATTTCAGAGCAATTCAGAGTGACTAAGTGTGATCAAAGGCTATTCAGAGGCAATCGGATTTATTCTTGAGTGATCACACTGGCATCTGGAATAAATTGTTGAAGGTTTTCACTGAAAGTGATCAAAAGGTATTTATCTTTAAACATGGAAGCAGGATCGTCTTCTATTCATGTTTCTATTGCAAACCCAACTGTCATAGAGGTCAAGGACTTCCCCAGGCCAATTTTCAAGTGGTATCCACATGTGGCTACCCTGGAAGATTTGGTTGGAGCATTTTCTCGCGTTCTAAAGGGATTTGTGTATGTAGAGGATGTTAGGGCATACATTCACTATCATATCAAGGACTTAGGAACTTCATAGATTAAGGGCATTTATATGAGTGAGCTAATGGGAGAATCTGGAAAGATCAAACCGGAATACAAACATATTGAAGAACTAGGGTTTACAGACATTCTGGATATTCCAGAGTTTAAGGATGAGATAGTCAGATATGTACTGAATAGAGTACATGGAGAATTTATATGACTGAATAGACCTTACAAAATCACCAAGGAAGCCATCCGGGCAATCACTGGTTTGCCATCAGTAGGGAAACATCCAGACAAGAAAGTTTCAAATGATTTCATGAGGAAGATCATCGACGCTACATCAGACAAAAGATCCATGAAAGTGAGCACTATCAACAATATAGACATCAAATTTGGTAGCATGATAATCGGGTATAAGGTAACTCAGTCAAACCGACTGAATTTTGTTTCCAGTTCATGCATTTTGGCTACATACAAAATGATGAGAGAATGCAAAATTAGATCTATGTAGTTGGATGCTTGATGAGTTGTTGATAAATCTAGGAAATATCAAGGGTGAGAAGAAGGGTACATTCTGGTATGGGAACTTGTTAGTTTTCCTAATCTTATATTTTCTGAATGATACACCCAGTTCTGGTAGGAGACAATGGGCTTTTGACATCCCCATAGAAAGAAGATTGAATCAATCAATTGTTGCATTAGGAAGCCAGAGAGATGATAAGGTATGGGGGTATTTTAAGGCATTTCAAAAATATATAAGGTCTAGGTTAAGGGTACTTGAGCATATTGTAGAAAAATATTCTATTGACATATGCTTCATGGTAAAGAAGGATGAGACTCTCATGGAAGCAGTTAATGTTGGCAGTGGGCTAGTGTCCCTTGTGGAGATTCGCGGCATGTTTTAACAACCTCCTATGGATTCTATAAGTCTAGTGGTTGTATCAAGCATTGACAAGTTGATCTTTTGGTGCAACGACAACCCTAGCTTGTAATAAGTGGTATTAGAGCTTGGTCACGGGTTTGAATCACACAGGCCATGGTGAGTGATGCTAGGAGGAGGATTGTTAGTAGTGGGCTAGTGTCCCTCATGGGGATTCATGACATGGTTCAATAGCCTCCTATGGATTCTATGTCTAGTGGTTGTATTGGGCATTAACAGGTCGACCTTTTGGTGCAATGACAACCCTAGCTTGTAACAGTTAAGCCTCGAAGGATTTGGATTGAAGAAATGGGCTATGAGGTGGATGCATAGATTCTTGATGCCTATGCAAAAATATTAATTGATGCACCAATTGATGAGGCAGAGAAGCCCTGTGGTACTGTACAACAAAAAACCCAAGAGGTTGAAACAGAGTTCAACTGGAAGAAAAGAGAGAAACAGGAAGGAAAAGAAAGCAAATTTGTACAAAAGGTCTCAAAGGACATAAAAGCACTAATTGATGTTGTCCCGGAGAAAGGTAGAAAGAGGAAGGATCTGGAAGTTCATATTGAGCCTGTTACAGTAGAATTAGAATCAGAGGATGACACACCATTATCATTTAAGAGGGTTGTTAGGAAGAAACTGAAGGAAACAAAGGTAGAAGCAAAGAAGCAACTGGTTAGGAAGGTCACAATCAAGCTATCGGCACAAAAGAATGCACCTAGAGCCACACCTATAGCTACATTTGATACCGCCAAGAGGAAGAATAAGAGTGACATTGACTTACCAATTGAAACTGGTAATGCAACTATCATACCACCTAAAACTTGTGTAGAAATAGTAGATGAAATCACTAAAGATGGCAGGTTGAAGAATGTTCAATTTTAATATGATAACTTAGAGGATGATGAAGAGAGAGAGGTAGAGAAGAAGTCCTATTATATTGGACATTTATAAGAAAGCCTTAATAAAAATAGTAAATCAAATACCCGCTGAGTTATATAACATGTTAGATGGTAGAAGATTATCAGCTATGCAAGAGGATAAACACATTAAAATTCAAGAACTATTATCTATTTGTGTTACTATAGCTCCTGATGAAATGGAAAAGACACTTGGGGTGGCAGATAGAAAAGTCTTCAATAGCAAACATAGGATAACTAGTCTGATGCTAGGAAGAGTATATGAAATAATAAAGGAGACTCAAATGGCATGGGTTAAATTTTTGGGAGAAAATAGAGGATTCTTTACTTCACCGAAAACCAAGATAGACACTGTAGATACCCCGGTTAAAAGAAAAGGAAAGGGGATTATGGGTACTTCACCCTCAGTTTTGAAAAATACTAAGATAGTGGAAATTGAGCCCCCGATGAATACAAATGTACAAACAAATATTGCAATACCAGCTAATATAGAGAATGAACAAGCTAACATTATACAAGATACTAATATTAAGGACAATTTTCCTCCAGATACAAATGTACAGGTTGAGGTTATTGTTCCTACAGAGGAACCAACAGTTGCACAAACTGCACCAAGTGGCGAAGCCACCGGTGCAAGTGTGGAGGTTATAAAGGATAAAACTTCAGAGGAGAAAATAGGGGAATCTGGCAGGGTACCTGTTGTTGGCTCGTCATTATTGTCAATTGACAATTCTCAGGTAGAAAAGAAAAACATCATAGAGATGAGTCCAATTGAACTGATGGTGGTGGCTTCTCAAAAACTAATGAAGGAGGGATCCACAGATAAAGGGATTATAGATCAATCAATAATTGTTTTACATAGATTGGTTCCAAAGTGTAAGATTGAAAATAAAGTGAGCCCATCCAGCAATCTCAAGGTAATCATTGAGCATATCTCAAAGGACTTTCAATCCTTACAACAAATATCAAACTAACAAGCACTAGAAAGATTTACTTAGGCTAAGAGAGTTGCTTTTGATCAGGTAATCAAAACCGAGAAGAAAAAGATTGAGGAGAAGCTAATACTAATAGAAAACTCTTTGAAACAATGTACAAATATATATAGGGTATGTTGTAATACTGAAATACTTACAGCTAATGTAGATAAAAAGATAAAGGATATTCAAGAGAAAATTGCAAGTATAGCTAACTCTTTTGATGGATTGATTTCATTGACTACATCAATTGATGGTCAAATTTTGATTTTGGAGAACCAAATTTCTGTTCTTGAGGAGGAAAGAGACAAAATAATTGGAAGAGCCAGATGTCTGAGAGGCTTGGTGATTCCATGATTGGATTCACTCTGTGTACACAAGAAAGAATGAATGGATATTGTGGGAAAGCCCACACTGACAGAGGTAAATGAGAAATAATCTTTTGCATATTTATTGAGTGGACTTGTATTTATTTTTGGCACATTCAAAACTGGTTGGGATACTTATGTGGAGTTACTAGAGAAGGCTTATCTAGAAATTTTGAAGCTGGTCAAGCTCCGGTAAGACATTTTTTTTGGGGATATTCATTGTACAGTTCTTATTCTTTGACATTCTTTTTAGAATTTTTAATGGAATTGATGTCAAAGGGGGAGTAGTATAGATGTGAAAAAGAATAAAAAGAGTTGTATACATTAGGGGAAGTTATGGAGTTTTGGAGATATGGAGTATTTTGCATATTTAGCTCAGGGGGAGTAGGGTAGGATGAAATTGATAGATGAAACCTTGACCATTTTTCATATGAGTGTTGCCATCAATGCCAAAGGCGGAGATTGTTGGAAATTGACACTCTATTGGTTAGTTTCACTGTGTTTTCATTGATGGCAACATTATTTTGTGTTCCGGCTTCATGTTTTGATTCTATGGTGTACCAACAGACACTTCACAGATTCTACATTGGCACCAGCACAGAAGGACATCAAGATTTCTTTGGTCACCGACAATGCAGGTCAACATGGTTTAGTAAAGGTCATCGGTATTGGAGACCGACATATCTTGGATCCAGCATCGACAATTGATTTTAATGTTTATGCATTTATGTTATCTGCCCAACATGTAATTTGATATTGTATATATCTTTGTAAGCCGACATAAGGCATAAAAAATTTGTATAGGGTATATAGGACAGTTTGATAGATCATTTGGATATAGAGATAGAATGAACATGGTGATGGATATGTGAATGTAATATGATGTGAAATACATCAGAGAGATCATGTATGTGAGGAAATTATTGTAAGGGTTATTTCGATAAAGGGTTTAGGGATTCAGACCGAAATAGACATAGCTTAAACTAGAATTGTATTTTGGCATAGAATATGCTATCTTAATAGCTCACACTTCTTTGGATTGTAGTCTGGAATTTTATGTAGTCAGTGAGGCTCCTATTGTGTTTGAGCAGTGTGCTCTAGGCTATAAGCCTTCCTACAAGTACAGACCCCTCATATTTTATAATATCTCTTCATATGCCCAGTGGATTGATATTGTGGGTCACAAATCCCACCATGATTTTTCCTCTTTGAGGTTTTCCACATATAAATCTGTATGTTATGATTCTCATTTATGTGATTGTCTTATTAGTTTCTTTTCTTCTTTCAATTCCGTTTATACCGATATTACTGGTTGGTGTATGCATGTTTTAATAAGGCTAAAATTTACTATTTCGGTATAACATTGATTCACCCCCCTTAGTGTTATTGGTTTCCAACAATGAGTTCACACAAAAATAAGCTTTAGGACAACCCTTTATCAACTTGTAAATTCAAAGTGAAGCATACATTTGTGAATGGCAATGCATAACACAAAACTAAAAACCTTTAAAACATTATTGCATTGCAATAATAGGTCATGAATGAATATGTTGGAACATTCTTATTGATCCTGGAAACATTACATTGATCTTTAGCATTTACTTGAAAGAAAAGTTTAACATGCTCCTTGAGCATGAGCCTCCAAATAAAATACTTATCATAGCAAGTGTGTGATGATAATCATATAGATCCTTGGTTCTTTTGATTTAAAAGAAAACCAAACATACCCAAGAGACATTAAAACATATTAGAACACTAGTACTCCATACTAATTTTCTCACCGTCATCTTACAACACTCGTAAATCTAAAAAATATCAAAGAAACTAATTCCTAAGCTACCCTGTACATTACATTGCTCACTTGGAGCCAAAAATCCGAAAAAGTTGGAACCTCTTTAGAATAAGAGAAGAAAAGAATAAGAAGATGCAAAACAAAAACCTAGAGAAGTACTAGAATGCTTCTCATTTGTTTGTGCATTTTCAAGATTTTTAAATTCCTTCGTCAAAATCTGCACCCTCACATTGGATTTTGCAAGTTTTAAAAAATCTGCACTTTCTCCCATTTTCTATCCTCAATCTCCACCTTGAGCCTGCTGAAGATTTCTTGAAAATCTAAAAAATATTCCTTCAGTAGCTTTTCCAATTCAATATCTTTCTCATTGTCCAAAAATTTCTAATTTTAGTTTGTTGTCCTGTATTGTCAATAACACACTTTTCTGTCTTTGTCCCCAAAAACAAAATTAGCCCCTTTGGTGGAAAAGTGTTGACTTTTCCCTTGGTTTTCTCCTGGGTTAAAAAATGGAAAATTTTATCCTATGCTAGAAATGCCATGTCATTTTCAAATTTGAGAAAAATCCCCTCTTACCTATCACATACTCATCTTTCCCAAAAATTTGCCACCTAAGTAAAAATGATTGGCTCTCTGTTTCTCCATGCTCTTCCTTTTGTTCGTTGCTTTTCACTTGAAATTCGGGGTGAAAATCATTTCCTCCTTGTAGACATATATTCACTCACCACTCTTATGTATCCTTATATTTCATCCTTGAATGAAAAGAAAGACCCTAGATAATATTTAAGTGAAGCCATTTCATTTTGCTTTAACTCGTGGTGAATGCAATTTCACCTTCACTTAGTGCTCATGTCAAAAGTCTACTAATGATCTGGAGTATTAATGATTTACATCCTCATAATACATAGAGTATTAAATTTATTCACTTCTCTGTCATCGCTTACCAATATTCAACATTTTGTGCACTTCATAGCATGTCCTTCAATCAACATCTATTGCATTGATGAAATAATCTAGTCAGTGATTTGGGCCCCAAATGTCTCCCTTTTCCTTTGTGCCCATACAATAATTTCTTTCAAAACTCTATTTGATGTTTTATATTTCTCTTTGCAGCCAGAAGGTTAGTTTCATGCCCAAAAACTAATGTCATATTATAATACTTTTCCCTGCGGATAACACTACCCCACCGCATCATATGCACACTGCCACATAACCTCACAAATCAACGGTGCCTTTGCTCATAGAACCCATCCTTATAATGCTCATTTTTGCAACTTGACTTCTTATTCGAGCATCGTACACAATCACTAGTCATATAACAATGCAACATAATGTTCATTTTATCTCCTAATTCAGATCAAAGCACATAAGTTCCTGTCATTCCACATGCATGTTTCTGTGATCATCACTCAAATAGAGAACATTGGATTGAACACTCTTGGAAACAACCTTGAAGGGAAAGATACGTGTATATTGTGAGCTTCTGCGAGCATTGCTCACACTCTTTGGCATCTTGAATCGATCCTAATATATTTGGGAACTGATGCTTTGCAAAATACCCAAATGTTAGACTGGAACCTGTAGTCGTATAACACACAAAAACACACAAGAAATCGTTAATGTTATTCAACCAAGAACTAATCTAAGTAGGCATATCAAAAGAGATGCTAAGATCATGCTAACATATTTAACAAATGACACAAATATAAGAAGGCATCTCCAAATGCCTCTTAACATGTTCTTAGCTCCTTCTCCTTTGTTCCTCTCCTCTCCAAGTTCTAAAATAGTGTAGCTCTCAACAACTTTTTGCACTATGGATGCTTATTGAGATTCAAGATTGTAGATGATCTCAAGCTTATGCAATGCAAGTGTAAAACAAACTAATTAAACATATTATGAAATAGAACTAAGATTTATTTTAGTCCAAGATAACAATATGTTAGTGATTTATGCTAAATGCTCTCTAAAATTCACTATAGATTAAATGCATACAAGTTTTCAAGATCTGGATTATGAAGAAATGGGCTCTATTTATAGGAAAAATGGAGCAATGGATGGTTGAGATTGAGTAATCTCAACAAGGGTCAGGATTGAATGATATTCAATCCATGTGAGGGCTTTCAACCCAATCCCTGGTTGATAAGTGTCAATGTGAGATAGGTCGAGAGGAGAGGGAATAAGCATTAAATGCTTGACATGACCTGAGAGTTAACTTGGGAGTTAAGGTCAAGGTTAGTTGAATGAATAAATTCTTTATTCAAAGAATAAAGCTTTTATCCAATGGATAAACTCTTGTGCAAAGGCAACAGGGATAACCATGGTCAAAGCAATAAATGCTTGAGGAGACACATGAGTGCAAGTTGAAATAACCATAAATGGTTATGTAAGAGCCATTAATGGTCATGTAAGAGCCATTAGTGGTTTTGGAAGACTTTGGAGGTTAGATTGTTGAACACACAAAGCATTAAATGCTTTTCAAAGACTTTGAAGTCTTTGAGAAGTGACTCCAAGTTGCTTAGGAATGTGACAATAATTAGGGGATGGATTAGGATAATTAGGAAGGCTTTAGAAGAATCTAGAAGGGGGTTAGAATTGCAAGTGGATTTGGTGGGTGAGGGAAAATAGGATTTTATTAAAATAAAAATTCGTTTATTTCAATAAATGTGTGCAAGTTGCATTTGTAGGAAAATGCAAGTGGGGGGGATAATGATTTAAATAAATGTTTTATTTAATTTATTTAAAAGAGGAAAAGGGGGATTTAATTAAATAAATAGTATTTATTCATTTAATTGATTTGTGATTTTGGTTGAATGAATTAATTAAAATAAATTGAATAATTTATTTAATTAATAGTAGAATGTTTGAAGATGAATTAATTAAATATTAATTTAATTAACTATTGGCTAGTGGATTTTTAATCAAATAAATACGAAATATTCATTTAATTAAAATGGACAGATTTATGTGACTACATTTGCCCCTCTTTGAGACGGTGCGGTTTATCGCGTTGTTTCAAAGAAAGAAAAATAGGTGTGAAGAAATATGCCCCAAAAAATGTTAATTTAATGGGTGGTATGTCGCCTCAAGAGATGGGCCGAATTTTTTTGAAAAATCGGGTGATCTCTCAAAAAAGAATGAAAATTGGCAGGGTGATAGAAGAGAAGAAGTTAGCAATACTGGTGAAAAATAGAAGAAATCAGAGATAAAATGGAGAAACATCAAGCCAGTGAGTACCCTTTGGTCATGCAGGAGATACAGTGAAAATGTGGTGGTTGTGCTTTCGAGTGATGCTATATAATTGATCAAAATTGGTTGTACAATCTGGTGCAATTGGTTTAATTGCCCCGAGCGAGTCAAAGCATGACAATTGATGGCAGTTGTTTGCTTGGACAAGATAAAGTCTAAGTATGTGAATCAAAGTGACCTGATGAGACTTAGGCAATTGATGCAATTGCCCAATGAAGTCAAGGTATATGAAGCAAAAATACTCATTGAGACTTAGATAATTGATGTAATTGTCCGTTAGATTGTGTTTGATTGGTTGATCAATTGATATAGTGTGTGTGTGTGATGGATGGTTGTGGTTAATCATAGCAGCTTTATTGAGACTAGGTCATTATGATAAATGCCTAATGTAGTCTAGGATTACCATGATCGATTACCTGTTGAGACCCGAAGATACTTGATCAGAGTATTTGTTGATAGTCTAGGTGTGTGTGAGTTGATGTACCTATGCAGATAGAGTAACTTGCTTGGCTTATATGATGACTTAGGAAAGGAAACGCAACCCCTCCTATTTAGAGATGGATGGTGATGAATGTGGTTTGATTGATTTTGATGGGACACGATGTAGGGTATGTGAAATTGATTACCAAGATGGGGAGGGTGGGGGGGTTTGATGTTAGATAGAAGAAATGGAGGACCTATGACTCATTCCTATGGAAGAAGAGGAAAATAGAGTATGCATTGTTATGACTATGTATGAATGATATGTAGCTATTTTGAATGTATGGATGGGTGGAATGCAACAGAATGCAATATATACAGATGAGATAAAATGACGATCCATAGTGCTTTATTTTCATCATTGAGCTTTAAAATGTTGTAAGAAAATACAAGCAACTTGACATAATGGTTCAAGATGACCTGAGTATTCCTTTCATGGATTTGATATAGCAAGTTAATACAAGAAACTTGATATAATGGATCAAGTTGACCTGAGTATTGCTTGCGGAACAGACAAGGATTATCTCCTTTCATGCATGACTTGGATCATCCTCCTTGATCTTAGGCTGATCATATCTTGAGACAAGTTCATACCTTAATAAGAGAAAAAAACCTTTATCCAAACTAGATGAGGAGGAACCAAAGTTGGAGCATTGTTTGTGTAAGCAAACAGTATATACATAAAGAATAAAGAATATGGATCCTTGGTAATGGTTCATGCTCATATGGTGAAGGTATACGTTGTAGTTAGCAAGTTGTAGTGATCTATGACTGTATTTTGCCTATGATCACATAGCTTAGTGAACTTCCCACGTAGACACCATTAGTACATGCCCCAGAACTTCATCAAAATAATGCGCTGAAGATACACAAACAATGCTGTAGGAACCTGACACATATAAACGAATGAATTACTCACAAATCAACCAAGTATTTGATAGCTTAAACAGAATTTTCTTGTCAAAGAAAATGTTATTTTGTCTTTGTTTTGGTAAGGAAGGATGCATCCTTGTTGAAGACAGTTTGATTGTTGATGTTGATTGTTTGGTCAATTTGGAGAAGTGATCATCGTGCGAGTATTTTTCAATGTTTGTTTGGTATATGCTTGGATGAGTATGTACAATGTGTTGCCATGTTTTTGTTGTATTTTTGATGGTTTCTAATGTTTTTGGATTTTGTGAGATAGTTTTGAATGAAGAACTTTAATGAATCATGAAACAATGTAGAATCCACTTCCATCAATAGGTTAAGGGCATTGCCCCCAGTTTAGACATGACTATGAAAAGTGGGATGCAAGACACATGAAGTCATTTTCTTGATTGCAGATCAATAACAAGCCATGGTGTTGGACTGATGGATGTGTGCATGTAATGAATGTGATCGCAATAATCTAGAAAGACAATGGAGCCATAGCCTTTACGAGTGGCGCCTGTTTGCCAGGTTTTCACCATCGTACTTACCCAAGGTGCCACCGAAGTGGTTGTTCACCGTTTGGATGCATGATTTTTCTTTACTTTTTTGATGTTTTTGTATTTTCTTCAAGACATTTATCTGAATGTTTTTGGATTGATTTTCTAGTATGTAGGGGAGCCTGATGCTCTGTGCAACTTATGTATAAAACCATTTGAGGTACATGTTTTTGATCGGATTTGCTAGTGGTTCTCCTTCTGAAGTAGCCAACTGATATGCCCCAGACACAAATACAACAGTGATAATATATGGACCTAGCCAGTTTGATTCAAACTTTCCCTGATGTTCACGGTTGGGTTGGTTACGAGGATTTTCTTGAAGAACAAGATCACCTACCTCAAATGTATGAGGTCTAACTTGATGATTATAGCTTCTGCTCATGCGCTGCTGATAGGCCTTGAGGTGATTGTATGTAGCTTGTCGCTTCTCATCAAGTAGCTCTAAGTCCTGAAGATGGGATACTCTGTATGCTTCATCATCGATGAGATTGTGCAAGGAAACCCATAGTGATGGTATCTCGACCTCAATAGGTAAAATAGCTTCTGCACCATAGACCAATGAATAGGGAGTTGCGCCTGTAGGGGTTCGAATGCTAGTTCGATATGCCCATAGTGCTGGATTCAATTGAACGTGCCAATCACAACCGGCATCATTGACTGTCTTCTTTAGGATCCTCAATATGTTCTTATTTGATGCTTCGGCCTGACCATTGCCTTGTGGGTAATAGGGAGTGGAAAAGCGGTGTTGGATGTGGAATTTCTCACAGAGTTCACGGACATCCTGATTTTTGAAAGGAAGCCCATTATCTGTGATGATGGACATGGGTACACCATACCAGCAGATGATGTAATTGAGGATGAATGAGGTGATCTACTTGCCGATAACTTGGGTAAGTGGAATAGCTTTGATCCACTTTGTGAAATATTCAGTAGCGGTAATAATGAATTTGTGGCCATTAGATGAAGATGGATGGATTTTACCCACAAATTCAAGGCCCCATTGACAAAAAGATCATGGTGTTGTGAATGGTTGCAATTCCTATGCTGGTACATGTATTAGGTCTCCATGAACTTGGCATTTCTTGCACTTCCTGACAAAGTAGTAGGAGTCTTTTTCCATGGATGGCCAATAGTATCCACTGCGTAGGAGTTTCTTGGCTAGTGATGGACCGCTTGCATGAGTTCCACAAATTCCTTCATGTACTTCTTCCAAGGCCTTTGTTATCTCATTGTGTTCCAGACATCAGAGGAGAGTACCATCAAGACTACATCGGTATAGGGTTTCAGCAATGATGGTATATCGAGCAGTTTGGTGAATGAAGGTTTTACGTTGGTTATTCTATTGGTTAGGAGGAAGTGTGTGATCTCGGAGATAAGTGTAGAACTCACCATACCATGGGGATTCAGAACCAATAAGGTGACATATCATCTCGGATTCGGGGATATCATAAGCGGGAATCCAAAGCTGTTCTACCAAGAACTCATAGCGTGTTGAATTCTGTGGAAGATCTAGGAGAGATGCGATGGTAGCCATAGCGTCAGCAGCTTGATTATGATCTCTTGGTATTTGCTCAAAGGTGATAGTAGTAAATGATGCCTTTAATTTATCCACCATTTGTTTGTATGGCATGAGTTTATCATCCTTTGTCTGATATTCATCAGTTGCTTGTTGAATGACTAGTTGGGAGTTACCATAGACTTGTAGTTCTTGTAACTTCCATTGTACGACTAGCCTGAGTCCTCTGATCAAGGCCTCATACTCTACTATGTTGTTGGTGCATGAAAATGTGAGCCTGTAAGACTTCGGGATGTTGTCACCTTGAGGTGTGATAAACAGAATGCCTGCCCCTGAGCCATGCCTAGTATATGAACCATCAAAGTATAGTTTCCATGGGTGTGCTATTGTGATCATGAATATCTCTTCATCTGGAAAATTGGAAATGAGAGGATGATCGCCTATGAGTGGTGCATCGGCCAACTGATTTGCAAGAACTTGTCTTTTGATAGCTTTACGGTCCACATACTCGATGTCGAATTCACTGAGAATCATCACCCATTTGGCCAAGCGGCCTGTCAATGCTGCTTTACTAAGTAAGTATTTGAGTGGATCAATCTTCGCAATGAGCTGTACTTTGTGTGTCAACAGATAGTGCCTCAATTTAGTGGCTGCCAAGATTACTGCTAGGCAAGCTCGCTTAATAGGTGTGTAATTGAGTTCATAGCCAACCAGTGTGCGAGAGATGTAGTAAACAACGCACTCTTTCCCTTTTGCATTATGTTGTGCCAATAGTACACCCAATGCTGTACTTGTTGCTGAGATATGGAGTAACAGAGGTCTGCTTGGATCTGGTGGGATCAACAATGGTGTATTCATGAGATAGTCTTTAAGCATCTGGAATGTTTGTTGGCATGTGGTATCCCATTGAAAGCGGATGTTTTTGTGTAGCAGATGTGTAAAGGGGTGACACTTATCTGCCAGTTGTACAATGAATCTTTAGATGGATTGTAGCCGTCCTTATAATGTCCTTAGCTGACTGATGTTCTTTGGTGGTGGCATGTCCATGATTGCTTTGACCTTTGCTGGATCGACCCCAATATCTTTGCTTGAGACAATGTATCCTAGAAGCTTCCCTGAGGTTACTCCAAAGACACATTTCTTTGGGTTGAGTCGAACATGATATTGTTCCAGTCTATCAAAATTTTTATCTAATATGTCGAGATGAACTTCTCTGGTGAGTGGTTTTGCTAGTAAGTCATCAACATAATCTTCCATTATGGTATGCATCATGTCATGGAAGATGGTAGTCATTGCTCATTGAAAGGTTGCTCCTACATTCTTGAGGCCGAAAGACATTACATTCTAGTAGTATGTGCCCCATGGACATGTGAAGGCTGTCTTATGTTGATCCTCTGGTGTGATCTTTATCTGATTGTATTCGGAAAAACCATCCATGAGTGAAAGCATGGCATGTCTTGCTATTAGGTCTACTATGATGTTGATGTTTGGTAGGGGAAAGTTATCCTTAGGACATGCCTTATTTAGATCTCTGAAGTCAGTACAAATACAGATGCCCCCATTTGGTTTGCCGATAGGAACAATATTGGAGATCCAGTCTGCATAATCAATTGGTCTAATGAAACCAACATCTAGGAGTTTCTTGAGTTCTATTTTGACTAGTACTGCAATCTGAGGATGCATCTTACGAAGCTTCTGCTTGACAGGTTTGGCTCCTTCTGCTACGGTGAGGTGATGCATGACTAAATTAGGATCAAGCCCAGGCATGTCTGCATATGACCATGCAAAGTTGATCTGACGCTTTTGAAAGAACTCTACAAATTTAGGTTGTTCCTCTAGAGTTAGAAGAGATGCCAGGTGTATGTGGTGAGGATTTTCAGGAGTCCCCACATTGTATTCTTTTGTGTCCTCGATGAGAATCGTTGATTGTTCCTATTGTGTACTAGCAAGGAGAATGTTAAACCTTCCATCCGCCGGTGCCTCAGAGAGGTTTTCACCATTGGATACGCTCTTTCTTTTTACTTTTGTTGGATCAAACAGTGCCATAGTGTAGTTTTCACTGGAAGATCCATGTTTTATTGTTATATTTTTGCAGCTGAAAGGTTTGGCATCTGCCCTGAAGTATGATGTGCTCTTAAGTTCAATGGCGAATCTAGCTTTGTGATCCCTACTTGGTATGTTATCCCGTAATTACAAAAAGTAAATGATGGCCTCATAGTTTTGGAAAAGGTCAAGACATGGGGGATTTGGTTGGTTCCATTTGATGAGTTCAAGATGGATAATGGGTATTACTTCATCGATTAGGTTAAGTTCATTAGATGTGTCATTGAGGGTTAAGACGATGTGGTGAAGGTCGTTGATGGTACTCTCCCTGTCAGAATCGGGCATAGGATGTGACGTAGGGTCTATGGAAGAAGTTTCCAGCTCAGGAACCCAAGAGGTCTTTATCTGTGCTTCTCCATAAACAGGGATGTCTTTGCGAGGTGGAGGTAGTGATGTGTCTTCCTCATCTAAAGTATTAAGCTGGATGGAATCAAATTCCCATTCATGTGAGTCGGTCTCTAAATCGCTTTCCAGTATCCGATTACTATACCATACTGGGATGTCCGTTGTGTTAAACACTACAGGTGTGATCGGTTGATGTACCTTTGTAGATGAAATGATCGGAGCTGCAGGAAGGATGATAGGGATCAATGAATCCGATACAGGGAGTATTGGTAGTGTTGACTCTGCTGATTCTGCTGGAACTGCTGGTGTCGTAGATACTGCTATGGGTTCTAATATAGTTGTTGCTGCTAATGGTGTTATTGATGTTATTGTTGCTGCTGATGGGATCACTGGTTTGATTTGTGGGATGATTGGCATTGTAGATGGTTGTGTTAGGATTTTGAGCCTCAGTGGGGGAGTTGCGATGGTGTTTGATGCTGCTTTTATAATAAAAGGTGTCCTCTTTGTAATAGTTTGATATATTGGTTTGCTGGGTTTTCCTTTGAATTTGAGTTTAGGAAAGATCTCCTTTTGAAAGCCTAAGCCTGTATTATCCTTGGGCTTTAATTCTGGCAATAGTGGTTCATGTCTTCCTTGTTTGCAAGGTCCCAAAGCACTCTGACCATCATAACCCATTGTTTGCATAATTAGGAGGCCTTTGCCATACTGATCCGTGGGAAGTGTAGCTTGTGGTATATTGGTTGTAATGGGATCTTTATAGATCCATTCCGCTAAGTCCTCATCTCTGGTTTCTTCTTCTTGACTCTTCCCAAGGATGAAAGGTGTCAAAGCACATGCTGGCGTGATCAGTGGTGTTTGAAGTAACTGCCAAGGTTTTCCATGTGTTCTAGGAGAAGTGGGCATTTGTCCCACACAAAAGAGTTGACTCAAATTGTATTCCCTAGGACCTTCCTCTGCTATTTTCATCTTAAGCTTTTCTTGCTTGGGTATAGTGGTGTTTGAACTGACAAGAGAGGCTGGACTTATGTATGAGGTGGAGGAGATGGTTTCTCTATTGTTAGGAATGGTAATCTCTGGTTGATGACTGATATTATGACAATATGCAAAGGGATTTACATCGCCTAGGATTGTGATCTCTACACCATTATGTGGGAACTTGATACATTGATGGTAGGTAGATGGAATGACTTGCATGGCATGTATCCAAGGTCATCCTAATAATAGATTGTATAGTAAAGGAAGGTCCAGAACTTGACAGATGATGTGTTTCACCACTGGGCCCACTTGGATTGGTAGTACAACAACTCCTTTGGATGAACACTCTACATCATCATAAGCTTTGATTGTGATCTTCTTGCGAGGATCCACTGATTCTATTGCATATCCCAAAGTGGTGACCAACTACAATGTACAAATATTTAGGCCGGCCCCATTATCGATCAAGACTCGCTTGATCCTATGCTGGTTGATAAATCCTTCAATGTGTAGGGAAATGTTATGAGGTTGTTGGAAGGAAGAGTTGTCACTTTCAAAAAAAGTGAGACAAGGTGATGACTTTAGACTTCCAACCATGGCTTGGAATTGATCTGTATTTAGGTTTGCAAGGACTGATGCCTCTTGGAGAGCTTGATCCAAAATGGTTTTATGAGACAGAGATAGGCGCAATAGCTCTAAGATAGATATCAGTGCAAGCATTTTGTCTAACTATTCCACAAGGTTATACTGCTTTGGGATAGATGGGGTCCCTTATGGAGATTCTTTTATAGTAATCTTGTTGCGACGTGTAACAACATTGCAAGTGGAGCTGGGATTTTTGATGGTTATAGTTGCAATTTGTTCACTGGCATCGTACAGGTGATTTACAGTATAATTATATGTGGCTTGCGTATAATCAGTGGTATCAGTGCCTCTCTCGGAAGTGGAAGGACCCCTTTGATCTGGTGATGGAAGTGGATTTTTGAACATCAGATGATCATTGTTTGTTGTTTTGGGGTCATGTACTTCAATTTTGATTTCACCTCGGTCAATAAGATCCTGAATAAGATCTTTCAATCTATGACAATTGCTTGTCTTGTGTCCTCTCCCTTGATGGAAATCACAATGTTCAGTATCCCTCCACCATGCAGGTTTGACTTGAGGTTCATAGTTTGATGTTTTAGGTAGGGTTACTAGATTTTGAGAAACTAGTTGTCGCAACACTGTTTTGATGGGTTCCTCTAAGGGAGTGTATGTTCGCTTTTGTTTTTGTTGACGAGGTCTGGGTTCATCATGAGATGTGATGCGGCCTTGATTTGGAGGAGCAACCGTGTTAGTCTGGGGTGGGGGATTCTATCCTGCAAATCGAATGACAGGTTGTGCACTTTTGATAGTTCTTGCATCCACAACCCTGTCGTTGATGATATTTTTGTTTTTGTTCTAGAAGCTTGGTTTGTCACTATTGAAGCATGGGCGAGGACCATCCTTTGGTTCATTATAGATTTTTATAAGTCCTTTCTTGATGAGAGCTCGCTCACATTTTATTCCTTTGGTGATCATGTCATTGAAAGAGTCTGTGTCTTTGACATCCAGGTGAAATTCCATTTCTTCTTTTAAGTTGGAAATAAATATTTCCACTAGTTCTTGTTCAGGTAACTGAAGAGAACATTTGCTAGACATTTGATGCCATCGTTGTAGGAAGACTGAGAATAGTTCACCTGGTTTTTGTTTAGTGTTACATAGATCAGCCATGGTGATATCACGTTCAATGTTATGAGAGTAATGTGCCAAGAACTTCTGAACTAGCTCTTCAAAGGTCCTAATGCCACCTGGTAATCAGGAAAACCATGATGTGGTTGTTCCTCCCAAGCTTTAGGGAAAAAGGCGCATGAGGTACGTATCTTCGTATGCCACTTCGAGGCAAGCTGAGTGGAATTCCCTGACATGATCACGAGGATCTCCCTTTCCTCTATACTTTTCAAATTTGGGTGTTTCGAATCCTCGTGGAAAAGGTGGCATATAAAGATTCCTATCAAAGGGATAGGGACAAATGTCATTGAGTGAAAATTGATTAGTCTTTACGCCACTACGAAGTTGTTGGGTGAGATTTTCAACTTGTTGCTGTAACATGTCTATGTCATTTGGAGGAGGAGGAGGTGGGTTGCCTCGAGGAATGTTATATCTGATGGGATCTCTACCTCTTTCTTCATGGCGACTTTGTCGTTCTGATACTTGTCTTAGTTGTGCAAGATCAAAGTCAGAGGGGAGTTTGGCTCTTTCTTGAGCAAGCTTTAAAAAGTGAGCATCCACATTACTCCTGAGTATTTCATCAAAAAGTCTATTAAAGAGAGGGTTGTGCTGAGCCCTTTCTATTGTTGTAGGAGTAGGAGTACTTGGGTTTTTGTCATTAGCATTTCCTCCAAGTGCTTCTTGAAATTCATTGATATTTTCCTCCTCTTCTTCTTCAATTTCTATTTCTCGTTGCCTTGACTGTGATCGGGTATGAGCCATTTTGTTTACAATTTTTTGTTGAAGTTGGGTGAAAATGATGATGAGTTGTTGATGAAATGAAAGATTGATGGTTGGTGAATTGTGTTGCATGTGGATCTCTAGTACTTTAAAGGTAGATGTGACCAAAATTCATTCTTTGAATTGCTTGTTGTTTTTGATAAGGTTTGATGTGATAAGGTTTAGAGAAATCTAAGATGTGTTACAGACTTAACTACCTAGTAATGAGAGGATTCACTCATAAACTAGTTTTAACCTGCGCAGATATGTCTCTTAGGATGAGCTTATCCTAGATGTAGAAACAATCTAAAAGTGATGTGATGTGCTAGATTCAAGCAATATCCCAAAAGAGAACTTAGGACAAGAACCTCTTAATGTTTTGAGAGTTGAAGATGAAGTGATGATGTGTGAATGAGATAATGGATGAAATGTTTTAACTTCAATAAAAGCTTTGTGTCACAAATGGAACAAATTCTACCTCTTCCCTTTCGGGCATTGGTGGCATTTCTCGAGCTACGTTGCAAGTGATACAAATGTCTGGGAAGAAGTTGGGATTGATCTTGCCTCCTTGGTTTTTGTGATAACTCAAAGCTCTATATTGCATAACATGTCTGCGATTTAATGACTCTGAATCAAATTCGTTTGATTTACCTTGAAGGTATAGACGCATGTGATGTAGAAAAGCTCTATGAGAGAAAAAGATTTGTCTATTTAGATAGAAGAATTTCCTCCTTTTGATAAAAGCCTTTGAGCTCAATGGTCTTCTTTTCAAGTTGATGTTTTGATGAAGATTCTTCTTTCTCAAGATGTGAAGAATGGTCATAAAGTTTTGATACTTTGTTGTTTGCACTTTGTTTTTGATATTTTTGGTTGTTTTGAAAAATGTTTGGTTGGATGAATACTTGTTTTGATTTTTGGATTTTATGATGTTTCTTTGACAAGAAAACAAAGCAAGCACACAAACACAAGAATGTTGCCTCAAAGGCACAAATGAGTATGGGTCTAGATCAACCCAATCCTTGGACTTTTATATGACCCTTTCCTTTAAGTGTATTTTAGGTGTTTTTCCAAAGCTTGAAGTTGGCTCAATTTGCACTTGGTCTTGACTAAAATGAAAACACTTTAAACACTTTGTATCCCTAAGGTCAAATGGCCAGTTGCGATAAATTCAGCCCAAATCTTGATATTTCTTCGACTTTGGTACTACATACCTTATGAATCCCACCGTGGTAGGTAAGGATGTGATATACTAAGTCTTGCACAAGCATAACAAATAGATGATCCCTATGATGGGGGAGTCACCACTTTTATCAAGCCACAAGTGACTTTTCAAAAAGCTATGTTTCTACTCAAGGAAATATGTATGGTGAGTATCTTGGGAGCGAAACCATCTATGCTCTTGCACTGAATTATATCACAAATTTCCTCAATCAATAGAACGGGTGGGCTACTACTTAAAGGTGTTGAGTCATTTTTGATGTCTTTGGACATAAGTTCATTCTACAGTGACTCACTTAAGAGCCTTGTAACTTGTGGTGGGGCCCATTTGTCCTTTTGGCAAGTTACACTGTAGGAACAACTATACCCAAGGCTACAACTTTCGCTCTCACCTAATTTCTATAGAGGCTCGAAGGATTTACCACACGAGGTCGTTCCCAAGAGTGATGTGTCTCTTGGCAGACCTCTCTTAAGAAGATAAAAATTTCAGTGTTACTAACAGTTTTCTCTTGCACCTAGGACCACGAAAGTCAAGGGAGAGGATAGTGTGTGTTAGAAGTAGGACCACTCGACGAACTCTTTTTGCACAAGTGTGCCAAACACGAAATGCACTTGTTCTTTTTAACTTATCATTGCAATGATTTTCTATCTATTTGGAGATGTTTCTCCAACAACCATGATGTTCTTTTTAACTTCAAAGGCAATATGTTTGAGTAAACTAGAATTTGAAATCCTGATCAACTTAATGAAAAACACGTTTGCATGAAGTAAAATCATTTTGCAACAAAAAATGACACAAATTGATTGTTCTTTTTACTTGCCCAAAGTTGAAATGTGGATTGTGATTTTTAAGTCTGGATTGATGCAAGGAAATCAAATTTGTGTCGTTGATTTTAAGCACCAAAAGAAAAATGAGTCCTAACTTGGAATGAAAGCAAATTTGAAGTTGTTCAATTTTAAAGCACTAAAAACAAATGATCCTAACTTGCAAGGAAATGGAAGATTGTTTTTGTCCAATTTTAAAGTACCAAAAACAAATTTATCCTAACTTGGAAGAAAAGGGAAAATTGTTTTTTTTGTTCAATTTTAAAGCACCAAAAACAATTTTTTTGATTTTTAAGGAAGTTAGCTTTAGCCTTGCACAAAAAGTGAATAGTTAGTAAAAACTGAACCTATGGTGGGCTTCTACAAGCCTAAGAAATTTTACTTTTTTGGTTACAGGGTCTTTTTTACAACGTTCTGTTACAATAGCGCTACTCTGTGTTTAAACAGAAGCGCTATTTAACACAAACGCGCTAATATAAAGACAACAGCGCTAAAAGAAAAATTTGATAGCAAATGCAAAAGTGCCAGAACAATTTCAAAAGTGTTAAAACAATGTCATTAGAGCCAAACTTGGTACAATAGCGCTATTGTAAGAACAATAGTGCTAGAATAACAAGTTGCAAAAGCGCTACAACATGATCAAAAGTGCTAAAGCGCGACCTGTGTGTCAATTTCAACATTCAAACATGTTAGTTGATTTTATTAAAAACAAATTTGGGTGCTTGGATTCACATCGGGTTCACCAAATGATGCTCTGCAAAATACCCAAAGGTTAGACTGGAACCTGTAGTCGTATAACACACAAAAACACACAAGAAATCGTTAATGTTATTCAACCAAGAACTAATCTAAGCAGGCATATCAAAAGAGATACTAAGATCATGCTAACATATTTAACAAATGACACAAATATAAGAAGGCATCTCCAAATTCCTCTTAACATGTTCTTAGCTCCTTCTCCTTTGTTCCTCTCCTCTCCAAGTTCCAAAATAGTGTAGCTCTCAGTAGCTTTTTGCACTATGGATGCTTATGGAGATTCAAGATTGTAGATGATCTCAAGCTTATGCAATGCAAGTGTAAAACAAACTAATTAAACATATTATGAAATAGAACTAAGATTTATTTTAGTCCAAGATAACAATATGTTAGTGATTTATGCTAAATGCTCTCTAAAATTCACTATAGATTAAATGCATACAAGTTTTCAAGATCTGGATTATGAAGAAATGGGCTCTATTTATAGGAAAAATGGAGCAATGGATGGTTGAGATTGAGTAATCTCAACAAGGGTCAGGATTGAATGATATTCAATCCATGTGAGGGCTTTCAACCCAATCCCTAGTTGACAAGTGTCAATGTGAGATAGGTCGAGAGGAGAGGGAATAAGCATTAAATGCTTGACATGACCTGAGAGTTAACTTGGGAGTTAAGGTCAAGGTTAGTTGAATGAATAAATTCTTTATTCAAAGAATAAAGTTTTTATCCAATGGATAAACTCTTGTGCAAAGGCAAAAGGGATAACCATGGTCAAAGCAATAAATGCTTGAGGAGACACATGAGTGCAAGTTGAAATAACCATAAATGGTTATGTAAGAGCCATTAATGGTCATGTAAGAGCCATTAGTGGTTTTGGAAGACTTTGGAGGTTAGATTGTTGAACACACAAAGCATTAAATGCTTTTCAAAGACTTTGAAGTCTTTGAGAAGTGACTCCAAGTTGCTTAGGAATGTGACAATAATTAGGGGATGGATTAGGCTAATTAGGAAGGGTTTAGAAGAATCTAGAAGGGGGTTAGGATTGCAAGTGGATTTGGTGGGTGAGGGAAAATAGGATTTTATTAAAATAAAAATTCATTTATTTCAATAAATGTGTGTAAGTTGCATCTGTAGGAAAATGCAAGTGGGGGGGATAATGATTTAAATAAATGTTTTATTTAATTTATTTAAAAGAGGAAAAGGGGGATTTAATTAAATAAATAGTATTTATTCATTTAATTGATTTGTGATTTTGGTTGAATGAATTAATTAAAATAAATTGAATAATTTATTTAATTAATAGTAGAATGTTTGAAGATGAATTAATTAAATATTAATTTAATTAACTATTGGCTAGTGGATTTTTAATCAAATAAATACGAAATATTCATTTAATTAAAATGGATAGATTTATGTGACTACACAACATTCAATATTTTGTGCACTTCACAACATGTCCTTCAATCAACATCTATTGCATTGATGAAATAATCCAGTGATTTGGGCCCCAAATGTCTCCCTTTTCCTTTGTGCCCATATAATAATTTCTTTCAAAACTCTATTTGATGTTTTATATTTCGCTTTGTAGCTGAAAGATTAGTTTCATGCCCAAAAACTAATGTCATATTATAATACTTTTCCCTGTGGATAACACTACCCCACCGCATCATATGCACACTGCCACATAACCTCACAAATCAACGGTGCCTTTGCTCATAGAACCCATCCTTATAATGCTCATTGTTGCAACTTGACTTCTTATTCGAGCATCGTACACAATCACTAGTCATATAACAATGCAACATAATGTTCATTTTATCTCCTAATTCAGATCAAAGCACATAAGTTCTTGTCATTCCACATGCATGTTTCTGTGATCATCGCTCAAATAGAGAACACTGGATTGAACACTCTTGGAAACAACCTTGAAGGGAAAGATACATGTATATTGTGAGCTTCTGCAAGCATTTCTCACACTCTTTGGCATCTTGAATCGATCCTAATATATTTGGGAACCATCAACCACTATCGGTGTATACATGTCTATTTGAAAAAATGTTATTACTCTTCATTTTGAAATACATATTCAAACCCCTCTCTTTTGTGTCTAATCGTGGAGTCCATACTTACACTTGTTGTGCACACAAGAAACTATTATGCGTTTTGGCATATCCTCCCATGTTTTCTAGCAAATTAGACCACAATGGTCATATACAAGTTCGACTCTGACTTCAACGGACCCCCTAACTATGGCATCCTAAAATACTGCACAGGAAAAACAAATTTAAAGTGCTCCATAGGATAAGCTCTTCATGCCATGCTCGTGCATTGTAGGCGAGATCAACTTAATCAGGAAGTATAAACAACAAACCCTAAATGTTCTCCTCCCCATAGTGCTTTTTCCAACATTGCATTACCTTTTCCATTCTCATGATGCCCTAATTTTCTTTTCTTCTTGCTGCGTTTTGACTTGGATTGTACCTTATATTTATCCTGTGCAACATTCTGGACAACTCCCTTCACCATGCAAAGTAGGAGGATGTTCACTTTCCCCGTCCACAATTTACCCTACACTCCTTCTCATGTATCCTCCAACTCCATGCGGGGTAACGGGTTTTTAGCCTCCTTCATTATTTCATTATCCCGTGCAATGCTCATTCACACCTTGACAACAATGTAGGGTAATGGGAATAGCCACCCCATGCCCTCTTTTCTATCTTGTGCGCTCTTTGTGCTTGCTACATACCCTGCAGGATAAAGGGCATCTACACTCCCCTACACATGTCTTTCTCCTGCGCATTCTACTCTACCCCTTCTTCAGTCACAAGTGGTAAAGGAAGGAGCTTCCCCACTAGCTTCTTATCCCGCTCGGTGCCTTTCAGGACTTCGAGAGCAATGTGGGGCAATGTTACAAATATTTTTTAAACTTGTCGCCTCTTCTTGTAGCTTGTAGGGCCCTCTAGAACAACTATGGAAATCATGCTTTTAAATCATTTATGAAATGATTCCAAATAATTTAGTTTAAAATGATTTATTTGATCTTTTTCACCAATACCCAATATTCAAATCAATTTAATGATTTGAATGATTTCACCAACCCCTCGCACTAGCACTCGTTGAGGTCCCACCAATGCTCCTTAAAGGGAAAGAATATGCTAGCCTTTCAAAATTTTAAATTAATGTAGTGGTTAAAAGTATATAGATTTTACAACCCTCAATTATATCATAAAACTCACCCTTTAAAATCCCATAAAAATGTTATCCAAATCGAATGATTTAAATAATTAAACTCACATTTCTCATATTTTCCCCACCCAATTATACGGTACTAATTAAGTAAGTATTCTAGCAACTAGAATGCCTTGACTGGAGGGCCAATTCAATTGTGGGAGGAGGCTATGGGGGTTTATTAATTCACTGAAGCCCCTTAGGGGCCATAGAATAGGTGTCAATCATCGAACCCTTTCTCGATTATATAAACCCTTTATCGATTTGACTCAAATATAATATTATTTAAATCATATTGATTTAAATAATATACACTCCTTTTGATAAGCTCTCACTGATCTCACTAGTCCATGTCATTAGTCGGGCCTCAGGTGGGTCCTGTTGTCTTCAAAATCTGATTCCCTTTAACATCCTTAAAATAATATGATTTAAGTTCGGTGCAGAAGAGACATCAAAGATAAGGAAATTCTCAAGACAACATATGACAAGGCTTGATTAAACCTTCTACACTTCGGGCTTACTCAGAGCCCAGGTGGGTATACCTTTGTGAATTGAATTCACACTTTCAAACATAAACCCACAGCAAACCAGTCCAGAAAACCAGTGGATCTATTCACCTTGAAATCAACTAAAAACAAATAATGGAAGTTATACTTAAATTCAGCATTTCGATCAACAAAACATGCAATAAACAACTTCAATCAATATCAGTGCCTTATCCAAGGTCACAGAGTCATCTAAACTCAAATAAGACTTCTCAAACAAAACATCTTTATGCTTCCCATTGGCTTGGTTTCTATTAATCCTTGTATATGCCTGACACCTACAAGAATTTACACATTCCAAATTAAGCTATGATCATCAAAATTCAAAGTCTCTTCCAAAAGAGTTTATCGGTATGAGTGATTCCCACATCTTTAATTTCCCTCCTAAGGAGAAAAGCTAACGAACACTTCTACTAAAATTGCTTTGCAATTCCATTCAAACAGAACAACCCTGGATTATTCAAAATGAAAATAGTAAACAAATTTGCAAACACACTTGAAGACAACACAAATCTTTACTCAAACCGATGGTCTGTATATTGATATTTAGTTCAAGAAATATTACAAGAAATTTTGATTCTCCATTAGACTTAGAAAAGCTCAGATAAATTTCTGCAGCGTTTTCTTACAATTCTTTGCGATCGATTTTTCCTCTAGTCCTGGTATCCATTTATAACAACATGGATGCACAAAGCTTCGGAATTCTCGAGGAGAGTTTGTTACAATCATTTCTTTCAAAATAAAGAGGTTACAAGCTTTTCGCAAAAACAGTTACAAGCTCTTTTCGGCCTCTGCAGTTTCTTCAACAAGCTGTTCAGTTGCAACCTCTTCTACCTTTTCAGGGGCGCTCTCCAATTGTTCCGGATCATGGGTGGCATATTTAATTGTCCACTCACCATACACCTCTTCTATCGACCATGAGAAATTAATCACTTTATCTTTAGTCTTAGTCAACCTTTTCCAAGAATTTCTCATTTTGTTGACTTCTGAATTGAGAAAACCATAATGTGACTTAATTTTCTCTATCTCTTGAATTGTCAAAACAAAGAAAGAAGCATCATCTAAATCAATAATTCCTTTAACTCTTGCTGATAATTTAGCTTCTATTTCCTTAAGCCACATTTGTTTGTCCTTTAACTGATTCGGGCTAGTAAAAACTCCTGGGAGCAACTCAAAAACTTGATCAGTGTACTCCTTTTTGCACAAATTTACCTTCCTATCAACATTATCCACTTCTGCTGCTAATTGTATTAAGACTTTAGCGACATTAGAAGTGGATTTAATGATGGGATTGGCCCTTGCTTCATCGCAGGATACACACATAAACTCTAAATCTTGCTCCCTAGGCCTCCATCTGTCAAAAATAGGCGTCAAAATGGCCTTGTCTCTCCTGAGCTCATTCCATATTTCCATAATTTTACCTACATTTTTGTAGAGCAAAGAGGCATTTATTGTATCTGCAAAACTGGAAATTGTAGCCCTTACTTTCTCCTCATATTTCTTTGCGTATAAGGCCTGAGCCTATTTCAAATTTTCTAATTCTTGGGGAGTGATTTCAATCATTTGAGAGCTGGAGGGTGCTGGAGATGGTGGAAACTCAATGATAGGGCTGGTAGGTGGAGGTCTTGTAGGAGAAGAGGAAATCATCAGTGTTGAAGACTCACCTTGATGGTATTGTCCAGTCAACTGGCTCTGCAACTTGGCAATGATGCTATCCTTACCTCTTACCTCCTCCTTGGCATTGTTATAAGCCTTGAAAACTGTTTCCAACTTAATTTGGAGGTTTCTCTTTGGCTTCCTTCTCTGCTACTGCAACACTAAATTTTGCAGTCTCTAACACAGTGCTAGCAGCCTCTACTACCCCGGTACTCTACACTCTCTTCACCATCATTCCACCAAGGTAACTTGACCCTGGGGTGTCTTTGTTTTTCTTACTCTCATTTCTCTTGAGAGACCACATGACGAGTGTAGCATTATCCTTATTGAAAGTAACCCCCTCCATAGGTTTAGTCTCTTTTCTCACTGCATCTAGTATCAGGGCATCTGCTATATCCCATTCCGGTAAGATAAGCACTCCAGCTTGTGCTACCATATCTCTTCCCTGCTCAGGGGTGATGGTTTTGAATTCTTCCATCATCTCTTGCTTTATTTCTTCTTCCACTAGGGCTAGATCTTTATTGGGTTGCTCAGCCTTTCTCATTTCACATCTAGCATTATATTTATCTATGTGTTGTTTCCATATAAACTGCATAAATGCTTCTGATGTGACAAAATTGTTATCAGCTAAAAAGGCACTTCTTTCTTGTTTTATCTCAGGATCCCACTCCTGGCCTTTAAGTTTGGTGGTGGTGATATCCATTTCAGCAGCAATGGGTTCTTCTGGCATTCCTTCCTCCACTTCATCATAAGTGTATGCAATTTCCCCTAGACTACCTAACTGAAGGAGTTGCTCAGCTGCTGCTTGCTCATTTCCTATATGGATAGGGGATTGGGATGGGGAATACAAAGGTGTATCTGATTGTACTTCTTTCCCCACCCTTTGCTTCTTTGGGCTTTCTTGGATGTCAATGACATCTTGTATCTTCCTCTTTCCTTTGGAGGTAGAGGGCTCCCCTATTGTAGGCACCAACACACTATAACTGGATTTCTTATGCAGTGTGTAATCACCAGGAGGGATTGCTTTGCTGGAAGCTGACCTACTTAGGATCATTCTTTCCTTCTCAGGGTTGCTCTTGATTATAGCTTCCCTCTTCTCCTTTAGTGTCTGCATCACATCTTCAAAGCAAACAATCAAAAACTTTATTTTCTCTTCCAGTGGGAAAAAGCTAGACAATGGGTCATAGCTGGCATCAAACTGATGCACAAAATCCAAGGCTTTCTTATAAGCCACCCACTTCTCTTTCCTTAGCTCCTGCTTATCTAGATCAAACTCATTTCTGATGAGGTCTTCAGGAAACTGGAATTGATGAGGCCTACCTCTGCATGCTACCTTCTTCCTAAACATACCGTTGAAGAAGTCTTCTGAATCAGCACACTTGGACACTGCAGTGGACAAATGATAAGGATTGAGGAAATCCTCAAAGCAATTCCAACCTCCTTTTTTTATTACAGATTGGTGAGCTATGGTAGCTGCAGGGAAAATAGTCCCTTTACCCCTGCCTATTAATTTTGCCTCTTGTAAGCCACCAATTTGTCTAAGGATCTCTACGATTCCCACTTTGAGAGGGATCTGGTAAGGTAGCAAAAATGGGGTGCCCCTGAAACCAAAAACTCTGAAAACTGTGGAGACTGGATACAAGTAAATGTCACCCCAGTTATGAACAATTTTTATGTTCTCTACGAATTCTTTTGGTCTTATGAATTCCAGAAGAACTTTGGGGATTCTTGGGTTCTCAGAGTAGAGGAGAGTCCTTATCTTTGATGCAAAATATTTATCAAATTTGAAAAAACTGGCATCCTCTCTATCCCATGACAACACAGTACTCCATAATTGTACCGACATTTTTTCTCCTTCCTTCTCCTTAACAAGGTCCAGTCCGCTGGCAAAGTAATCACCACCTTTGAAGAGAAAAAGATGCATCAAGAGTGAGTACCATCCGAAAGGCCTATCCACCTTTCCATTCTTGATTCCTATTAACCCTCCATGAATAGCATCAGCAATGAAAGAGGCATAACCAAATGTAATTGCAAGAGAAGGATTCAAAATCTAAGCAATCATTTACAAGTAATGATTCGGCATATTTGTTTCTGCATCTTCTCCCAAAACTTGGCAAAGTGCCCAATACATTCCTTTAGCCCTCAGGGTGAACATACTTAATGAAAAGGGTTCTTGTGTGTTGGGTCCTACAACTGTTAACCCTCCTATTTTCACAAAAAACTCTTTTAGAGGCCCATTCCTGCGTAAATTTGGGCCAATGATGTGAAATTTATAGGTTCTAAAAAATTGGTGAATTCATTAAGCCCAAAAGCTGTCCTGAACTCTTCAGCATTAACCTCAACAAGGGTTTTCCCATTTACATCCTGAATGCTTCTTGTGACTGGATCATAGTTGAGCGCAATTTGGGTCAGCAAATCTGTGTCCATAAATACCCCTGGGACAACTAATTTCCCGACATCTAATTCCCAGATACAATTTTGCGGGGCAGGAGAATTTCTCATTCCAAATCCAACTTTAAACAACCCCAACCCAGACAATCCAACCTATGGGTCTCTCAACCAGTTACCCTTGTCATATAATCCTTCTCCTATCTTTAAATGAGGAGCTTTGGGTACTAATTCTTTTGCCTTTGATGCTTGATTAGTTGACAACGTCAACTATTCTAAAAAATCATCACAGACACTCCTCTCTGAATAGTTAACTTTACCAGAAAATTCTCTTTTAGGAGCCATTTTGAAAACGTGAGAAATGAATACCACTCCTAAACAATTCTGTGATGAATCAATTATCTTATTTAAAACACTACACAGGAATTGCTACACAAGAATATGAGAGAACTTGTTCTTCACTTGAAGGAATTTGCTTTGCAACTGAACCGACTTGCTTTGTACCTGAAGAAAATAACTCTGCATCTACTCTTTTGCAAAATCCTTTAAAAGATATCTTCACCTGGTTGATAGAAAATCAAATTTTGTACTCTGGGCCTTAACTACAACATTGATTCCGCATGCTTCGGCCATCCCTTCAAAATTGAATTCATACGAGAATTCATATTTTTCGCTCCAACGGGTCACAACGTTCCTGCAAGTGTTTCATTTTGCTCTTTCGCAACTTCGCGAAGCATAACTATCGGGCAAATTAGTCCTGCGAAATAGCGTCGACCGTCCGATCAAAAGAAACTTGATCGAGCGTTAGATTAACTAACAACTTTGGCTCAGCGCCGAGTCCCGCTTCTCTATTGGCTATACAATACCACGTGGCACCCAACCATTGGCCTTGAAATTTTCTTCACAGTCGACTTAACACTGGTCGCGTGTCTTTTCTTTATACCACCGGTTCCACCTTGGCGGGCCCACACTTTCTTTTTAGACCACATGTCATCATGACACATGGACAGCTCTCATGCACTCTCGCTATTTCGCGGGGTATAAAGAACGAGAATCTTACCCTTGCGAAATAGCGCGGGCCGTCGGATCATCTCTTAAGTTGATCGACTTTTAATCCTCTGAAAAGGCTCTTAGGAGGGGTGGGCCCGCTGACTCACTGTGAACACCTAGCACCCAATCAATTTCGGAGTTGACTTGTCACTTTGTTATATGCCGAAAGGAAACCACAGGGCCCCACTTTCTTCTTAACAGATGTATCCTCTAGGTCATCATCATGACACGTGGACGGCTCTCGTGCACTCTCGCTATTTCGCGGGGTATAAAGAATGAGCATCTTACCCTTGCAAAATAGTGCAGGCCGTCGGATCATCTCTTAAGTTGATCAGCTTTTAATCCTCTGAAAAGGCTCTCGAGAGGGGTGGGCCCGCTGACTATTGTGACTTGTGCCACGTGCTGCCATTTTACTCGCTGTCAACAACTAGTTGGACTGTCTATGTGGCATGCCATGTGGTTTTCGCAACTTCATTGGTTTTAAACTACGCACAACTTCGCCTAGCAAAATAACACGAGCCGTGGATCCATCCACAAGATGCGCACTAGTTATTGGGCCCGACAACTTTAGGAGAAAAACATATAAGGCATAAATTTTTTGATTAATTAACATAACCGCCTAGGTAAACAACAAGGGGGAACACTTCCTACAACCCCACGACCCATTACTTAAGTGAATAAAGTAACGAAAGATTAGAAATCAGAGGGTTTAAAACAAACACAAGAGGATCTAAAATCAAAAACCCTTAAACCCTTGAGGTCTAGAACAAAGCTGAAGCATTTGGAACTACACCCTATTCAAAAATTCAACAAACCATAGCTAATCATGGGAAAAGAAAAGCCCATTTTTAATCAGTGATAACAACGGCTTTGACTGAGGATGGTTGATCGCAAGGTCAACATAAGAAAACTCAGAAACTCTGGAGAAACAGACCAAAACAGAAAAGCAGGAGAGGAACAAAATATGTAGAAACAAAGGACCTACTGTGCATGGACATTAAGAGAAATAATGCTTCAGGAATTGTCCATGCACTGGAAATTCCTGCATTTCATCATCCATATTCTTCAAGAAATATGCATCCTTACCATTTAAGTCACAAACCACAAAAGGGCCAATCCATAGTGATTCAAATTTCTTATGCTTCCCCTTATCCTGTCCTTTTGCATTCCACTGAAGAACCATGTCATCAATTTGAAACTTCCTTAGTGATGTCCTTTTATCAAAAAGATACTTTGACTGCAACTGGATCTTCTGATTTTTCTTATGGGCAGAAATCCTAAGCTCCTCCATTTCTACAATTTGGGTCATTCTATTTTCCATTGGTTCAGATACCTCCATGTCCTCATTTTGCAAAAACTTATACACTGGAAGAAGGTTATTTATCGGCAATCTGGCTTGAGCACCATAAACTAATTCAAAAGGTGACATTCCAATGGATTTCTTAACTGTTATTCTATCTACCCACAGAGCTAACTTCAACTTTTGATCCCAAGATCTTTTATTCTCTTCTAGGATTTTCTTGATGATATTTAATAGGCTTTTATTGCTAGATTCTGCTTGTCCATTCCCCTGAGGTTGATAAGGTGAAGAGTATAACATGAGTAAACCGTGACTAGTACAAAAGCCTACAAATTCTTCTAATCTGAAACACATGGCATTATCCATCACCAATTTTGCAGGTGTCCCAAATCTAGTTACAATATTATCCATCAGGAAATCAATG
Source organism: Cryptomeria japonica (assembly GCF_030272615.1). Lineage (NCBI taxonomy): Eukaryota > Viridiplantae > Streptophyta > Pinopsida > Cupressales > Cupressaceae > Cryptomeria > Cryptomeria japonica. Next base: position 394,625,691 of record NC_081414.1, on the reverse strand, counting down.
ACAATTTTACTAGTAGCTCTTCTTGTAGGGATGGCTTCTATCCATTTAGTGAAATAATTAGTGGCCACTATGATCCATCCATGACCTCTCCCTGACTTCTCAACAATTTATCCAATAAAATCAATGTCCCACTGGACAAAAGGAGCTTCTACAGAGATTGGATTTAGGGGTAAGGCTCCTTCATACTTGAGCTTGGATGAGAATATCTGACATGGGTCACATCTCCGAACATATGCATGGGTATCTTTAAATAAGGTGGGCCAATAATACCCAGCCCATATTATCTTACCAATAGTAGTCTTAGCAGAATAGTGACCTCCACATACTCCATCATGTATTTCAGTCAACACCTGTTTAGCTTGAAATTCATCCAAACACATTAGTAACTCTCCATCTCTTTTTCTCCAGAAAAGATCACCCTGAATGAGCACATATTTTTGGGACTTGAGTTTCAGAGTTCTTTTTTGATTGTATGTCATTTCTTCTGGGAGTGTATCACCTCTCAAAACTTGGATTATCTCTATGTACTAGGGTTGCCTCTCAATACTAGTGACCAAAGCATCTCTAACCTCAACATTGTGTATTTCTACTTTCATGAGATTCGACTTAGTCATGAGCTTAGCCAAACCTAAACCTCTCACCAATTTGGTGATCTTTATCTCCAAGTTGAATTCCTGAATTCTATTAATCCATCTACATCTCTTTCCAGTAACTTCAGACTGAGACAAAATATCTTTAACTGCAGCATGTGGGACATAGGGAATGATATTTGCATTCACTAAATATGGCCTAAAAGTCTTAATAGCTTTAACTAGGGCATAAGCTTGTTTCTCCATGGTTTCATATTTTAGTTCTGCTGCCTGCAAAGACTTACTGTAGAAGGCTATGGGATGTTCATATCCTTCATTGTCCTTTTGTAGTAATACCGTAGCCACCGTATGATATGAAGCAAAAGAAAACAGAGAAAAAGGCTTATTATAATCAGGAGATTTCAACACTGGTGCCTCCTGGATTGCCTTCTTAATCTCAGCAAAAGCTTTTGAAGCTTCTTGATCCCAATGAAACTTTTTGTCCTTCTTAAGCAATTTGACGATAGGCTTCACTATCTCTGCGAAGTTTGCAATGAATCTCCTGACAAAATTTACTTTACCTAAAAAGGATTGGATACCTTTCACATTTTTAGGTTCAGACACCCTATTGATTGCTTCAATTCTCTCAGGGTCTATTCTCACCCCCTCCTTAGAGAGTATGTGTCCCAGTAACTTTCCTTCAGTGACCTAAAAATGACATTTCTTGAGATTCGGTGATACACCAAATTCCAAGGCTTTATTGAACACCTTCTCTAGATGTCCACAATGATCATCAAATTTCTTAGAGAAACAAGTTAGATCATCTTGATAAACCACCATGATGATGTTTATGAATTCTTTGAAAGCCACATCCATAGCTCTTTGAAATGTAGCTTCTGCATTTTTTAATCCAAATGGCATTCTCACATATAAATAAGTTCCCCATGGAGTAGTGAAAGCTGTTTTAAAATGTTCAGACTCCTTTACCAACACTTGATTATATCCTGAGAAACCATCCATCATGGATAAAAGATCACATCCTGTCACTCTTTGTAGCATGGCTTCCATATTTGGGGATGAGCAGTTATCTTTCAAGGAAGCAACATTTAGATTCCTAAAATCTACACACAATCTGATGTCTCCATTCTTCTTCCTCACTGGGACCAAATTGGAAACCCATGAAGAATGCCTTATTGGTTTGATAATCCCCCCTTCTCTCAATTTGGTCAACTCTTGTTGCATTTTAGTTTCTAACAAGGGATTGATAGGCCTCTGTTTCTATCTGAAAGGCTTAGCATCTGGAAGTAAAGGAACTTCATGCTGAAAAAGATCTTGTCTATATGCTTTTAGGTCTTCATAAGACCAAGCAAAGACATGTTTATACCTTTTCAATAAATTAATAAGGTTAGTTCTGACATGAGGGGGTAGTTTCTTTCCAATATATACCAACTTAGGGGATGATTCTGTCCCCAGGTTTACCTCCTCTAACTCTTCCAACTTGGTGGTAGACTGTTAATGTAAATGACTATCATTATAACTAAACATGCTCTCCAGCTCCACCAGCCCTTTTGGTATTTCATTGGTTTCCAACTGGACAACATCATTTCCAAACACTGTCTCTCTATTGTCTACCACTTCCACCAATGCATTACAATCAATCTTTTGTCCATCATAATCATCAACTCATTGGATAAACCTAAGAATGTCTTCATCATTAGCAAAAACTTGCCAATTGTACACATTATCAGGAATAGCAGGCCTAGATTTTATTTCCATAGTGGAAATATCGGTTAGCATCGCATCATCATTTTTCAAAGCAACATTAGCTAGGAAATCTGCCATAATATTTTTTGCTCGCTCTATCCAATTAATAGAAAATGCATCAAAATGCTCAACAACATCCCAAACAACATGCTTATACTGCTTTAATCTATCATTCTTGGATGCATATTTAGATCTCACCTGAGAGACAACCAATTCTGAATCCCCCATTACTTTCAACAGTTGGATTCCATGCCTTTTTGCAACTTCAAGTCCTAGTAATAGGGCTTCATACTCTACAGTATTATTTGTGCACTGGAATGCCAGTAAAAATGAGTATTTAAAAGTTATACCTGACGGGGACACAAAAAGAACCCCTGCTCCAGATCCTTCTTTGGAGCAAGCTCCATCAAAATACATCTGCCACAACCCATACTGCTATGCTTGCAACTCAACTACAATAAGGTCAGTATTCTTCAATTGAGGTGAAATTGGTTGGAGTCTAAAGTTATCTAAATCTACATCAATCATACAGTTAAGCATACTAGGGTCTACATTTTCAATTACCCTAGGAGCTCGTGGCTCTCTGTATAATTTGACTTGATTACCACCAATAGGAATGGTAGCATAAGATAAGTCTAGTTAAACATTTCCTCCTACTGCTGCTACCCACTGCCTGGAGAGTAACATACCATAGTGGGGTTTGGCATCAGTAACAATAACATCCATTTTGTAAGTGGCTTCAAGAAATGCTTCTATTTTTACTTCTACATCTTTCATTGTACCTATCATAGGTACTTCTCTGTTATCCATGGCATAGCATTTCCCATACACAATGGTTACTGATAACCCTAATTCTTTCATACACCATATGGCATTACATTAGCAGCAACTCCTGAATCTATCATGCAGTTTTTAATCAATCGGTTATTGACTAACAAAGTAACATAGAAGGGATCTACCTGAAAAGGCTCTTGAGTGATAGTGGTTCCAACATAAACCTCTGGGGTTCAGAACTCTTGATCCTTTCCAACTTTAGCTAAACCAGTGGGTAATACTATGTCACTATCAGATATACTAGAGAATAAAGACAAAGCTGCATCCTTATGTTCTTTAATCTTTAGCAATTCTACTAATGGAACAGTGACTTTCATTTGAGTTAAAGCTTGGGCCATATCAAATGTAGAATTATTGCATTTTTCAGTATTAACCCTAACTTTTTCTGTTTTGAATTGACTTTCCCTTTTCAATGTCTCTGCTCCTTGTATATCACCAACATTTTTATCATTAATGCCTTTAGGTACATCTTTAACTTGTTTCTCTTTTTCTTGACCGACCTTAGGAATAGTAGTTGCACTGCTTGATGCCCCCCTTTTTGTAACTTCTTTTACAAACATAGAACCCGACTCACCTTGATCAGTGTCTCTCTTGGTGCTTCTCATATTATAGTTATGTTTTGCTTTGGCGATTGCAGCCTTAGTGAGATTTTTAACTTCTTCATCACTAGGCCTCCTAAGATGAACCTCTTCATCTTCAATTGTTACCACATTCAATGTAGGATGCCAACCTACGGCTAACTGTCCTTGCACTAGCTTTTCACTATTTAGCACATCACTGTATTCTCTTTGCACGGATTCCTCATCACTTTCTACGATGGTTTAAAACATATTAATGTTAGGCTCTGCTTCTGGTCTCAACTATTCTTCCAGATTTTCAGCCACTGCACACTGATGAGGAGAATGTGGTCCGTCACAAGCAATACACCAAGGAGTATTTTCTATATTGTGAACAGTTTTCCCTTTCAAAGGATCCGGTGTGTCTTGACTTTGGGCAATTTTGGGCTTCTCAATTTGAGGTTTACCATCCTTCCAATTGGTATTATATGGCATATCATGTAATCTAGGAGGTCTATCTTGCCAGTTATAATGAAGCTTATCATTTTTGTTAACCTTGGCAGTCAAATCTTTCATAGCAGTAACCAATTTTTCTATTTTATCATCCTCTTTAGCAACTTTATTAGGTTGCTGTTTGGTTTCTTGCCATAATCTACCATCGGTCCTTCTTCCTAATTTTCCAGATGCTTTTCTGTTACTTTCTACATTTATGGCAATTCTAAAAGCATCTCTCAGGTTATGGGGATTTTTATCTCTCAAGATATAGGCCATTTTGGAATCAAATGCATTATAATATGTATTAAGACACATGTTATCATCTAACCTCATCACTTGATACAATCTGTGCATGGCTTTCTGGAATTTGGCATTGAAATCAGTGACCATTTCATTTTCAGATTTTCTAATATTGTTGAACTAATTTAGAATGAAACTCACATTAGTCTTGTCACCATACTGCTCTTGAAAGCAATTTTTAAAATCTTCCCATGAACCTATGCTATTGACTGGAAGACCTCTGTACCAATCTCTTGCATCATCAACCAGGGATTGAACAAACAGTTTCATAATAACATCTTCATCTACTATCTCATAATCGTTTATTAGATCCCCAAAAGATTTCAGATGTTCCTCAGCACTAATTGCATTATTCCCAGCAAATTTATGGAGTTTGTCTCTTAACTCAGTGGGAACATGATTTGGATATCCCGGGATCCCATCAAAGAACAATTGCCTATATTGTTCTAGATTGATTGGCCTTCTTTGAAAAGGGGTAATAGCACTATTATTTCCCATGGTCATTTTAGCTTTTGGAATTCGAGATTGAGGTGCTTGGGTGTACTGTTTATTCATGAGTATTTGGCTTACTGAGGCAATATTAGCTTGTATTGCAGGTTGAGTATTATCCTGAGGAAAGGAAATGTGTTGGGGATTAGGCTTGCTGAGATTTTCTGATGGGAATGTAATAGGGGGAGCCTTTAAGTAATTAATCTTTCTTTTTACTTCCTGATTCGCTGCTTCTAACTCAACCTTTTCCAGTTCCATTTGGAGGTCTTCCTTTTCCTTCCTCATCCTTTCCATCTCTCTCTCATATGCTAGAATCCTATGAGAGATCTCTTCTGCAGTTTTAGATTCTACTCCATCATCTACCCATTTCTGTTTTCCTTTATCTAGATTAGCTTTAGGAAGATGGGAGTCATGAAATACTTCCCTAGTTGGCTGGGCTACTAATTTACAAGCTTGTTTAGTTTTGGGGACTAGAATTTCTCTAATCATAGGGCCTTCCTCATCATTCTTTTCTTTCTCTTTAGCAAGTACTTCAAGATCAGCTATCTGTCTAAGAAGCCTATCTCTTTCCATTAGTTTGGCTTTAACTTCCTTCTCCTTATTTGCCTCCTTTTGGGCTCTTAAGGATATTAAATGATGGACTCTTCTATTTAAATCTTCAATCTCTTGAGACACTTTATCCTCATCAGGGAAGTTTTCTTCAGAGTCTGATACATTAACTTGATCTATGTCAATCAGACTAATGTTCCCATCAATTGTCCTAGGAATAGAGTGCCTAATTGCATTTGAACTGGTTCTATCTTTTGCAGAAACACTAGCATGAGATAGATCTTGATTTAAAATAGGTGCATCATTAATATTTCCAAACAATCCCGAATGGAAACCTAAAATATCATGCTTTGAATCTCTGGAAGATGAATTAGACTTTGCATAGACAGGTCGATCAGGCATCTTACTAGTATTATTGTTTTTCTGCACCCAAGCAGCATTTGATGGCTCATGCAACACAAATCTCTTTTGGCCTCTCCGTGACTGTTCTGGCAGACCTTCTTGCAAAGTTTCACGAGGATGTTTCTTCATGAATGATCTTGTGTTTTTTGTTCCTTGCATCTTGCTTGTCTTCCTTTTAGAAAAAATTGTATCTCACAAGGACTGGTTCAAAAGTAACAGAGTCGCCACCCACAAAACTATGGGAATAATGAAAACAAGCAGTCTTATCCACAAACACACAACAATTTTCTTTACAAGCCTCAACATAGATATGTGTTTATATCTTTATTGTAACTTTCCCCAGCAGAGTCGCCACTTTTGTTGTTCACCAAAAGTGATAACCCAAGTATACCTGCAAATCTTTCTGTGAAATGGCCAATTTTAGTCTACAAAACACATCAGGGCTTGGACAACATAACATAGGACCCTAATTGATCCTCCTGCACTTCAGGTTCTGCTAGACCTAGGGGGGGACACCCTTTTGATACACTAAATACAACAATTACAGACACATAACTACATCAATACTAAGCAGATAGATCATTTCACAAGCTCAACATGTTAGGAAACATTACAGATTGGCTAGATCTGTACAAACAATAGGATGAAACAGAGCTTGGAAAGAATGGAACACAAACACCCCTAAACATGAAGGGAAATTAGATTTATGTTTTAAAAGGTTTATCTGAAAACATCCCCAAACTTTCAAAACCAGTGCCTTGTTCATTGGGCACCGGTGTCAGTCATAGAACTACAAATATAAATCATAGATGCAAGTTTGTTTTCCTTAAATAAGATATTTATGCACCAATACCTTATATTAATGCACTATTTGATTCATTCACAAATTTATCAGATCTGGAAACACATTTCATCATTTATGACTGATTATAGAATTTAAAACCTTCCTTGAAGGATACTTATAAACAGTCCCACAATTTCCTTAAAATTGACAAATCTTCATCCTCCTTGAGGATTCAATTTATGATAATGAAATGCATACCTAGAGACAATACTGTGAGGAATTTACTTGTGCCTGACACAAGCAAGACCTGCAACTAAAATCACATTTACAACAATGCACTGCAATCTCTGTACCCTAAAACCAAACCGAAGCATTTACAAATTTGGGTCATGACATTTAGAAAGTGGAAGCCATCAAATCTGGAGCATTTTCCAAATTTCTGGAACCCTTACAACTTAGAAGAATGGGGAATAAGAAGGAGAGGGAAGAGAATCAAACTACAACTGAAAATTGTCAAGTGTCTCCCCTCTAACTGAATTTTTTTCCCATGGAGACTACTTCCAAAATATCCCACATTTGTCAAAATTAACCTCATAATCGGATTCCTCACTCCGAGAGCTTTCCGAAAACATATAACACTTTATATTTTGGCCAAAATTTAGACCCTAGGCGAATTAATTCCCCAATGTGCTCAGTCATTTAAATTTTTGAATTATTTGATATAGTTTAAACTATATCATTTACAATTTTAATTTTAATTTTTGCATCCATATGTGCTCTGACGCTTTTCCACGTGGCGGCCTCCGATTGGTCGATGGGGTTGACCAGACGCCACCTGGGATGACAACTCATCTTTTGCCACCTGTCAGCCACGTCACCGCCACTGGGCTGCTTGCTTGTACGCCACTTCATCGCCACATCATCGCCACCCACTTGCTAGACCGTTGACTATACCCACCACCTGTGAGCCACCTGGTTTTCACAACTTCGCAGGGTTTATCTAGCGTGCATCTTCCCTTCGCGAAATAGCGCACATTGGTTATCCATCTCAAACCTACTCACTCGTTAACCCAACCTTTCTCTGCTAAATTTTGCATTTCTGCCTCAGGAAGCGTGCCTATGTGGGGTCCACTTGGTCACCGCTCAGTCACCTCCTCCGTCGCCTTGGGATGCATGCTCATGCATAGGCCCATCTTGGGCGCCCATAAGCACCTTGTTTCAAAAGCCTTTATGGCTTAGACATATTACTACAGTAAGGATTTGCTTATAAACATTAAAGTATCCCACTTCCCAGTGCATGTGGGATAAAGAGATTTGCCTGTAGCTGCATGTTAAAACTCTCTCTGCAACTTTCAATGGCGATTTTGGATGTTGCTGAAGATTTTGATGGTCCTTTTCAATGCCACAGAAGGAGGAGTTACTAGAATTCGCTTGGAAATCTCATGTTGCTACCAATTCCATGTCAATTTGGAGTTTTAAAAAAAATCAGAAAAACCCCTAAATATATTTTCCAAAACCATGCTCCACGTGAAAGAGGGGTTTATGCCTTTGAACCAGCCAATTGGCATTTGTTTCATTGTTCCATGCTACAGCAGAGAGTAATTTTCTTGGAGTTTAAAGCTTCTACCAAAAGTCACTCACAGCAAGGGAGGATTCATAGCTGCACACTTGTTATTTAATTTGCTTAAAAGTTTTTATTGATTGCCTCCTTACCATGCCACGTTCCATCAGGGAGGAGCTTGGGAAGATGGCTTTACACCAGCCACTTTGCATTTTCCTTTTTTTATAAAAAAAAACTTCTGTTGCCATAGCCACATTGGATTTGCTGTGATTTTAAATGCCTTCTTCAGTGCTTCACAGTTCATGCACCACGCATAGGGAGAGGAGGATTTTGGCTGGGTCTTATGGCAGCCAATGCATTTGTTTAAATGTTTTAGTTTGCTGCTGTAGCTGCTACCAAAGGTAGAAATGGGTGTTGGCATGATTGCTTTAGCATGCCACTTTCCATAAGTTGCACATTGAATGTGGTCTCAAACAACCACTTGTATTTGCTTGAGAATTTCAACATTGGCTGTCACCATGCCACGCACAGCAAGGAGGGAGGCTGAAGATTTAATTTTATTGCCATTTGGATTTGCTATTTACTATTGGCTGGGGATCTGTACTGACATCAAAACCACATGAGCATTTGCCTTGCTCTTGATTGCTGCTCCTTTGACCACCATGCTACCTGCTGAAACTTGCATTTGATTTCAGCTCTATCAAAACACATTATGCTTCATTATTTGCTGTTGTTGTCACTTGCCACGTGGGTGGAAGAAATGGGTGTTGGCTGCGCTTCACGCTTGCCAAAACAATTTGGTTGATTGTTTATAAAATAGAATGCCCACTTAATAATCCACACTTTACCTCTGCAAACTCACCATAGACGTGGAGGGAGATTTCTGGCTGGCAATAACTCGTCTTGCCTCAATTATGCGTATTCTGGTAATTAAGCATACATAAAATTCCCATTTTCTCGTCAAAGGCATACCTTCATTGTCTTCTCTTCACAATGATTAGACTAACAAACATCTAATCTGCAACTTCCTCTAGCATCATCATTTGTCAAAAAGGGAGATTGCATACCATGAAAATTGAACAATTCGCCACAAAAATTAGTGCACAAGCATGGGCCAAGCCGGGCCCCAAAGTGGGTCTGAGTAATTTTTTTTTCGTTTTTGAGCAACTGACCTCTGAAAAACTTCACGGACCTCAAACATACCTCTGGAAACGATCGACATCATTTTTGGATCATTAATCCGCATTTTACAACCTTCAGGCAATTATGCCACAATTTTCGCATTTAATCGCGAAGACGTAATTTTCAAACCTGTCAAAACATCTTTCTGGAGCTCTCCATCTGACAGACGTGTACTCTGATATACAAGGATGAATTCTACCAAATGGATTCTCAAGATGAGTCCCGAGCGAAGAGATATTAATTTCCAAAAATGCCCAACTGGCTTTGTCGACACTGCAGACCTGATGAAGTCAATGTCTTGGCAACACATGACGCCTTTCTCAAAAATATCAAACAACCTCCGTAGGCCCTCAAATTTGAAACATAGGTACCTTAAAGTACATATTAAATCTTTGAATTCTCAGTTTGATCACCAGACTGACATGATGCAAATGGCGCGCTCACCAAAACGGCTACATTAACTGATATATCACTGAAAGTACGGATAACTGAATTTGATGGCAAAATGAGCTCTTTTGAAAACCGATCAAACGGATTGGTAGAGGCTTGAAATTTGAAACGTAGCTCATCATTTATACCAAAATTATCTTGGAACAAAAATTATGACATGACGCTTACTGTGGCAACTTTTACACTTGTGCGAAACAGGGCTCCAACTAGCTGTCGAAACAGGGACTTCCCAAAACACACAAACTGCAAATGGAATTAGCTATGAAAACTGAGCAAATGGATTCGTCAAGACCTGAAATTTTGCAAGATGACTCACATTAATGCATACAATTGAATCCATTTTGAATTTATCCATGACGATCAACAAGGCAAAAGATATAATCGCTCAAAGTAGGCTACTCAATAAAATCTGCATTTGTGCCTAAAATGCACTTTCAGCTCACCCCTCGAAATGGGTACCTCATAAACTTATCCAAATTGAATTCTGAAAGTTGCACATCAGTGAATAGGACAAATGAAAGGTGTGGGACATGAATCCCAAGCCTTACCCTCTGAAAATCAATTGGCTCTACTTTCCCTCTCTCCAACTAGGCCATTCAAACTGACTCATTCGGGTACTTTTCTGACATGCAGAGAATTTTTTTAAAATGGGCCTCTAAACTTGATTCAATTTTAATCAGTCCCAACAGGTCTGACTAAAAAAAATCGTTTCCAAGCAACGAACCTGTTGAGAATGCTCTGAAACATCAACTAGACACATTCTGCGTTTGAAAATTTGAGCAGAAAACCTTTTGAATTCATCACTTAACACAATATTTTTTATCCGGACCACTTGACTAGCCACTGAAACCAGTCTGAAAAACTGACCAAATCACCTTATTTAACCCCGGGAGTTGGCACACTGATAAAATGGTATACAAAGAATTTAGGGCATCCCATATTCTCAAAATGACAATTGAGGAAAAATATATTAACATTTGAAGTTGCCTACTCAGGCTTGTCTGTAACTGCACTTGTTAAATCAACCTGAGAGTCATACAAACACTGAGTTGCAAAAATATTAAACCTCCATTTCAAAGGCTTCCACTTGGAACGTTGGTACATCTGGATACTTTGAATAGGTGTGCAAGAGGGTTTATCCTAATTTGATCACATGTGTAAAATTTTGACTCTCAAAGTTGCCTTCCCTAAAAATTATGAACATGTTGATTTTGAAACCCTGAAAAAGTTAGTTTGAAACGGGCTTTGAAAAAATAGCAAATGATGAGATGGGAGGCTACCAATTGGTAAAATGATAGATAATATTGTAGATAATTCCAGGAAACCTTCACTTTGTATGCAATTCATTAGGGTCAACAAATATAGGCTACTTTATGCAGATTGTGCACAATCAACTTGCAAAACTAAACTTTTTGCAAATGGACTAGGCCTTGGAAACTCATCAAATGAACTCATGGGGCCAAGACAACTAACATAAGGCTTCAAAAAATTGTAGAGAATCATGGGAAACTATCTGTTCAACATAATATTCATTTGGTGCAAAGATACAATGCTTGAAAAAGGGTTCCTCAGAAAGGGTGAATAGCTGCAATCTGCAAACCTAGCTTTGGACCTTGAAACCAAGACTTCAAAAAATTATCAAAATAGATCCAAAGAAGCTACAAATAAACAAATGGCATCTCTTAAATGTTTCCAACACTTTCCCAAGAGGATTTTTCATGACGATTTAGGGGTGCAAAAATACAAGCTCTTAAAGTGAGCTACTTGGGCTAGCTTGCAAGGTACATTCTAAGTGCAAAAATCAAAATTTTGGACTAGGGCCTTCAAATTTTGACAAATTTTTTGAAGTCCCAACATGTTGCACTATTATCTTGCCAAGACTGATTCCTATTTGGTGTAAAGGACTCAATCGATCCTTGTAGTGACACCACTGGCTGAACTTTGTTAACCACACGGGCATCTACAACTCCATCATTTGTCACATTCTTATTTTTTGACCAAAATTTTAATTTTTAATTATTTGTGTTGCTGGTCGATCCAGTTTAATTGTGATTTTTTAAAACCCCTTGTTCTACAACACCTTTCTCACATTTTAGACCCTTTTTTGTGATCTCCTTGAAGGTGCTGAGTCATTGCATCTACAATGGATACTTGATATGAGGAATGAGATTTGTTGTCCTCGATTTTAGCGTGGCTAAAATCGAGAGGAAACCCTACGAAACTGGTCCATTTCATACCTTATGGTCTCCGGGAGAGCTTAATCGACTTGGTCGGTTAGTTCGTTTCGTTCTTTGATTTTCATTTTGATTGTTTTCCTTGTTTCTTAAGATTGCAGTTTTCCCTGCAACACAAACTTTAAAGTTTGAACTGCAGGATTCTCTTGGCCAAATACATTTCGGACTTTAAAGTCCGGTGTGTATTTGTAGGCTTCTTTGCCTGTAGTCCGGACTTTAAAGTCCGAACTGCAGGAGGTATTTGCCTGCAGTTCGGATTTTAAAGTCCGAACTGCATGTGGTCTTAGATTGCAGTTCGGGTTTTAAAGTCCGAACTGCAGTTTGTTTTAGCCTGTAGTTCGGGTTTTAAAGTCCGAACTGCAGTTTGTTTTAGCCTACAGTTTGGACTTTAAAACCTGAACTGCAGGGGGTTTGACCTCACTTCCATGTCGGACTTTAAAGTTCGATGTGTAATGTTTTGGTTCTTTCCCTGCAGATCGGACTTTAAAGTACGACCTGCATGCAGTTCTTTTCCTGCAGAGCGGACTTTAAAGTCTGACCTACAGGGACTTTTCCCTTGCACATCGAACTTTAAAGTCCGATGTGCAGTTTAGCAAGATGGAAGTTGCATGTCGAACATTAAAGTTTGACTTGTAAGGAGTCTTTTCCTGCATGATTATTTTTATTTCAATTCGCCAAGGTCCTTGTGCAGGTCGGGGAATTTTTCCCAACCTGTAAGTTAAGGTTTGCCCTTCTCACATATCAGACTTTAAAGTCCGATATGAAATCTTTGATTGATTTTCTTTGCACATCGGACTTTAAAGTTCGATGTGCGAATTTTGAGTTTCCTTCCCAAGTTGCAGATCAGACTTTAAATTCTGACATGCAGTTGCTTGTCAAGTTTTTCCCTTGCAGGTCGGACTTTAAAGTCCGACCTACATATGATGTTGTTTGAATGTGCAATTCGGACTTTAAAGTCCAACCTGCATGTTTTTTCCATTTTGTCTCCTAAGTCATTTCTGACTCCTTTTTCTTGTTCTGATTGATGAAATTTGGTCATCCGATGGTGATCATTTTCAAAACACTAATGATCCATGTTGAAATGTTCGAGCCCTCTCCCAGCAAATCAACAAAGAAAAGAAGACGCGCTAATGAGATTGTTGATATGGCGCTAGACAAAGCTAAGATGCAAGTTGCTTTAGCTCGGTTTGAATAATTTCAAAAATCCAATGCGGAGAAAGATGAATAAAGTGTCCTCTTTTTGACACTTTCTTTTCATGTAGTTGCATTGTTAGATGCTGCAAGTTTTCTCGCAGCTACATATTTTCTTTTTGCTGAAGTTGTAGTCAAGTGGGACTGTGTAGTTGAATTAGTCAACTGTGCCCACATTTTTCTCCAACATTTTCCTATATAAGGAAGACCCTCATTTGTAAATAAGGATCTTTTTTGCAATGCAACAAAATTCTGCCAGTTTGTATATGCACTCTAAGACTTTGAGTTTAGATGTAAATCAGATTGCTTTCAATAAAAGAGGCAAGTTGTGTTGAGCCTTTGTGCCAATTCAAGTTTTTATGTGACGACATTTTCTAGAGTTGATTGTGAATTTTGTTCTGTTGTGAAAGAGGGATTTAAATGCAATCTTGCAGACTTTGAGCTACTAATTGTATTTAGAGTTATATGTTTGGTTTTCAGTTTTGGTCTTGTGGACTTTGAGCTACTTATCATATCTGAAACTAGTGTGGAAAGCTAAAGTGGGAAGATAGCTTGTAGAATTTATGCTGCTTCTATTTTTAAGACTTGTGCATGTGAGTTGAAGGGCATCATGTAGTTAGACTTTGAGCTGCTACATATTGTGCTTAGTTAGCAGAAAATCATCTAAAAAGGTTGATAGGAGAATAGATAGTTGAAGACTGTGAGCTTTCTTTCTGTTTTCTCGTCCTGGGGAAGTGACAGAGGTCTTTGTGCCTTCATGGAAACTTTGCTTCCCTTTATGTTCCAAAAATCCTACAAAGAAGTCTCATTTCTGTATTTGTTGTTATTTATTTCCAGTTGCTACTACTTTTCTGTGAAAAGAAAAAAGTATAGTTTTTCTTGAAAGAAGAAGAAAGACTGTTGTCCCACTCATATTAGATTAGTTTAGTTTGTAGATAGGGGGAGCCTTCCTTTAATTAGGAGAGTTTTACTCACACACTGTGGTTGAAGCCACAATTTTGTATATTTTCCCAAGTGTACAAAATTTTCAACCAACAGTTTTTGGTGACTCTGCTGGGGATACGATACACATCCAAAAGCCTCATGCTTTTGGTTGAAGTATACCAGTATCCTATTCATTGTAATTTCATTCCCTATAATTTATCAAAATTTCACCAAGGATATTTAAAATGGTAGCTCAAGGTCTTTGGGGGAATGCTTTTGATCCGTTGAACCTGACTCCACCCTTACATGTTCTTCCTAATGGTTCACAGAAGAACTTTCCCAAGTTTTTGGGTGATGGTGCTCAACATCCTAATGAACACATCGCTACATTTTATATTGCGTGTGGTGTTTTAGGAGTTGAGCATGAAGATATATCTGTAAGGTTATTTATTGAAACCTTACAAGGTGTAGCTGCTGATTGGTTTTACCATTTGCCAAATAATTGTATCACAGATTGGGCTAGCCTCAAAACAAGGTTTGAGGCAAGGTTCAAACCTACAGAAGATGAGCATGCGCTCTTGGCACAATTGACTCAAATGAAGAAATAACCGCAAGAGTCTATGCGGGAATTTGTTACTAAATTCAACAAGCTACATAACCGCATCCTAGTTGTTTCTCAGCCTAACACTTCAAATTTGAAGTGCTTCTTCATGAATGCTCAGTCACCTGAGGTGAGTTTCTTGTTGAGAAGAGTAGTTCCAAGAGACCTTGCAGCTGCACAAACCTTAGCAGTTGAGGTTGAAGATGATCTTATCCTTGCGGGTAAGATAAAGATAGAGTCAAATGGGTCCAAAGAAAACTCTTCTTTGGGATCATGGTCTACGAAGAGAGTAGATACCATGGTGCAAAGGTTGGCTAATGAGTTGCTTGCCCTGAAAAAGCAAATAGCTCAAGGTTTATTTTCTTCCTCTTATGAAGACATTCCTAGGAGGCCATATCCAAATACTGCTCCTAGTTATGTAGCTAGAAATCAATACAAGCTTCCTTTGCCACCAGAAGGGCTTGCACTTGAGCTACCATCAACAAATGCAGCAATGGAGGACTCTAAATCTGAACAAAGTGATCTTGCTGGTCTATTGCAAGAGGAGGAAGTAGACATAGCTGGCGACTCTCAAATTTGGTTTATGCAGTTCCAGAAAGCTATTGAACAAAAAGAAATGACCATGCCAGGTACCATGGAGGAGGACAATCACATCATGAGATGTGAAAAGGTGAACATGCATGAAGATCCCAGTCAAGTTGAAATGAATGCTTTCATGCTCCAAGGTCATGAACTTGGACGCATCTTGCATAAGAGACCTACCCCAAAACTTGATGAAGATCTTTTCATGAGCACTATAGAAGAGTTTTGTTGAAGTCTTGTTGATGATTCTCTCCAATCAAAAGTTTGTGAACAACCTACTAAGTCATACAATGCAATCATGTTTTCATCTGAATCACATGAAGAAGATCATTATGTTCAGTATGAGGTTGTTACGGTTGAAAAACCAGTTGTTCAAGTTGTAGCTAGTAAGAAGGTTTTAGTCTTTGTATGATCAAGAAGATGTCCAATCAAACATCTTTCTTGGTTGGAGGCTAATGGAAAGCAAGAGGTCCCACTTGTACATGAGCTAGAGGATATACTTGAGAAAGAAGCCAAAAAAGGTATATTCAGCTAAGCAAGAGCAGTCCGGTTTCAAAACTCTACCTTGGGGCAGTAGCACATATGATTCACCCCAAGAGGAAGGTGGATTTGTTCATCTCCTCCAAGGAGTGTTGCATCAAGTCCTGGTACACTTGTCTATGCTCCATCTATACAAAGTTTCTTATGATCATGCAAGGCATTGCAAGCTACTGAAAAAAGGAAGCTATTTTGGAAAGCCCGTGAATGGTTTCATTTAGGAAGGTTTCAATTGTCAGTTAGTTTAGGTTAAGTTAGTTTTCTTTTCAATAAGTGTAGTTGCACAAGTCTGTGTCTTTCTTTTTAGTAAGTTATTTTGCATCTTAGTCCTTTTTATCGCCTGACTCTATAGCCTAATGGATACAGGAACTCGGAGTTCTGGATTCTACAAGCTTCAAGTGGTGTAGCTTGTTCCCCAGTCAGAGCCAGCTATTGTCCTTGATTTTAGCGCGGCTAAAATCGAGAGACAACCCTATGAAACTGGTCCATTTCATACCTTATGGTCTCCGAGAGAGCTTAATCGACTTGGTTGGTCAGTTCATTTTGTTCTTTGCTTTTCATTTTGATTATTTTCCTTATTTCTTAAGATTGCAGTTTTTCCTACAGTACGGACTTTAAAGTCCAAACTGCAGGATTCTCTTGGCCAAATACATTTCGGACTTTAAAGTCTAGTGTGTATTTGCAGGCTTCTTTGCCTGCAGTCCGGACTTTAAAGTTTGAACTGGAGGAGGTCTTTGCCTGCAGTTCAAATTTTAAGGTTTGAACTGCATGTGGTCTCAGATTGTAGTTCGGGTTTTAAAGTCCAAACTACAGTTTGTTTTAGCCTATAGTTCGGGTTTTAAAGTCTGAACTGCAGTTTGTTTTAGCCTGCAGTTCGGACTTTAAAACCCGAACTGCAGGGGGTTTGACCTCACTTGCATGTTGGACTTTAAAGTCCGATGTGCAATGTTTTGGTTCTTTCCCTGCAGGTCGGACTGCATGCAGTTCTTTTCCTACAGAGCGGACTTTAAAGTCCAACCTGCAGGGACTTTTCCCTTGATGTGCAATTTAGCAAGATGGAAGTTGCATGTCGGACTTTAAAGTTTGACTTGCAAGGAGTCTTTTCTTGCATGATTATTTTTGTTTCAATTTGCCAAGGTCCTTGTGCAAGTCGGGAAATTTTTCCCGACCTGCAGGTCTAAGTGCAGGTCGGGGAATTTTCCTCGACCTACAAGTTAAGGTTTGCCCTTCTTGCATATCGAACTTTAAAGTCCGATATGCAATCTTTGATTGATTTTCTTTGCACATCGGACTTTAAAGTCCGATGTGCGAATTTTGAGTTTCCTTCCCAAGTTGCAGATCGGACTTTAAAGTCCGACATGCAATTGCTTGTCAAGTTTTTCCCTTGCTGGTCGGACTTTAAAGTCTGACCTGTGTATGATGTTGTTTGAACGTGCAGTTTGGACTTTAAAGTCCGACCTGCATGTTTTTCCCATTTTGTCTCCTAAGTCATTTCTGACTCCTTTTTCTTGTTCTGATTGATGAAATTTGGTCATCTGATGGTGATCATTTTCAAAACACTAATGATCCATGTTGAAATGTCTGAGTCCTCTCCTAGTAAATCGACAAAGAAAAGAAGATGCGCTGATGAGATTGTTGATATGGTGCTAGACAAAGCTAAGATGCAAGTTGCTTTAGCTCGGTTTGAAGAATTTCAGAAATCCAATGAGGAGAAAGATGAATAAAGTGTCCTCTTTTTGACACTTTCTTTTCATGTAGTTGCATTGTTAGATGCTACAAGTTTTCTCGTAGCTATATATTTTCTTTCTGCTGAAGTTGTAGTCAAGTGGGACTGTGCAGTTGAATTAGTCAACTGTGCCCACATTTTTCTCCAACATTTTCCTATATAAGGAAGACCCTCATTTGTAAATAAGGATCTTTTTTGCAATGCAACAAAATTCTGCCAGTTTGTATATGCACTCTAAGACTTTGAGTTTAGATGTAAATCAGATTGCTTTCAATAAAAGAGGCAAGTTGTGTTGAGCCTTTGTGCCAATTCAAGTTTTTATGTGACGACATTTTCTAGAGTTGATTGTGAATTTTGTTCTATTGTGAAAGAGGGATTTAAATGCAATCTTGCAGACTTTGAGCTACTAATTGTATTTAGAGTTATATGTTTGGTTTTCAGTTTTGGTCTTGTGGACTTTGAGCTGCTTATCATATCTAAAACTAGTGTGGAAAGCTAAAGTGGGAAGATAGCTTGTAGAATTTATGCTGCTTCTATTTTTAAGACTTGTGCATGTGAGTTGAAGGGCATCATGTAGTTAGACTTTGAGCTGCTACATATTGTGCTTAGTTAGCAGAAAATCATCTAAAAAGGTTGATAGGAGAATAAATAGTTGAGGACTGTGAGCTTTCTTTCTATTTTCCCATCTCGGGGAAGTGACGGAGGTCTTTGTGCCTTCATGGAAACTTTGCTTCCCTTTATGTTCCAAAAATCCTACAAAGAAGTTTCATTTCTGTATTTGTTGTTATTTATTTCCAGTTGCTACTACTTTTCTGTGAAGAGAAAAAAGTATAATTTTTCTTGAAAGAAGAAGAAAGACTATTGTCCCACTCATATTAGATTAGTTTAGTTTGTAGATAGGGGGAGCCTTCCCTTAATTAGGAGAGTTTTACTCACACACTGTGGTTGAAGCCACAATTTTGTATATTTCCTCAAGTGTACAAAATTTTCAACCAATAAGATTCTTGAAAAAGATGTCGACCTGTTCAACTTGTGGTATATGACTAAGGCATCTGCAGTACAAGGATCTCCATCTTTGTAAAAATGCAGTGAATATCTCGCCTTCCCTTTGTTTGGTAGCACATAAATCCATTAGAGTAATTGGATTATGTATATTATGTGATAAGTTTGTTATAAACTGCTCTGTTAGCTCTCCCTATAAGACAATCTTCGGTGGGAGGTGTGAAAACCACTCTAGTGTTGTTCCTCCAATACTTTTGGGAAATAGGTGCATCAAGTATGTGTCTTCATGGGCTACTTCAATACATGCAGTAAAGAATTCCCTATCATGATCTCAAGGATCACCCTTTCCTCTATATTTGTCAAACTTGGGAGTTTCAAAATGTGGTGGAAAGGGTGGCATATATAAGGTTCTATTAAAGGGATAAGGACGAAGGTCCTCCATGGTTCATCTTTTCTTTTCATTGCACGTTTGAATATTTGTCATATGTCTTTGGAGGTTTTGACCTTGCTAAGCCAATATCTCTATCTAGGTAAAAGGTGTGTTTGTTGCACATGTATTCCCCACAAAAGGATTGGTGCTCAACTATACTGGGGATTGCTGGAACATTGACAGATTATGCAACGGTGTAGTATGACTTCCATTGGGCATTGTGAAGTAGGTAAATTGGGTCCCGACATTAGGATGACTTTATCCGTATATCCCAATGGAGCCCTGATTCAAAACCTAACCACTATAAGTAAATCCCACAGAAACTGATATTGCTAATTGAGAGGTACTTGTGGGAATAGTATTCTGAAGTGCACTTGTTTGAGTTTCTGCAAATGGATTTGAGACATTTGATGTGAGTTGTGAGGTAACATTTGAGGTTGTTTGGGATAAGTGGATAGTGAAAAATAACAATATTGAAAGACTAACAAGGATTCAACCACAAAACCCTAGCCTAACAATGAAAGCATTCCACCATACACAAATCAAGATACCTAAGACCATGTAAATCAACAACAATAAACCAAAATATACCATTCACATGTCTAGTAGGGTTTCAATCTTCATTTCTTTCTATATCCATTGATCTTGTTTGACATATTTGCTCTCAGATTTAATGTGTATACAAGAGCTCAAAAAAGAAGAAAAATTTGGTTGATAGCTTGGTTGCAAGAAGGCTTGATTGCATCGTTAGGGTTGATAATGAAGGAAGAATCCTCTTATATAGAAGACACTATAGGAAATGAAGGGATAATATTAAGAGGTGTAAAGATAAATGGTCGGCTAAGATTAGAGGGTAGGTAGAGGAAATAATTAATTGATACAGGGGGTAGGTAAGAGAAGAATTAAGAGATGAGTGACATGTGTCATGGGTAGAAAAGGCTAATGAATTAATTAAATACACAATGATTTATTTAATTAATAGAGGAAGTGGGATCAATTAAATAAATAAAAGTATTTATTTAATTTAAGAAAAGGACAATTTAAGTAAATAAAAGTAAGAAACGTTGTATTAGTTTATCTTATCTTCTTTGAGCCAACGCGACAAGCTGCATTGTCTCAAAGAGGGGCAAAATGTAGACACCTAAAATTGTTCTATCTAATTAAATAAATATTGGAAATTTTGTGCAGAAGCCATCATGACTTGGGTTGTTGCCACTTGTGTTTTTGGAGGTGCATCGTGAGTTGAACTTGAACATGTAGCTTGTGTTTGTGTCGAGTTCAATGTTTGATTCAAATTACAGTTCAAAGTTACCCCTGGTGACAATATTGTTGAAATGTCAAAATTTGGGGGTAACTTGGCTCTATTCTGAATCAAAAGAGAAACATATATGTACCTATCATGATTAATGAGTGCATTGAGAACCATGAGGACTTGGGCATATTGTTGGGCACCCTCAAGTTCTTCTTGAGTCAAGTTTCACTGGATTTCTTTGATTGAAGGCATGTTTTTTATGTTGGTTGGCAGTGTTGCAGCTCTTTAGGGCTATGTGTGTTGATAGGTTGATAAGTCCATGTTCCACATGGGATTAACAAAAGGTTCACTATTCAGGCCCATCTTATTTTTATCCCTTTATGATATTGTTAAGGGCATGAATGATTCCTAAGACAACTTAGAGAATGCAAGACCTATCACAAGCTATGTTGCAATTAGGATGAAAATACAAGACTCTTGAAAGACTATGTAGGGAATTTACCTTGACACTCTACTAAGGATTGGAACAAGGAGGTTGAGGATTGGGAAGAGGAGGTGGTTGTTGTTGTTGCAATCTAAGTCTTTCAATCCTTTGTTGAATGATTTAACTTTAAGTTTCTCTTTGGATTCATACTTATTTTCTTATTTCCTCATCTATGACAAACTTGACTCCTCTATACTGGGGGTCACTTGTTCTTAGCTTCCACGCAAGGTTATCACTTGACGGTAATGATTTCTCCTTGATCATCATTTGGACCAAGATTGGGTTGCTCAAATGGGAAGAAACCATCACCACATAAGACCATTGCAACACATGCTATGGATACTCCCTAAAGAAAATGCAAATGTAGCTAAAGGAGGCTCAATCTATTGACCAAGTGATAGGAACTGTTCCAAAGATGTTAAGAGTTTGTTGATGACCCAAATTGGAATTTTGGAAAGCAATTATCTATGCTAGAATAATGAGCAAGGGAACTAGGATTGATATGATGATTTACTAAAAGTTGAGGTCTCTTGGACTAAATAAAATTTTGGGAGAATGTTTGGAACTGATGTAGATTAAGACTAATCAAGGAGAATATGAGAACTAAGGATGGATTATGCAAAATGAAGACTAAGTTTAGAATGTGAAACCCAATGCAAGGCATACTAGGTAATGAATTATGCAAGGATAATATGAGGACTAAGGATGGACTATGCAAAATGAAGACTAATGATTTGGAACCAACCTATGATTGCTAAAGGCATAAATAAGAAACTTTGTTTTGGGAATCTAGGACCTTATTTGACAATTTGATACTAATTGAGTTTATTGTTTGAGTGACCTTGTTTGAGCATAATCTTGTGTTTCAAGGGATTTTGCAAACACAACATATAGAGATGAAAGATAGCATGGCCAACTGAATTTGTTTTGACACTTCTGAAAATTAGTTATATGAGCAAAAGGGCCTAAATGGACCCAAAAAGAGTGAATCTTACTAGTTTAAAACATAAAAAAAATTAAAGACATGAGTAAAGAATTTACAACCTAGGTTGGGAATGGGAACCATTCGATGGGGCCTCTAAAATAAAATACCTCATACAAGATGGACAGATAGAGATTATAGCAGCATTGGCTCCCCTACCACTACACTCACTTCTAGGGCATACCAGATTCTCTTACCTTGAATATCCAGAGATATTATAACCGGAGAATTATTGTCTCATCAAGATGGGCACATGAGAGGTATCTATAGGGTAGGCTTCACACTCCTTGAACCGTTAAATATTGGATTTTTGGTCAATTAAAATAATTGTCTCATAGTATAGTTCTAAGGGATCACCAATCCAATGATGGATTCTTGAAGAAAGCCACTTAAGAATTTAACTAAGCCTATAGGTGAAAAGGGTTCCTCCACATACATTTAATTCACTCAGTGTTCCAGCTGCCTGACCAACATATTTATATAGCAGTATGGAAAACCCACTTAGGATCATGTTGGGAGAGTCGATATCCCCATTGTGTCCTAATTCAAGATACCTTTGTGGGGTGATGAAATCCTCGATCAAAGATATCCCTCACTACTAAAATAAAAGCGAGTGTCATTGTCACTTTTCCCTATCTCCCAAGACCTTGAAAGTGGGTCAAAAGGTACTTCATGCAACTGTGGACCAATCCAATGAAATGAGAAAGCACTCCAAACATGGGAAATAACAGTTCATTAACCTTAGATAATTTCAATGTGTGATCTAATCTAAGCATAAAACAAATCCACGTCCATTTTTTAAAACCCAAACTGAAATGTGAATTGTATACATAGGTTTATTTTAGAGCACCGAAACCAAATTTGAGTAAAAATGGAAATTAAAAAAGGACACCCTACAATCGACAAGTTAGCAGTTTCAATGATAATATTCGACCTGATCGTTTCTTCCCTATTCTTCCTGCCACACGCTACAGACAAGTTGTTACAACCACAAATTGTTAGGATTACCAAAGACACTGAGAGGGGGGGGTGAATCAATATCTAACCGGTTTATAGATTTTTTGATCTTATTAAACAAATTGCATTCCAAAACAGTGTACTGGTAAACCATAATTAATGCAGTAAATAAGAATAATAAGGACAACATAGAAAGCACACCATAACACAATATTTTAACAAGGAAAACTAGTGTGGGAAAAACCTCGGTGGTATTTGTGACCCACAATATTCACTCATTGGCCAATAAATGAATATTACTTACAATAGGGACCTGCACATGCAGGAAGGCCAACTGCCTAAAGCTCACTACTTAATTACAAAAGGAAGTCTCACTGACTTACAAAATGGATTATGCAAATCCAATATAATGTACTACTTTGGTTCAGCATCTGCTATGCTAGGTTCAGTACCAGTTTAAGCTCATACAATAACCATAAACCTTACTCCAAAATCTGTCTTTATATTCGCATAATACTTCTGCAATAATCTGACCATGTTTGATCTTAAATGATCTACAAGATCTCATACTTATATATGAGTCCTATTTCAATTTTCCTTGTTGGATTACCAAAAGATATTACAATTAAATAAAAAATATAATAAACAAAATCTTGTCGCCTGGGGTGCCGGTAATCATCTTTGCCGCTATCGGTAATCTAACTATCGGTGTCGGTGCCATAGGATTGCAAGGTTTCCATCAATGATAATACCTTCAATCACCTACAATTTCTCATTGGAGTGTGCATTTTCCAACAATCTCCCCCTTTGACATTGATGGCAACACTCATGAGAAAAAGTCAAAATTGTATCCAAAATGTGTTGTCCAAAAATCTTACCAAAACTGCCTTACCAAAACCGTGTGCTCACCAAAACTGTGTGCTCCCCCTGAGCAGATGATCTCTAAGTCATTTGGATTTTTCTCATTCCTACTACTCCCCATTTGACATCAGTGACAAATGTTGTCAAAAATGTCAACTAAGTGTAGTTCTCAGCTGGATCCCTGTAACCAGTGGGTTATAATCTGAAATATGTCTGCCAGTACAAAGTTTAAGCTGTTAGTGAACCTTTCACTGTCTTTTAATGCTACCTCTGTCCTTTGGATGGTACTGGTGAGTATGTGCATTTGCTCTTCCGGTATCTTAAGTCCTTGAACAAGTGCCTCTGATATCTCTTTTCTCAAAGAGATGAGGATGTCAAGTTTTGGACCATGTCTACATTTCAGTTCCTTAGCCTTGTATTGTATTCTTTCCTTTTTCTTTTCCAAAATTTCAAGTTTTTCCTCAAAACCTGCTATCTCCTACTCTATTACCGATATAGGTTCTGATGAACCAATGAGATTGTCAGCTATATCATTTATTTCTATCTGTACCATTCTGATCTCCTTGTCTATATCTACTGTCAAAATATTTGTCTTACATGTGTCTCTATACAACTCCTTAAATTCCGTTAAAGTTTTGTTTAGTGCTGATAGGAGGGTGTCAATGTGTTCCGTGCACTTCTTTATTGTCTCATCAAAGAATTTTTATTTTTCCTTAATCATTTTCTCATTGAAAGTCTCCTCATTAATCTGATCAACTGTCAAAAGACTGCCGGTGATATATTTAGACAATGTGTCTAGTTGACTCAAAGAATCTTTATTTTCCACATTGCACTTGGGTGCAATCAATTTCAATAAAGGAATTGTGTCATCTTCTTGATGGAATCCAATAATACCTATGTTACATTTGTTGGTCTGAATTCTATCATGGAAGAACCAGAAGATTGTCCAACTACCTTAACAATATGCAATCTTCCCATGTGAGTGACCTCTTTTCTTGAGTTGACCTCTGATAGGTCAGTATGTGTCTGCATCTCTACTAGCAAAGGTTTGGGTTTCTCAGCTGTTGTTAGTGGCACTGTCTCTGTCTCAACCTTTTTCTCTTCATGTTTCTCAGAATGTACCTCTGTCAGTTTTTCTGTGCTTTCCATTGTCGGTTTCCCTGATTGTGTCTCAGTATTATCTACCGGTTTCTTTGTATGTAACTCTGAACTATCTACTATCGGTATCTCAACAGATTTTGTTGTATTATTAGTAGCCGGTTGCTCTAATTTAGTAGGTTTTTCAGTGTGTACATCAATGGTATCTGTCTTTCCAGTATCCAGGGGATTAGTTGATTGTTCAGTGTGTGTTTCAGTCCCAATCTCAACATTTCCAACTATATCCTCAATATGTGTCTCAATAGTAATATCCTCAGTCGGTGGCTCAGTTGCCACATCATTCTTCTCAACGATTTCCTTATCAACCACAATGTTTACTTCATGTGTGTCAATATTCATTGTAAATAATACCTCTGAATTAGGATTGGTGTCTTCATGTGTTGTCTCCATACTCTCAACATTATCTGTTACTGATGGTGTATCAACAGTTTCAATTGGTGGAGTATCAGAAGGAGCTGGGGGCAAGTTATCTATTACTTTTATGCTCGGAGGACCACCTACCTTGCCTTTACCTTTATCCTTTTCCTTTTGATAGACTCTGAAAGTCTTTGGTCATTTAAGTTCTTCTTGCTTTCCTTTTCCACAAAGAAAATATCCCATTTGTCTATTGTTTCTTTAGTGATCTCATTCACTCTGCCAGCCATTAGAGCTACATGTTTGTGACTAGTGGAAAATACTGTCTGGTTTGCCTCACTTATCAATTCATCAATTTCTTCTGCTGATTTTACTGGGTGAACTGCAAGTAATTTTTCTACCTTTATCTTCTTGTCTAGTTCCACAATTGCCAACCTTTTTGCATCTAATCTTCTGTACAAGTCACTTGGCAAGTCATCTAAAACTTCTATCAAGAATTTCTTGTAAATGTCTAAGTGTAAAATAACATTGTTTTCTATACTTTCCTTTTCCTCATTTGTAAAAGTACTATACAACTTGCTAACATTTGACAAGTTTCCATCTTCAATTATTTCATTCAAGAGATTTTCAGGTGGAGGGATAACTTATTTTTCCTTCTTCTTCCTTGGTGTTATTTTCTTTGTCAAAGGCCTTACAGCCTATTGTTTTCTTCTTGTTCTCCTGGGTGTAGAAGCGGGTACCGGTGAAGGTTTCCTTTTTATTTATACTCTCTGAAACTCTGCTAGTATTTCACTGTCAGAGGAGATACCAACTGGTGAAAGATGTGTTTCTGGTTGTAATCCTTCTAAGTCACTCTCCTTGATACCAGTCATATTCAGTATGTTTTCCTTAATCTCTTTTGCTTGTCTTGTTGATTTTCTAATTGTTTGTTCTGTTTTCTTTATTCGTTTATGTGATTGAACTTTGCTTTCAATAGTTTCTGCATTTCCAAATACTTCTTCTGCTGGTTCTCTAGGGTCTTCAAGGAGGGATTTAGCACATGTTTCTATTATGTTCACATCTGCCTCATAACCCATTTTAGTTACCCAAATTATTCTAAGAACCACTGCCTCCATCCAGATTTCATCCTTCTTTATAACAAAGCATATTTCCTTTTGGTATTTGTCAACTATGGATTGAGATAGTCTTTCCCTAATCTTCATTCTAGCCTTTAGTACTTAAAAGCATTCAATTATGTTCTTCTCGCTATCATCTCCCATGTTGTTAAAGATATCCAAAAGTTGTTTTCCTACCGGTATGTCAAAACCAAATTCTTTTCTACCTATACCAAGAACTTCTTTAGTGATGTATAGCAATAGACATACAAGTAAGTTACCAAATCTGAATGTGCCTTTCTTTTCTCCTTTGATTTTCTTCAAACTATCAATCAATTCATCTTTTAACCATTCACATATGTCAATCTTTGCATTATTGTTTACCATGTCATAAGCACTCTTGATACATAAACTAGAAATAGAGTTTAATCTGTTGGCATGTATTGTCTTGTATCCTAGAATCATGCTAATGAATCTTACATTAATATCCTTTACATCATTTATTCTCAAGGATCTGCTATCATGGGTTGCACCGGTTAGGGTCATCAAAGTGTTGTTAGAGACCTTCTTTCCTTTTTCTGGTCTGCTATCGGTGGAAGGTAAGCCAGTCACTGCCCTAACTGCTTCTTTTGTAATCTTATGGATGGAATCTAGCCAAAAGAACTCCCCATGAACTCTGCTAAGAACAATTCTTATAACTTCCTTGGGAAAATTAGGAATGCTAAGTATCTCCACAAAACCTAGGGTTTCAATTATCTTGTGTTCCGATTTCACATTACCATTTTCATCACAAATTATAGTCCTATACATGTTCATAACTCATCACCACCAAGTTCTTCAATATGATAATGTATGTATATCCTAGGGTCTTCATCATAAGCAACTCCTTTGGGTATTTTAGAAAATGCTCCTAGGGTATCATCCTGCTTCACAACTTCGGGTATGATTTTAAATACGGGCCTAGGGCGTTTAACCACTTCAATTACAGTAGGGTTTGAAATCAATTCAGGTGCAGAGGTGGAAGCCATTGTATAAATACCTTAAGCTGCCTTAAGGTTTGAATGCTTGAATGATTTTGCTTCACTTCTCATTGTGGATGCCTTCGCTTGGGTTTTTCATGCTCTAAGGAAGTTTGAATGCTTAGTGAGTGAAAAGAGTGAAAAACACTTGCTTTATAATGTCATTTCCTTCAACTACCATAATAAATGCCTGTCGGTTAAGTGAAAACTTAACTCATCTACCGGTAAAGAAGCATTTCATCTTCTTACCATCAACCGAGGGTAAACTAGCATGTTTTCAATTAGATGCCATACCCCCAAAGGATTTCCTTTTAGTTATATGAAGAATCTCCTGCCAATGGAGTGATACTTTGTTCTACCGGTGAAGGAATAGCCTCATCAACATTTTGATCTCTCTTTCTAATCCATTGTTTTGAAAATTCTTTCTTTACCTCATCAACCTTTTCTTTACCTTTCAAACTGGGTCCTTTGTTATTTGTCGGTGATGCCTTACTTCTACAAAATTTTGAAATATGTCCAATCTTGTTACAAGCATAACAAGTCACATTATTTTTTTGAATAGCTTTTCCATATCCTATGCCAATATGTGTTCTGCATTGATTAGATAAGTGTCCAAATCTTTCACAAACATAACATCTTACATTCATTTTGCAATTTTCTGAATTATGACCAATTTTGTTACATTTAGAACATTGACCGATGGGTGCATTAGTGTTCTAATAGTTTCTAAATCTACATTGATTTTATCTATGACCATACTTGTTACAGTTAAAGCATTCCCCATTAAATTTGTATGCATTAGGTTGTCTTGCCGGTTTACTGTGATCATGATTGTTTGCAGTACTAGAGCTTTCACCAACTTCAAAGCCAAGACCATTAGTATCTCCATTAGGTTTTTGATTTTTTAGCGTGTCATCAAGTTCTTCTGAACTTTTCTTGAATTTCTCCTTATGTTGATTTGCAATAGCCAACTCATTTTCCAAGAAATCTTTGTCTCATGAGTTCAGTTTTATCATGTTCCAAGTGAATTTGATCTATCTTCAACATATCATTTTCATGATTGAGTCTTAGATTCACATTTATAGCGTCATTGATTCTTCTAGCCAAGTCATCTTTATTCTTCTTTCTGTCTTCAATGTCTTTACAAAATCTCATAGTCATATCTCGCATTTCATTCCTCAAGGTCATATTTTCTTGTTTCATCTTGCCTACAAGATCATTAAGAGTTTCTTTTTCATTATCATCTTTCTACATCTTCTCATGAAGTTCTCTTCTTTTATTCCAGGAAATAGTATAATTCTCCTGAAGTCCTTGAATGATTTCCTATGCAGCCTTCAGATCATCTTCAAGTTTGATATTCTTCAACTTTTATGCATCATAATCTGCAAGAGCTGTTTCCAATTGCTTTCTCAAATTATCCATCTGTACCGGTGTCAGAATCTCCCTCAAGCTATTAGGCTTTTGAAAAAAGAGGACCAGACTCTGATACCAATTGTTAGGATTCCCAAAGATACTGAGAGGGGGGGGGGAGTGAATCAGTATCTAACTGGTTTACAGATTTTCTGATCTTATTAAATGAATTGCATTCCAAAACAGTGTACCGGTAAACCAAAATTAATGCAGTAAATAAGAACAATGAGCACAACATAGAAAGAACACCATAACTCAATATTTTAATGAGGAAACCCGGTGTGGAAAAACCTCGGTAAGATTTGTGACCCACAATATTCACTCACTGACCAATAAATGAATATTACTTACAATAGGGGCCTGCACATGCAAGAAGACCAACTGCCTAAAGCTCACTACTTAATTACAAAAGGAAGTCTCACTGACTTACAAAATGGATTATGCAAATCCAATATAATGTACTGCTTTGGTTCAGCATCTGCTATGCTAGGTTCAGTACCGGTTTAAGCTCATACAATAACCATAAACTTTACTCCAAAATCTGCCTTTATATTCGCATATTACTTCTGCAATAATCTGACCATGTTCGCATCTTAAATGATCAACAAGATCTCATACTTATATATGAGTCCTATTACAATTCACCTTGTCGGCTTACAAAAAGATATTACAATTAAATACAAAATGTAATAAACAAAATCCTGTTGGCTGGGGTGCTGGTAATCATCTTTGCCACTGTCGATAAACTAACTGTCGGTGTAGAGTCTGTCAATGTCGATGCCATAGGATTGCAAGGTTTCCGTCAATGACAATACCTTCAATCACATACAATTTCTCATTAGAGTGTGCATTTTCTGATGCAGACCATCATGAAAAACCCTTCAAGAACCCCAAATCAACATGGAGTTTCAATCTCAACACAACATCTTCACTTGTATTAGAGGCATAATCTGATCATAATCATTATTCTACAATCGAAAACAATATAAATATCAACCAACAAATACAATATCAAATCTATCATATCATTTTACAACCCTTTGAACATTAATCAAGACCAAAACAATGCATTATGCTGTCCCAGTTAATGATAGTTTGATATACCCGTACTCAGTTATTAATAACTTTAAAATCTGAGCATATTTGGAAGATCGCTTTAGTGAGACTATAGAAAAATAGGTTTCTAAAACCATATCCAAAATTGAGAACGATCCAACAGTGCAATAAAACGTTATTATCTCTGCACCGAGACCAATTTTGATTGTCATAAATCTGGAAAATGTATGCTTGCTGCCTGCTAGAGCATCATATTTCACAACAAATACTTAACCAAACTAAAACAATACCATAATCAAATGAAATCCCTCTGAGTCTACTTTCATAATATTCAAGTCATTAATTTTTCCAATGGTGAAATCACAAGATAAGTACAAACCCTTTCCAGCAACTTCATTTAAGACAGTTTAAAACCAGTTTTCACATAAATCTTCATAACTTCCACAAATAAAAACCAAAATGCCTCAAACCAAAGGGAAAAGAAATATGATTTACATATATTTCCAATAAGTCTATTTAGAGGTCTTAATAATATCATATGAGTTCATACCATACGCTGCAATGTGACTGTTCTCAAGAAGTATCAAATCTGCAATTAACAACTTTCACCAAAACTTCCATATCTTCTTCATTATTAAACATAATAACTCCAAAAAAAAAGGAAAAGAAAGGTAATTAACCTATCTAACTATTCATTATACATATGCAAAGGTTTCCAGGCCATACATGGTCGTACAAGGCCTGGAACCAACACAAAAACTGGAAAGCCAATCAAAATAACAATAGTAGAATGCACCAAAATGTATCCAAAATGTTCTCCTTTCTTCTCTATTCTTCCAATAATCATTTGGTTCAACCAATAAAACATATTTATAGACTCTTTAGTAGTTATAAACCATCCAACTACCTTTATGACCCTTCATCTTCCATTTTACAACTTTATGTGCAATTTTTGCACTTTTACATTTTTGCAAATGTTGCACTTTTGCAATTTTCTTGCAACTTTGACACTTTTTCCTAATGACTCTCCAAATTGTAAAAACTTCATAAACATGTCCAAATAATCTATTTAATACCTTTTACATACTTGATAGCCTTCTCATGGCCTTTTATACAATTTTGACCATCTTGACCTATAAGGGCCTATATGGACAACTAGGACATAATCAGGACTTGCTTACATTTTTAGGCTTCCAAGTCTTACAAATCATTCCAAATGGATTCAAATACATTATAAATGACCTTCAAATATAAATTATATTTCAAATGATGAATTTGACCATATATTTTCCTTACGCCATGGGTGCTCCTGCACCATACTACCGGCCTTGAAAGATTTCCAAGTCTCTTGGAAATGAGTAACATGATGCCTCTGCTACATTCGGCTTCAATCAAGACTCCTATTAATGGAGTTTATACTGGCTGCTTCCAATGGTGCATCTCTCATCTGAAGTCCACTCCTCCAAGCTGCTACAAACACCCAACAACTTCTGTCCCTCACCTGGGAGTCCTCTCTTGCCTCTCTCCCCAAGACTCTTGGCGACACACTGGACCTCCTTCTCAAGCCCTTTGGACCATCTCCTATGGCCCCCTCTGGTAGACCTTCCTGTCCACCCACTTGCAGCAGAGTGAACCTACATGAAACCTACAACCAAGAAACTTTAAACACAAGAATCAAATAAACAATCTCATGGGCTAGGTCCTGGTGTGGATTGCCTCCTTCGACGCTCTACCCACACACTCAAGCTCTTCTAGCTCTGATACCAATTTTATGCGGAACATCATAAAAAACCCTTCAAGAACCCCAAATCAACATGGAGTTTCAAACTCAACACAACATCTTCACTTGTATTAGAGGCATAATCTGATCATAATCATTATTCTACATTCCAAAACAATATTAATATCAACCAACCAATACAATATCAAATCCATCATATCATTTTACAACCCTTTGAACATTAATCAAGACCAAAACAATGCATTATGTTGTCCCGGTTAATGACAGTTTGATATACCCGTACTTAGTTATTAATAACTTTAAAACCTGAGCATATTTGGAAGATCTCTTTAGTGAGGCTGTAGACAACTATGTTTTTAAAACCATATCCAAAATTGAGAATGATGCAACGGTGCAATAAAAAGTTATCATCTCTGCACCGAGACCAATTTTGACTGTCATAAATCTGGAAAATGTATGCTTGCTGCCTGCTAGGGCATCATATTTCACAACAAATACTTAACCAAACTAAAACAATACCATACTCAAATGAAATCCCTCTGAGTCTACTTTCATAATAGTCAAGTCATTAATTTTTTCAATGGTGAAATCACAAGATAAGTACAAACCCTTTCCAGCAACTCCATTTAAGACAGTTTAAAACCAGTTTTCACCAAAATCTTCATAACATTCACAAATAAAAACCAAAATTCCTCAAACAAAAGGGAAAAGAAATATGATTTACATATATTTCCAATAAGTCTATTTAGAGGTCTTAATAATATCATATGAGTTCATACCATACGCTGCAATGTGACTGTTCTCAGGAAGTATCAAATCTGCAATTAACAACTTTCACCAAAACTTCCATATCTTCTTCATTTCTAAACATAATAACTCCAAACAAAAAGGAAAAGAAAGGTAATTAACCTATTTAACTATCCATTATACATATACAAAGGTTTCTAGGCCATACATGGTCGTACAAGGCCTGGAACCAACACAGAAACTGGAAAGCCAACCAAAATAACAATAGTAGAATGCACCAAAATGTATCCAAAATGTTCTCCTTTCTTCTCTATTCTTCCAATAATCATTTGGTTCGACCAATAAAACATATTTATAGACTCTTTGGTAGTTGTAAACCATCCAACTACGTTTATGACCCTTCATCTTCCATTTTACAACTTTATGTGCAATTTTTGCACTTTTACATTTTTGCAAATGTTGCACTTTTGCAATTTTCTTGCAACTTGACACTTTTTCCTAATGACTCTCCAAATTGTAAAAACTTCATAAACATGTCAAAATAATCTATTTAATACCTTTTACATACTTGATATCCTTCTCATGGCCTTTTATACAATTTTGACCATCTTGACCTATAAGGGCCTATATGGACAACTAGGACATAATCAGGACTTGCTTACATTTTTAGGCTTCCAAGTCTTACAAATCATTTCAAGTGGATTCAAGTACATTATAAATGACCTTCAAATATAAATTATATTTCAAATGATGAATTTGACCATATATTTTCCTTACGCCATGGGTGCTCCTGCACCATACTACCGGCCTTGAAAGATTTCCAAGTCTCTTGGAAATGAGTAACATGATGCCTCTGCTACATTCGGCTTCAATCAAGACTCCTATTAATGGAGTTTATACTGGCTGCTTCCAATGGTGCATCTCTCATCTGAAGTCCACTCCTCCAAGCTGCTACAAACACCCAACAACTTCTGTCCCTCACTTGGGAGTCCTCTCTTGCCTCTCTCCCCAAGACTCTTGGCGACACACTGGACCTCCTTCTCAGGCCCTTTGGACCATCTCCTATGGCCCCCTTTGGTAGACCTTCCTGTCCACCCACTTGCAGCTGAGTGAACCTACATGAAACCTACAACCAAGAAACTTTAAACATAAGAATCAAATAAACAATCTCATGGGCTAGGTCCTGGTGTGGATTGCCTCCTTTGACGCTCTACCCACACACTCAAGCTCTTCTAGCTCTGATACCAATTTGATGCGGAACATCATGAAAAACCCTTCAAGAACCCCAAATCAACATGGAGTTTCAAACTCAACACAACATCTTCACTTGTATTAGAGGCATAATATGATCATAATCATTATTCTGCAGTCCAAAACAATATTAATATCAACCAACCAATACAATATCAAATCCATCATATCATTTTACAACCCTTTGAACATTAATCAAGACCAAAACAACGCATTATGTTGTCCCGGTTAATGACAGTTTGATATACCCGTACTCAGTTTTTAATAGATTTAAAACCTGAGAATATTTGGAAGATCTCTTCGGTGAAGCTGTAGAAAACTAGGTTTCTAAAACCATATCCAAAATTGAGAACGATCCAACGGTGCAATAAAAAGTTATCATCTCTTCACCAAGTCCAATTTTGACTGTCATAAATCTGGAAAATGTATGCTTGCTGCCTGCTAGGGCATCATATTTCACAACAAATACTTAACCAAACTAAAACAATACCATACTAAAATGAAAACCCTCCTAGTCTACTTTCATAATATTCAAGTCATTAATTTTTCCAATGGTGAAATCACAAGATAAGTACAAACCCTTTCCAGTAACTCCATTTAAGACAGTTTAAAACTAGTTTTCACCAAAATCTTCATAACTTCCACAAATAAAAACCAAAATGCCTCAAACCAAAGGGAAAAGAAATATGATTCACATATATTTCCAATAAGTCTATTTAGAGGTCTTAATAATATCATATGAGTTCATACCATACGCTGCAATGTGACTATTCTCAGGAAGTATCAAATCTGCAATTAACAACTTTCACCAAAACTTCCATATCTTCTTCATTTCTAAACATAATAACTCCAAACAAAAAGGAAAAGAAAGTTAATTAACCTATATAACTATCTATTATACATATACAAAATTTTTCAGGCCATACATGGTCGTACAAGGCCTGGAACCAACACAAAAACTGGAAAGCCAACCAAAATAACAATAGTAGAATGCACCAAAATGTATACAAAATGTTCTCCTTTCTTCTCTATTCTTCCAATAATCATTTGGTTCAACCAATAAAACATATTTATAGACTCTTTGGTAGTTATAAACCATCCAACTACCTTTATGACCCTTCATCTTCCATTTTACAACTTTATGTGCAATTTTTGCACTTTTACATTTTTGCAAATGTTGCACTTTTGCAATTTTCTTGCAACTTTGACACTTTTTCCTAATGACTCTCCAAATTGTAAAAACCTCGTAAACATGTCCAAATAATATATTTAATACCTTTTACATACTTGATAGCCTTCTCATGGCCTTTTATACAACTTTGACCATCTTGACCTATAAGGGCCTATATGGACAACTAGGACATAATCAGGACTTGCTTACATTTTTAGGCTTCCAAGTCTTACAAATCATTCCAAATGGATTCAAATACATTATAAATGACCTTCAAATATAAATTATATTTCAAATGATGAATTTGACCATATATTTTCCTTACGCCATGGGTGCTCCTGCACCATTTTCCAACACGGAAAAACTAGAACATAAAATGATAGAACACTGACAACTAATCATTTATTTAAGAAAACAAATGTGACATTCTATCTAAATGAATGTGAAATAATAAAACTATGAATGTTGCATTCTAATAGAACTCGTGCAAATTTCTGTTAGAACCTATGCGAAACAGATACTGACCAAAAATACAAAATATGAAAACCTCAAAACAGATAGTTAGAAAATTGGAATTTTGATAAATTTTTTTTCTAAAATCTTAATCCTATTCTTTCTATCATTTCATATTTTTCTATGTATGCAAAAAGTCATCTCTGGTATTTGATATAGGCAATTTGAAGTTTGGGTTCATTGAATTTTCTTTCTACTTCCAACTATCTCTAGAAATATCGTTGTTGTCTTCTCTGTTCAACACTCCTCCTGGATCCTGAAATTTTAAATTTCACCCTATGTGCCATGGGTTAGGAGCATTTTAAACAAATACATGAAAGTTAAAACAAAAGAATGCAAAATTTCCAGATTTAAAAGAACTGATTAGGATTAGGGGGAAAAATCAATCGCAAATAGAAAGCAATTAATCGTCAAGGTATATCTCCATTCTGAACGTATGCGAAACGTTTGATCAATGAATGCGAAATCATGTGAGGATGGATGCAAAATGCTGAAAGGATGTATGCGAGATTCTATGTCAACGAATGAGATACAATTTTCATGGGTGCAAAAATCCATACACAAAACCTACAAAAACACAAAATCAGACAAAAATATTAGTGTTGTTACTTCATGTTAGGCTCACCATTTGTTCTATAGGATTTTTATGCATAATTAATCAAAATATATGAATTAACTACTAGAATTAAATTCTAATTAAGAAAATTTTAATAAATAACAATGAACTAGAATCAAAATCAATAGAATGAATAACAATCTAATGGAAACTCTCTCTACTGATTTGAATCATAGCTTCCATTTCTCTTCAACATTATTGTATTGGCATGGCTCTCAGTGTTGCGTTGGGTTACCTGCACAAGTTAGACACAATAATTCTGAAGATAGTGGTTAAGCCAAATTGAGGAGAAATGGACTGAATTTATAAATTTTGGAGGATGAGAATGGACAATTGAGATTCATTCTGGAACAAAATTGATCAATGGATGAGATTACTTGAGACAAACTTGATTGAGAGTTTAACTCATTTGGTTGATGAGTTAATTGGATTGATTGATCAGTGAATTGAAATGATTGATCCGTTAACTGAATTGATTACTTTATTCCAAAAGGTTGATTGAGAGTTGAAAAAGGTGATTGAGGAGTTATCTAAGTTAAATAGGGAGATGACTAAATAGAATGCTCAGTTGACTGAATTGATTTCCGAGTCAGACAGAAAATCAGTGGGAGTTAGAATTTCAACATGTGTTGTAGGATTTTAAGATGAAATTCACATTTCATTTTTATTTAAATTTGAATTTGGATTTTCGAAATGTGAAATGCACATGATCTTAACTGTAATTTGATGAAATTCAAATTTGAAATTTGAAATTAGAGTAAGTTACTTAATTAAACAATTTAAATAAATTATTTAATTATTAGAAATTGAATTTAAATAAATAATAAATCATTTAATTAATTGTATAGATAGTGTTAAATGATTAATTGATTAATGAGATAGAAATAGAATAATTAGTAACGTTGAAATGATGATTAAATTTAACCTAGAAGAAATTAATTAGTTTAATAAAATAATAAAATAATTATTTAATTAATAAGACGAATAATTAATGCATGATTGGTGAGACATTTTTAGGTGTCTACGTACACACACACATATATACACATATATGTATACATACATACATTCATACATATATGTGTGTGTATGTGTGTGTATATATGTATATATACATATATATACATATACATACATACATACATACATACATACATATATGCATATGTGTGTGTGTGTCTATATATGTATGTATGTATGTATGTATGTATGTATATGTATATGTATATGTATATGTATATGAATATGTATATGCATATGTGTGTGTGTGTAATAAGGTTATATTTTATTTCTCTTCCATTGATAACTCTTGTTTTTTTTAAAATTACATTTTCAATTGTCTAAAATAGATGAAAAAAGAACAAATTATTTCTCAACTATCTCTATCTCAAAGGTTACATTTTATTTGTCTCAAATACATTATTCTTTTAACAATTTTCGCATTAAACTATTTTAAAAAATACAAAAGTTATGGGTACCTAGCATCATGGTCCCATTATGCCTTGCATAACACACCCCAACTTTTCGCTTCTCAAGCTAGGGGCCCCCCTTTTTGCTTCACCTTGTTTTCACCCTATTTTCCTTTTGTTCACATTTCAGAAATTCAGGTTTTTGAGATCTCGAAGTGCATTTTGCCCCTTTTGTTTCTTTTTCTCAGTTTGACTTTGGAGTTTTGGGATTCTGAAACTCTGAAGTCTTTGTTGTTTTCTACTTCAAAACTTAGGAACCCCGGAATCCAGAAGTCTTGGTTTTTTTGTTTGCCTTTTTCTTTTGAAGCCTTGAGATCTCGAAAGTCTGAAATCCTGGTTTCTTCAGGTTTTGTCTTGGTTAACAGATTTTAGAACCCTAGAACTCCGACATCCTGGAGTCTGTTGGTCGTTCTTTTCCTTAAGTCCCGTGATCTCAGAGTTCTGAAATCCTGAGTTCTATGTCTTTGTTTGGTGTTGCACCTTGGAACCCTAGGACCCTAGAGTCTTGAGGTGGTCTTTGTTTTTTCTTCTCAAAGCCTTGGAATTTTGGAACCCCAGACTCTCAAGCTTCTCTGTGTGGTGTTTGTGTAACTTCGAGATTCTGGAACTTCGGGATCCCAAGGTTAGGTGCATTTAGTGAGGTCGCACTATCCCTCAAAGGAGGTATAAATAGTGCAAAATGATTTGTTTTAACTCATTTGTGCATTAAATCATTGCAAAACTAGAGCTCTAATGAGAGAAGAACCCGAGAAACAAAAAAACATAGCAAATTGCAATAAAACATAAAAGATTATGTTATTAATATCTAAAATCAAACTTTTTGCAATACATGCAATTACAATCTACAGGAATAAATCCTCATAGGTTGTAACACTTTACAGCTTAAAGATTTTTCTAAAAACCTTTACAAAACAATTTCCAACTTAGAAACTAACTCCCAAAAACTCAACTCCAAAAAACTCACATCCCAAAAACTACAAATCACAAGTTTTCTCAATGAATCCTAAATAGCCTTTTGTAACTTGGATCCAAAATTACAATTTAGAAATTACCAATTGGCAGACAAATGCCAAAACATGAAATTGGAAATATGAAAATATAGCCAGATTTGAAAATTGAAACTTTCTGAGAAATTGTCCAACTTCCGACAGCCATAACTTTTGATCCGAGAATCAAATTGACGAACCGTTTGAAGTGTCAGAAAGCTCTTTGAGAAAATAATATCCTGAGAATACACTTTGTCAATTCCTGCAATTTTTGGGGCCATTTGAAACCATTTAATGCATCAAATTTGACTCGAAAGAATTTTTTTTGGTTTTTCGGGAAACTAAAACTTTAATAACTTTGAAACCATTAATTATTTTGACCTGATTCTTTTGCCAATGTGATTTTATTTCCTTCCTTAATCTTCCTAAAAATTTTAGGCTCTATCTGCCTTCAAATAAAAACCTTCTATTTTGGGCAGTCAACATGAAAAAGCAGCTTGACAATTCTAAGAGTTGGAATCTCTTATTTGCCCAAATGGATATCCAAAACTCCAAAAACATTAAAAGAAAACTAAGTAAAAAGAAATATTTTTAGGTGGTGCAAGATTGCCCTTACACAACATGGATGTTCCTGCATCAGACACCCATGGTAGATTGAGAAGTGACCCCGTCACCTCTCACCTGGTTGAGGAAAACCCAAATGGTCAACCTCTTTCTGGGACAACCATGAATAATATTCAAGAGGTCTTCCCTTCCATTTCACCAAATACAGCTTATACAGCCTTTTTCTAGTAGTCCATCCCACACGACTATCCAGAATTGCCTAAATCTCCTCCTCTGAAGTAGGTGCGGGGATTGTACATTGTCATGTCACTTGTTCCTCCTCCATGCCACCTTCACTATATTTTATTAAATCTGCAATGTTGAACATAGGGAAAATATTGATCCCATCTAGAAACTCTACCTCATATGCACTCCCTTAACTGTACTTCTTCAAAATATTGTAGGGACCAAACTTCTTCACCTATAACTTATTGTAGATCCCCACTGGGAACCTTTCCTTCTTCAAATGAACCATCACCTCATCTCCAATCTGAAACTCCTTATACCTCCTTTTCCAATCTGCATTCACATTATACTACAGATTTATCTTGTTGAGGTGCTTCTTCACCTCCCATGGCCTATCTGGTAAAGGTAATGGTTGATAACGCCTTGTATTCTGACTTACTTCTTCAACCATTTGACATACTCTACATCTCTACATGAATTCCTTCACATCCTGTGATAACTGAGGCCAATAGTAATGCTAACTGATAATGGCAATGGTCTTCTCTTGACCAAAATGATCTGCCATTCCTCCACTGTTCTTATCCTTGATCAAGTTCCCTCTCATGGAACTTCTAGGAATACACAACTAACTTCCCTTAAACAACATGTCATCCTAGATTATGTAATCCATCCACCTCATCCTATCTAGAGTAACAAGATTCGTGCAAGCTTTTCAAGCCTCTGCAAAATCAGGATCCTTTAGAAACATGTCTTGATTTCATTGAACCCAACCACTTCAAACAACATCTTTGTCAACACAATCTACCTCCTGCTTAAGGCATCTGCAACTCTGTTAAACCTTCGACGTAGTAAACCCTTAGGCACATTATCAGAGACAGTGTCCTAAAACTCTTTGAACAAACCCACTCTAGGAATTGAAGAAAAACACACACATTCGTGTTTATTATCTTCCAAAAATTATTCTCCACCAACAAAACACATTTTGGCATTGCTACATATCTTTTCTTCCACCTCGTTCAGGGGCTTCAGCTTATGGTGAACTCCATCCTTTGTTAGGGTATAGGTATTCACATGACCATCATGTACAACATGGCTATCAAACTATCATGGCCTCCCTAACAACATGTGGCATGCATCCATGGGTATGATGTCACAGAGTACCTCATCATTGTAACTACCAATCTTAAATTTTACCAGACACTATTCATTGACCAAAACCTTGTGTTCATTTTGCAACCACGCTATCTGATATGGCTGTGGATGTCTTTCCCTCTTCATCTTAAACTTTGTAACCATTTTTTCAAACACCAGATTATCAGTGCTCCCACTATCAATAATAACATCACAACACTTGTTTTCACATTTACATCTAGTTTAGAACAAACTATTTATCTGATCTGGTTCTTTCTCCTCATTCATCAAGGTTCTCCTGAAAACTAGGGCTTCTCCCCTTTTAGCATCATTAGAATGTTCAGATTGAGCTTCTTGGTCTGCATGCACAGCTCATGCATGGCCATCATTTATTCTATCTATCCTCCCTTGGTGTTGCGGGCATTCAAAGGCCCTATACCCTTCTTCACCACATTGGAAACAGGTTCCTTTAAAATCTCCTCTCCTATACTCTTGTCTAGGCCTTCCTCTTCCTCTTCCTCACTGTTCACCATTGTTTTGGTCACGGGGATGATAGAAATTATCACCCTTCTGATTTTGGTTGGTACCCGCTTCATCATTTTTCTTCTGATCTTCATTTCAACTTTTGAAATATTTTCCACCACCTTTGTCACCTTGGGATTTCCCTTTTTGCTTGCCTTCAAATCTCTTATTCAACTTTTCTTCAACCTTCAAACAAAATTGATATCCTTCTTCAATACTGACCATTCTGACAAAACTCAGCTCTTCTTAAATACTTAGTCTTACCCATTAAGATAATGGGCAACCTTCTCCTTGTTAGCCTCTGCATGGCCTGTTCTAATAATTATCTTGTAAAATTCCTCCGTATACTCCACAGATTTGTTACTGTTTATGGTGAAAATGGATAACAACAATGTTGAAAGACTAAATGAATTCAACCACAAAACCCTAGCCTAACAACAACAAAGATCCACCATAACATACGAAGATTACCTAAGACAATGCAAATCAAATGAAATCACAAAGATTATACCATCACATGTCCAATAGGGTTTGGATCTCCATTATTCCTATCTCCATTGATCTTGCTTGATATATTTGCTCTCAGATTTTATGTGTGCACAAGAGCTCAACAAAGAATGGAAATGTGGTTGCAAATAGGATCACATATGAAAGTGCAAAGCATAGTTGGGGCTGAATGCATAGTGAGTTAGTTAGGATGCATAGATTGATTAGGGTTGATAATGAAGGAAGCATCTCCTTATATAGAAGACACTATAAGAAATGGAGGGATAAGATTGAGAGGTGTAAAAAGAGGTCGGCTATGATTAGAGGGTAGGTAAAGAAAATAATAAAATAATGAGAGGGTAAGTAGTGTAGGAATTAAGAGATGAATGACATGTGTCATGGGTAGAAAAGGCTAATGAATTAATTAAATAAATAAAGATTTATTTAATTAATAGAAGAAGTGGGATCAATTAAATAAATAAGATATTTATTTAATTTAGGAAAAGGATAATTTAAATAAATAAATGTATTTATTTAAATGAGAAATAAGGCTAGAAGAGGATAAATGAATTAATTAAATAAATAAAGATTTATTTAATTAATAAAAGAATTAGGCTTAAAATAATTAAATAAATAAAGATATTTATTTAATTAGACATGACAATTTTAGGTGTCTACATTTTGCCCCTCTTTGAGACAATGCAACTTGTCGGTTGTTTCAAAGAAAATAATATGAACTGATACAAAGTTGCCCCAAGATGGGAATGATATGCACCCTCGAGAGATTGGATGAAAATCTCTGAAAAGATCGCAGACAATCTCTCGATAAGAAAGAAAGACTAGAATGGACTGACCGGATAGGATAGAGTGACAGAGTCACGAGATAATGAAGACTGACTCGGGAAACAAGGGCTAGGGCTAGGGTAGTCTATAAGATAGACCACGAGGGGAAAACATCCTCATTGTCATCCACACATCCAAGAGATCAAAGTGCAGAGAGAGAATAGAGCAGCAACAGTCAGCAGCGATGGCATTGGTGCATAGATTCGATCGCGTTTGCCGATTTTAGAGGCCAGCCGATGCAAGAGAGTTGGTGAGTACCACAAAATCTCCTTGTACTTTGTCGCATTAATTGTTGCCATAAATGCATGCTAGGTAGTGTAGTCAAAATATGTGCTTTTAGGAATGTCAAGCGGGGTAAAAAAAATGCTAAGGCGCATCTGTGTTGGTGCCAGGCGTGTCTGTGCAATATGTAAGCGCGTTTATGTAATGAAAGCGCCTTTATGTCTTCTAGGTTAAATCGACAATTCTATGATTAACATACGTTGTCGATTGGATAAGCTGTTGAGAGGATACACTCAAGAAGGTCCTCTAGGGAAGACTAGGATAGATCAAGGCACTTTGTGATGAACAGGGAGTACCAAGACATAGTACTTTGTGATGAACAGGGAGTACTAATAGGAGCAACACCTTGTGATGAACAGGGAGTGCAAAACTCATAGTACTTTGAGATGAACAGGGAGTACCACTAGGATAGAAGTGATACTTTGTGATGAACAGGGAGTGTCACTAGGATAGAAGCAACACTTTGTGATGAACAGTGAGTGTCACTAGGATAGAAGCAACACTTTGTGATGAATAGTGAGTGTCACTAGGATAGAAGCAACACTTTGTGATGAACAGTGAATGCTACTTTGACTGACATGATTGATTTGCTTGACTGCAGGAGTATCTACCTATGCTGGAGTCACGGGAGAGATTCCCATCGACTCAGATGTTACGACCGGAGCTAACATTTGAGGATAGAGCCGTGATTGACGTTATGGGTCTGCAATTTATG
The DNA here is from genome assembly GCF_030272615.1 of Cryptomeria japonica. NCBI lineage: Eukaryota > Viridiplantae > Streptophyta > Pinopsida > Cupressales > Cupressaceae > Cryptomeria > Cryptomeria japonica. The sequence goes on along the minus strand of NC_081414.1, from coordinate 394,582,639 downwards.
CTGTATATGCCTGAGTTTTGGGCGAACATGGGATTGCTGACTGCACTGGCTGAGAGATGGCACTCAGAGACTTGTAGTTTTCATTTTTCCATGGGTGAGATGACAATCACCTTAGAGGATGTATACAGGGTTCTAAGGATACCGATCGATGGGGAGTTAGTTCCTTATGATCGAGACAGAGACAAGGATGCACTGAGATGAGTGTTTCAGGATCTAGGACTAGAGATGAGGGCTGGACATATGGCTTGGGATACCATGACATGGACAGGATTAGCACTACTAGCAGTACTAACAGGAGTGATTAGTGGGCTCTTATGTATCAGTTTTGTACCATTTTGTATGATGATGTAGACACCTTCAGGTGAATGTAGCCATATGATTTTGACATCATTGTATCATGACACTTATGATTCTATATATGAGATGATTCATCTTTGCGACAGCTATATGCATGCGTATCTATGTGATGAGATGTTTCATGATGTATGTTTCTATGTGATGAGATGTTTCATGATGTATGTTTCTATATGATGCTTATGATATGGATGCAAATATGTACATAATGAAAAGCAATTTTTTTTTTCTTTTGTGTTTTTAATATGTTATGCATATGCAAATGTGAATGTATGAAATGCAGATGGATATGACGATGCAAATAACTATTTACATGATGAGAATGTAAAATGTGTTAACATGTGTTGTGTGCAGGATATGGTGCAATTGTGATATCTATATGTATGTATGAAATGCTAACATGTGATAATGCAGGTGCAACTACATGAAATGAAAATATTTTTGGTGTGTCATTATACTTAGTCATGTGATAACAGGCTACACGGACTCAAGAAGGATGATAGAGGTCAATCAAGAAAGGGGGATGGAAGATAGAAGATATGAAAGTGAAAAGAGATTCTTGTGCGTTATCATCATTGAGCTTTATTATGGCAAGTAGGTTATGACAATCGAGGCATATGTGCGAACCAGAAAGTCATTGTACCCATTTGCATGGAGATAAGACAGTCACAAACAAGGAATGCCCCAGTTCATACTAGACTCTCATGGTGTCCTCATATCCTTGGACAAGTCATTGTATTACTAAGAGACAATCCACAGACAGCAAAGAAAATAGGTGACGATACCCCATCCTCGCCTTTCTAGTCAAAGACATCCTGGAGATAGAATCTCTAGTCAAAGACATCCTGGAAAAGCTAAAAGACATGTCACCAAAAGATAAAATCAAAATAACACCAAGACTCGACAAAAACATTCACTGTAGTCCTCAAGTTTAGTGTCTCTTGTCACTTGTATAAGTCTTATTAGATTATGGTCACAATTTTTACTTTCACAAAAAGGATAGATCGCACTGAACCATAATGTTGTCTGAGTCTGTTGAAAGATTTGATTTGTTGAAGCCCATTGTTGCTGCTGTGTCTCATCTGAAACTGACTAAATCCATGCAACTGATACCGTATTGAGGAGAAGAATAAACTTTATTGCGGATTGGCGATGCAGATGTTTCTTTATTGTGGATTGTGCACTGATAGACTGAAGAAGGTTGGAAGAAACTGTACTCCTTGAAACATGTGATGCTCTCAGTTCCACACCCATTACGAGATGTAGGATCTTCCTTAGCCACAGATAGGAGCTGATTTATTATGGATGGAAAAAGGTGAAAAGGAGGGATTATTATGAATGGCTAACCAATCTTAGGTAGATCAATAACAAGTCATGATGGGAATGGGTAAGTTTATTATGAATGAAGAGGTTGTGAGTGTGTGCGAAGTGAAAGGAGGAAAGTGAATCCTGAAGGAGGGAGGAGCAATGTCTCTATGCATGGTGCTGGTGACCCATTTTTCACCATGGTACTTTCCCAAGGTGCCACCAAAGTGGTTTTCACCATTGGACGAAATGTTTTCTTTACTTTTTTTCATTTTTCAATTTTTTTTGTGTCACAAGGTGCCTGTTTGCCAAGTTTTCACCAAGTAACGATTTTTTATGTTTTTATTATTTTTTTTGTATTTCTGAATTAGGATATTCTTAAGAGCTATGTGTAAAACTTGTGAAGGTGCATGTTGTTGATTGGATCCTCCAAAGGTTCACCCTCTGTGGTTGAGAGTTGATATGCATTAGATCCATAAACTATTGTGATGATGTAAGGACCAAGCCAGTTTGGTTTGAATTTGCCCTTCTTCTCTCTGTCTTGCTAATTTTTAGGATTTTCTCTGAGAACCAAGGCACCCACCTCAAATGTGTGAGGCTTAACCTTATGATTGTAACTACAATGTTCCTTGACTGAATGATGTATATCTTGAGTGACTGTCTTCCTTGATGAAGGAAATGAGATAGAATTACTAGTGTGTGGACTACACAGTCCCATATGCATGTCACCTGAAGAGGTTTGGGCATCCCTGATAACAAAGTCCTTCAAGGAAGCTCCATTAAAGGTCCATGATGTATCACCAGAAGGGAAAGGATGTGTGGAACAAGTAGATGAGTGATGAAGGCTTATGATTGTGAAAATAAGTGAAAGTAGGATAGCATGATGGAGACTTAGGATCAACAAGTATGCTTTTTGATTTAAAATTTTAGAACTTTTGCCCCCAGTTATTTTGATATTAGGGGAGATCATATCTTTCTCTTTTTCTTTCATGGGATTTTTATCCTTTACCTTGATTTTTGCAGAGTCCAATAGCTTTTGATTTGGACTAAAGGAATTTTCTTTATTATTGACTTTTAGATTTTTCTTTTCAAAGCTTGATTTTTTATCCCTAATGAGTAAGGGCTTTTTAAATTCTTGTTGATCCAAGTCTGGAAGTGGAGTGGAAATGGAATGAGTGAATGAAATGGTAAGGCTATGTGAGTTCTCAAGAGGGCTGGCAATATGCTCAATAGATTCTTCGCTGGAACAAATCTTAGGATTATTGATATCAAGAGTTGCTTGCACCACTAGAGGAGATTTGCATTCAGACTTAGTAGCCACAACACTAGGTGGTTCACACCCAATTCCTTGCAAATTGTTTATAGATTGTTCATGCTGACTGAATACCTTAGGAGATAGTGGGGGTTGATCAATATGAAAGATATACTCACCACATGCTAGGTCTTTAACCTTGAATTTTTCTTTGATCTCTGTTTGCTTTGATGTAGAAGCTTTTAATGATTCTGGATCCACATATGTTGATGATGGAATTGCTTCTCTATTGATTGGGACTATTAGTTCTGATCTAGGTCACAAATTGTTGTAGTATATGAATGGATTTGGGTTAGCTTTGACGGTCACTTCCACTCCATTGTGTGGAAACTTGATACATCGATGATATGTAGATGGGACTGCGCTCATCTCATGAATCCGTGGACGTGCTAGCAATATGTTGTATGTGAGATCCAATTCTAGGACTTGATAAACCACATCTTTTGTAACTGGCCCAACTCTTAGAGGTAAAGTGACTGTGCCTTTGGATGAACGTTCCTCATCATCATATGCCTTGATGGTATTTTATTTGTAGAATTCACAACTTTGTCTGAATATCCCAATTGTTTAATAGTGCTCAATGTACAAATGTTTAGACCCGCTCCTCCATCTATCAGGACTCGCTTTATTTGATGTTTGTGTATGAAGGCTTCAATGTGTAAAGGTGCATTATGTGGCTGACTTACGGAGGCGTCATCAGCTTCTGTGAATGTAAGGGAGTGTGGAATGGAAAGGTATCCCACCATGGCTTGAAATTGGTCCACGTTCAGATCAGTAGGGACAGATGTGTCTCCCAAAGTTTTGTCAAGAATAGCTTTATGTGCGGGGGATATGCGTAGGAACTCAAGGATGGAGATGAGCGCGGGTGTCTTCCCTAACTGTTCTGCAAGGTCATACTCAGGCTTGGTTGATGAGGAAGCGGTGTTTTTGGCTGGAGCACCTTGCAAAGTGAATTTACCTCGATAGGTTGTAACATGACATTCAGAGGTAGGTTCGGAAGAAGATCCAATTCCTTTCAGAACGATCTTGGGTCTCTGGGTAAAATTCTCAGGGGTTTTGTCCTTGATGATAATGGTAGAGACATAATTGTCCATCGAAATGTGATTTATAGTTGAATCATAGTTATAGGATGCTCTTGTATAGTTGGTTTGGTCATCTGTGGCTTTAGCTTTTTCCTTGTCATGTTTTGGGAATGGTTCCTTAAACATCTCATGTTCTTGATTGGATGAGTGTCCTTCAACCTTAAGGTCACCTCTATCAATGAGATCTTGTATGATGTTCTTCAGTCGATGACAATTTCCTATTTTATGTCCCTTACTTTTATGAAATTCACAATACTCATCATCATTCCACCAATTTGGTTTGACCTTTGGTTCATATGGAGGAAAATCTAGAATTGTGATTACTTTGTTTGCCACTAGCTTCTTGAAAACTGACTCAAGTGGTTCTCCCAATGGGGTGTACTTCCTTCATGATCTTGAAAATGTTTGAGTATTCACTTGATTGTTTGTAGAGCTTGATCCAGACAAAATGATTTTGGGTCGCACTGTATTGGCATCAACAACACCATCATTGACTGTGTTCTTGTTTTTATTCCAAAATCTTGGCTTGTCTTTTCCTTTAAAGTCCTCTTTGTTTTCCTTGAATATTTTGATGACTCCTTGCTCAATTAGGACCTTTTTTGTCGCTAAGCCTTTTTCAATGACGTCCTTGAAGGTGGATAGACAAGCTTTCCTTAGATCATAGCCAATGTCTTTGTTAACATTTTGGGTGAACATTTATACCATTTGTTTTTGTGGAATTTCACAAGAGCATCTGCTGGCTAGATTTCTCCATCTTTGTAAAAATGACGAAAAAGATTCTCCATCCCTTTGCTTGGTGTTGCACAAAGTAGTGACTAATATGTTTGTCTCTATGTTGTAGGAGAAATGTTGAATAAATGCTTCTGCTAAGTCACCCCATGACTTAATACTAGGTGGAAGTTGGGAGAACCATTCCATAGCTTGATCACCTAGGCTTTGTGGGAATAATCTCATCAAATATGTCTCTTCTAAAGCTACCTCAATGCAAGCTGTGAAAAACTATCTTATATGTGCCTTAGGATTCCCTTTTCCTCTATACTTATCAAACTTAGGTGTCACAAAGTGTGTAGGAAAATGAGGCATTGGAATGCTCTCCTCAAATGGATAAGGACATATGTCTCTCATTGTGTATGTTGGCTTCGGTGTATTTATGTCCTCCATTTTCTTTTGTAAGTCCCTGATTTGTTGCTCCAAATTGTTCTTCGGTGGAGACCGACTTCTTGGACCATACCCCATGCCTGAACCAATGTGTGGAGGAGTATGTTGCATATATGGATGATATTGATCATACACATGTTCATATGGAGGAGGTCTATAATGATGCTACATATATGGACCACCTGGTATAGAGTCATGTTGAGGAATGGCATATCTGCTTTGTCCATGTATACCATACTCTATAGGAATGTCATGAGTTTGTTTTAGTGTTTTGCCCCCAAATTTGATGCGGGGTTTCCTTGTGTCCAAATTTTGAGCATGCCTTTAAATATCCAATTTCTTTGGTGGTTGATCCTTAGCATTGGTATGTGATTGAGCATATTTTTCTACATAAGACTTCCATAATGGTCTATGAAGGTGAGTGTCATATGCTTGACCATGTGTGTATGGGACCTCTGGTTTTTGAAACAAAGATGATGGTGATTCAGGCACAAGATGTGGTCCTCTATTGCCTCCACTATTAGGCCTCCTTTGATCCATGTTGGAGTGAGTTTGTTGCAAAGGTCTATGTTCCATTATTTGAGACATGTCAAAATCATGAGGGATCTTGGATCCACTTTGTGCCATCACTTGTATAAAGTATTGTCTATCTCTCCTCATTATTTCCTCAACCAATCGATTGAAACGGGGATCCATAATGGAGTCTTCCACTTCTGCTGAATGTATTAAAATGTTGTCCATATTGTCATTGTGTGTATCATTGTTGTTTATAGTGTCCATGTGCTCAACATTTGGAATGTTTCTATAGGCATCCATGTCAAGTAATGTAGTATGATCAGAATTGAAAAAGACATCATTGTCATACTCATAGGAACTCATGTTTGCGGACTCTTGAACCTCTTTAGTTTTCTCCTAGATTTTTGGGAACGGGTTTCAACCATGAGCTAGGTCTTGACCAAGATGCGTGAGACTAGATGAAAAATGGAAAAAGTATGGAAGAACAAGAGTTGGATGGAATGCAAATGAATCTGAGGTTTACTTGTAATGTCCAAAGTGTAAGACCAAGTATGTATGTAGTAGAGTAGGTGTGGCTTCCAAAGAGATGATAGTTTCTCTTGATGAGGTAAGTTGACCTTGACTCTAAGTAAGACCAAATGAGACCCAAAGGTGATAGACCTTGATGAGGGGCCACTTAGCAAAATGTTGTTGTATGTAATGTGTTAACAAAGTATGATGAGGACAAGCAAGTGACCTTTTGACTCAAGTTTAGACAAATATGAATGTAATGTAAGGTGTAAAGCAATGATGGACTTTGTGAGACCCAAAGATAGGTTGAATGCTAGATGAAAACCTAAAGAGATAGCTTAGGAAGCTCAAGAATTCTGAAACTGATTGCTCTTGTTTGTTGGACTATAAATTTTTCCAATTTGTGAAGTTGTTTGTTGTGGTCAAATCTGAATTTTTGACTATTTTTTCGTGACAAGAGGACACCGTGTTGATGAAGACTCAATGTTAGCAAGTGTTTAGACTCAAAAATGACTCAAAGAAAAGTGTGTTGTTTGATGTAAAATTGTTTTGCATACACTTTAAGACACAAAAGACACAATGTTTGTTGTTTGGTCTTGAATGTTTGATTGTTCAAAATAAAACAAGCACAATTCTTATGGTTGGCCAGGACAATAGTTGTTGATCCCACATGGAGTTTCCCCCAAGGCTACGCTATTCAGAGCGGATACTTAGATGCTTGACCCCACTGGCTCCACCCTCGACACTCACTTCTCAGGGCAGCCAAGCATCAGTCCCCACGAAAAATCCCCGTGGCAAACTTTGTATCTCTACTAAGAACCGTATGTGTGTGGGCCGCTACCAGAGGTCTGACCTCCTACCCCAACAACTAGAAGGATTTTGGCTTCTAAAACAAAAAGGTGCTAGTAAGGGCATCCACTCCTGTGGCCATACATGCGACACTTTCAACTCTATAAATACAAAAGGCTCCCAGCCGGTAGGGGTTATGCCCTACAAATGATCAAATAAATTTGATCAAACGGGTTTATGGGGAGACATAGTGTTGGTATGAACTAATCAGCACACGTTATCCATAGTTTTCACCATGGATATAGTTATTTATAGTGGTTTGGAAGAAGATGGCTTTTCTTTTGCTACCACTTGGGTCGTTCTCTCCTCACTAGTAGTCCTAATGACCACACGGGGAGATAGGCCCTCTAAAGATGAAACAAAAAGAGCCTATTGCTCAAGACACAAAAGACAATGGTTCAATTTTAGTGCACCAATGGAAGTATTTGCTAGTCTATGAAAAAAAGGCACACAATAAAGATCAAAAGAAAATCCTTGTCAAGGTCTTGCAACAAAGATTTGTTAGTAGTTTGGATTGTTTCAAATGATCACCCCTTCCTGCAAGCACACAAGTTAGGTAAAGTTTAGATCCAAAAGACTTTGTGAAATAGGGGCCTTCAACAATGTGTTTTGTTGACCAATTCAAAGATTTAATTCATCATAAAAAAAGAGCACCTATAAAATTTTAAGAGATTTCTAGAAATGTAAGAAATTCCAAAAAATTTGCTAATTTGCTCCAAAAATTAATTTTTTATGAAAAATCATAAAAAATTCATATAAAATGCAAAATCAATCCAAAAAATCTGAAATTTTTACTGGAGAGTCCTAATGGTCTTCCAAACCTGCATAAAAAAATTTCTGCAACAAATTTGAGCAGTTTGTGAGATATGAGTAAAATTATGCAAAACCCTAATTTTAAAGATCCAATTTTTGAGGAATGATTTTGCATCAAATTTAAAATAACAAAGAACAGATCCTATGTATAATTCTGAGAGATTTCCAAAAATGGAATGATTTTGCATCAAATTTAAAATAACAAAGAACAGATCCTGTGTATAATTCTAAGAGATTTCCAAAAATGTAAGAAAATCCAAAAAATTCGCTAATTTTCTCTCAAAATTAATTTTTTATGAAAAATCATAAAAAATTCATATAAAATGACAATTTAATCCAAAAAATCTAAAATTTTTACTGAATCTTTCTAATCCTTTTCCTGACTTGCAAAAAAATTTGATGCCAAAATTTGAATCCATTTGTGAGATATGATCAAAATAAGGAAAAACCCTAATTTTTAAAGATCCAATTTTTAGGGAAACATTTTGCATCAAAATTAAAATCACAAAGAACAAATCCTATGTATAATTATGAGAGAATTCCAAAAATGTAAGAAAATCCAAAAAATTCTCTCATTTTCTCTCAAAATTATTTTTTTATGAAAAATCATAAAAAATTCATAGAAAATGAAAATGTGCTCCAAAAATTCTTAATTTTTAATTGAGAGCTCCTGATGCTTTCTTCAACCTGCAAAAAACATTTGGTGCAAAATTTCCAAGCCGTTTGTGATATATGATCAAATATCTCCAAGATCTTGATTTTATGTCCATAACCCTAGCTGCACAAGGTTATTCTCCAAATTGTTTTACAAAACAGCAATATAGGGTTAGAAAAATCTGCAAAAAACATAGATCTAACAAAAATTCATGTCCCACCGGGCATGCCAAAATGTTTATGGTGAAAATGAATAACAAGAATGTTGAAAGACTAAATGAATTCAACCACAAAACCCTAGCCTAACAACAACAAAGATCCACCATAACATATGAAGATTACCTAAGACAATGCAATTCAAATGAAATCACAAAGATTGTACCATCACATGTCCAATATGGTTTGGATCTCCATTCTTCCTATCTCCATTGATCTTGCTTGATATATTTGCTCTCAGATTTTATGTGTGCACAACAACTCAACAAAGAACGGAAATGTGGTTGCAAATAGGATCGCATATGAAAGTGCGAAGCGTAGTTGGGGCTGAATGCATAGTGAGTTAGTTAGGATGCATAGATTGATTAGGGTTGATAATGAAGGAAGCATCTCCTTATATAGAAGGCACTATAAGAAATGGAGGGATAAGATTGAGAGGTGTAAAAAGAGGTCGGCTATGATTAGAGGGTAGGTAAAGAAAATAATAAAATAATGAGAGGGTAGGTAGTGTAGGAATTAAGAGATGAATGACATGTGTCATGGGTAGAAAAGGCTAATGAATTAATTAAATAAATAAAGATTTATTTAATTAATAGAAGAAGTGGGATCAATTAAATAAATAAGATATTTATTTAATTTAGGAAAAGGATAATTTAAATAAATAAATGTATTTATTTAAATGAGAAATAGGGCTAGAAGAGGATAAATGAATTAATTAAATAAATAAAGATCTATTTAATTAATAGAAGAATTAGGCTTAAAATAATTAAATAAATAAAGATATTTATTTAATTAGACATGACAATTTTAGGTGTCTACAGTTACCTTTCTTCAACCCTTGCAATTTCTTCAGCAAATCTAGCTCATAGTCCATAGGAATAAACTTTTTCTTTAGTTTATCAATCGTTTGATCTCATCTGGTGATCTTTCCCTTTCCTCTCTGATTTCTATCTAGTTGGACCTCTTTCCACCAGATATTGGCATGACCCTTCAGCTTCATTTTTGCAAACTTGACCTGATTTGGGCCTTCTATCTCCTCATATTCAAAATATTCCTCCAACTTGTTAATCCAATCAATCAGCTCTTCTGGATTCATATTCCAAAAATAATTTGAAACTTCAATTTTGGATCTCTTCCCAATTTGAGAAATGGCCCTCAACAATCAAGCCTGATCTTGATCTATTGCTTCTTTTGATTCACTTGAGGATGAATCTTCAACCACATCTTCATCATCACTTTCTCCTCTCCTCAGGTTAAACCCTCTTCTCAGCTCTTCTTGTAACACATCAATTTGTCTTTGGAGGGCTCTCAAATCCTTGTTTGCCAAAGCATTCCTACCACCAAAATTTCTGGCACCATGCATCATCTTGCAGGCATCTTGAACACGAGCCCACTATCACAAGTCCTGGTGTGAATTGCCTCACGTTCAACGATCTATTCACACACTCAGGAAAAACCTTCTCTAATACCACTTGATGAGGGCACGACCTAAAGAGAAAAAATACACAACAAAGAGACACTGAAAAATCTATATTTTATTATTATCACAAACTATTTTCAATTAAAGGAATAATCCTCACAGGCTGCAACACTTTACAGCTTACAGAGTTTTCTGAAACCCCTTACAAAATAATTTCCAACCCATAAACTAACTCCAAAAAACTCACATCCCAAAAACTAAAACTCACAAGTTTCCTCAGTGAGTCCTAAATATCTTTTTCTAACTTGGATCCAAAATTACAATTTAGAAATTACCAATTTGCAGACAAATGCCAAAACATGAAATTGGACATATGAAAATATAGCCAGATTCGAAAATTGAAACTTTCCAAAAAATTGTCCAACTTCCGGTAGCCATAACTTTTGATTCGAGAATTGGATTGGTGAACTATTTGAAGTGTTAGAAATATGTCTGAGTGAAGAATATGCTAGAATTTGCTCTATCGATTCCTGCCATTTTTGAGACCATTTGAAACTGTTTAATGCCTCAAATCAGTCTCAGAAGATTTTTTTTTGTTTTTTTGGGAAACTGAAACTTTAATAACTTTCAAACCATTAATGTTTTTGACCTAATTTTTTTGCCAATGTGCTTATTTTTTCTTCCTTAATCTTCCTGCAAATTTTGGGCTCCATCCATTTTCAAATAAAAACCTGCAATTTTGGGTCATCAGCAAGAAAAACTAACTTGGTAATTTTGAGAGTTGGAATCTCTTATTCACCCAAATGGGTATCTCGAACTGAAAAAACATTAAAATAAAACTAAACAAAAAGAAATATTTTTGGGTGATGTAGGATTGCCCTTACACCACCGAATGCTCCTGCATCAAGCTCTCTCTTGGCGATTTACCTTCCTGCAGTGCACGAGTTTTCACTCGATCATCCCTATCTAGGTTGGTCTTTTTGTTGTGCTTTTCTTTGTTTTGTGTTTTCCCACGTTCCTAGTTTACGTTAAAGTAGATTTCATGTTGAATAAAAGTTGATTTTTTTCAACCCCTTAGGAGTTTGGCCTTAGTTCACCCACTTCGCAATTTTAGAATCCCAAAGTTTTGATTTGTACAATCCTAGAACTTCGAAGTTCCAAAGCTCCCTTTTTCCTAGGTTTAACCACTTCAGGATCCCGAAACCCCGAAATTCCAAAGCTTGTTTTAACGAAGAAGTTTTCCCACTTCGGGATTTCAAAACTCCAGAATTCTAAAATCCTTCATGCTTTATGAACTCAATGTCTTCAGGATCTTGGAATCCCAAAAACCTTTTTGGAAGAATTGAGATTGCCTTCTTTGAGATCCCGGAACCCCGGAATCCCAAAGAAGGTCCTTGTTCCATATTTTTACACTTCAGAATCCTGAAACTTTGGGATCCTGAAATACTCTTTTGGAACCCCGGGATCCCAAAATGCTCTTTTGAAACCCCAGAACCCCAAGATCCTCAAATCGGCTGTAATAAGATCTTTTAAGACCCCAGAACCCCAAAACCTCGGAGTTCCGGAGTCCCGTGTAATTTTTACCAATGTTATGAAGTTGATTACATATCTTTTATTGCAAGATAAATAAAGCTTATGGAACCTTCCACATCAACCTGAAAGAAGACTAGAGGAGAGATTAAATTGGAGAAAATCCTCAAACCATGAAGTACCACTATCAAGGTCAGACCTTGAAATTCAAGTTGAATCAAAGCTGGATGAGATGGTTAATAGTCTGGAGAGCACTAAGGAAACATCGATGGTTTCTAAGTTTTGCATAGAGTGTGTCATTGATCTGTCTACTACTTCATTAGTAATCACCAAAACTAAAAGAAGAACAAGAATCAAATGGGTAGTTAGTAACAAAATGCATGCATAAGTAATTACTACAGTTCACCAGCTGGCACTTTTTGTTATTCTTGTCTTGATTTCGCACCACCATTGCATAATTTGAGCTGATGCACCATCAAGAACATGAATCACAAGCACCAGTTTAGCAACAGTTAAGTGGAGTTCATAGGCATAAACTTTCATGTGGACTACAACTCCCACCATTTTGTAGCCTAAGTTTTGGCATGACTTATTCCTAGGGTGTAGGGATGAAACTTTATAAATTTTGAAGTTTGGGCCATTTAGAGGGTCCGCAAATTGATGATTCAAGGCCATTTAGTTCGAGAATTTAGTCCTTTTTTGTTACAATTTAGACATTGTCTTTCATTATTCAACATTAATACAAAGAAACTTGTGGATTGCCTAATCTGCAATACATGTCTTCATGGTTGGTGTGCTTTGTAGTCTGGTATATTCTGTCATTACAATCAGCACCTTGTCCTTATAGTTTTATTGTTTTATGAATCATATTACGCATGTCAATGGTATATGAGGATGAAATAGTAGAGAAAATTTTATGATCTCTTGGCATCTGATTTCGTTTGTATGTAAGTTGATTGACTTTGCATATTTATTGGAATGTTACATAATTGTTGTTTGAAGTGTTATTGATAATACCTCCTTGTGATGCACCAATTTTGTAATTTTCTTAGTTGTTAGTATTGATTTTATTTATCTCTTGTTACCCAAACCTATCTTTTGACATTTCTTTATCAAATAAACTAGAAATATTAGAATTAGCAGGCCCCTTAACAAGTACAACTACGTCAACCACTAAGTTACCCAACACCGTCACGACCCAACTATAGAGACTTTGGAGACATCAACCTTTTGAGTTTGGTTACTTTTCAGGAGAGGTGGTGTGTGAATTCATGTTCTACATGCCTATTGGTGAGTGCATCAAAACACCCGTTAACAAAAGTGGTGCTAGAAGGAGGGCTAGGTAACATTTTTCTGAGTTGTTCGCTTAAGTTACAGTGAGTTGAGCCTTGGGAAATCTTGGCTCTGATGGGTAGTCCTTGGTGCATACCCAAGGTTGTTCATCCAAACCCTCATCATACGTACAATGGGCTTCCTATGTTCTATCTCAAAACTGGAGAGAGTGCTTCAAACCACATCAGTGCTTTCAAGAATTATGTATAACTTCTTCAGAATGTGTCACAAGATATCATTTGTAGCTTGTTTGTAGGTACTTTTTGAGGTTTAGCACCAATTTGGTATGCAAGTCTTCCTCCTAGGTTAATTTGTTCTTGGTGGGAGTTTGAATTTTTGTTCCTATGTCAGTATGATCCAGTAATGAGCACACAAGATATTTTATTTAGTTTGCAACAGTTAAAAGAAATTTTGTTGAAACTATTTCTCAATTTAATCATAGATTTATTTTAATGTATCAAAGACTTCAGTAGACAAGTAGGATTATCAACACTTATTGTTTGAAAGAACACTATCTTTGGGGTATTGGTCTTACATTTGCAGCAAAAGTGAGAAGTTTGGGTGTAGACAATGATATTAATCAGGTGATTAGCATAGCCTTGATGCTTTCAGAATCTAGCTTTGATGCACCAAACAACTTTTACAATGAATGCAATGACCAAGTGACAGAGAATTATCGATATACATGGGATTCTGACTCAATATACATCATGCCTATCCAACAATGATCACATGAGAATCTCAATGTTTTAAATTTGCTCAACATATATTCAACCAACTCAATGAATGAAAATAATCATGGCCAATGAATGCAAATCTCAAATCTGAATGACAATATTTCATCTTCTTTTGTTGCAACTTTGCTTTTTGATCATGATTCAATAATTAGAGTAGCAGATCATAATGAAATTATAGCTCCAACAACAAGTGTACAACCATGTCAAACCAAATGGTTAAGTCAGAACAAAGATAAGGTTGCTGCAAACATTGATCATGTGAGGGAAATCAAGTTTGGAAGTGATTCAACAACCACTTTTAAGAGAAATTTTGAAGAAGTTGAACTTTCCACTACGTTTCCCCAGCATTTCCATAATGAAGAATCAACAACTAGATAGGTTCATATGCATTGTCAAGGTGAGTTTCATGATGATCAACCATATAATGAAGGTGTGCAAAATTTTGGGTTATGGTTGGATACTACACCTGCACATAAACATTTGAATGAAAGGTTGAAAGAGTTGGGTGTCTCTAAATCTCTTATTAATATTGCATTGGTAGATGGATGTATAATACACTGTACAAACAAGCATTATGAGATTAATTATTGTGTTTTTCTTGTGTGAATGGATAGATATTTGAAACACAAGATTGAATTTGAGGATGTATTCACTCCCTTGGAAGATCACTGGGACCTCGAATTGACAAATGAATTGAGAGAACAACTCCTACTACTCAAGGCACAAGGGAATTTACAGGAACTCCCCCATGAAGGCATTTTTCTTGACAAGAGACAACATGATGAAGAGTTTAAGACAAGTATGGATGAAGCTAGTAAATTGGAGTTTATGCCTTCCTCTATCAATGAACATGAGAGAGAGATGTCGAATTGAATCCACTATGTAACATCAATGTTTATTTGTGTTTGGATTCATTGAACAGAGAAGCTGAGTTGATAATTAGCCTTGATGTGATTGAAGTAAGGAATGACAGTCCCACTAGTTTTGAAGACAACAACGCTGATCTATGTATTGATTTTGTAAGTAATAGGATTGATCCTAGAAAAGATTGTGAAGTTGATGGTTGAATTTGTGTTGATAAGGATAACAAGTTCGAAGTCAACCTTGTAGGAGATGACAACATGAATCTTTCCCTTGAATTTCAAGGCCACGGTGCTTCAAGTGAATGGAATTGTAATAATGAGAATCAAGGAGAAGTATTCTTAGATGAAATTGTAGAAGATATTTTCTTATGTGTTGATGACAAGTTGGGAAGTAAGACTCTTGACACAAACAAAGAATTGGATCAAAATCAGAAAATTCTTGACGAATGTCTAGATCAGATTTATATAAGCCATGAGGGTGGATTGGAAATTATCAAAGGTGTTGATGAAACTATTTATGCACATGAAACTAACTCTCTATTGTGGCAAAGTTTTTATGACAAGGTCAAGCTTGATGAAACATGAGTAGACCAAGAGCATACTTGTGAGAGAAAATCAGAAATGGAGTTGTCTACACAAGCCCATCAATGGGAAATTAGGGAGTGCCTCTCTAAATCTGATTTTAATGAAATTTAAATAGAAGGATCTTATTTGTCATTTGCTGGTAATTTTGAATTCAACAACAAAATGCCAAATGTCGATTCATTTATCTTTGTTGATCACATATAGGTAACTAATCAAGAGCTTGGTGTTGTGCATGAAGAGTAGACTCCCCAAACATCACAAGTTGAAGGTGAAGATGGTGTTCAGATCCATGCGGAAGGATAAGTAAGAAGAATGATGAACCTTGTAGTAGAGCTAAATGCAGCAATGGACAATCCATGATACTCTGGCAGCATGATACCCATGTAGAATTCATCCTTTGGATTCACATCTTGAGTATGAACCCGAGCAGGACAACAAGTTGTACCTCAAGCTGAGACCTCATAGCGACAAAGTTATGGTGCAAGAGCGTGCTCCTACAACATAATCAAATCAGGTGGCTTCCTTCCTTTTTCCTCCATATGTTGATTTCTTTGAGTTTGCGTATGAGATGGGGAATATTAAAACTTGTTTGTGGGTAGATCACGATCACAATGAAGACCCACAATTGCTGATCTTTGAAGTTTTGTGCTCTAAAAATGAATGGAAATTGTTAAAATTTTACATTTCTGAGTACAAAAATGAATTTACTAGACTTAGGTGATAGTTCTGATACTTAATATAAGTATAGATCCAATAGCCAACAAGATGAGAGGGGGGGGTGAATCATACAAACTTAATCATCCATAAAAACATTAGATTCAACCTCGGTAACATATATTTCAGTAATAAAACCAAAACTGTTAAACATGCAAACTCAAAAGCATATAAATATCATAAACCTCATAACACCAGATTTAACGTGGAAACCCAAATAGGGAAAAACCACTGTAGGATTTCAGACCCACTAAGAAATATACTCTTCTAGAGTATGCTCGGTTAAAAGCAAATCTTGTTAAAGATTACAAACACATTGCTAGATGTGACTCGGTTAAGGGATTTCCCTCAAATCTGTTAGGATCTTCACTTTGTTAGAAGTGACCTTGTTAAAGGATTTCAAACACTCAATCAGAATATCACCTTGCTAGAGGGTTTTACAAATAAGACTGTTAAGTCCACTCGGTTAAGAGATTTTTTGCCACTTTCACAAAATAACAGTAATAAAATCTATCTACAACTTCACATCTAAAATGCTAAAGCAGATTCCTATTTGTTCAATACAATCTAGACATAGAACTAATCTTGTCCATCTGCTGGGCTTCTATACTCTGTTATTCAAATAGGTCTTCAAGCTTCTGTGCTCGGTAATCACTATGTAGCATCCCTGTGCATACACTTGCCCGCATACATTGTTTATCAACAGTTTCCTATTTATAAAAAATTAGGTAACCGCTTAATCTCCTTGATCACATTTCCCATGATCAATCATAGCCATCAGATCTTTGATCTTGTCCAGGTTCAATGCATCTTTCGATCTGAAAATGTTTTACCCCACCTTGGAACTTGCATATTAGTCTTGGAACTTGTGCCAGGGTATTGCGGTTCAATCTGAGTTGTAGATCTTCATGCCAACTTTTCATTGCCTTAGATTCGTTAACAAACTTCTTTCGCGGCTCACTAATCATTTAATCAGTTCCAGCTTGTCAGCTTCCTTCATTAAATAACACCTGTAAACATTTAATGTATTTTGTTATAGCTCGGTTACAACTCGGTAACAACTCGGTGAATACTAAACTTTACTTGGTAGACATTCCACCTTCATTAACCGATAGCGATAACCTTAGGGTTTACCGACTAGGTTCCTTAGGGTTTACCGACTAGGTTCTTTGCTTGATAACATAGTATAGTATTAACCTTTACATTTTACAACATATGTATGATGTTAAAACAATCTAAAACATCATTATCTCATCATTTTCTGACTCGGTACTAGTTGCCCATTGAATACCTTATTCATCCCCTTATTCATCATATTCTTTCCTGTGTCTTTTACCGACATCTATATACTCTTCAAATCATACATCTCAAGATATGGCAACATCATACTGAATTAGAAAATTAATTTCTCTACATCAATGACAAAATAATAATATCAAGACAGTAAAACATCTTTAATCAGTTATATCCATAATCATCAACAGCCTTCTCAATATCCTTATTGAAATGCCAACAATCTGTCATTGTCTGTTATAAAGCTATATTGCCAACAATCTCCCCCTTTGGCATTGATGGCAAAACCAATTGATTTGACCTTAAAAGATTTGGATTGTTGTGATTCTGAAATGCTCTCCCCCATACATTAGACTTCTCCTATTTTCAGTCTTCTTTCCAATCTGTAGTCTACTCAGTTTTCTTTTAGTCTTCTCCCCTAATAGGTCTTCTTCCTCTATATTAGTCTTCTCCCCCTTTGTAGGTCTTCTCCCCCTTTTACAACAATGCCAAAAAGTAAAGAACGAAAACATAATTACTTTCTGTAAGTAGTTATTTCCTGTTGTTGTGTATCAACTAAGTCTCGGTCAGAGCATTTGTCTTCAATTCCCATTCCCTATAATATTTCTAGTACACCTTTAGAAAACATCCTAAAGTGTATAAATAAGCATCAACTCCCAAAAGATATTCGATAGAGTCATTGGATTGATGATTTCACCGAACTCAGTCAGTGAGTAGAAGATAGGGGTAGGACCCCTAACCTACTTCTGAGATATTTAAAAGTGTCCCTTGGTAGTGGCTTGGTGAAGATATCTGCTATTTGTTCCTTTGTGCTAACATACTCCAACACCACTTTCTTCTCTTGAGCTTCTTCTCTAAGATAATGATATTTGATAGATATGTGCTTTGTCTTAGAGTGCATAACAGGATTTTTTGAAATATTAATGGCACTAGTATTGTCACAGATTATAGTTACTAGCTCGATAACTTTCTCATTTATACCTTCCAACAATTGTTTGATCCATGCAATGTTGTTACAATTCAATGCTTCAGCAACGTGTTCAGCTTCTGTTGTTGACTATGAAACACATCCTTGTTTCTTGCTAAGCCAACTCACTAGTCTTTCTCCTAAAAAGAAAGCTCCTCCACTTGTGCTTTTTCTATCATCAATGTTGCCTGCCCAATCAGCATCAGTATAAACTTTTAAATCAAAATCATTTCTTTTCTGATATACTAAGCCATAATCCTTCGTGCCTTTCAAGTATCTAAAATTTCTTTTGATTGTTGTCATGTGTGTTTCCTTAGGATCTGCAAAGAATCTTGCAACTATACCTGTTGCATGTGTTATATCTGGTCTGCTGTGAACAACATATTGTAGCTTTCCAATCATGGATCGGTAAAGTGTCTCATCAACAGATGCAGATTCACCATTCTTTGATAATTTACAGTTGGTAGTCATAGGAGTACTTACTGGTTTTGAATCCTCCATTCCAAATTTCTTCAAGATTTCCTTTATGTACTTGGATTGAGTAATGAAAATCTCATTTTTCATTTGCAGTATCTGTAAACCTATAAAATACTTTATCTCACCCATTAATGACATCTCAAATTCTTTGCTCATTTCATTTCCAAAGTTCTTGCATAAAGAGTCATTTCCACAAAATATAATATCATCAACAAATATGACTGAGATCAGTATTCCATTTTCATCATTCTTCATGTACATGTTGTTCTCACTTGTCCTTATAAAACCAATCTTAATCAAATAAGAGTGCAATCTTTCATACCATGCTCTAGCTACTTGTTTCAAACCATATAAAGCTTTGTTCAATTTACATACCTGATTTTATTATTGTCTTCAACAAATCCTTCAGGTTGTTCAATAAAAACTTCTTCTTCCAATATTCCATTCAGAAATGCAGATTTGACATCCATTTGATATACCTTGAAATTTTTGAAAGCAGCATAGGCCAACAATGTTCTTACTCCTTCAAGTCTAGCAACAGGTGCAAAAGTTTCACCATAATCAATTCCTTCTTCTTGAGCATAACCTTTGCAAACTAGTCTTGCTTTGTTTCGAATGACCTCCCCTTTTTCATTTAGCTTGTTTCTAAAAATCCACTTTGTACCGATTACATTTTTGTCCTTCGGTCTTGGGATTAGTGTCCATGTGTCATTCTTCTTGATTTGATCAATCTCTTTTGTCATAGCATTTATCCAATCTTCACTGTTAAATGCCTCTTTCACCATTCTCGGTTCAAATTCAGATATCAAACATGTGTTCTATCTCAGTTTGTTCCTTGTCGTCAGTGGATCATCCTTATCTCCTATAATCTGACTTGGTGCATGATGTCTTTTGACATACTTGGCTAATACAGGCTCGGTAGGCTCTGCATGATCTTCTTCATCACTCAGTAACTAGATATTCTCTTCATTTTCTTCAATAGTCTTCTTGGTAGGACTTGTCGGTTGAACATAGACAAATTCATCATAGTCTTCTGGTTCCTTGGAATTTCCTTCATCATTTCTTTCTGCAAATTCATCAATTTTCACATTTGCACTTTCTACTATTTTGTTAGATGATTTGATCAGACATTTAAATGCTTTGCTTCTAGAAGAATTACCTAGAAACGTTCCTTCTTCACTTTTCTGATCAAATTTGCCATTTCTATCATCTTTATGAACATAGCATCTACTTCCAAAGATTTTAAAATAACTTACATTAGGTTTCTTATCATACCAGATTTCATATGGTGTCTTCAAAGTACCTTTCTTCAATTGAACCTGGTTCAAGGTGTAAACTGTTGTGCTTATTTCTTCTCTCCAAAATGTTTATGGCACCTTCTTTTCAATCATCAATGTTCTAGCACAATCCACAATAGATCTGTTTCTTCTCTCAGCTATTCCATTCTGCTGTGGAGTTCTCGGTGCAGAGACTTGTCTTTTAATACCATGATCATTGCAAAATAAGTTGAACTCATCAGATGTGAACTCTCCTCCTCTATCTGATCTAAGACATTTCAGTTGTCTTCCTGTTTCATTTTCAACTCTTTCCTTGCACCATTTAAACATTTGAAAAGCTTCTGATTTTTCTTTTAAAAACATTACTGACATCATCCTTGAATAGTCATCCACAAATAATATGAAATATTTATCACCATAATAACTTTGAACTTTCATAGGACCACAAAGATCAGTGTGCACTAGATCTAAAATTCCCTTAGAAGTGTAAGACTTACTTGTAAAGCTTGATCTTGTCATCTTATCCATCTGGAATCCTCGGCACATAGCATTCTCAGGTTTTTCAAGACTCGGTAGACCTCTTACTATGTGCTTCTTGCTTATTTTGATCAAATTATCAAAATTGACATGACAAAACCTTTTATGCCATAACCAAGTATCATCTAACTTTGTATGCAAACACTTATTCTGAGTTGAGTCAAGGTGAAATGTGTTACCTTTTGTTTGTGTCCCGATAGCAGCTAACTTTCCATTTTTGTCATGAACTTTGACAATTCCTTTCTGAAAATCTATTCGGTAACTTGTGTTGTTTAGCTGTGCTACACTCAACAAATTGTATTTCAAACCTTCAACCCAATAAACATAATTGAATCTTGCATTATCAAGAAGTGTTATAGATCCTTTACCTCTCACCGGACATGGTGCATCATTACCAAATCTAACATAGCCTCCATCATAATATTCTAATATAACAAACTTGTGTTTATCTCATGTCATATGATGTGAGCATCCACTATCTATAATCCAAGATTCATTAGTGTTTATTTGAGATATAAGGGCCTTTTCTTCATACCTTTCTTCATCTGATCCATCTTTGATAGCCACATAAACTACTTCCTCTATATCAATATCATTTAATTTATCATCATTGGATTCGTCATCAACTATTAGGCATGTCTTTCTATCTCTTCTTCTGAAGTCTCGGTGTCCTCTGTAATAATTATCTTTTTGTCTATCATCTTGGTAATCTCTCTTTTTAGTAGAATCTTTGTCACGATAGTTAGAAGCCATATGTCCTATCTTATCACAATTGAAACATTTCAAAGGTAGTTTTCCTTTATACTTACCTTTGCCTCTCGGCAACCTTTTGGCTAATAGTGCTTCAAACTCTTCTTGCTTTCTGATTTCCTCATATAATTTGTGTACTGCCTCCATGTTCTTACAAAATCTTTCACTTGCTCCACTGTGATCTCCTTCAGAGTACTTATACTTTCTTTCATTAAAATCATTAGATTCATCAAGATGAAAAGAACTAAATGCAGATTCAACTTTATTTACCGAAGATCCACTGTTATCAAAATTACTTAACTCAAATGCATGTAGCTTACCAATAGTAGCATCTAAAGAAACTGGCATATTAGGTACAGACCTCAATTCATTGATTGCAGAGACTTGGATTGCATAAGCTGGTAGAAGGGTTCTTAACAACTTACTTGTTATATCCTTTTCTTCAATAGTTCCACCTGCTCCTTTGATTTGATTGACAATCTCCTTTAGTCTTGTATTGTACTAAGTTATGTTCTCACCTTCATTCATCCTCAAAGATTCAAGTTGTCCTCTTAGACTATCTACTTTTGCTCTTTGAACATGTTCATCTCCTCCATATACTGATATGAGCTTATCCCACATTGCCTTTGCATCATTGCAGCCTTCTAGATAATTAAACTCTGAATCGGTCAATGCGGATGTTATTTCAATCATTGCTTGAATATGTTCTTGCTTTGCCTTTATCTCTTCCATAGTCAATGGATAGATGCTCGGTGTAACAAAATCATTCTCCAGATAGTATACATCATATTCTCCAACTCCTGATAGATGTAGCTTCATCCTTTTTTGCCATGTAGAGAACCTTGACTTGTTCAGCTTCGGTGCATCCCTCTTATACATCTTTGGATCTTTAACTCAAGTGCCTTTAAACTTTCCTTCCGGAGCCCAAAGGTTTGATACCAATTGATAGTTCTGATACTTAATATAAGTACAGATCTAATAGCCAACAAGATGAGAGGGGGGGGTGAATCATACAAACTTAATCATCCATAAAAACATTAGATTCAACCTCGGTAACATATATTTCAGTAATAAAACCAAAACTGTTAAACATGCAAACTCAAAAGCATATAAACATCATAAACCTCATAACACCAGATTTAACGTGGAAACCCAAATAGGGAAAAACCACTGTGGGATTTCGGACCCACTAAGAAATATACTCTTCTAGAGTATGCTCGGTTAAAAGAAAATCTTGTTAAAGAATACAAACATATTGCTAGATGTGACCTGGTTAAGGGATTTCCCTCAGGTCTGTTAGGATCTTCACTTTGTTAGAAGTGACCTTGTTAAAGGATTTCAAACACTCAATCAGAATGTCACCTTGCTAGAGGGTTTTACAAATAAGACTGTTAAGTCCACTCAATTAAGAGATTTTCTATTACTTTCACAAAATAACAGTAATAAAATCTATCTACAACTTCACATCTAAAATGCTAAAGCAAATTCCTATTTGTTCAATACAATCTAGACATAGAACAAATGTTGTCCATCTGCTGGGCTTCTATACTCTGTTATTCAAACAGGTCTTCAAGCTTCTATGCTTGGTAATCACTATGTAGCATCCCTATGCATACACTTGCCCGCATACATTGTTTATCAACAGTTTCCTATTTATAAACAATTAGGTAATCGCTTAATCTCCTTGATCACTTTTCCCATGATCAATTATAGCCATCAGATCTTTGATCTTGTCCAGGTTCAATGCATCTTTCGATCTGAAAACATTTTACCCCACCTTGGAACTTGCATATTAGTCTTGGAACTTGTGCCAGGGTATTGCAGTTCAATTTGAGTTGTAGATCTTCATGCCGACTTTTCATTGCCTTAGATTTGTTAACAAACTTCTTCTGCGGCTCACTAATCATTTAATCAGTTCCAGCTCATCAGCTTCCTTCATTAAATAACGCATGTAAACATTTAATTCATTCTGTTATAGCTCAGTTACAACTCGGTAACAACTCGATGAATACTAAACTTTACTCGGTAGACATTCCGCCTTCATTAATCGATAGCGATAACCTTAGGGTTTACTGGCTAGGTTCTTTGCTTGATAACATAGTATAGTATTAACCTTTATATTTTACAACATATGTATGATGTTAAAACAATCTAAAACATCATGATCTCATCATTGTCTGACTCAGTACTAGTTGCCCATTGAATACCTTATTCAGCCCTTATTCATCATATTCTTTCCTGTGTCTTTTACCGACATCTATATACTCTTCAAATCATACTTCTCAAGATATGGCAACATCATACTGAATTATAAAATCAATTTCTTGACATCAATGACAAAATAATAATATCAAGACAGTAAAACATCCTTAATCAGTTATATCCATAATTATCAACAACCTTCTCAATATCCTTATTGAAATGCCAACAATCTTTCATTGTCTATTATAAAGCTATATTGCCAACATTAGGATGTGGCCAACTAAGTGGTCACTGCTAAACATAATGAAAAATTATTCAAGAAATGGTCAAAAATTTTGTTTTCTCCCTTTGTTAAGATCGAGTCTTAGGTTGTTTCAGGTTAGTCTAGGCTAGATAGGTAGGAATAGTTAGTTTTCTTTTTGTTTTCTATGGTTTTCTCTGTTTGCTTGGTCTTTATAGTCGATGTCTTCTTGTGTGTGGTGTTGTCTTCTCTTTTGTTTCGTGTGTTTTGGTTTTGCATGTCTTGTTTCTTCCTCCTCTTTCTTCTTTGCTTCTTTTTGCCTTATGTTGTTGTTTTCTTGTGTCCTAGTTGTTCTCGTTTCCTTGTTTCTTCTTCCTTTGTATTCCCTCCTCTGTCCTTTGTTTGGGGCTCCTCATTTCAAGGTGAAAGTTGGATTGTGGCATGAGTGGGTACAATAGAGAGTGGCTTGGTTGAGATTTTGCTACATGTATTTTCAAATACTTGATTAGTCACTTGCCCAAGAAACACTAGTAGAAATATGGCCAATAAATGACTACGTGACCAAAAAATTTAGTCACGAGACCAAATTTTAGCATTTGTTTACAAAAAAACTATGAATGACTAAATAAATGACTACTACTCCTCTATACTATTAGTCATGAGGTATCCCTCATTTGATAACACATTATACAAAAGTTGGTCATTAAATCAACAAGTATAAAACATTAAATCAACAATTTCTATCACAAGAATTGGAATGCGCTCAACTACTAGGTACTTTCCCCTATTTAACTTTTAATTGAAAATGAAACAACATTGCTTTCAAACTAGGTACTTAATATTCTATGTGCATTTATACTTAACTTTTGGTTTATAATAGATATTAAAAAAAAATGATCGATTGTAATATTTTTGTTTGTAAATTATTAATCATTTTAAATATTAATTTATTTATAAATAATAAATAACTATATTAGCATATGTATTATATTATATTTTATTTTTATTTCCATTAAAAATATAATAAGAATAAAAGTAATAACATTTCACCACTACTTCATAAAAAGGAGGTTTAAGATAATTTTTAAAGATAAAATAATTATTTTCTTAAACATTTAAATTATTATTTAAATTATCTTAAGTTAAAAATTAAAAGTATTTTGATTGCCTTAAATAAAAAATAAATATAGAAAAACTTGAGTTTTACCATATTGAGCTGCTAATTAAGGGCAAATGAATGGCACCAAGTGGATTTTTGTGTGAAAAACATTTAGCATATCAAACGGCAAATGAATGGCGCCAAGTTTTCATCTTTAGGCGGTAGTTTATTCATAAAAAAATTTCTTTCATCTCGTGTCTACCTTTGTCTCCAGCTGCTACAAGGCCTACGAGTATGTATTCATCTTGCTTCTAACAATAAATGTATTGTTTGCTCTTGGTTTTTCCTTGTTTACTTTTGAAGAAATAGTCGCAGCAAGGGTAGTGTGCCTATTGATAAATATAGAGATGAATTCATATAAAGTCAATTGATTTGCATGATGATCAAATGATTGATTAGATTCCAAGAGCTCAGATGTCGGATATAAATTATTTCATGCCAAGAGAGACTCCCAAATGTTTCAAAAATGAAATTTTTGGGATGAAAATTGCTGCTGATATATAGGCATATCTATAAAGTATCTTTTTTCAAGTCAAATTTTCTTTGTGTCCAAAATTTCTCTACTATTATCAGCAAAATTGCTTTCATCTTTTGAGGTCTGCACCCATTGCCCATGACTGTCCTAACTTTTTGACATGGATTTTACTTTGATAGTGCTTCTATATTACTGTTCTAGGTCATTTACTTGTCCTTCTTCACTATACTTTCATGATTGGATTATCTTTATCTAACCTTGAGGGTTTTGATCTTCATTATTATGCCCTTAGACTAACCATTGTCACTCTGCAAGGTTATTAGACCCTTCAAGTGATTGTATATTTGTCTTCACAACTGTCTTTTGTGGCTTTATAACCTTTTTTAGGATTTTATGCATTGTGTTCTTTTGATTCAATCATAGTATCTTTTGCAATACATGCTTTGATAGGACTCATGATTGAATATTTATGCCCTTTTGATGGATTTTATAACAAACCTTCATTCATTCATTCCTATCTATGCTAGGGTTGCAATGGTTTGTGTCGAATGCTGCTACAATATTTCATGCAAGCATTAATGTCTTCTAGCAATGACTCTTGATTGTGAGAATCTGGCTTGTTCTCTTCTAAAAGTTGTGATTATTTGAAAGACTATGTTTTGTTATTATCATTGAAAGACTTTTTTAAAGCTCTTTGTCACTTGATTGTGAAAATTGACAAAACCTCATGAAATTGACAAAACCTCATGACTGCAAGAATACCCTTTTCTAACATATCACTATCATTTTGATACTTTTTTTCATTGTGTTTGATTCAAACATCATATTATCTTGTAGCATATCTAACTCTTGACCTTGAAACGATCCTTAGCCTACCATACTCTTCATGTTAAACTCTATATCCATATTCACCCCAAAGTGGTTAGAACCCCTGGTATCTTCTGACCTCAAACTACTGTAGCCTTAATAAGCATAGGTGGCTCCTTTTGGAATGTTCATTCTTATAAAAGAAACAAGAACTCAACCAATCCAGATCAATAGTTTTACAAGTAAAAAAAGTCTTATGTAGCTGAGAGGAAAGAGAGCTAGGGAAGAAAGTAGCATGTTTTGAAGAAATCAGTACATTATCATTCATTTGAGTCAAGGAATATCTCATGTATTCAACTTATGATTGTAATAATAACCATGACCCATTTCATCATTGTTTTGTAGGCAAATAAACAAAGACGTCGACCTCACCTCTTTTCTTATATACAAAATGGTGAATCGAAACCACTTCATATTTAATTTTGAAACTTTTCAACTCATTTCATGTTTTATACAAAGATGCAAACAGAATTTGCATGTATATTACTATCAGTAACAACCCCTTCACTCTCTTGTGTTGAATGAAAATCCTTGAACTGAAATATATCATTGTAGCCACCATTACCAACTTTGTACATTCATATTTCTTTACCTGTATATGAAGAAAAGAGGATGGCTCCTTGCACTGATCGAGCCTCAAAAAAATGTGACACCCTTGTTCAACAAGGGTTGATACTCTACAAAAGGATGCCTATCATTCATGGGCTCAAGCTGGTTGCTTTCATGCTCAATATAAATATGATCAACTTTTTGTAGTTTCGCCACCATCATAATATCATTTTGTTATTGTTAATATCATACATCCTCATGCTACGCTGGCAACTCATCAAGATCTTCAATTTATTCACTCTTTATATGGTAGTGACTACCTTTAACTTATGAACCTTCAAACAAATCATCATAACGACCCCTTCACTATCTTGTGTTGAATGAAATCCTTCAACTAGACTGCATTGTATAAGAATTTGGTGTGGATCTTTCATTCTTTCCTTGATTTGCCATTTTTTTGTTCCACCCTACGATTTTGTATTTGAGGTATGTAAAATAGTTGCTCTATAGAATTTTTTTATCTCTCTGCATTATTTTGGTTGCCTTCATTTAAATTATGTAATGTTTTCATGATTTCAAAAAATAAAGATTTTAAGAACAAGGTTTGATATGCATAT
This sequence comes from Cryptomeria japonica, assembly GCF_030272615.1. Classification (NCBI taxonomy): domain Eukaryota; kingdom Viridiplantae; phylum Streptophyta; class Pinopsida; order Cupressales; family Cupressaceae; genus Cryptomeria; species Cryptomeria japonica. The sequence continues at coordinate 394,555,278 of NC_081414.1, read as the reverse complement.
ATTTCTTATATACTAGCACAACAATTGAATGTTGGGGGTGTAATGGATATTTTAATAAATTTAAAATATAGAAACCCTTGCTATATAATCTTAGAATTGATGCCAACACCAAGAAGTAGGGTTATTTTAGAGATTTTGGAAGTAATTACACATCAAATTTTGGGTGCCTTTGAAAAGAAAGTGGTATGATGAAATCTTTGGGCATAAAATAGATGAAATGTACTTCATACTGCTGCTGAACAACCAAATTCTTATCATTATAAACAATGAATATTTTAAGATCTTTTTATGATGTGAAAGTTGACAATATTTTATGAAAGGTCCTTAAATGAATACACTTTAAACTAATTTTAGCAATCACTATCATTTATCTTCATGTCAATTGGACCTAATTTCCATTTATCTTTTCTATATAATCAAATAACTCGTATTTAAAATATATAGTTTAAATTAACCATTATTTGACTATCATATTAAAGTATATTGGAAACATATGATAGTGTCATTTTGATTAAGGACACATATTCTTCATTATATTGTCTGGCTTCTACAGTTTTTGAGATGTTAACTTGTAGTGTTCTTTGGTACTAAAAGATTGAATCTATTACTATGTATTGGTTGTTGCATTTATTAAGCTAAGATTCTTGGCATATTATTGTTCTTTGTCATCGATTTTGGCTTATTATTGTCCATAATCTTTGGATTTGACTGTATCATAGTTTGTTGCAGATAACACACTATCTTATCCCAAGTCTTACTATTGTTCTTTGATCAAAGAGTGCCTTGAATGCATCATCATTGAATATCACTAGTTACTTGAATGTGCCTTGAATGTGTCATCATTAAATGTCACTAGTTACTTGAGTGTGCTTTGATTGTGTCATCATTGAATATCACTAGTTACTTGAATGTGCCTTGAATGTGTCATCATTGAATATCACTAGTTATGTTTGTTATTCTTATGGATAGGTATTGAAGCACTTGCATGGGTGATAAATCTTGTTTGCATAGGACCTAGAGACTTTTGAAAAGGCGGGAAAGGAATTCAGAGTTTGTTGCAATGTATTCGAAGTCAATGAGGCCTTTTGCAAAAAATTCAGAGGTAACTTAAAACCCTCATTGCTGAAAGTCAAAAACCTCTTAATGTCTCCTATTTAGATCTCAAGTCTTTTATGCAATTTTTTAATTAGGCACTCAAATCTCAATCTTATCTGTTTTGGGATCTTTCTTGGAAAATGTGAAAATCAGTTGCTTTTTCAATGATTCAAGTGAATTTTTTGGGGATTAAGAGGATATATATTATTATATTCGTCCATTTGATAATTTCTTTTAAATTTTCATGGTTCCTGTTGGTTCCTAAATCAACAGATTGGAAAGTTATAAGGCTATACCAAATCCTATCTTTAAACCCTCCAACTGATTTGGCCAACTTACAGAGTGTTCCTTTAGGATTATTCACTCCCTGCACTTCAGGTTCTCTAGGACCTAGGCAGGTATACCTCTTCACCAATTGATTCTTCAAGATGATTTTTTTTATAGCAAATTGTGCCTCTCTACTATATTCTAATTTTGATTGTTTATTTCAAAATGATATCTCTTTTCTGAGATAAAATTATTTAGCTTCTTCTATTTATCCCTACTTCCTATTTTTGTTTCCTTCTTATATCTTCAAACTAAAACTGAAAATGTAAATATTTGAATTGTTTAAATGTAACATAATGACTGATCAATGTCTTCCTCCTCTTGGGCTAAAGAGTCACTAATTCCTAGAATCTCACGTATAACTCCCGTGAGACCATTTTTGAATCCACTGTTGGAATGGATCTATCAACTATTCCAACTTCTAATAATACTCCACTATTTTATTGTCACAATAGTTAATATAATTGAGTTTAACTTTTACTTGAAAAGACTAGCGCCCTATAAAGTGCATAGCTTCCGTCTTCTTTCCATTAGCCATCCACAAAATAACTAGCACTTGCACCAAATAAAGTGCAATGGTTACGTCGATAGTAAGATATATAAAATGAGATTTCAATCTTGTATAAATTTATGTATTAAACAAAACTTTCATGATTATGTAGTATTTGAATTTCTTTGCATCAGAGTATAAATCATTAATGTGTCATCATCGAATATCACTAGTTACTTGAATGTGCCTTGAATGTGTCATCTTTGGATTATTTTTTACATTTGTTATTCTCATGGACAGGTATTGAAGCACTTACATGGGCGATAAAGCTTGTTTGGATAGGACCTGGAGACTTTTGAAAAGGTGGGCAAGGAAATCAGAGTTTGCTGCAATGAATTTGAAGTCAGCGAGGCCCTCTACAGCAAATTCAGAGGTAATTTGAAATCCTCATTGCTGAAAGTAAGATGATAGGAAACACACACATATTCCACTCTTAGTAGGTAAACTTCAAATAAATGTAAGATAGATCTCAAAACAATGACTCATTGTATCCTCTTCTTTCTATTGAGGTCTCAGAATGTAAGATAGATCTCAAAATGATACTAGATTGCAGAATATTATAGATGGCTTAGTGTCAAAGGTTGACTACGAAGCAATATCATGCACATGATGAAAGAGTAGCTAATGAGAAGATCTTGAACAAATATCCATGTCCATGTAATGATTGTCTTGGTGGAAAGGTGAAAAAAGAAATATGATTTATTGACATATGATAAGTTATGGGCATAGTGATATAAGCCCTTGGGATTACAATTATTATCAAGATATGATAGAATTGCAGACTATGAGAGATGGAGAGGCAACAAACATAGATGAAGTGGCAGCAAACATAGATGAAGTGGCACCAATAATAGATCAAGAGGCAGAAATGTTTGATAGTTGATAGAATGTTGAATGAGGGTCTAAGAGATGATTGGGCCAAGTCAATGGATGATGCTTTCAAGCCTGTTTATGCTAAGTGTAAGTTAATTCATTTGACAACAATCCTTTAAATTCTTAACTTGTAAGTGGTGCATGGTTGGAAAAATGTGAATGTAGATCAGTTATTCACATTATTAAGTTCATTGTTACCAGCTGACTCCACATTGCCAACAAAATGAAGTCAATGTAAAAAGAAAATCAGTAAGCTTGGCTTGGGGTATAAAAACATACGCACATGTGTGAATGGTTGTGTAATATTTCGCAAAAATCTTGCAAGTGACAGTGAATGTCCAAAATGTCATGAAACGAGGTATAGACAAGGGTTGAAATCAGTTGTGGTTACTAGAAAAGTTCTTTGCCACTTTCTAATAATACTCTGAATGTATAGGTGCAGAGACATTACTGAACTTATGCAATGGCCTGCCCAAAATAAGAGCACTGATGGAAAACAACGACATGTGCCTCAATCAAGGACGTGGATGGAATTTGATAATAGATGGCCTAATTTTTCTCAATATCCTCATAATATAAGGTTCTGTTTGGCTCTAGATGGGGTGAACCCATTCTCAGATCAAAGTACTAAATGGTCAACTTGGCTAGTGTTTCAAATAAATTATAACTTGCCTCCATGGCTAGCAACTAAACCATTTTTCTTAATGTTATCATTGATTATACTAGGAAAGAAAAGTGTGACTTCAGAAATAATAGATGCTTATCTAGAGCCATTGTATGATGAGCTAATGGAATTGTGGAAAGGAATTGAAGCAATTCAATCTTTAAGGGATGGTCATTCAATCAAATTCACTTTAAGAGATTCCTTATTGTTTACGATTCATGATCTTCCTATGTATGGCACATTATCTAGTCTCTCTGTTCATGGATACCATGGATGTCCTGCTTGCAAATTTAAGGGTTTTGTGAGGCACTCAAGAAGTTTGCGTAAGTTTATTAATTATGGACATCGTGCTTACCTTAAAATGGATCATCCATATCGTCAGTAAAAAACATGTTTCAATGGTCAAGAATAGAATCATGAAGTGCCATTTCTAATAATAGGTGATTACATTATTGAGTATGGACATAAAAGAATGTCATTTATTGAAAATGATAGGATTGTAGGTAGTAGAAATGATCCATATAATGAAAGCAATGTAAAACAGTTGTGCATATTGTATGCATTGCCATACTTTAAGGATATAGTCATTAGGCATACTGTTGACTTTATGCATACTAAGAAAAATATAGCCTATGCTATTATAGAAACTCTTTTTGGTACCTTAGATAATATTTCATCACGTGAAGACTTTCAAGAAATAAAAATTCATCGAAATATTTGGGTTGAAAAATATGATAATGAAAAATATAGAAAACTTGGTGCTCCTTACGTCTAGACAAAGGAACAACGTGCACAATTCTTACAGTTGATGTCTCAGACTCACTTTCCCACTAGATATGTAAGTAGTAGCATCAGAAGCCAAACTGACATTAATAGCTTAAGAGGCCTCAAGACCCATGACTATCATGTCATAATCGAGAATATCTTACCTATTGTGGTAAATATATCAAGTTTGGTAATTATAAGATTGGGCCTAATATTAAAGAGAATGAGCTTACATGTATTAGATCCTTCGAAATTTGATAGTTTGAGGGAGGAGGTTGTTGAAGTCCTTTGTCTATTGGAATGAGAATTTCTAGCAGCAATCTTTAACACTTCTATGCATCTTTTGATACATCTAGAATATGAACTAGAGCATTGTAGCCCAATAAGAATGAGATGGATGTATCTTATAGAACGATATATGAAGGTTTTGAAAAAAATTGTCCATACTAGGGAAAAACCAAAAGGAGGCATGTTTGAGGGATATTCAATGCAAGAGGCCATGGGATTTTGCACAGAATATATGAAGGATTTAAAAAATGTCAATCGACGTGTATGGGACGATGACGAAGATGATAGAGTTGCAGGTGAAGTATTAGAAGGCACTAGATGTCGCTTCAAGCTATCATATCAAGAAAGAAGTGCAATACATGCCTTTATTCTTCAAAACACATCTTCATTCAATAAGTAGCATAGGTAAAAAAGAAATTACACTAATTTATTTACTCAATTGAATTTACACATTTATATTATTAATCTTACTATTTGTACGTCATTATTTTATGTAGAAAATATGAAGAAGAGAATCAAACTTGGATGCAACATCGACCTCAAAAGTGCAGTCGTCATGATTTGATTGGAGGAGATTCTTTTCCAAAATTTGAAGAATGGATTGCTAATGCAATCAATGATGCAAAAGAAGGAGGTCACGATATAAAAATAGAGGAAAGTGAACTTTCACAATCTCCACATTTATGGGCTATGAGTTTTAGTGGAATGTGGGCCTATGGTAGTCACTTAAGAGTGGAAGAAAAAGACAAATGAAAAACTAATTGTGATTGTATTGTTAGTGCTGAATTTATTCATGGAAATGAGAAGAAATTTTATGTTGGATTCATCCAATATATTATTCAAGTGGATTTTGGTGAAAATGGTCCTATATTATTAAAATGTAAGTAGATCTGACCATCTGTGGTACATTTTGATGAGTATGGATTTGTGTGTGCAAATACACGACAATTTTTATCAGAGACAAATGAGTCATATGTTTCCCCTCTTCAAATTAACCAGTCATTTCTAATTGATGATGTAAGAAGCCTAGGCTGGTCTTATGTCATTCAAATAGAGTCTCGTTTGAAATGAAAATTCATGGAAGTTGTCGATGTAATGCCTGATGGGCAATGTGCTAATTTACAAGAAACTTTTGAAGAAGTGGATGAAGACAATGAAGGCCTATTTGAAGAAGAAATTTTGATTACAAATGAAGAAATTGAGAGAGAGAATGTATTACATTTCTCAAATGAAAAGGAGGAATAAAATCAAGCGAATGCAGACACTAGTGATCAAGATTTTGATCTCGCTGGCAATGCAGATGATTATTGATGAGCCCCATTTTATGAATTTTTATTTAAGACTTTTATGTTGTTTTAAGACTGTTTTATGTTGTAAGGGCACGAACCTTCTAACTAGTACTTGTTTGAAAGCTTTAATGTTGAACAAATTTTCTATATGAATATGTTAGTTTTAATCTTTGTAACCATGCTACATTGTGACTATCAGTTGTGCCTTATCATAGTAATGACTACAAGACAAACATTTGATGAAATGTATTTGTAGATAGCCATTATCTTATACTGTACTTTACTCTATCTTTGTATCATGGACTACTATATAATGAAAACATTTTATCTCTATGACTATCATGGTATGGTTTGTTACTGCCTTATACCTGCTCTAGATGATTCACTGTTCTATGTATCAAACTATGATTCACTGAGATATGCTTTGTGAATTGTTCAGTTTGATGAGCTAATTATACATTATTATTTATTTAGACATCAGAAAATGAGGAAAAATAATTTAAGGCACAAATTAAATGAAGTTACAATTATATATTATAAGTGCTCTTATGAAGAACGTGTGGCCAAAAATAATGATTTTTTATCGCATCTAGGTTTGACAAATAGGCAAGTTGTAAATCCACTAAGTAGTATATTATTTGTTTAATATTATTTAATGAAATTTTATAGGCAAGAGTTTTATGTACATAAGACATGATATGATATATTTTTTTGTTTTTCAACCAAGAAAAACAGTGCAGAGAAAAAACAGAGAATAAACAAAAATAAAGTAAAGATACAATGCAGCCAACTCGTAGAAGCCAACATTTTTGTGACTCAACTAATGTACTTGGTGAAAACTATAGTTGTGGTGATGTGCAATCTCACAAAGCACATGGTGATGTGTAGCCTGATATACCACATGGTGATGTGCAGCCTAATATACCACATAGTGATCACTTAACACAAAGTCTAAGAGAAATTATTGAAAAACAAGAGAGCAAAGGAACAATCAATTTGTAGATGATTTATTCAAGTTTAAAGGATGTGTTTGAAGTGAAATCTGCAGAGACCACTACTGAACTATCTACTCATTCCACACATAATGTGGTAGAGGAGAATGAAGTTACAGTGGCTCAGAGTGAATCTGTTTCATCTACAACTTTTAATGGAAGTACTGGATCAGCTAGAAATATTGGTAGTGATTTAACACAAGATGTGGCTTCTTTTCTTAAAAGAAAGATATTGAGTCGATATTTATATAGATCTGTAGAGAAGAATTCAAAAGAAAGAAAATCAGAAGGGAAGAAGGCATTCTTGGTTGAGGTGTCAAGAGATGGTGAACCCATTGGGCAAAATGCTGCAAGGTGGGCCACTGAGTTGGGCGTAAGATATAGGGCCCATTTGGATATATGTAAATCAAATTTTGTAGACCAAGATCCACAAAGTGTGAAAAATGTTATTAAAAAAATGGATAATGCCTTTGACACTATTGGTGGAAAAATCTCAAGAAAATATTATAAAAACAAGATGAGACTTTTGATGAACAATTTAAGATACAATTGTAGAAAAGCAATCATGGAGGGAAAAGAGAGGTCTGACTACTCCACTTTATCTCCAAAATAGTGGGGGCATTGAAAGAAAGCATGCATTCTAAAGAATATTTGATAATGAGTCACAAAGGCAAGAGAGAAAGAGATAATGTGAGCCCTGAATATATGTCATTTGGCCAAGGCTGGTTGCAAGCCAAAATGGACAAATTAGGAGTAAGTGTATGGATTTTTGGTTCAATCTACATTGTGTTATTTAATTAAAAAAAATTGGACTAACTATATGTTAAAATTGACATTGTATTTTAGGTGGAAAATAGTAATAGAGAAGAAGGTAGTATGAAGTGCAAATCTAGTTTATCCACGGAGATTTCACATCCATCTACTGAATGCCCACTAAGAGCCTCACAAAATCATGTCAACTCAAATGAAGGGTTAGAAGATGTAATGAGTTGCTTACACAGTCTCACTGAGAAAGTTTCACAGAATGTTGCCTCTGTTAAGCCTATAGTTTATGCATGGAATGACCATGATTCCATGGATTGAGATGACGTAAGAGTCTATCCCTCAATATTTTGATTCTCACCTATATCATCTTTATATTATATTTTGAATATGTATGCAAATATATTTTTATCATATATAGAACAACTAATATATGAAATTTTGCCTTTTGTTGACTATTTTTTAAATGAATTACTCCTCATATGGATAATTTTTTAACTACATGCAGAGAAATTTTATCAAAGAAACAAAAAAAAAAAAACACCTTGATGCCAATAGAGTTGTCGATATTGATAGTGATGATGATGAATTCAAACATTATGTGAATGATATTCATAGTAGTAGTTGTGCTCAACTTGAGGTCAATGCTATGAAACCTTTACTTTTCTTTTGTGCCAACATACTTTTGATGATCAAATTGAATATTTAATAAAATTAAAGATAACATTCACTGTAATGTCCCTACATATTATATGTTATCAATTTGATAGGGACGATACATTATGAGTTGTGAGTATCACTTTCATCGTAACCCAATAATAGTTGCAGATTATATATCACTTCAGATACCAACTGTACCAATTAGAGGGATAAATATATCAATATAGAAGATTATAACCACCATTCTTAGTATAAGTGGTAACTACTATTGTATATATAAGTTCTCATGAAGGTTTTGAGTTAATTACTTAAAAAAAGAAGTCATCTATGATTAAATAATTCCTTATTCTTAAGAATTCATAAGAAGGGACATTATATTCACCAACATTCCACACCAAGAAATTCAAGAAATATTATCTATTGTAGATAATATCACAAGGAATTGATACCCACGACAATATGTTCTACAACTTGCACAAAAGAAAGCAAAGTCTATTGTATTGCATTAACAAAGTCTTGATAAATTCTTGTAGAGATCTTAAACTATCTGATGATGACTAGTATTACAAAACCTTCTCATATATATGAGAATCACGAGTCTTTTGAAATGAAGGGGTGCACCCCTTTTAAACTAAACAGCTATAATTTGTTAAACTTAGACATAAACAAATTAAGAATGCCAATAGGATTGATATAATCATCATCCTAGTAACACTGGAAATCTGAGGTCCATTTATTCATTGCACTCTCCATGGTATAGGATCTCTCTATCATCCAAATCACATATGGAGCTAGATCCCCATCCTCATCGACTAGTCCTCTGGTTGATCTCATGAAACCTATCAATTGAAGTTGCTAGTCTCCCAATGACATGAGTTCTCCATCACGGAGCATGGCTGGCAATTAGATCGATTGTTCATTCTCCAGAAAGTGGATGGCATTTTTCAACTTGTCCCCAAATTTATTGTGTCCCTTTAGCAGGGTATCTGCTTCATCTTATTCTTTGGAGTCATAAAGTCATGAGTGATCATGATCTCCTGGATCCGTTTGTGCAACCTCATATGCTCTTTATATGCTTTGATGGTACCAGTTTGCATCTTCCAGAAGTCTTCAGAATAATTTATCATATTAACCTTAAAACGAACATCAACTATGTCATCAACAAGCTTGATAGTGCGAGCATGTGCAACTTTGAGCAATCTATTCCCCTTCTTGCTCTTATACCTCCAATATGAAGCATCCTAGATTATTTCAAGTATATCTTTATTAGTTTCATAAGTAGAAATTCCAACCACTGTAATCCTTGGGGCCGGTTCCAACTGTAATGCCTTATCCTACCAATATTGTTTCTCTTCTTGTGCTTTCTCATAAAGGCCTTTGATAGTTTGGTTTTCCCTCACCAAGAACTCAACTTGTTCTTTGTTTATCTTTGCAACATCGATGTTTAACTAGGTAGTGATCCTAGGGTCTATTTTTCCAATTTGATGGATCATGAGGTGGCCTAATGCTTCATTTGTGTCTACCAGCAGGGGTCTCTTCCCTCTTGGATATAGAGCCCATAACAACAAGGCCTTGTGCTCTGGATCATACCCTGAACCTATAAAGATCCTATCAACCTCCTCTGGTAACAATTGCTTGTCATTGTGTTGCTTTCTCTTGAAGCTGTCAAACATAATAGAAGCTTTCATTTTCCACCCAAGGTAAATTATCACACCAGCATCCTTGAGGAGGTGTCTTCCTCTTTCAGGGGTCATTTCTCTTTTCTAGGTATTGATTTCCTCCTACAACATTCATAGAGTGTCTTCCTCTGTCATGTTTCCCATCTATTGCATGATCATCCTACCTTTGTATTGATATAAGAAGGTTTCAAACTCAGGAGTGTTAACAAACCTAGGGTTGTCCTGTTGCTAGATCCATGTCATGATCAAGTCCAAACCTAGTTGGTGGCACATGTTCTTCTATGTTAGGCAATTCAGCAGTGGATTTAGGGGATAAGCAGGCAATGGGAGTAGTCTCCCTAGGATCTTTAATCCTTTGTCTAAAGACATACAATAGAATTACATTATCTAGAATCTAAAATTCATGAGACATTACTTTGTTCACTTTGGCCACGGGGTCGTCAATTGTTTCCAATATTTCTTTGTTGATCTTGCCCCTCCTTAATTTTTATTCATATTCTTTAGGTACCTTATGAAGTGTCGACCTCTTCTTGATTGCTTCCTCCCTTTCCATATTCCTGATGAAGTCATCAATCATTCATGACACATGTTCTATGGCTTTCAATCTCTGTGACATTCTAGCCCCCTACATATATCCTTTTGGATCAAAGTTGGGCTTGGGGTCTCCTTTCACAAGGTATAAATATTCTAACGCATTTTATAGTAAACCATAACTTTTTGAACTCTTAACAAGAAAATCAGAAAAGGACAACAAGCTAGGCACAATTGACGGCTTCCCATGATATATAATATTTTTGGCACTGGCTATAGACAATTGCCTAATGATTTCCAAATAAGCAATCATGTATGGTACAGTCACAGGCAATAAGTAAGGTTCTCCCTCGAACCCATACACCCTAATCTGTGTGTAATCCAAGAAACATTACCAATCCCCCCAGTTATGGGTAATGTGTCTTTATTCATCAAAATCTTTAGGTCGAAGGAATTTCTTAACCTGAGGGGAAAGTGAAAAATCACATGGATGTCCGAGAAATTTGTATAACAGTTTTACAAAATGTTCTTCAAAGTGCATGTACTGGTTGTTAATGTATCTTTGGTCTGAGGATGATAACCATAATTGCACTGGCTTGCGGATTCGTGCTCTATCATACTCCCTAATGGATAGACCTTGAGTCCACAGCCCTATATCTTGACCAATGTGTAGAAACATATGCATAAGGTGAGTGTAGTATCTGAAATTCACATTAACCCTATCTCCCTTTAATTTTTCTAACCCATGGTTGATGGTACGAGTTAAGTAAGAAGCATAATCAAAGGTCCTTGGGTCCTTTGATTGGATGTCGACACAAATAATCATAGTAGCAATGTCCATTAATGGGGAGGCTTCCATGCCCAACAATTGTGAAATACAATAATAGGTGAACTTAAAGTAGGGAGAAAACAAGTTAACATCGAATGGGTCCTTGTCAGTATCTGCAAACAAATTCAAAGCTCCTTCGGTCTTTGGTCTATGTGGTGGGAGTCTCCATCATTTATATGTTCTCTCTATGTTTAAATACTCATCCACCAACTTTTTGGCATCAACTTCATCCTCATGCCCCCATTCCAAACCAAAGACTTGCTCAATGTAATCTTTACTAATCGACAATAGGCAGTTTCCTTTATAGTCACAGATGGTTTACATTTGTGGGTCATACCTGTCTACCAATGTTGTTATCATCTCTACATTCACAAAGAAGTTGGGAATGACAAGTCTCCCTAAATTCAACTTCCAATTATTGCACACTAGTTCTACTACAAACCTTCTAGCATAGCTAAAATGAACAATTCATGCCCTCAAACCTCTATCCAAATGTCCCCTATGTTTTCAAATCTATCCTCCAATCCCTCATCATCATTCTTAATCTTTCTACCGATGTCTTGAGAGAGGGAATTGGTCTATTGGGTCCTGGTCTAAGGGTCAACCTTCCTTTTTCTATCGTTTTGGCTTTTCTTCTTTGGTTTCAGGAGGGTGAGGCTCTTTGTTCTTCTTTGTTTTATCTTTCCTAGATGATGAAGATTCCATCTTTATGTTCAATTCAAAAGAAGACAAGAAATTCTACACACTTACAATTTTTATTTCTTTCCGTGAAGAATTTTGTGACCCCTGCTGCACTAGTTCCTTCTTGCCTTGACGAATTTATCCACCTGAACAATTCTGGTATCCGAGTAGTTTGATTACCCAAAGTACTGCAACAATCATTAAGAAATGTATTTTTAATTTATGATAATGTGAATCATTTAGATTTGTGTAATATTTCCTGACGGATTGATTGTTCTTTTTTGCTGATTTTTTCCTTTTGATGAATGAGCATGACACATTTCTCTATGGAAACTCTTATTTCAATGAAACATACCCATTTGATGACTTTATTTTCATGTTCTTCGATGCCCTAGTTTCATCGATGCCCATCTTTAGTATAAACCCAACACATTTTATTTTATTTCGATGAAACTCTATCTTTGCTCAAGTGTTTTCACCTTTTAATGATATGCATTTTCTATCGACAACCATATTTTGATGAGTTATCCATTGAATTCATCGATATTGGATTTTCAATGAAAGGTCTTGTTTCGCCATGCACTCTAATGCTTTACGCGATAGCTTGTTTTCATCGAAATCCCTTTTACTTCGATGAGATCTCTGATGAATACTAAGAGGGGGGGGTGAATTAGTATGCCAAAAATCTTTGCACTAAAACACTTACACAATCTAAAGATAAACCGGTAAAGCAGTCTGACAATCAAACCAGTTATCACACATACAAACCAAAATGCGAATAAAACATTCACCCACAAAATCTATACAACCATAACACAAGATATTTGACTTGGAAACCCAACTAGGAAAAACCACGGTGAGATGGAACGCACAAGTCACTATCTGCAGAATAGAAACCAGACCGGTTAAGGTCTTACAATGTTCTTCACCAGAAATGATCCTATTAGGAATCTCAATCTCTGTTAGGAGATAAGTCCAATTAAAGACTACCTTGTTAGAGGATTTTAGATTCACATGTGTGAACCACCTTGTTAGAGGATTTTACAAAGGCTTGGAGGCCTACCCAATTAAGGGCTACAAACTTGTCAAAGATGTGAGTAATCAACAAGTGTTTGATCTATCTACTAGCACAAATTGCTTGGTTAGATCCAGTATAGCTCACAGCTAATGCATTCCAGCATTACTTCAGTCTCCTCTATCTCTCTCAGTTACAACTTGATCTTCTCTGATAAGATCTCTCTCCACTTCCACCTTAAACCCTAGCTCAACATAAACCCTATTTGCAACTTCTTCAACAACACAAAAACCCTAGACATGATGTCCTTTTAAAGGAATCTGATTTCATGTCGGTCCAATAGGATTACATTACAATTTCCTAGGTTCAGTGAATCTAGACATACTTAGTAACATGACACAAGAATCACCGTCAATGTGTCGGCACCATCAAACAATCGGTGGATTGGTAACTTATCACAAAATGCCAGTTGGTAACCCATCACAGAGTGTTACCGGTTCATACAAAATGCTGGTTGCCGGTTTGACAAGAATGAAGACTGGTAAGAATGTGTTGTGCTGCTTTGCTTCCTCGTATCGCTTGTGATCTACGAATCGCTTGGGGTGGACATGCCGCTTCAGAGCGGGAAACATATTCTACAAAATCACCACTAGTCTAAAGACTAGAATACAACATACCGGTTGGAACAAATACCAGTTGAGCATGAGCTCGTACATATAAAGGGGATCTCAATACAAGTGTGTGTCCATCAATGACAATCACAACATAAACATAAAAAATGCCAACAATCTCATTCCATTTCATCGATCTGTGACTCTAGCTAGAGGGCTCTGATGGACTTGAAAAGCACTGAGAGGGGGGGTGAATCTGTGACACCAAAAATAGAACTACTTCAAATACTAACTGGTAGATGAACTTAACAAAAATTTTAAACACAATGCATATAATCCAAAATGATATAACAACATCCACAATAAGTAAAACATCCACCATAACACAAGTGTTTGTACGTGGAAAACCCAAATAGGTAAAATCCATGGTGAGATGGAACTCACAAGTTAACTATCTGCAGTAATAGATAACTGACCGGTTAGGGTCTACAAAGTGTTGTTCTAGGAGCGAATCTAGTTAGAGATCCCAAAGCTTGATTAGAAGCTTATACCCTGTTAAAGGTAGTACCCTGTTAGGAGTAACCTCGCTGGAGTATTTAAGAACTCAAACGAATGGATCACCCTATTAGAGGATTTGTACAAAGAAACTTGTTAGAGCTTACCTGGTTAGGGGATTTGAATTCTACTGTAATTGTTAGAAAACAATAGGATTGGTTTGATTTGTCTGAGTAGCACAATAATTGCTTGATTTGATCCTTCTAAGCATATTCAACACTGCTCTTCTGCATACTCTCCAACTTAACTCTTTTGTCTTTCACACACAACATATCACTTTCACTCATGTGAAATAATTCATTGTGATGTCAATATATAGACATTAAGATTTCATGTCAGCCCAAAGAAATCATAACACAATTTCCTAGGTGCAGTGTATCTGGTCAATTGATCATAACTCATCACAAAAATACCGCCAAAATTTTTCGGTGGGATAACTCATCACAATTTATGGTAACTCATCACAAAATCAATGAATACCAGTTGGAACAATCAATATCAATTAGAGTTAAATATATAAACCATTATCCTTGAATCTCCTAATATGATCTCCACTTGATCTTCATCTTGATGCCGACTAATGTGTATCCACTGGTTGTCTTCTATGCATATATCAATTATCACAAAGTACCGGTTAGAAATAAACCTCTTAGTATAACCTCTAGCATACCAGTTGTAGTATAAATAACTTGAAGTTATACCGGTAGACAATATAAACATATGTGTGTGTATGTGTTTCATCAATGACAACATACGATGAATATATTACAATCATCATCAAGCCAACAATCTGCCCCTTTGGCATTGATGGCAACACTTAGAAATTTTTTTTACAGGAATACCGCTAAGTGTGCATACAAAACAAATTTACACATATACACATGATCCCCCTTAATGCATAAATTATACAAAATAATCAAAAACCACACATACATATTTCTACTCCCGCTTTGACAACAATGCCAACTTGAAATATATATATATATATATATATAGAAAATTTATATCAAAGTGTTCAACATATACAATAATAACTTAAAAAAGAGTTGATGCTTTCACCAGTCTCATGAAAATATCATTAAAGTTCTGCTTCAACTATGATATGGCATTTGTCCATGTTGCAAGCACATTGTCAGTGTACTCTTTTGTAGACATAAGTTGTGAATGGAATTCTTCCATCGAATCTAGTGTACAGGTTTTTGGAGTTGCTAAGATAGCTTATGCATTTGATTAGGCTCTCTATAGTATGTCCACTTGTGATGTGAGTAGACTCTTGAGTTCCTTGAGAGACCATAGTCTCTTTGCCTTCTCATGATCATAAGTATCCAACCTGTTGTGCAAATTATCTATAGATTTGCTAAAAGCAAATATAGAGTCCTGAAGTGGGATATATGCATTGCATATCCTTTCTAGCTCTTGCTCTATTTCTGTTTATCTTTTTGTGATATTAGAATAAAATAATGAAACATTAGAGGTAGAAGCAAGATAATTTTCTCTTGTTTCAATAGCTTTGCTCAACAAATCTCTATTATGTGACAGAGCCATTTTGGCAGTATCAATGTCCTTTGCCAGTTTGTCTCCATACTTCTTCTTGGGACTTTTCTCAGCATAGGTTTGAGTTGCTTCTTCAAGTGACTTGATTTGATCAGATGCATCTACAACTAATTGACCAAGTTTGCTAATAGGGGATGTCAGATGTGTTGTATATGTTTCAAGTAGTAGACTAGATAGTATATCTACTGCATTCTGAATTGTTTCTGCCTCAATCCTTTGCTCTTTTAGTCTCTTCTTATGCGCTCTAGATTTTATGACATTAGCAATCTTCATCATTTTAGATGCACTCATTTTGTCAACATCAATAGGCCCTGAAATTCTCAATGAATCATCATCATCCTCATCAATTTGTTGTTGCTTTGCTGGTTCAGAGGATGCAACCTTAATGATCGCTTTCTCTAGATTTTTCTCTGGTTCTTTTTCATAAGTCTATGTGTCAACATTTTCCATAGACTCCTTCTGAGTATCTTGAAAGACCGGTGGAGATTGGGTTTTCTCTGGTTGTTCTATTTCTGGTGGATTGTCCAGTTTTGGTTGTTCAACTAAATTGTCCTTTAAATTAGTAATTTTAGGAGGCTCCATATCTGGTGCAGTGTTGTCTCCAGATAGATCAACTATGTCCCGAACATCATCAACAACATGAATAATGGTGTCATCCTTCTTCTTGATAGGATAGACCTCATTAGCTTGTACAATCTCTTCTTCATCCATTTCTGGTCGATTAACCACATCTTCCTCATTCTTAGAGGATTGGAGAAGTTCTTCCATCTGTTTGATTTCATAGGCTATTCGATGGGTCTCAGTTTTAATAATTACCCTCTTTCCTCTAAGTAGCTTCAATATCCTTACATTCAAAGCAAATTGAATTTTGTACTTATCAACCAAAGCACTTATTTCTTCCATAGACAAATTGGGAAAATACTGCAAAAATATCTCATCTATAATTTCTTTTTCCAATTTTATAGCTTCTTCCCATTTATCCAAAAGAATAGTGTACAAAGAATTTGAGATATCCTTTTCAAGATCATGTGGATATCTACTATAATGACACAAATGAGTAATTACATGTTGAATGACTTACTTCTTCTCATCTTCAATGAAGGAATCAAAATGCTCTTTGACATTGTCAAACCTGTTCCTCCCTAATGTTTTCATTGTTCTTTCAAAATGGGTATCAGGCTTGAAAGTGGATATATCGATGGGCACTGTTGCCTTTGGCACTTCCCTTACTAAATTTGCTACTCTACCAGTAGCTTTCATCTTCTTAGGTTCTTCTTCAGTGTCAGTACCCTCAGATTCTTCTTGAAGAATAAGTTTCTGATTTCTCTTCTTTAGTAAATTCTCCTTCTTTGTGTACACTTTAGGTGTCGATTCCTTTTTGGTTTAGATGTACTCCAAGTCACCCTTGTATTCTTTATCACTTGAGGTGCTTCATTAGTTTTCTTTTTCTTTCCTTTCCCACTTGTGGCAGGAGCAATACTGGTTTTGGCTTGTGCATCCTGAAATACCACAATATCTAGTTTTGCCTTCTTTTTATCTTTAGGAGATGCTAATAGGTTATTAGCATAACCAACTAGTAAGTCATGGTTCACCTCATAACTCATATCTTCCATTTCTTCTTTTCTCAACTCAATTGCTTGCATCAAACAATAATCAGTGGTAACTGTAAAAACAATGTCTTTTGCAAAATGTCTTACCACATCTTTAGGCAATCTCATTCTCATGCTCATCTTCTTCTGAAACTCATTGAAATACTTATTCATAGCAGCAGGGAAAGTATCCTTTACAACCTTGATGTTGTTCTTGATTTGTGCAAATACCGGTAGGTCCTTTGACCATTCAATATCACCTATTCCAGGTAGCAAATTTTGAAAATAAAAGAATAACCCAACCAATAGTTGTCCATACTTGAACTTTAGACTACTATCCTTCTTGATAGATTGCAAATTTAGAAACAGTTGTCTCATAATTGCCTCACAAAGATCATAATCTACATTTTCAACTATCATCTTGTAAGCTGTGCGAATTGCTGCAGATGGAACACTATTTAGTCTACTGGAGTAAAATACCCGATAGCCTATCACCATTCTTGCCAATTTCACTGTTGGGTCTCTGATATTGTTAACAGAAAAAACACGTTTGTCAGATGTTGAACCAGTTAGAGAGAATATCGTCTCTTTTGAAATTCGCCTTAGCTCAGGTACTTCACCGGTTAAGAAATAAGTTGTTACAACCTAAATGGCTTCCTTAGTTATGGTGTGAGTTCTCTCTAAGTACATGTTCTCACCATGAACCCGACTCAAAATAATTCTGATATGATCTTCCTCGAAATCTTCTAGAAAATAAGAAGACTTATGAAAACCCTTCTCAAAAACCCTAGCATACTGTGTTTGAATGTTTCCATTCTCATCACAGAGGGATTTCAATTGATTGTAAATGTATAGTGATCCTAGATCCTCTATCTTACAATCAATATAACTTGACAAATCTCCTTTAACCAAAACTCCACTAGGAACTTGTGATAATGCATTATACGACACAATTTGTTCTTCCTCTACAAATTTCATTGGCTTGGATGTAATCATTAACCTTTCTACCATCTTTGAAGATGATTCTATTTCAAATGAACAAGATTCAAAGAAGGATTTTCAAAGAAATACCTTATTTCATGCACACTACCTTGTTTACCGGTTGAATGCCCAAGTGCACACCATTTCGATCTTCTGCAACCTTCAAATCAACTTGATTGCAAATCACAATGCAACTTCGACAATTATCAACCAACAATCTTTCTTAGCTAAGCAAGCACTCCAAATTTATTTCTCGAATGCATTAGGGTAAAAATAACAAAGTAAAAACTCACTTTTATCCTTTTCACCTACTACATTAAATACTCGTTCATTAGGGTTACAAACCCTAATTTCACCACTCAAGGAGAAAACCGGTTGATAATATATTGAGAAAAAGTTATCAAAATTTCATGCTTCAAAATTCTCTTACTGCTCATTCATCTCAAGGGGTCCATAGGTGGATTAATCATTAAGCTCCCCTTAGCCATATATAAAAGGCTTAATTCACTGGTGCAAGGTTCTCTTCACTGGGTGAAGGAACAGTTTCTTCTCTAGGTGAGTCATCACTTCTCTTCTTCCATATCTGATTCATTTCCTCTCTAGTTTCTTCAATATTAAATTTCTTCTTTCCTTTATGATCCTTATAAGAATTGTCCGGTTTGCTATTTCTAGATCTACTGAATTTTGCAAGGTGCCCCGGTTTGTGGCAGTGATAGAGGGCCATACCAAATGATTTCTAAGGTCCTGTATTTCCTCTCCCAGTTCTTCTTTTGCACTTCATAGACACATGACTAAAGTTATTACAGGTGGTGCAAATGACATTTTTTACCTTTTCCATCTCAAATGGACTAAACCGGTTGTCGTAGGGTCCTTGCCAGTTCATGTTGGCCCGATTGTCAAAATTTCTCATCCAGTTGCCATTCGGTCTTGGATGCATATGTGGTACCGGATTATTTGCTCCATATTTGCACTCAATAGATCTATGTCCATACATTCCACATGTGAAGCAATGACCTTCAAATTTCTTAGATACATACCTGGCATTAGTATTGAAACTTGTATTTCTTTTAAGTTTGTCTTTACAAACATTTGCAGTGTGACCAAGTTTATGGCAAACAAAACAAATAGGTTTAAATACCTTCTTACCGGTAGGCTTCTTGATCTTAGGAGCAGATTTGTTCTTAAGAGTGTTGCTCTTAGTACCAGAGGATTCACCTTTCTAATATGTGTGAAAACCAAGTCCAAATGTATCACCTTTCATCCTTTGTGATTGAATTTGTTCTTCAAGCAAGGTAGAAATTTTGTTGAACTTTTCCAATTTCCCATTAGCTTTGATAAGTTGTTTGGTGAGATCTTCATTATGCTTTGATAGGTTCTCTCTGAAAGATGATGCTAATTCAAGATCTAGCTGCAAGTTCTTTTTCTCTTCTCTTTCAGCATTCAAATTCTCATGTAAGGTAGCATTTTCTCACTTGATCTTAGCAATAGATTGATCTCTTTCCTTGATAAGATCTTCAGCAGCTCTTCTGGCTTCTAGTTCTTGACTCATCTAGATAGTGAGACCTTCTAGCTCTCTCCTCAAATTTAGATTTTCACTGTTTAACTTTTCAACTTCCTCGGCTAAAGAATCAATATTGGCCTCATCTGAAGAACTATTATCAAATATCTCCAATAGTTGTTCAGTAAGCTCTATCCTTTTGACTTGTGAAGCTTTTAGTTTGACCCTAAGGATTTCAAGCTCATTCCTGCTAGCTTCTATCTCTCTAGCCATCTCAAAGTAGCTCATGTCCCCCATGGTGGTTTCAAGGCTCCCTTCTAAGCAATTAGGCTTCAAATAAGTTAGGCTCTGATACCAATTGATGGACTAGAAAAGCAGTGAGAGGGGGGGTGAATCAGTGACACCAAAAATAGAACTACTTCAAATACTAATTGGTAGATGAACTTAACAAAACTTTTAAACACAATGCATGTAATCCAAAATGATATAACAACATCCACAATAAGTAAAAAATCTACCATAACACAAGTGTTTGTACGTGGAAAACCCAAATAGGTAAAAACCACGGTGAGATGGAACTCACAAGTTAACTATCTACAGTAATAGATAACTGACCGGTTAGGGTCTACAAAGTGCTCTGCTAGGAGCGAATCTGGTTAGAGATCCCAATGCTTGATTAGAAGCTTATACCCTGTTAAAGGTAGTACCCTGATAGGAGTAACCTTGTTGGAGGATTTGATAATCCAATCTAATGGATCACCCTGTTAGAGGATTTGTACAAAGAAGCTTGTTAGAGCTTACCCAGTTAGGGGATTTGAATTCTGTTGTGATTGTTAAAAAACAATAGGATTGGTTTGATCTATTTGAGTAGCACAATAATTGCTTGATCAAATCCTTCTAAGCATATTCAACACTGCTCTTCTACATACTCTACAACTTAACTCTTTTGTCTTTCGCACACAACATATCACTTTCACTCGTATGAAATAATTCATTGTGATGTCAATATATAGACATTAAGATTTCATGTCGGTATTCAAGGATAACAGTTTATATATTTAACTCTAACCGGTATTCATTGATTTTGTGATGAGTTACCATAAATCATGATGAGTTATCCCATCGACAAATTTTGGGGGGGTGAATCAGTGACACCAAAAATAGAACTACTTCAAATACTAATTGGTAGATGAACTTAACAAAACTTTTAAACACAATGCATGTAATCCAAAATTATATAACAGCATCCACAATAAGTAAAAAATCTACCATAACACAAGTGTTTGTACGTGGAAAACCCAAATAGGTAAAAACCATGGTGAGATGGAACTCACAAGTTAACTATCTGCAGTAATAGATAACTGACCGGTTAGGGTCTACAAAGTGCTCTGCTAGGAGCGAATCTGGTTAGAGATCCCAATGCTTGATTAGAAGCTTATACCCTGTTAAAGGTAGTACCCTGATAGGAGTAACCTTGTTGGAGGATTTGATAATCCAATCTAATGGATCACCCTGTTAGAGGATTTGTACAAAGAAGCTTGTTAGAGCTTACCCAGTTAGGGGATTTGAATTCTGTTGTGATTGTTAAAAAACAACAGGATTGGTTTGATCTATTTGAGTAGCACAATAATTGCTTGATCAAATCCTTCTAAGCATATTCAACACTGCTCTTCTATGTACTCTACAACTTAACTCTTTTGTCTTTCGCACACAACATATCACTTTCACTCATATGAAATAATTCATTGTGATGTCAATATATAGACATTAAGATTTCATGTTGGTATTCAAGGATAACAGTTTATATATTTAACTCTAACCGGTATTCATTTATTTTGTGATGAGTTACCATAAATCATGATGAGTTATCCCATCGACAAATTTTGGGGGGGGTGAATCAGTGACACCAAAAATAGAACTACTTCAAATACTAATTGGTAGATGAACTTAACAAAACTTTTAAACACAATGCATGCAATCCAAAATGATATAACAACATCCACAATAAGTAAAAAATCTACCATAACACAAGTGTTTGTACGTGGAAAACCCAAATAGGTAAAAACCACGGTGAGATGGAACTCACAAGTTAACTATCTGCAGTAATAGATAACTGACCGGTTAGGGTCTACAAAGTGCTCTGCTAGGAGCGAATCTGGTTAGAGATCCCAAAGCTTGATTAGAAGCTTATACCCTGTTAAAGGTAGTACCCTGATAGGAGTAACCTTGTTGGAGGATTTGATAATCCAATCTAATGGATCACCCTGTTAGAGGATTTGTACAAAGAAGCTTGTTAGAGCTTACCCAGTTAGGGGATTTGAATTCTGTTGTGATTGTTAAAAAACAACAGGATTGGTTTGATCTATTTGAGTAGCACAATAATTGCTTGATCAAATCCTTCTAAGCATATTCAACACTACTCTTCTACATACTCTACAACTTAACTCTTTTTTCTTTCGCACACAACATATCACTTTCACTCGTATGAAATAGTTCATTGTGATGTCAATATATAGACATTAAGATTTCATGTCGGCCCAAAGAAATCATAACACAATTTCCTAGGTGCAGTGTATCTGGTCAAGTGATCATAAATCATCACAAAAATATCCCCAAAATTTGTTGATGGGATAACTCATCACGATTTATGGTAACTCATCACAAAATCAATGAATACCAGTTAGAGTTAAATATATAAACTGTTATCCTTGAATCTCCTGATATGATCTCCACTTGATCTCCATCTTGATGCCAACTAATGTTTATCCACTGGTTGTCTTCTATGCATATATCGATTATCACAAAGTACTGGTTAGAAATAAACCTCTTAGTATAACCTCTAGCATACCGGTTGTAGTATAAACAACTTGAAGTTATACCGATAGACAATATAAACATATGTGTGTGTATGTGTTTCATCAATGACAATATATGATGAATATATTATAATCATCATCAAGCCAACAAGCCCCACTTCATATCCACTTCGATAAGTCTCATGCTTCAGCAGATGCTTTTGAGATTTCACTGACATGTCCTTTTCATCGATGAGACCATCTCTATGAGACTGTGCCCATTTTCATCGAACTGGATACTTCGATGGAACTTGGTCTTTCGATAGATACTTTAAGGGTCAAGTTGATGTGCTTGTCTCACTTTCTTTTTGTTTCGATGGAACATGTTGCTTCAATAAGTTGTTTATCCCATTCATCAAAACCCTTATTTTATCGATGAGTTGCATTCACTGAAATTTGGCATGATTCCACCACAATACATATTTCGATGAAACTTTACCTTCACCAACAGTTCATTTGATTCTTCCGACATCATCCTTTCATTGAAAAAGTTTGCTTCGGCAAGACCATTGTTATTTTCATCGATGTTGGGTTTTCAATGAAACATTAGTGTCGCTAGGTGCCTTTTTTATTTCCTCGACATCTCTCTTTCACTAAAAGGCTTTTCTAGTTACATTTTAATGCATCTCGGGTTACCCTAATGAGGGCTTTGACAACCTTCCACTAAAATGTGAATATCTCAGCCAATACTTAAGGAATCAGGTGATTCGAAAGCCAAAATGAAGTGGATTCATGCTTCCATCCAACCCAAATAGGTTTTAGAACCTGGCACTAATTCTATGACACAAAATAACATCTGTAATCAGACTGTTATGCAGAATAATATAAGAAAATGTGTGTAGAAAACTACTTTTACTAACATTGCAGTATTTCTTATAATTGTATGACTATTAAAGTGAATTCATAACTTTGGTATGCTAGATGTCTCCTTTTTCAGCTATAGAATCATTGCAATTTTTTTTAAATTTTCTTTTTGTAGCTATTTTAACACACGTACTATTAAATTAATGGTTGTTTTATTATGCAAATGAGGGTAATCATTACATATGTATTAATATAACATGTTATTTTTTCTTTTTATAGAAACGCACTGATAAATTCAATGAAGGTGATAAAGTTAGGTTGTTGGATCCATTTGATAGTGTTGTTGTTGGTATTGGGAGGATTCGCTCCCTATCTATTCTACATGGAGTAAACTTAAAAGGAACAGGCGATGCAAATGTGAACATTTTAACGGTCACAAGTAACATACCTCTTCCTTATAAAGACAAAATAGATGGATTCGTCCATCTGAAAGAGAAAGAGGGAACCTTCATAAGGTGTCCATTAAAATATTTGCAGAAAATGATATAGTTGAATATGTTTATCACGTTTCTTATTGTTTTATGCAGTACTTTGAATATTTTGAAAGAGTTGGAAACTCTTAGACAACTTTGACTTTTTTTAATTATATTTACATATATACCCTTAGATAGATTTGACATCTTATAACTTGATTTATATATACATATTTGTATTATATTTTTTTATTGCAGATTACCTTGTTTGTCATGATGTTCAATCAATCTTTTAATTCTAACATGTAGCTTGTTCGTATATGTAATATTTTTATTTGCTTTTATGATCTAGTTCGAGTTTAATGTTATATTATTTTTCCATTATAAAATGATTAAATATACTACCAATGGATGTAAATATATGACTAAAATAATGACTATGATGACTAAATAAATGACCATTTAACAACAATCAATGATTAAAATAATGACTCAATATATAACTAAATTAATGACTAAATATATGTCTAATTAAATCACTAATATGACTAAATAAATGACCAGAGAACAACAATCAATGACTAAATTAATGATTAAATATATAACTAAATTAGTGACTAAATATATGACTAAATTAGTGACTATCATGAATAAATAAATGACTAGATAACAACAATCAATGACTAAATTAATGATTAAATATATGACTAAATTAGTGACTAAATATATGACTAAATCAATGACCAAATTGATGACCAAATCAATGACCAAATCGATGACCAAATTGATTTATGACTGGTGATAAACTACCAGTGGTCACGTGATCAAATTTAGTCATTTATCTATAATTTTTGGTATTTTTTTTAGTCATATATTGTTGTTTTTGTGCTAGTGAAACTTTAGTTTACTTTCATACTTCTCTCTCTTGAAGGTGATAGCATGTTTCATGACTTGGTGCATTTCTAAGTTTCTAGGGAGAAGCTGAAAGCCTATCACGAATTACACATCTTAAGAATCCATAGGTTAGTTTATATCAAGTTTGGTAACTCTATCCAAGGTGAA
Organism: Cryptomeria japonica; assembly: GCF_030272615.1. Classification (NCBI taxonomy): domain Eukaryota; kingdom Viridiplantae; phylum Streptophyta; class Pinopsida; order Cupressales; family Cupressaceae; genus Cryptomeria; species Cryptomeria japonica. The sequence goes on along the minus strand of NC_081414.1, from coordinate 394,530,296 downwards.
AAATTTGAAGGTTTATGTTTCCTTCATGGTGTCCACCATGGTTCCCAAACCAGTGTCGAACTTCATTGTTTGAGAATTGAGAAAAGTGAGAAAAGAGTGCAATCATAACAAAATACAAAAAAGTAAGAAGAAAGAAAAGTATAAAATGAAAAGAAGAAAGAATTATCAAAATCTCAATTCACAAGGGCCATTCAAGTACCTCCACCGGGGCTATAGACGCCCAACTGGCAATGGAGCAATACTTGAGGGGAACCAGAGGTATCTTTTTCGGGGCTATAGATGTCTGGTTGGTAGTAGAGATATACCTAGGATATAATTACACGTTGGAAATTACATACTTCACCTACGTAGCCTAAATAGTGCTTACCTCATTTGGTCATAACATAACTCAATGGATGGTTAGTAAATCAATTGCACACACTTGGGATTTTAGTTGTAACTTGGGTCTCTTTGGTGTGTTGAGGCTTGATTATGTTGGTGTTCTTTACGTTGTCTAGTATGAACATAAACTGGAGAGTCTAGGTACTTTAAGGGTTTAGTGTCTGAAAATGCGTAGAAGCATTTTCCTAGCCAAGTTGCCATTTTTATGCCTTGCATAATGCACCCCAACTTTTTGCTTCTAGGGGCCCTCCTTTTTGCTTTGCCTTGTTTTCACCCTGTTTTCCTTTTGTTCGCATTTCAGAATTTTGGGTTTTTGGGATCTCGAAGTGAATTCTGCCCCTGTTGTTTCTTTTTCTCTATTTGACTTCAGAGTTTCGAGATTCCAAAACCTTGAAGTCTTCATTGCTTTCCTCTTCAGAACTTTGAAACCCCAAAATCCCAAAGTCTTGGTTTCTCTCTTTACATTTTTCTTTTGAAGCCTCGGGATCTTGGAAGTCTAAAATCCCAGATTCTTCATGTTTTGTCTTGGTTAACAGATTTCAAAACTTCGGGATCCCAAAGTCTGTTGGTTGTTCTTGTCCTTGAGCCCCGGGATCTTGGAGTTTTGAAATCCTGGGTTCTCTATCTTTGTTTGGTGTTGCACCTTGGAACCTCGAGACCTTGGAGTCTCGAGATGGTCTTCGTTTGTTCTTCTCAGATCCTTGGGATTTTAGAACCCTAAAGTCTCAAGCTTTTCTGTGTGGTGTTTGTGTAACTTTGGGATTCCAAAATTCTGGGATCCCAAGGTTGGGTGCATTTAGTGAGGTCATGCAGTCTCTTGAAGGAGGTATAAATAATGCAAAATGAGTTTTTCAACTCATTTGTGCATTCACTCATTCAAAAACCAGAGCTCTCTAGTCGATTTACCTTCCTACAGTGCATGAGTTTTCGCTCAATCATCCCTGTCCAGGTTGGTCTTTTTGCTGTGATTTTCTTTGTTTTGTGTTTTTTTTCTTTCCTAGTTTAGGTTAGAGTAGATTTTATGTTGAATAAAAGTTAAATTTTTTCAACCCCTTAGGAGTTTGGCCTTAGTTCACCCACTTTGGGATTTTTGAATCCCAAAATCTCAAAGTTTTGATTTTTGAATCCCAAAATCTCAAAGTTTTGATTTGCACGATCCCGAAACTTTGGAGTTCCAAAGCTCCCTTTTGCCCAAGTTTACCCACTTCACGATCCTGAAACCCCAGACTTTCAAAGCCTAGTTTAACGAAGAAGTTTTCCCACTTTGGGATTCCAAAACCCCAGAATCCTGAAATCTTTCATGCTTTATGAACTTAATATCTTCAAGATCCTAGAATCTTGGAAACCTTTTTGGAAGAATTGAGTTTAACTTCTTTGAGATCCCAGAATCCCAGAGATCTTTCTACCCACCTTGAGATCTTGGAACCCCAGAATCTCAAAGAAGGTCCTTGTTCCATATTTTTACACTTCAGAATCCCGAAACCCCAGAACCTTGGGATCCCAAAATGCTCTTTTGAAACCCCGAAACCCTAGGACCCTAAAATTGACTGTAATAAGCTCTTTCGAGACCCCGAAACCCCGAAGTTCCAGAGTCCCTTGTAATTGTTTCCAAGGTTATGAATGTTAGGACCTGGAGGCAACTGAGTGGTGGGGGGGGGTAAATCAGTTGTCAATTAATTTCATCCCAAATATAACTTAATCAAAATTGATACTTAATACTGGTAAACCAAACTTAATGTTGGTAGAAAGATTAGCAGTTAATATTAATATCAGTGAAACTTAATGCATAGAATAGAAAGAGAAACAATATCCACAACACACAACACAAAGATTTGTACGTGGAAACCCTGTAAGGGAAAAAACCACAGTGGGAAACCTTACCCACAATCAGATGATACTACTGCAGATAGTATGTGTATACAAATGGGGTCTACACATGTAGAAAGGCCAACCGCCTAGAGCTCACTGCTCAATCACAAAATAAGAGTCACACTGACTACAATTGGATGGTTAAATCCAATGATAATGTACTGCTCAAAGTAGCATCTTCAATGCTAGATTAAGTATTGGTTAAGCTCTATTAATCACCTTCAAACCTTCCTTGAACCTTCTCTATGGTCTTCTCATATGATCTTCAATATTTTCACATACCATGTAACAATACCATAACCATATACCATCTCTCTATCTATTACATTATCTCACAAATGAGATCTTACATATATACCAAAACCTAAGACCAAATGTGTAGGTCGGCTCACCAAGAATATTACAATTAAATCAATTACAAATAATTCAAGATGCAATGCATCATGTAGGCTCAATCATTTACAACAATATCCAATTAATTAAATCATCTCCATAACGTGTCATGCTGATCTGGAATAGATAATGCATGTCGGTCATAACCTAGACCAATTTGTCGATAACAACAAATATGTCAACCCGATTAGACCAATAACCAAAATACCAAAACCAAGTGTCCAAACCATGTCTTTGACATAACCAAGTGGTCTCCAGATGATAACAAGTCATCTTCAATGTTGGTGAATAATATAACCTTCCGGTGAATGATATATCAGTGACTGTGCATAAGTCACTGAACTTGTCAGTGAACATAATGTGTCGGTTCAACATAACCATAGATCTCCAGAAGCATAAGTGTTAAAATCAATGACAAAACCAATGCAAAACATCCATAATACCAACAATGAAGTTGATTACATATCTTTTGTTGCAGGATAAAGAAGGCTTGTGGAACCTTCCACATCATCCCAAAAGAAGACTAGAGGAGAGATTAAATTTGAGAAAAATCCTCCAACCATGAAGTACCACTATCAAGGTTAGACCTTGATATTCAAGTTGAATCAAAGATGGATGAGGTGGTTGATAGTCTAGAGTGCACTAAGGAAACACTGAGGGTTTCTAAGTTTTGCATGGAGTATATCTATGATCCACCTGCTTCTTTCATAGACTACTTCATCAACAACTACCAAAACTACAAGAAGAACAAGAAGCAGATGGGTGGTTAGTAACGAAAATGCATGCAGAAACAATATAACCACCATAAATTACTACAGTTCACCAACTGGCACTTTTTGTTATCCTTGTCTTTCTTTTGCACCACCATTGCATGATTTGAATGTCTTGGAGCTGATGCACCATCAAGAACATGAACTGCAAGCACAAGTTAAGTAATAGTTAAGTGGAGTTCATAGGCAGCGACTTGCATGTTGGCTGTGACTCCCACCATTTTGTAGCCTAAGTTTTTGCATGATTTATTCCTATGGTGTAGGGATTAAACTCTATAAATTTTGAAGTTTGGGCCATTTAGAGGGTCCGCAAATTGATGATTCAAGGCCATTTAGTTAGAGAATTTAGTCCTTTTATGTTACAATTGAGACATTATCTTTCATTATTCAACTTCAATATAAAGCAACTTGTGGATTGCCTGATCTGCAATATGTGTCTTCATGGCTGATGTGCTTTGTAGTTTGGTATCTTCTCTCATTACAATTAGTAGCTTGTCCTTATAGTTTTATTATTTTATGAATCATATTACGCATGTCAATGGTATATGAGGATGAAATAGTAGAGAAAATTTTATGATCTCTTGACATTTGATTTCATTTGTATGTAAGTTGATTGACTTTGCATATTTATTAGAATGTTACGTAACTATTGTTTGAAGTGTTATTAATAATAGCTCCCTGTGATGCACCAACTTCATAATTTGATTAGTTGTTAGTATTGACTTTATTTATCTCTTATTACCTAGACCTATATTTTGATGATTATTTATCAAATAAACTAGAAATATTAGAATCAATTGGCCCCTTAATAGGTACAACTACATCAACCACTAAGTTACCCAACACCGTCGTGACTCAACTACAGACACCTTGGAGCCATCAACCTTTCGAGGTTAGTTACTTTTCAGGAGAGGTGGTGTGTGAATTCATGTTCTACTTGCCTATTGGTGAGTGCATCAAAACACCTATCAATAGGTCCCCCACTATAATGATAATCATAATTAATTATTTTAATTTACATTATAAACATCTAGCCACAACCCTAATGTGATGTACATTAACTCTCATCCATATGATGAATTCAATCTCCACCATTGGATTCTAGGGCTACAAGGAGACCTAAAATCAAACAACAAGAAAGGGAAAGGAGCTCAAACCCTAACTTTCTTTTTATAGGTTGCAGCAATATTCCTCTCCTTGAAGGCCATGATTGGGGTTTTTAAGAGAGATTGGTCTCATGAAGAGATCCATTGTAAAAAAAATTCTCATGCTAATTCTATTGGAGATTGTGTTTTTTATAATTTCTTTTCAAATGCATATGCTAATAACAATTTCTGGGGTTTTGTTTGCAAGTCGATTCTTTTTGTTTTCCTCTAATTAGTTGTAATTTTCCTTTTACTTAGTATCAAGCATCCTATTTTTCTCTTATTTCCTTTCCTCTAAGAAAACCATAGATCTAATTTGTCTCTTCCTTTGCTTTATTTTCACAAGCATCCAAGTACGGACCCAGAAGAAATGGTGGCCATAAAATCTGCAAGACTCTTGTTTTATATACAATATTTGCTTATTTATCAAATTTTTTTGCTATTTTGAAAAAAACTTGCACACATTTTTTTTTATTGGCTTGAGAGGCCACTACAACCCCTCTCCCTCTATCGAGGTGTCTTCCTCTCATGGGTTGCGACACTCGATGAAGGATTTCATTGTTGGTCTTACATTGACATGGACATCAAAAGGAAGTGCTAGTGTCGATATTGAATCTGGGCAAATGGATTTTTGCTCTGCCAATGATGACTTACTCTTCTAGTCGGTAATCTGACACCATTTTGTCGGTTCCTAACCTTAGCATGCCTCGAAATCTTGCCTTACCCACTCTCAAGTTAATCCTTTGCCATGTATTGGTAAAGTATATAAAGAGTTTATTTATTTGTCCTTGTCCATACCCAACACTCTCAATGATTGTTTGTTAATTTATTGGGAAAAAGTGACAGTTCGCAATGCCACAAAAATCAAATTATGAAAACAAATTTAAAAGTTTTATAAACAAAGAATGAAAATGGTGGGTGAAGAGTATGGGAGCTACAACATCCCCCGTGTGGGTGCCACAGTCCATGGTCTATGAACCCCCTTGCATTATTATTTTTTTAAATATATATATTTTTATTTTTAAAACAAAATTATATATATATATCAAGATGGTTGTTTCTTTCTTTTATTTGCATATATATATATATATACATACCAATGAGTTTGATATTAAAACATCCATATGGATATAAATATCTTTTTTTTAACTCTAAATTTAATGATAGTGGATATTTAAGTAACAATATCGTAGTACCTAGAATTACATATCCATTTAACCAATATTTCATATCTAGATGGCATCCAAGCTTATGAAAATTTGGCAAACAAATTAACATAGAATTTGGATCTTCATTTCATCACTGTTATCAAACCCGATTTATCACTGTGTTCCAACGAATAGCAGTAACTGTCTTCTAACTATTTGGATACAAATGACTAAATATACTATCAATGGATGGAAATTAGTGAATAAAAAATACTAAATATACTACCAATTGACAACAATTAATGATTGCAATGATTAAATAAATGATACCATGACTAAATAAATGACTAGTTAACAACAATCAATGACTAAATTAAGGACTAAATATACTACCAAAATGATCAATTAAAACAACCAATAAATGACTAAAAGTGGTTTAGTCATAAATTTGGTCACATTATAAATGACCGACGGTAAACTATTAATGATCACATGACCAAGATTAGTCATTTATATGCAATTTTAAGTAGTTTTTTTAGTTATTTATTTTTGTTTTTGTACTAGTGATTGGTCGCTATGTTGACATATTAAGGGGGCAGTAGAGTATATCACCCTCTTTGTACTACATTGTACTATATTTTTGCATGTCTTAAGCGAGGTTTTCATTCATGAAACTCGATAAAACAAACTCTTACATGGGATGATTCATGCCTAAAACCAGATGCACATCCTCAAAATCAGAGCAAACAAACTCTTACGTGAGATGTTCTCGAAACTAGGCATATATATTTGTCTTATACAAGGTTACACATACTTGAAACCAGAGAAAACAAATTCTTATAGGAGATGTTCCCAAAACCAAACACATTTGCATTTGCATTTCATTTCTTATACAAGTTGTTGCATGCTCAAAACCAAAGAAAAAAAACTCTTATATAGGACGCTTAACACCTAAAACCAGACACCAACAGACATACTAGGATGAGTGGAACTAGCAAAACATAACTATACTATTCCAACTCTCCTCCCCAACATGGATCACCTAGCGAAACATAGCTAGCCCATGGAATCCATGTCCTCTCTTTCTCTTCTTCTCATGGATCACCTAGTAAAACACAACTAGAATGTGATATCCATGTCTTCCCTTTTTTCTCATCATGAGCTCATAGATTTTCTATTTGTATTTCATGGTTTGATGCATGTGATTTCTCTTTTTATGTGATCACTTTTGTCTTTGTGATGGCATTTCAAGAATGATATTAGTGGTTGAGATATTTTGATTATCGAAGTCTCTTTGGCTAATTGACATTAGGTCTTGTTTTGGTTTTTAGCTTTTGTGTTGTGTGTCTTTTGCCTTTTGTCTTTGTTTGTCTTTATGCCTATTTTGTCTTTGTCTTTTTTTTTGTGCCCTTTCATGTGATTGTGTGAGTTAAGATCCTAAGATTGAGGGTTTGGTTCTGCAAAATTAGTGATGTCTTATACTCCTTGTGATCTTGCTCCTAATTTCTCCTTTCATTCATCTTTTCATCTACTTTACCTTAAGTATTTGCATAGGCTCATACTCTTGTCAAAGTGTGGGCCAAATGTAGAATTCTAAATTGTCACCTATCCAATTTAAACTTCATGTCTATGCCCCTACCTTAGTGTGTCCAATCCTCATCCCCTTTCTAGGTCAGCCTATGCCTATTCTCCAACTTTGAGGACATGAATAGTCTTTTGTGGGTCCTACCATGGGATACCCACCCTCTTTCAACATTATTTTGGTTCTAGTTGTGGTGGGATCAAGGCATGGAACACCCTAGCTAGACCATGGCGCCCCAAAAATGTCATGGCCCCACTCAATCCAGCCAAAATTTGAAATGGGGTAGGGGCTATATCTCATTGGTAATATTTGACCCTCATGGCTCTGCATGATTGTTGGAGGTCATCCTAATCACTAATTTACCTAGAAACCCCTATAAAAAGACATCTTATAAATTCATTTATGACCTAGAAGCAATCAATTATCTATCCCTATTATTTGAGAATCCATGAAGCATTCATTATCAAGCATTTTTCAGAGATCTTCAAGGCTACATATTCAACATTCAACGATTGTGGAGCGAAATTATATCAATCTTATGCAAGCATGTGTGTTTTATTAGGGTTTTTTCATGTTCATGCTATTTCATGCAACATTTGTGATTGCATTCAAAGAGCAAAACAAAATCATCAATAATTGTGTATTTGAGGTATCTATTCAACATTTATTTCAGTATTTGCATTATTTCATTCAAGTTTAATTCCCAAATTGGGGTTTGACTTAAGAAAACCCCTATTCCCAAAAATTTCCCTTTTCTTTTTGTGTGTAGGAAATAAGTATAGAGATAGGTTCACTAGGGTCAACAAAATTCACAGAGACAAATAGGTTCAACTTTTGACGGTGGAAAATTTGGAGGACCATGGCGAATTGATACTACCTGGTCTTAAAAAATTAGGCCGAACTTCTGGGAACATATCTAAAACATATTATTTTGCCTAGATTTAGGTTTGTGGCTCTGTACGCCATATGTAGCTCACTATATGCACCAGATCACTTCATTTATCACTGATGTTGCCCCAATCTTCAATAATCCAATTCATTCAATTTAGAGAGGAGAAATCCCTATCAAAAGGAACCAGGAATCTAATCAGAATCTCAGTCTTTCAAGGCTAGATCTATTACATTTATGTCCTCACTAATGTAATGGTTAATTAGTTAATTAAGTGGTTTTATTATCTTAATTTAATCCTAGCCCTAATTTTACACCATTACAGTTGCAGAAAGAGAAATGTCAAGAAAGTTCAAGCCTAATTTGTTGGGCCTTATGTCATCACATGAGCTTATGGTAATGGTGTGTATTACTTATCAACTATAGAAGGTGAAACATTGCATGATCCTATCAATAACATGGACCTGAAAAATTGCTACACTTAATGCCTAAACAATCCTACTATCATGAAAGTCAAAAATTTCAAAAAAAAAATGAAAAAGTAAAAAAAACATCAAAATACAAAAAAAAAAAAAGGTACCTTAATGAAAACCTGGGAAATGGATATCTTGGGTGACCACTAAACAATCAAAAAAATATCAAAACAGTAAAGAGAAATTATTCACCCTATGGTGTAAACTTGGCAAACAAGTGCTTGGGGTAAGTACTGTGCTGAAAACCTAGCAAGAAAGCACCATGTAATGAACCACTTAGCTTAACCTAAAATTTCCATTAATTTTTGTTCTTACTTGTGTTTGATAAAATCACATACTCGGGTACTTCTATCCAAATGAGATAGGCATCCATCCAACCAAAATAGACATCTAACCATACAGGTTAGGCATTTGTCCATATGGGATAGGGGGTTTTCATCTATCCAATTCAGGACAGGCATCTACCCAAACAAAGTAGGCATATATTCATAAGAATAGGAAATTCTCTAGCCAGAGACTTATACTCATCAGGACCATCCAGGTCCTAAGTCACTCTCTAAATACTACACTCCCCTAATATGAGTGCATTGAGGTTGTCATTCTTAGGAGTATATGAAAATAATTAAATAAACAAGCTTGAGTTCAGCCTTAGAATTTGACCTAAAGCCTTGGGGAGTCAACCGAATCCATATGGGATTCCTTCTCAGTATGCATTGAATTAATTTTAATCTTTCAATCAGTATTATCTACATCCTTAATTGAAGGACTAAGGAGGTTCAAAAACTAACAACTCACCCTTAACCAAAACCTAATCCCCATCCCCAAACACCTGAGTATTAGGGACAATTCCATCCCTAGATTGCCTACATACCTATTTTGGATGATATCAACGCATAAAGTATGTAGTTCTAGTTTCTAACTATGGTTTAATGTAAACTATTTGGTGGCTAAGAAACCCTTTCTAGGGTCAATGTCCTAGACAGTTTCTTTGCAGTTACTACCCATGATGGTAGCTCTATATAAAAAAGGCTCAAGGTGGCCTTATGCTTGTGGCCTAAAACAACTATGTCCTATTTCCTATGATTTATGTCACCCTTGACCTATTATCATCTGCTAAATTTCCATCAAGATAAATAAATTTTTAAAAACATCACACACAACTAAACCCTAATGTGGTTTTCTAAAGTTTAATTGAATGGATGATAGTTCATTTAAAATTTATCTTTTTATATTATTGATCCAAGGGGGATTACCCACCCCTTGGATTTTAACTTTTGAAAGACCTTTATTTATCCCCCATGATTTATAGGGACTATGCCAGAGATTCCATTGTCACAACTTTATTAGGTGTTAAGTGAAGTAGTTCAACATGACGACATTACCCATAAGTGTGACCTAGAGGCACCATAGATACCGAACTCTGCTACTTTTTTGGTTTCATATCTTCTTGTTTAGTTGTCTAACTAGGAATTCAACTATAAGATTCATGAAAGCTTAAATAGTCATTGTACTAAAACAACTATAAAAATAAAACTATTACATGCAAGGAACTATTGCTTGAAATTAAAAACTAAGATATAAATTTTACATATTTGAAAGGAACATTTGATGTGAATGGAAATAAACAAATCAACTACTTTGGAAGTTATTAAAGACCTTTCAAATATGTAAAATTTATATCTCAGTTTTTAATTTCAAGAATTTTAAATTTTGAAAGACCTTTATTTATCCCCCACGATTTATAGGGACTATGCCAGAGATGTCATCGTCGCAACTTTATTAGGCATTAAGTGCAATAGTTCAACATGACAACATTACCCATAAGCGTGACCCAGAGGCACCATAGATACTTAACACTACTAATTTTTTAGTTTCATTTCTTCTTGTTTAGTTGTCTAACTAGGAATTCAACTATAAGATTGATGAAAGCTTAAATAATCATTATACTAAAACAACTATAAAAATAAAAACTATTACATGCAAGGAACTATTGCTTGAAATTAAAAACTAAGATATAAATTTTATATATTTGAAAGGAACATTTGATGAGAATTGAAATAAACAAATCAACTACTTTGGAACATATTTATTTATTTCCCCTTTTCTGAGTTATTTATATATATATGTAAACACACACACACACACACACACACACACACACACATATGTTATTACATATATATTCATGCCTTCTTATTTTTATTTATTATGCCTGCTTTTATTTATATATTCATGTTTTTTATTTATTATGCATGTATATACATATATTTATACATATATATATGATAATACTTATATGTATATATGTAAATTCAAATTTTCGGACTTTATTATATTCTAATTAGAAATTTTAACTAACCTATATTGTCATCGCCGATATTCGGGGGCGTGCATTTTATTTTCACCTCGTCTGGGCATAAATCCCTCTGTTATGATCTACTCAGCATTAATTTGAGGCATCTAATAATTATTCAGTAAGGCCACCTTTTGAGTGATCAAGGATAATCTGATGATCTCCAATAGTGGCCTAGGGACAGGTATAAATCTCCATATGTGTTATGGAAGGATTCTACAATTTTATATGTCCTTTTGGTAGGCATAATATGTGACATCATATAATTTTATTAGATTAGTGCTAGATTTTAGCATTTCGAAGGCTTTGGATGTTTAATGCACTCTATTTTATGATGTCAGATCATTATGAAATAGACATCTTTTCAAATGAACGAGTCTATAGTTGATCTCTATGATGTCCTTCGCATTTAGTTTTTGTTCTTATCCCTGCTATCCCTAGGTTTAGCAGGAGCTTTACTACAAATGGATACTCCGGTAAAACTATCTTGCAGTAAGAGGGGGATGGCAATTTCAAATGTAACCACTCAAATTCCCTCATGATCTAGTAATAGGTGACATTCTAAAGATGTTTGGGGAAGAATATTCCCTTAATGAGGATAGAACTAGGGCTAACTCTGATATAGCATCTGTAATGCCCCGCCAGGAAACCCCTAAGGGTTTAAGTTAAAAACACTCAAATAGAGTGTAAATATTTTTTTTTTATAAAAACATTTAAGAGTATTACTGATTAGTTACAACATTAAGATAATTTGGAGTTAACAAAAACTTAGATAGCATAGCGGAAGGCTAAACGATCCTAGGGAGTTTCCCAACGCGATTACATAACCTTACACCTAACTCAACTTGCGTCATTTGATCCATTAAACTGGATGTCTTAATTGCGAGATAATGCATAAGACATGATTATATATATGTTCAATGAATTGATGTCTTAGAATAGTTAGGAAGCATTCATTTACTTTGGGTGATTAGGAGGCCGTCGTGAGGTTATTTACTCAATGCACATTAGCACCTAATTAATTTAAGAGGCCTCCCTTAAGGTTCAATGCAATTAATATAACAAAGTTCATTCATTGGTTTTAAGATAATCACCCACAACTGATATCTTTCTTTATAATTAAAAGTATGGCTAATAAGATGAGATTCGTTCATTAAGGATTAAACTTCCATTAATAGAGTGAGGTTCCCTCATTAAAGTTTAAGCATCACCAACTAAAGAGTCGTAGTTCTTTTATGGAGGGTAAAATGTAATTAGCCATAGGGTTCATTCATTGGAGTTTTAATAATGCTAATAGAAGAACTAAATTCATTTAGGTGGAAATGTATTAGGTACACATGAGTTCATTCCTTTAATTAAAATATAGTTAACAACATGATGTTCACTATTATAGAATTAAAATACAAGTTCATAGTGACGTTCTCCCTTTAGGATTAGAATATAGCTATCTTATTGCATGTCACTCCTTTTAGTTACATGAAGTTAATATGAAAAGATACATTTACTAAGATTAAGATATAAACAATTATACAAACACTTCCCTTTTTAGTTCAATTTTAGCAATCATAAGAGATTATTTTATTAAGGTTACAATTATGGATAAATAGTTGAGTTAACCCAATTTTCAAGTTAATTTTGGTAAGGATTATTTGTTAAGGTTAAAACGTGAAATAGCTAAATAAATTCATCCAATATAGTATAACATAATTAACATGGCGTTACTCATTTACTAAGATAAAAAGGTACATACCTATATGATGTTCATCCTTTAGATTTCAATCTAGGAATTATAACATTAATTCTAACTTTGTTTTCCATTCACATTCGTTCAATTTACATGGTTAATAACAAGTTTATCCAATGATGTAACCCAACAAGATTCTTTCCACTATTACTACTTTTAATTAACATTATCAAAATACTTTTCCATAATCTTAATTACAATCTTTTATGAACCTGATTACTACATTTGTCAAGATGAATAATTTTATGCACTTTGATTTAAATTCGTTAATTTCCCATCGTACACTTTACAAAATAACAACCATACATGATAACTTAAAGCATGAAACAAAGGAAGCTAAAACATCGCATAACACAGATATGATCTCGGAGTTCACCCCTAAAGGGCTACATCTCCGGGTCTGCTCAACTGCAAGACCCCTTTGGTATTATAACATTAGGAATACATAATTTATAAGTCTTTTACATCTTTGCCTCTTAGGTGAACACAACCAATATACAATAGACACTTCGGACGGAATTTACATAATGATCCCTTCTAAAGCGGATCCAACTGAACACTCCAAAGCAAATACAGGTTCTAATGACTAACGATACTTTGACTAGGGGCGTAACCCGGCTATGACCAACACAAGTAACTAGATGACAGGGTCTGAAACAAATACATCAAGGTTTGCCGCCACTCTAAACAAGGCAAATACGGAACTTAAACTTACAATTTTTTTTTTTAAAACGATACGATATCAAAACTTACATGCATCCTACTAGCATATCGTTGAAGTAATAACAAAATATACGAAGATAAATTTAGATTCATATTCCATCAAAACTTCTCATTAACATGTATTACCAAACGTTAACCAGAGTATAATAATTTCAAATATCTCCATCTAAGACCATATTTAATCTTTGTTCCAAAGAAAACTCCCCGATTAGAATTGGTCCCCAAAATTTAATGTTAACTAATATAAATCTAAAAATCCATGATAAATGAATACCCCTCTTTTTTATCCACAAATTTAAATATACGCAACTATGTATTTAACGAGTATATATATATATATATATATATATATATATATATATATTTGACATTTAAAATCTAATTTCAAATAAAATGGGTCTTCCTACAAATTTATTACAACTTCTTTTATACTTTCCCATGACATTTTTCTTTCACTTTATAAATGTCAATATTATATATTATTTTTTTAACAACAAATAAAATATATAAAAAAACAATAAAACAAACTGTATATTTCCTTTGTTTTTTTTTTTTGTAAACCCTAACTATGATGCAGGACCCTACGACCCACAATGTGGACGCAGGTTCTGCGGCCCACACTATGGACACAGGTCTGCAGCCCACATTGTGGTCGCAGTCCCTGCGGCCCACATTGTGGACGCAGCCTGCGGCTCACATTGTGGTCGCAGCTTGCGGCCCACATTGTGGACGCAGTCTGCGGCCCACATTGTGGACGCAGTCCCTGCGGCCCACAACGTTGTCGCGGGGAGAACTGCGAACTACGGCGGCGCGCGGGGAGGGGTAGGTTGAGCTTCGGCTCCCCCCCCCCCGAAACCCTTTTTTTTTTGCATTTTCCCTCTTTTTTTTTTGTGTGTTCATTTTTTTTGTATACTTTTCTTTTGATACAGTCCAGAATCGACCCAAGCCATTTTTTTTTTTAAATCACATAATAAAATAACTAAAATAACATCAAACCTCCATTAGCCATTTAACACAGTCACAGCCATTTCTCTTTTTTCTTTCTTTTTCCAGAATGACCAAAATATCAGAATGGAAAGAAAAGAATATCCAAATAAAAGCTCATGACCTTTCCCCAAACAAAAAAAAAGAAACAATAACTCTCAGGTAGGTAAGATTTGCTAAATCATAAGGCAGTAACAACAATCTTGACCCAATGTCCACCATTATTTCAAACTAGAACTCAGATTCCTAAGGGAGAATCAAACACATTTCTTTTGATTTAAAATGAAATAAAAAATAAATAAACAAGAAGCCTACCTCCCATTAGCATTCCTGGCAAGAATTTGAAGAAGAGCCCACCTGTAGAACAATCCATGCTTCCAAAATCTTTTCATCTTCCTTCCCCAAAAAACCATTTTTTTTCCATCCCAACCCCAAAAGAAAGAACCCCCAAAAACATTTCAAAACTAGGTTAAAAATGAGAAACCCTATTTTTGACCTAATTTTCAATTTCGAATTTAGGCATTTATTTTATTTTTTTTAAATAAAAGAGAATGAAAAATGGAAATCATTCCTTTCCATTATTCAATACTTCTTATTCGTTTTTTTTTTCTAATTAAAATTAAAAAGCTTACATTTCTTATTTAACTCTAATTTTAAATTTCTTCATATTACTTTAGCCAACACTTTATATTTTGAATTACTAACAAGGGTTAGGATATTTAAATTAATTTAAATTTCAAAAATCAATCCTTTATACTTTATCAACTTTTTTTTTTAAAAAAGAATCATTTCCTTTAAATAATAAATTTCACCCTTTCTCTTCCAAAATGCAAAAATGATTGATTTATTTCTATTTCCCAAATGACTTTAAATCTTTCCTTTCTAAAAACGCATAACTAATTGAATTTCGTTATTATTAAAATTAACTATTAAACTAACTCGCTATAACATAATAAGGCGACCTTTTTAAATAAATGACTAATCTTATGAAAGAAATCTATTTATTTTAATTCCTCAACTTTTAATACATAAATGAACACATTATTTCAATTTAAATGCTTTAAGCTTGCTACAATTATAATTAAAGCGATCTCTTTTTAAATTAACGATTATTCATATAAAAGAAACTACCTATTTTAAATTTCCAAAATACTAGTGTGTACTTCTACTCATTAAATTGAATTAAATACTTAGGGTAACAAACTCCACTTACCCCGCGCATGGCACGCAAACCGAGGAAGTCCACCAAATCACACGACACGCAATCCAATGAAAAGAAAGCCCCACGAACCACACACGATGCTCACCTGACCATGGCTAAGGCAAGACGAGAGTTTTATGACCCCCAATTCCGAATTCTGAGGACGGAGGAGGTTTACTCACACCTGCAAATCCCAAAGAAGATAAACCTCACCCTAGGCGGTGTTGTACCTGCAATCTCCTACACCCATGAATTCATGCAAGCATACATATACATATACATATTCAATGAGGGCGTTAGCTCGATATTTATCACAAGAGTTAGGAAACAATTACATTTACACAAGAATCGATGCAAGAGCACAATAATAAGTATGCACAATTATCTATATTATCTAAACTACACATTGCATCATGGTTAACCTACCATTCAAGAATGCCACATAGGAAGTCAATCAAGGTCAAACGGGTTTTACAAGTCCGACTAGGGTAGGGGCATTATAGCATCTATTTTTTTAGCATTAGCTATGTACTTTGAAAAAGATAGGGAGGTTGTTAAAGGTATCCACAAGAGCTTATTGAAAGACTTCATTCTAGTTAATCTAGATAGAGTTTTGATTAACATCTATGAGGACCTTACAATCCCCAAACCTAGGCATTATGATAGGTTAGTGTGGAAAGGTAAACCGGTCCCAAAATATTCCATCCTGGATATTGAGGATTGGGATGGGTTTGAAAGGAGAGTGCCTCAAATTACCCAGAATTTGAATTTTCTGCTTTGGTTGTTTTGCATTAAGAGGCCAAATTATCATCAATGGTTTGCTCAATATCTCACAAAGGAAGGGATTTTGGGTATGATGAAGTCCTGAACATACCCAATGCTTCCTTTCTCAATGAGGATGGGGACACTATGGATGTAGCTGAAAAGAGAATGAGTTCTTCCAAGTGTGAAAGCGGGGGTGGTTGTAAGAGAAAGGATTTGGTTATTTTGAGGGTCTCTATGGTGGTTAACTCTTAAAATCTATGGAATTTTACCTGCTAATATTATTGTGAAATATTTAGTAGCTTAATGTTGTGATGGTTGCTCTGTTATTTCTGGGTATTGTTTGGTTTTCTGGTCTTTGTTTTGGTAGTTTCTTGTTCTGCATGATTGTCTATTGGGTTCTTGATGGTGTGGTGAAAGAATAAGGAACCGGTCAACTACTGAGAATGGGGGGTGAATTAGTAGATAGAAACTTGACTAGACTTTTACCAATCTCAAAATCAACCTCTCAAAGCAAACTCAGAACTGACTGGTTAAAACACTGAACTTCAAATGCAATATTACTGACAAGTTAAACCGGTTGACTGTTATAACAAATTAACAGTAAAACAACTTGAAACTCTCAAAACCTTTTAAACCAAAACATCCAAATACTTTACTGACATAAGTAAAACATATTTCAGATTGCTACCGATTAACATAACATATCAAAGTGGATTTAGTAGTTAAGAATAACCATAGTAAACATAACCACAAAAACATTTAGCACTTGGCACAATATTTTTGACATGGAAACCCAAATGGGAAAAACCACGGTGGGGATGAATACCCACAAGTATTCTGAACTCTTCTGAAGTTTGCGCTGTCAGGAGCCAAGCATGTTAAAGCTTTACAAAAAGTCTTGTTAATAATAGATCATGTTAAGGACCACCCAGTTAAGGGATTGACTATAATTCCCTATTAGAAGCAATACTTTGTTAGGAGTAACCTCAGTAGAGGATTTGGAATCCAAGCTAATGGACCGCCTAGTTAGAAGATTTGAATAACACTAAGCTTGTTAGAGCTTACCCGGTTAGTGGATTTGACTGTTGTAATTGTTAGAAAACAACAGGGGTTTGCTGATCTATTTGAATAGCACTACACTTGCTTGTTCAAATCCTTTTCATGCTCCTATCTTCCTTTACACATACTGCAGATACATCATCTGGTTTGGCAACCACACTCTCTTACTCTCAACCAAAAATTACCAACTCTACAACAAAACAACTCATCGACCTTATAAACAAATCAATAGGTCGGTAACACATCACAAGCCTAATTCTCTCATAGAGATTACTAATGAATACTAAGAGCAGGGGTGAATTAGTATACCCAACAAACTTACCAAACACTTAAGCAATTTTACTGCAGACCGGTATAGCCCTTTAGACAGCAAACCAGTTAATACACAAACAAGCCAAATAGAAAATAAAGCATTCACCCACAATAACACAATCACCATAACACAAGATATTTTGACGTGGAAACCCAAATTGGAAAAACCACGGTGAGTAATACTCACAAGTCTACTATCTGCAGAATAGCAACCAGACCGGTTAAGGTCAAACTGGTTAAGGCCTTACAATGTTCTTCACCAGAACAGATCCTATTAGGAATCTTGATCTCTGTTAGGAGATAAGTCTTGTTAAAGACTACCCTATTAAAGGATTTGAGATCCACAACTATGAACCACCTTGTTAGAGGATTTAGAATAGGCTTAACTAAGCCTACCCAGTTAAGGGTTTCTGACTTGTCGAAGAGATTAGTAATCAACAAGTAAGTGATCTACAAAGTAGCACAAAATGCTTAGTTATATCCTTGATTGCTCTTTGTCAATGCATTGCAGCATTACTTCAGTCTTCTGTCCTTCGCACATTCAATCTGTCGCAAGATACTTTTTGCAAAGACCTAATCTTCTTACACAACACACTTCACACACAAAACCCTAGACATGATGTCCTTATATAGGAATATGATTTCATGTCGTTCCAATGAGATTGGATTACAATTTCCTAAGTATAATGCATCTAGACACAATTGTAACACGACAAAGAATCACCACATCGGTGTCGGTGGATGATAACTCATCACACTTTACAAGTTTGTCGGTTAACAAAACAAAGTATACGGATTACCGATTTACAAACAAAGAATGGTAAACTAGAACATAGTGTTCCGATCTTAAAAAGATTGGTTGTCACTTGGGGTCCTCATACCGCTTGAGGTCCTCAGTCATGCTTTGACTGGTAAGATCCTTCTGCAAACATCGATAGTCTTCTACAAACAAAGACTATGCATCCATTGGCATATAATACCGGTTTAAACAATACATCACATACTACTGATCGAGAATAACTCATATAGAAAATAAGTGTGTGTCCATCAATGACAATCACAATTGAGTACTAACATCATCAAAATGCCAACAATTACAAACAAATCGGTTCAAGTATGACCATTGGATTAAATAATAATCACTGCACATCATTCAAGATATCGTTGATCGCTCCTTGATCACCGCTTTATCAAACTTTGTAACTCATCATGCGGTTTACATTACATGCAATGAACTTGCTTGTTCCCAAGACAAAAACCGTCAACTCAACATGCCAAAAAACCATTTGAAACTCTTCTCATACAACATGCATACGTGTCATAATCATTACTGCTCATCATTAGATCATAGACCAATACAACCGATTCACCAAACTTCATCAGTTAGAGTTTATCATATCAACAGGTAGGGTTTACTAGTTCATCTTTCCATTTCATAGCAATACCAGTTTCCTCCACAAATTCACCTACCAGTTGCAGTTCCCTTCACTAGCTCTTGCTACCGGTTACAAAACAATATTATAACAACATCATTACCAGTTATAATTGACATCAATGACAACATAACATTTCATTAATGCAATTTTCATCTAAATGCCAACAATCTCCCCCTTTGGAATTGATGGCAATACAAGTATCAATACCCTAGATTACTATGATTGTGAATAGGAATCCTGGTTTACATTTTGCCAAGTACTCTCCTTGTCTTCAGCTAGTAACTGGCTATAGACCTTCTCTCTGTCAATCATAAAATTCTTCTCATATAGTTATTCTCCCCCATAATCACATAGTTATTCTCCCCCTTTGACAACAATGCCAAAGTGAAAGTAAAACATGCAATGTCAAACTTCACTGCTAAGAATCGTCAACCTGCAACTTGATGCTCCCCCTGTGGAATAACTCCACTCTACACCAATCCTATTGTAAAATTCTGCAAGTAGCTCTAGGACTCATCTACTCTACATCATGCTCAATTGACCT
Organism: Cryptomeria japonica; assembly: GCF_030272615.1. NCBI lineage: Eukaryota > Viridiplantae > Streptophyta > Pinopsida > Cupressales > Cupressaceae > Cryptomeria > Cryptomeria japonica. The sequence goes on along the minus strand of NC_081414.1, from coordinate 394,510,525 downwards.
CATGGAGGGGTACAACCCCTATCTGACTTCTAAGATACTCAAAAGTATTCTTAGGCAGAGGTTTAGTAAAGATATCTGCAAGTTGCTCCTTGGTAGAAACATGCTCCAATATCACATCTTTACTCTGCACTTTTTATCTCAAGAAATGATACTTCAATTTAATATGTTTGGTTCATGCATGCAAAACATTTCAAAGGTAATTTACCTCTATACTTACTGGTACCTCTAGGAAACCGCTTGGCCAACAATGCTTCAAGCTCAACCAAACTATCTTCATCATCAATTTCTCTGTAGGTTCTAGATTCATAACTGTGATTAACATCTCTACTTTTCCTCATATATGGGTTAGAAACTAATGCTCTAAATGCAGATTCTGATTTTTGAACACTACCATCATAACCATTTAATTCAAAATTAGTAACCTTACCAATGATGGAATCAAGGGTTACCTTACTTTTATCTATTGAGTTTAGCTCTTGAATGGCTGCAACTCAGATAGCGTAGACCAGTAGAAGGGTTCTCAACACCTTACTAATTAGTGTGGCACCTTCCACTTTACCACCAACACTCTTGATCTCACCAACTAACTCTTTGATTCTCTAACCATACTATTGTATATTCTCACCTTCAGCCATCTGCATGTCATCAAATTTTCCTCTTAGACTCTCTTCTTTGGCAATCATCACATGCTCATCACCGCTATAAATATCTTCAAGTTTCTTCCATACCTCATAACCAGTCTCTAGACCATGGACATCAACATACTCTGCATCAAACAAAGAACTAATAATAGCCTCCAGTTCTTGATTGTTTTCTTGTTGCTCTTTCTTCTGATCATCATTCATAATCCCACTAGGTGCAACATATTGAGTACCAACATGTTCCCAATATTCACTTCCTAGACTCTTGATATAAATTTTCATTATATCACTCCATATTCTATAGTTCTCTCTATTAAACTTCAGACCTTCCTTCTTCATCATGTTCTACAAGATCTTTACCTCAAGTTGTTAGGTTTAGACCTTAGAGGACCTGAAATGCTCTGATACCAATTGATGGTATGATGAAAGAATAAGGATCCGATCAACTACTGAGAAGGGGGGTGAATTAGTAGATAGAAAACTAACTAAACTTTCACCAATCTCAAAATCAACCTCTCAAAGCAAACTCAGAACTGACTGGTTAAAACACTGAACTTCAAATGCAACATTACTAACAAGTTAAACCGGTTGACTATTATAACAAATTAACAGTAAAAAAACTTGAAACTCACAAAACCTTTTAAACCAAAACATCCAAATACTTTACTGACATAGGTAAAACATATTTCAGATTGTTGTTGGTTAACATAACATATCAAAGTGGATTTAGCAATTAAGCAATTCAAGCATAGTAAACATAACCACAAAAACATTCACCACTTGACACAATATTTTTGACATGGAAACCCAAATGGGAAAAACCACGGTGGGGATGAATACCCACAAGTATTTTGAACTCTTTTGAAGTTCGCCCTATTAGGAGCCAAGCCTGTTAAAGCTTTACAAAAAGTCATGTTAAGAATAGATCCTGTTAGGGACCACCCTATTAAGGGATTGACTATAATGCCCTATTAGAAGAAATACTTTGTTAGGAGTAACCTCGGTAGAGGATTTTAAATCCAAGCTAATGGACCACCTTGTTAGAGGATTTGAATAACACTAAGCTTCTTAGAGGTTACCTGGTTAGGGGATTTGACTGTTGTAATTGTTAGAAAATAATAGGGGTTTTCTGATCTGTTTGAATAGCACTACACTTGCTTGTTCAGATCCTTTTCATGCTCCTATCTGCCTTTACACATACTACAGATACATCATCTAGTTTGGCAACCACACTCTCTTACTCTCAACCAAAAATTGCCAACTCTAAAAAAAGACAACTCATCGACCTTATAAACAAATCAATAGGTCAATAACACATCACAAACCTAATTCTCTCATAGAGATTACAAACAAATTGGTTCAAGTATGACCATTGGATTACATAATAATCAATGCACATCATTCATGATATCCTTGACCGCACCTTGATCACTGCTTCATTGAACTTTGTAACTGATCATGCGGTTTACATTACATGCAATGAACTTGCTCATTCCCAAGACAAAAACCTCTAACTCAACGTGCCAAAAAACCATATGAAACTCTTCTCATACAACATGCATACATGTCATAATCATTACTGGTCATCATTAGATCATAGACCAATACAACTGATTCACCAAACTTCATTGGTTAGGGTTTATCATATCAACAGGTAGGGTTTACCAGTTCATCTTTTGATTTCATAGCAATACCGGTTTCCTCCACAAATTCACCTATCGGTTGCGGTTCCCTTCACTAGCTCTTCCTACCAGTTGCAAAACAATATTAGAACACCATTACCGGTTATAATTGACATCAATGACAACATAACATTTCATTAATGCAATCTTCATGCAAATGCTAACACTTGTTAGGATTCTGGGGGGTTTTCATTTTATTAACATTAATATTGTATATATTTTTCAGATTTAGACTCTCATATATATATATATATATATATATATATATATATATATATATATATATATATATATATATATATATGTATATATATATATATATATATGTATGTATATATATATATATATATATACATATATATATGTATATGTATATGTATCTGTATGTGTATGTGTATGTATATATATATATATATATATATATATATACACACACACACACACACACACACACACACACACACATATATGCTTTGAGAAGCTTGTGTTATGCCTTTGTCTTGTTAATTGATAGAGTTGAGTATTGTCGAGAAAGGTTTGATTTTATCAAATATGGTGGTTGAAAGGACTATGTCTGTTTAATCAATATGGTTGTTCTAACAAGTGTTTGCAGGGCATTGATAACTACCTTATGTTTTATGACTAACAAAGATTGTTAGAGGAAAGGTGTTGATTTATTATTCAAGGGCATACAGGAGTAGTGAAATTTATAGATAAGTATGGAAGGGGCCTCCACTTAGAAGTTGGTCAAATAAAAGTTTTGAAATGATAGGGTCTCCCTCTATTAGGGAGGATGATGTATCATCTGTAATAAGAAAGATGTAATATGTCATGTTGTGGTGAGCCTTGTAGAATATTGTACTCAGAAGCCATAAAAGGAAATATGGCTTAGGATAAGCATAGGATTGGCAATGTAATATTTTAGTCCTCATTTGTCTCCAACTTGCTAGACTATAGAAGGGTTTGTAAACTGGATTTTCTGGACCTATTTGGTCCCAGGCAAGACTGGAGGTTTTCTTCACTTCGTTCTTTCCTACCCATGCCCACATTGAACGGAGTTGTACTTTAAATCTTTTTATTAATAAAAATTTTGGCTTCAACCTACTACCCATCAAAAAAAAAAATTAAGTATTATAAATAATTTAAATTAATTAAAATTTATGATCTAAGTTTATTAAAATTAATTAAAAGGGACTTATTTTTAATAAAATGTTTTCTTAATGTATATTAAATTAGATTGTTAAAATATAAAGGAAAATTAAAGCGGAATGGGTCTAACTCGTTTTAATTGATCCCTTATTAGAGTTTTATTAATAGAAATTTAAGTTGCAAATTTGGACCTTCCCCTCAATAAATATTTTATTATCTCCTTAATGATGGGAAAGGGGTCCCTTTGGGTTTTAAATGAATAAATATTGCAAGAGGCAAGTGGTCAATTAATACATAAGAAAGACGGATGGATAATCAAACATTAAGGGACACATTACCTCAAATTAGTTTTTCTTAGAATGTAGATATTATAGTTAAATCTCCTTTTTAGATAAATTAGTTTAAATTATGAAACAAAAGAATGGGGAAATGATAATGCATTCATGATGCATCTTGGAAAGATTTTTCACAAGTTAAAATAAATGAAATTATTCCAAAGTATTTGTTATTTTCATCAAGTATCACTAGTTAACCTCAAATAAATTTTAGTAGTAAATAGATCCCCTTCATGAGATTCAATACATTTCAATTATTTAAGTCCTTTATTTATAGGACACCAAAAATACCTTTTTATATAATTCAATAAGTGCAAGTATTAAAGATTTAAAGGAATTTACCTTCCATGTAAATGTGTTTAGATTCATAGCTACATTTTTATGTTTTTCAAACAATTTGAATTAATGTTTAGATATCCTCATTTCAAGAAGTTCAACATTTGTATGTTTCCTTACGCAAGTTAGTTTCCAAGATAAATAGTATACAAGGCTATTGAGAATAATCAAGCTTTAAAGGCACTTAAAACTAGTATAAAGAGCAGTCACATTATATTGCAAAGTAATTAGTGTAGATGAACCTATTAACATGCAAATTTAGAGGGTAAATTTTATATAATTTTAATGGTATAATTTATTTTGTAAGAGCATTAGTATTAATTAGGATGCAAAGAAAGTTCATTTGAATCCAAAATGGTTTAATCAAATGGAAATGAAACAAAAGCTGAAATCTTTTACATGAGATTATTAAACTTGACTTACCTTGCGGATCTCAATTTAGTACTCATCTTTTGTTTGTCAATATCTAATGAAATTTAGTTTGAAGATGAAATAAAGTTAGAATTCGTTGTTCAAGATTTATTGGATCCTTATCCTTATCAAGCAAATGACTTTCAAGAAACCTACCCCATCATCACTTAGAAGACTAAACAATAATTAATTGAAGTAAATTTTAGGAGCAAACATTAGCTCTCTTCTAAGAATTTGAAATTGATAAGGGTATTATTTGTAGAAAATATCTAAGGATAAAGTTACGTTACTTCAATTGGAAGGAATAGTTAGTTATCTCTTTATAATCTTGTAAAGGATTTGACATTAGTTCAAGAGAAACTAGAAGTAGACTAATTAGAATTATTTAGGAACCTTATTTAATTAGCAAGTAATTGGACTCTCTTCTAATCTTATTTTCAAACATTGGTAATTAATAGTGTATACACCTAAAAATGGTCTGAAGATAATTAATTAAATAAGTAATTATTTAATTAATCCCCCTTCCCAATTTAATTGAATTCACTAAGCAATTTGATTAAATGCTCCCTTTCATCTACTTATTAATAAATCTAAGGATTTATTTAATAAGTTCACAATCCCCTTTAATTAATTAATTCCCCCCATCAAATTCATTTCTTCTAAATCCCCTAATTAATTAAAACAAATCAATTTATGAGTTGTTGAGATTAATTATCCTTTTCTTATCATTTGAATTTTTAAATTCAAATTCTCCTAACTTCTAACCACCTAACCTAACCCCTTCTAAACCTAACTCCTTCCATCTAACCCCAAGTTTAATTAACCCCATCCTAGCTTGCACATCCTAACCACCATATCCCCTTTCCTTAGACACTTTTATCTCATGAGTAAAGCCTCTTGACACTTGTCACCATAGAGATGGAAAATGTTCCCTTTCATCCAACCCTTCTAGAAGCTCCTTGACACTTGTCACCATAGAGATGGCAAATATTCCCTTTTATCCAATCTCTTTTCCAACTTTCTCCAATTTCACCATTGATATCTTCGGACTTAATCTTGACCATTGATTCCTGCCACCTCACCCTTGGCCTTGGAAATCCTATAAATAGACCCCATTTTGGAGCAATAATCATCCCATCTCATTTGCATTCAAGCATTGTTACTATAGTCATATAGCTCTTAGCAATATCATTTTAGTATTGTCATCATGTTCAATTTTAGCTTAAATCTAGCTTATTTTCTAGCATAATCATGGAATCATGTAGCTTAATCATTATCATTGCTAGCTTAAATGCATAATTTATCATTTAAATCCTCAATTTAAGTGTAATCAAATCACTAGAATTTGCATGACTAGATCTGAGAGAAAAATTCATACTCGCATTTACTAAGAGATGATAGATCGATTAGCTATGGTTTATCTTTCTTTGCTTTATTTGCTAACCATGCTTGTAATGATCTATTGAGTGTTTTGTGTTGCAAGAACAGGTATACACTTCATAGGCATGACATTTTGGAGCCCACCATGGGGCCGAAATTATCATTTTTGGCCTCTTAAGCTTCATCAACATTCATCTCTGTCGGGTCTGAATCAGAATGTCGTATGAACTCATTTTTGGCCTAGTACGACATGATTTATGAGTTGAAACAGCCAGAGATCCTATGTCGTATGAGCCTTTAGGAAAATTACAGTGTCGTACAATCTCTCATCCTGACTCATACGGTATCAGAAAGTGACTCGTACGATCAGGTAAAGTTTGTCGTACGAAATTATGCTTCTGTGTTCTGAGAGCAAATTGCATTTCAAGTTTCATACTTCAGTTTGATTATGACTAATGCTAATAATGTTTTGTTTATGAGATTTTTGGTAGTCTAACTCTTTTCTACAGAATGATTGTCGAAGATACGCTTGTCAAAGACCAAATTCAAAATGCATCAATGACTACTAATGGATCTATTTTGTAGGTAGCCTAAAAGAATTCAACAAAACTTTGTGTATTCCTTAAAGTTTTTTTCGGCACACTTATCTTTTGATAAAGGAATGAACAATCATGTATTTTGTGTCTTTGATGATAGGCGAGTATGCTCTCACCTTTCTTAGGTGATCAGAAAGCTAGACTCATCTTTTTCTTTCATTAGTGCGTTTCTTTAGCAGGACTGCCCTCCCGAGGAGTTAATAACTCTTAAAGCCATTACAGCTGGTGTGAGGGGAACGCCTTAAGTGGGAATGGCTAATGCCAATTAATCCAACCCACTATAAAATAAATGTGATTTGATGAAAATCAAGTCAATGACAGTGCTCGGGAATAGCTCTTCTTCAGACCTTCGGGTATATCAAACCTTGGTTTTCAAGGCTAGGAGACCTCTTAATTGAGTATTATACCCCAACACACCGAACGGATCCCTTACTAGTGTCGGTTAAATTAGAAGCTACCTGATTCACCTCCAAAAGGGTGATAATATTTTTGCAAGAGATAGTAACTCTCCCAAGATACTTGCCATATCGTGCCCCCATTAGCATCTGGAGTCGGATAATACAACGTTGAGAATCCATTGCATGAGACTCAGCGGCCATATTCTAATTAGTTATTGGGTGTGTACCTAAGCTTGCAAGCAAAGTTTTTCTCTCCTCAACCAACTTCCTTAGGGTTTAGCATGCTTGGATTCACTTATCACATCATGTGTTTGCTGTGTATTCATCCCTAAATTTAAAAATCAGACATCTAAAACTAGAAAACATAAGCAAAACATCAAAATTCACTAATCCAAATTCGGCAAAACAAACATTTTTTTATCTCTACTCTGTTATCTATCATATGAGTCAGGGTCTCTGTTGTACTGTCTAGTGATTTGTCGTATCAAGTTAATATTTTGTTGTATGGTTCTTAAAGAAATGTCATACGAAACTGAGCTTTTTACATGAAATTTTTGATTTGTCGTTTGGTCTTATATCTCTTGTCATTTGGGGCTATAATCTATCGTACGAGTCTCTATTTTTATCAGTCCAGAGCTTCCACTTTGCACAAATTTTTCAAGTCTGTCATTTTGCTTGATCAATTTGTAGTAATCATAAACATCTGTTATCTGTCGCTTTGTGCTTAGATTGTCTCCTTTGTTGGCTTGGTCAAGTTATCATCCATTGAAATCATACTCTAGAACATAAACACCTCAAGATTTTCAAGTGCTCACCCTCAACAAGTTCAAGATCTAAACATCTCAAAGTGCATTATCACCCTCTTTGATAAACTGGTCACTCAAACATAGTTTCTCATCAGGATCTATCATCCTTTATCACGAAACTAAAACATTTGGTTAGGATAACCTTGTCCCACATCATATGATATATCGTTCCTACTAGACTTGGTTTTTATCAAATCATCATCATTGCACTCCAAAATCGAAGATCAAAAAACTTGCAAACCTTTAAACACTTGAACAATCTTTTCCTGTCATAACGTGCTATCACATTTACCTTGACAGTTGATCATTTATCAAAACAACTTTTGGACAATCAAATCCCTGAAACGGAAATAGAAACATTTGAAATAGCTAAAAATCATATCAACGTGACATACTAAAGAAAAACATAAGAAGAAAATAGAACAAACCAACATATCAGAGCAATCAAATAAGTTCAAGATCAAAATCCAACTATGTTAAAACCTCACAAGGATTCAAACACATCTCCAAAGAAAGGCGGCTCTTTTATGCAACTCTTAAAGATATCCCTAAAAGATTTGGCTGAGAAAGATCAAAATCGTGCACCTATGTCTAGCAAAGGATCATTCCCCCATAAGCAAATTGACTCTCCAAAGGCATCTATTCCTACACCTCTTGAAAGTTTGCAAGAACCTTCCATAGCATCCTCACCAAACAATATACCCATCAAACCTATTTCAGAGGATCATATTCAAAGCTCATCTCTTTCATATCCAAACATTAATTCATTGCAGCATCCCCATAATGCTCCCTTGCGAATTGAAGTCCTCATTCATAGAACTCTTGTTAAATATGTCTTAATAGATGGGGGAGTTGGATTGAACATTTGCTCTTTGAGTCTTGTTCGTGCTCTAGGTTATTCTGAAGATGCAGTTGATCCCTGGAAAAGGATAAAAATCAAAGCATATGGTGAAGAAGAACATTACTCTAAAGGAAATGTGGTATTACCCCTCAGAGTGGGACCTTTGCAAAAATACATAGCATGCCAAGTTCTAGACTTGGACCTACCATACAACATACTCTTGGGAGGACCATGGATACATGACATACATGCTATTCTATCAAAATGTCATCAGTACCTGAAATTTCCATATAATGGGTAGGAAATTACAATATCAACAGTCTCAAATCCAGTGCAGTGTTGTAATAACCTGAAATCAGGTCAAGAGGTCATAGTTTCACATAACAAAGAAGCAACATCTTCAAGCACACAATCCAAAGAACAATCATTTGCATCAATTTTGTCAAGTATGGAAGAAAAAATGTAGCTAAAATATCAAGGGAATGGAGAATATTTACTATCATGGAAAAACAAACAAGAGCAACTTCAAATTAAAAGGGAAGAAGAAGATGTAGATATTGATGTAGTTCACGCGTATGTAGGACAAACGTTAGGAACTAGCCTACTTGAATCAGAATCACATTCAGCCGACATGGACTTAACTGAGGACAATCATGAGATACTTGCACAAGGTCATTCTGACAAGAGTATTGTTCTAGACATGGAAATACATACTGAAAGCCTTGACATCTCTATGATGACCCCTAATATCTTTGACATAATTCAACATGAGGATCCTTTATCCTTAATTCATCCTGAACCTATGGATTGGGAAAATGAAGGACATACCACCATTGATACCTTTCCAAATGACCATGCCATATCTTTGTATCTTAATGAAATCGAACCCACAACAACTCTCACCAGGAATTTCAGCAACGTATCTTCAAGTCAAATGGGTGTCAAATCTTCTAGTCACAAAAGTGAACATAAGGAAAACAATATCAATTCTAATGTTGAAAACCATTTATTGGCAACATTAGATCAAGAAAAAGTAAAAATAAAGGATGAATCTAATGGTGAAAACCTCCTTGAGGCGCCAGAAGATGGGAGATTTGACACCTTACCTAAATTTTATCAAGAGAAGTCATCTAACCTGATGGAAACAACAAAGGCAATTATCATTGGCACAACTGATCTATATCCAACAACTTCTCTATCAAAACATGAAGTACAAAAATATTTGGAACCCCTCAAAAGAAGGAAAATCAACTTTACCTGGTCATATACCGACATTCCAGGGTTCGATCCATATCTTACAATACATCACCTAAATATCAGTCCAGGAGCAAGCATCAATAATAGAACACAACACGGATCAGGAAAAGGCATTCTATTTATCACACCACAAGGTCATACAATTCCAAAAGCATACAAATTAAGCTTTCCATGCACCAACAACACAATAGAATATGAATCTTTGGTTACAAGTATCAAAATGGCTATAGAATGGAACATTACACAACTTCAAGTCTTTGGAGACTCTCAGCTCGTCATCAATCAAATTAATGATGACTATCAAATAAAGGATGAAAAATTAATGCCTTATAAAAATATGGTTGATGATATCAAGAAATACTTTGTAGAAATAACTTTCCAACAAATTCCAAGAAATGACAACAAAGCAGCAGATGCCATGGCTACACTTGCTTCTCTCCTTCAGACACAGGAAAATCAACAACGTTATGAATTCCTAGTGAAAGAGTTGTTTTACCTTGCTTATAATTGTCCTGATTCCCAAACTATCTGTCACCTATGGCCAAACTTACACATACTTGAAAGATAACACCTTACCTCCCGACTTATCGAAGAACCAAAAGAGAAACTTTATTCGCCAATCCTCCCATTTTACTCTTGTCGCGGATACCCTGTTTAAACAAGGTCTAGACGGTACTCTTTTAAGATGTCTCAAAAATGAAGAATCTGAGAAGGCCTTACATGAAGTCCATAATGGTATTTGTGGCACTAATTCAAGTGGTCTTACCCTTTTGAAAAAAATCATACGCTTGGGCTACTATTGGCTGACTATGGAACGAGATTCTTTTTAGATAGCTAGAACATGCAAACAATGTCAGATCCATGGGAATTTGATATATGCACTAACGCAAGAACTTCATGCTTTAGCAACATCTTTGCCTTTCTATCAATGGGGTCTTGATCTAGTAGGAAAGATAAATCCTTCTTCATCTAATGGTTACAAATTCATCCTTGTAGCTACAGAATGTTTCAGAAAATGGATTGAGGCAGTACCTCTCATAAATATCACAGGAAAACAAATTGTTGCATTTATCTTGAATTACATCATCTGTCGCTACATAATACCAATGACCATTATCACTGATAATGGGCGACCATTCAAGAATCAATATGTACAAGAGTTATGTGATAAATTCAAGATTCAACACAGATTCTCCACACCCTACTATCCACAAGGGAATTGGCAAGCAGAAGTATCAAACAAAACTATTATGGAAATCCTCAAAAAGATAGTGAATGATGCTGGAAAAGATTGGCATATCCAATTAAACCCTGCTCTATGGACCTACTGTACCAGTATCCACACACTAATAGGCGCCACACCTTTCTCTCTTGTTTATAGATCAGAAGAAATAATGCCAATAGAAGTAGAGATACCCTCTCTCTAAGTATCATTAAAAGGTCTCATCCTAGATGAAGAACATCGAGTATCAAGATTACAAGAGTTAGAACTGATCAAGGAATGAAAACAAAATGCCTTTTATCATCTAAAGGTATATTAGAAAATAATGTGTTGGAGCTATAATCATAGGGTCAAACCATGAATCTTTCAAGTGGGGGAACTAGTACTAAAAGAAAATCCACGCAACCAGGCAGATCGAGAAAAGAAAGGAAAGTTTGAACCAAACTGGTTAGGTCCATTTGTGATCACAGCAATATTTGGATCAAAAGCATATCAACTATCAACACGGGATGGATATCAGCTCAAGGAACCTATCAATAGCATGCATCTGAAGAAGTTCTATGTCTGAAAAAGAAGAAAAATCCAAAAATAGTGAAAAAGCAGAAAAAATCAAAAACAGTGAAAAAGCAGAAAATCCAAAAAAATCAAATATGAGAAAAAGTGCAATAAAAACAGATGGTAAAAATGTGGCAAACAGGTGCTATCTATCGGCTAGCTCTTCCATCTATTATTTCATGCATCTTTTCACTTGTAATTATTCTTTTCCATCAGTGCTATTCATATCCATCATAAAGCTTTTGTACATATGCAGGCATCCCGGGTGGCTTCTCGCCATGGTTTGAATCATTGGGTATATCATAACAAATTTGTTTCTAGGCTTGGGGCAAAATCCTGCACTTAGCTGGGGGCAAACTTATTGATCATTCTGAGCTTAATCAAACAGGTTGAACAAATAGTTAGACAACTCTTATCAAGCGAAAACTGTAACATATCCAACATTGAACACGAGATCAAATTATCAACCATCAAACTTTCACAAAGTCAGTCTAAACGCATGGATGATATCTTTTAGATAATGATTTTAACATGACTGTTCAACTTTCTATATTGATTTTCATTATCATGATTTCTGAGTGACTACAGGATGTCTTTGACTAGAGGAACAAGGAAGAAACATGATATTTTTCTTGTCTGCTGTCTAAAAATTGATCATTAATATGTTCAAATTTATCACAGGACATGATCATTGGAGTATCATTGAAGACATTTCCTATTTGCATATTGAAATGATTAATGTTGCTTGTTTTACTCAAGCAACACTCAGTTCATCTCGGTTCAATTATACCTCGATGCTTGTGCTAATTTGCCATATCAAAAATTATGAAAGCAGTGCTCAGGTCATCATGGTTTAATTATACCATTGATTATTGCACTCACTTCCCACATTTAAAAAGATCAATGATGACAAAAACACAATAATCCAGTGACTAGTCCAGTCATAGCTTTGCATTTTCATTCTTGCATGGGATCCTGCATGCTCCTTTTATCCAAGGTTAAATATATCGTAGGAATCATCAAGGTATCATCACAAGTGTATACACAATCAGAATGATGACTCATATCTCTCCAGATATTGTTGACCTAGCGAAAATCTTATGCTACCCTCTCACCAGAACCAACATCAGCATATCCAAATCTTTCTACAACTTGATATCAACAAATTGTCAGTTGTTTATCCAATCAACTTTATCAATCGATCACATCTGATCTATTTTATCATGTCTTATACAGGATGTATCTTTCCTGAAGCTAGATGCTTTTGATCAAGTCTTATACAGGATATGTCATTCCTGAAACCAGACGCTTTGATCATCTTTGTCTTAAAGAGGAGGTATCATTCCTGAAACCAGACTGAATCTTGATCTTATCAAACTAATCAATCAAGCTTTATCAATAATCAAGAACCACATCACCATGATCATAGAACTCGCATTTTCATCAACCACAGTTGCAGTCATCAAATCATTTCTAATCGGGACATCAATTTTGACAAAATCCAAAAAACTCCAAATATCAATTATCTCGATTGATCTCCCGAGGGGGCATCATCGTATCGCAATTTATCAATCAAGAGCTGGGGCATCCTATCAAACCAATATCATCATCAAAATGAGATTATTCTTTGAATCAATGCATCATCACACCTCGCTTCAAAGAGGGGCAAAATGTATACACCTAAAAATGGTTTGAAGATAATTAATTAAATAAGCAATTATTTAATTAATCCCCCTTCCCAATTTAATTCAATTCACTAATCAATTTGATTAAACTCCCCCTTTCATCTACTTATTAATAAATCTAAGGATTTATTTAATAAGTTCACAATCCCCTTTAATTAATTAATTCAAAATAATTAATCCCCCCATCAAATTCATCATCAAATTCATTTCTTGTAAATCCCCTAATTAATTAAAACAGATCAATTTATGAGTTGTTGAGATTAATTAGCCTTTTCTTATTATTTGAATTTTTAAATTCAAATTCTCCTAACTTCTAACCACCTAACCTAACCCCTTCTAAACCTAACTCCTTCCATCTAACCCCAAGTTTAATTAGCCCCATCCTAGCTTGCACATCCTAACCACCATGTCCCCTTTCCTTAGATACTTTTCTCTCATGAGTAAATCCTCTTGACACTTGTCACCATAGAGATGGCAAATGTTCCCTTTCATCCAACCCTTCTAGAAGCTCCTTGACACTTGTCACCATAGAGATGGAAAATGTTCCCTTTTATCCAACCTCTTTTCCAACTTCCTCCAATTTCACCATTGATATCTTCAGACTTAATCTTGACCGTTGATTCCTACCACCTCACCCCTAGCCTTGGAAATGCTATAAATAGACCCCATTTTGGAGCAATATTCATCCCATCTCATTTGCATTCAAGCATTGTTACTATAGTCATATAGCGCTTAGCAATATCATTTTAGTATTGTCATCATGTTCAATTTTAGCTTAAATCTAGCTTATTTTCTAGCACAATCATGGAATCATGTAGCTTAATCATTATCATTGCTAGCTTAAATGCATCATTTGTCATTTAAATCCTCCATTTAAGTTTAGTCAAGTCACTGGAATTTGCATGACCAGATCTAAGAGCAAAATTCATAGTCGCATTTACTAGGAGGCGATAGATCAATTAGCTATGGTTTATCTTTCTTTGCTTTATTTGCTAACCATGCTTGTAATGATCTATTGAGTGTTTTGTGTTGCAGGAACAGGTATACACTTCACAGACATGACAAATAGTATTGTGGTTATCAAGCTTAATGTTAAATAGTATTCCCCTTCAAATAAGTAAGTATTAAATTCATCTCCAAAGTCTCATTATTTAATAATTTATTTCATTTCTTTCAAGCAATATAGTAGCTTTCTAGTATTATAATTCATAATTAAAAGTGTAATAGTTTTTGTTTCAAAGCAATTAGTATCTCACAAGTAATTCAAAATTATTTTCATAAGTTATCTCTTACAAGTATCATAGTTTCCAAGCAGTTAGTACTTTCGTGTATTTAGTTCAAGTTTTAGAGTTTTGATTATTATCACAATTTTCTTTCAATAAAACACTATTCAAAAGTATTTATTTGTTTATGTTCCCTTCAATTACGTAAAATTTATATCTTAGTTTTTAATTTCAAGCATTAATTCCTTGTATATAATAGTTTCATTTTCATAGTTCTATTATTATATTGCTTTACTTAAGATTCATGAATTCATAGTTGAATTTCTAGTTAGACAACTAAACAAAAGGAGATGAAATCAAAACCTTAGCAATGTTTGGTATCTATGGTGCCTTTGGGTCACACTTACAGGTAATGCCATCATGTTAAACTATTGCACTTAACGCCTAATAAAGATGCAACAACAACGTATGTGGCATCATCCCTATAAATCGTTAGGGAGAAATAAGGGTCATTTGGAAGTTAAAATCCAAGGGGCGGTTAATCCCCCCTTGGATCGATAATCTAAAAAGATAAATCTTAAATGAACTTACATCCGCTCAGTTAAACCTTAGAAAACCCCATTAGAGTTTGTTTGTGTGTGATTATTTTGGAAATTTATGTTATCTTGATGAAATCCAGTGGATGATAATGGATTAAGGGTGATGTATTCAATTGGAAATAAGACTTAGTTGTTTTAGGCCACAAGCAGAGGCCACCTTGAGCCTTTTTGCTATAGAGCTACCATCGTGGGTAGCAACTATAGAGAAACTATCTGGGACATTGACCCTGGAAAGGGTTGCGTATCCACTAAACAATTTACATGAAACCATAGTTAGAAACCAAAAGTACATACTTTACACCTTGATCTCGTGTTGAAATGGGTATGTAGGCAATATAGGGATGGATTTGTCCCTAGTAGTCAGGCATTCGGGGATGGTGATTAGGATTTGGTTAAGGGTGAGTTGAATAGGGCTTTTGAAGCTCCTCAATTTCCTCAATTAAAGGGTACAAATAATGTTAAGTGAAAGGTTAAGATTAATTCAATGGATACTTAGAAGGAATTCCATATGGATTCACTTGACTTCTCAAGGCTTTAGGCCGAATTCCAAGGTGGAACTCAAGATTGTTTAATTATTTTCATATACTCCTCAAGACAAAAAACCTTGGTGTATTCCTAGTAGGGGAGTGTAGTCTTTAGAGAGTGACTTGGGCTATGGTCACAATGATTCTAAAGTATTTACCCAAAGCATTTCCTATTCTTATGTATAGATGCCCAATCTGTTCGAGTAGATGCCTATCCCAAATTGGATAGATGAAACCCCCTGTCCCATATGGACAAATGCCTAGCCTGTATGGTTAGATGCCTAGTCTCATATGGATAGATTCCTAACCCATATGGTTAGATGCCCATCCCGATTGGATGGATGCCTATCCCATCTGGGTACATGTACCTAAGTATGTGATTGAATCAAACACAACAACAACAAAAATAGTCTAAAATTTTGGGTTAATACAAGTGGGTTATTACAAGACTTAATTAGGATTTAATTATGATAGTTTAATTAATTTTAGGTCTAGCGGTCCTTATAGACTCGATTGAGATTTCTATTTATCAACACATAGGCAAATGTCTTCATTTTTCTTATGGATTGGTACTAAATTTACTACCCATGTGGAATGCCTAACATTGAAAATTATCCTAGTTGATAGTATTTTTTGAACTTCTTTCTAAATTAGCAGTTCAATCAAGGTGTTAACTGGTCATTGCCTCTATCTGAATAGTTTTACACTTGGCTTCAAAGGGATAGTGTGTGTGATAATTTAAGTCTCACAAGTCTTAAGATCTTCATATATATATATATATATATATATATATGTTATTACATGTATATATTCTTTGAATTCTCACTTAATATTTTCTCTTTTATACTCAGAGCATACTATTCCTATCAAGATGTTTTTAGGATTTTCTTTAGTTCCCAAATTATGTGTGTCACATTGGTCACCTCATGTCTTTGGTAGGTCCTTCTTCCTCAGTATTCGGTCTGTATCAAATAACATCTCCAATCCAACAATACCCTTGGGGATATTATTACTTCTTGTAGTATCTATTGAATCTTCCTTTACCTCCTCTTCTAAAGGATCATTTTCATCTATGATTTGAGCTTTAAATATTTTTAATTAGTAATAAACTTTAAGATGTGTTTGTCATTCTCAAACACTTGCGAATTTTGTACATTATCACGTATAGATGGAATTGGAACTAACTCAACCATAATTTTCTTAAGTTTTGATGAAGCTAGGGGTTCTAGTGAACTAGTTGCTACTACTAGAGCATCTACCCTATGATTAAATTTTTGAGGTATGTGTACTATTTTAAAAGTATCAAAAATTTCTATCAAATCCCAAACATTGTGCCTATAACTAGCTAGTCTTTTATAGTGGCATACATATTGTTTCCTGACTTGCTTAACCACTAGCTCTAAGTCACCTAATACCTTTAATATTTTGACATTTTTTTTCAGAGATAATAATAATCCATGAATCAATGCTTCATATTCAGTCATGTTATTAGTGCATTGGAATTGAAATCTACAAGTTGCTAGAAATGACTTTCCTTGTGGACTAATTAATTCTACTTCAACCCCAATCCCTTCCTTTGATTTAGAACCATCAAATCTTAGTGTCCACATTTCATCTTATTTAACTACTTTATTCTATGACTTTCATCACTTGAAAAATTGTTTCCATTCTAGGAGAATCTATCTTTCCATTGGGGAACCTTCATCTAAATCTTGAACTATTTCATCCTTTGGATTACTTTGAGTTTCATTTTGCAAAAAAGTGCCTATTCTTGTTGGAATAATTCACTTTTAATTCTCTTTTCTTCATTTTCCATGATTGTTAATCAGAATGAACATTGACTTTATATATGCTTTGTCTTATGTATCCAAAACCAATCTTGTAATAGTATAGATTCTAATGGTAAGTTATGTGTTTTGTATTTTACAGCCTCTTGTGATATCATCTTGACAAACTTTCTTAAGGAATCATTTTCTTCATCAAAAGATCCTCTATCTAATTTGATGAGGACATTTGTATTTGGCAATATGGTGGGTTTAGGTTTCATATGACGTGCATATTTCATCTATTTTCACTATGGATTGTTTTATGCTATATACTATCAGTTCTACTTCAAGATGCAATACTTCATTTTCTTGATTATAATATATTTGACCATTAACTTCATTTGTGTTTTAGATTCAATTCTAATTTGATTGGGTATCCCATTCCATGGTAACCACATGTGAGAAAAAACTATATGTATATATCCATTTAGCATTCTAGTCCAATATCTACTCAATAATAACCCATATTGATTGTGTATATCCACCACTTGTATGTCCATGAAAGCTTGAATTTTGGGATTAGAAGCTAATTGCATGTCTATATTATTCAAATACCTAGTAACATAAACCTCAGTTCAATCCAACTGAGTTACGTTTTTATGGATTTAGATAGGGCCAATCCCAGTTGTTGACATACTGTTAAGGGCATAGCATTCATAGAAGCTCCTGAATCTATTAAACAATTATGCAAATTCTTGCCAAAAACCTTGAGTGTTAACAAAAAAGGTAAAATCTCTATTTCCCTTTATATATAGCTATGTGTGCTTCTACAATAGGCATGATCTCCTTTTTCTTAGATTTTGGGATATCTTTTGATATTTTTTCTTTATTTTCTAACTTTTCCCTATCCAGTCAATCTTCTAAACCTTTAAGGAAATCATTTTAATGATGGGAGTTTTCAACAATTCAGTCAAGGATAAACTCACCTTAACCTTTTTAATTTCTTCAACCAAGTAATTTATCAATTGATGTGCACTAACATTCCTGGCCTCCATCTGAAGCTTTTTCTTCTTATGCATAGTGAGTGTCTTGTAAGTTTCATCTTCTTTAGGTGGCTCTATAAAATTATTGGACTGATGACTAGGAGGCGTGTGATAGTTATTGGGTGGAGTAGAGGTAGTTAAAGGTTCTTTAGGCTTGTTGTAATTTTTACTTTGCAAATTGTAGGTATGTCCTTTTTGGTACTGCTGAGTCATATGCACTTCTTTGGCCACTGATTCGAAATTCTCTTCTCATTGAAAAGGGGATATATAAGACTCCACAACTATTGTTGAGAACTCTTTGTTGTCAAATGTATAGCTTTCATATGAATTTTCCTAGCTAGTGTATTTTATTAATACGATATCTCTCCAGGAATAATGCAACATCATAATTTGTGGGAACAATTTCTCAGTACTAATTTAGTTCTACTAAATCTTCTGTATGGGATAATGCTAATACATTGGATTGGAAGATATCGAAGGCTACCTTGAACTTAGGACACTCTTTCACCGAATGACCACTAGTATTATGAATTCTACACCAATTGCTCAAGGTGCATTCTACCAAATTCACATGAGCTGGTGAATTATTATCACCTAAAGGAGGATTATCTAAAACCGAAACAACCCATCCATTATTTGGTTTAGTGCTCCACACTCTAGATGGTCTATTTGAATTGAACCTGTGTTGATGATTATTAACCCCTTGGTTGGCATTCCTTGTATGGTAACTTTGACTCCTTAAATATGAGACCTTTGTGGTCAACTTCCTTAACATTCTAGTAATCTCTTTAATGTCTTCTTTAGTACCATTTTCACCATAACCATTTGAATCGGGCACTTGAGAGAAGAATGAACTCTCCTTTGGTGGAATCTCTATAAAACCTAGTCTAGGATGTAAGACCAAAGAACGACTATTATCCTGAACTACATAAATTTTGTATTGGTGTAGGTATTCAAGAATTAGGAATTCTGTTGAGTAGTGGAGTATGTTGCCTCAAAGCACCATTAACTGAAGATACTTGATTAGGCATCACTTGAGGCCCAAACTAGGCAACATGTCATACCCTATCTGTCTCATCTCCTTATTTACACCCACTACTTCTACATAAGCCTCAAACAAATTTGTTATTTTGGGGACTTTTCATGTTACAAACATCAATGTTAGGGGATCAAAGGTTGCATAATACATTGATAATATGGCATTTTTGATCAATGTGTATGGAGCTTCTAATTTAGAGTAAGATATATGAAACCTATCATTGAAACAACTTATAGGTTCATGTTGTTCTCTTCGAATTAAGGAAAATTGATGGCATAACATTGCAACATCAATTAGAGATTTAAACTAAGACAAGAAAGAATTTTCTAGTAAATCCCAAGAAGTAATTGATCTCATAGACAAATTGACGTACCACACATATGTCTCATCACTCAATGTATAAACAAACAATCTGCAACCTACATCTTCATGAGGGATGTGATATCTCCTGCACATATATTTGAATATGTGAAGATGTTCTTCAACATCATTGTGGATTTGGAATTTAGGGCACAACTTATCTATATTTTTAGGTAAATCATGGTAATTGGAAAATCTAATAGGTGAGTTGGAATTAAAGAAAGTCATGTGTGGTGGAGGAGGTGGAGCTTGCACCTGGATAGTGGGAACTATAGGAACTTGACGTAAAATTATATTATATGAGCTTGGAATGGGACCAAGTTACCTGTGGTTATTCCTCCTATTTGGTAATTCAAAAAATATAAATCCAGGCTCACAAGACCTAGATCTAGTTATCTTCCTATACTCTAGCTTACAAACTATAGTAAAATAATATTTTCAACCCTCGTAGCACTAGTTATATTGATGTGGAAGTCACCTTCACCTCAACATGATATATTTCCCCTAAAGTTAAATATACCTTCTTGAAAGATTAATATTTTACTAATCCCAAGGGTCAGAAATGTCAGTTCTTGACGCGTAGTATTCATTTAGGGTTATTATATCAACTGTTAACACAAGGGGCTCCAATTTATATTACTCAAATCAATTCAACAAGAATAATAAATTTTTGGAGTAATTTGTCCTATTCACTTAGGCTTATTTCACTTCACAAGAAATTTCAAAAGATATGATGTAAAGAATGAAAATACTTCTATATTTTAGTTCCATGTTTAAGTGATTCCTAAAAATACTAAACTAAAGAGAAAATAAATGTTGCAAATAACCAAAACAAAATTCACAATTATTTGTGAAACTGTGCAATATTTTGAAGTAATTTGCTATTAACAGATGAATTTTCACAACAAACTATAGTCTGCCTACGCAATGCTATGCAATCACTTGTTAACAAGAATGTGTATAGTTTGATATATTTAATTATATGACTCACAATCTCTTCAATTTAACAATTTGCAATGAAAACACAAATCAAGAATCTGATATCGATTAGAAATCAAGAAAATAGAACTTCAAAAAGCACAAATTTTTTGAGCTCTTCCAATTCTACAAGTTATAATCTAACAAAATGATAGAAAAGTATAAAACAAAATATTTGACTACTTGCTTGCGAATATCAAAACTTTGTAAAGTGGAAAATTGGGAGCTTAGCAAATTCTCCACTTGGAAGGGAAAATTCACTAATCTTAATTTTCACTTAGGGGAGACGTTACATTCAAAGGAGGGGGATGAATCTACTAGATCCAATCCCATAGGATGCAAGGATTGAATACTAAGTAGATTGGTGGAAATTGGAATATAATTGGCCCTCTTTTCTAAGTTGATTAATTGAATTAAGGCAAAGTGTTAGAAATGAAGACAAAGTATGCGAAAATAGTGAGCTACAGATTTAGGATTTAGTCGTGCACCTGGATCTAATAAGTTTGAGATGATTCGGAGTTGCTCTACAAAATTGAGCAAAAATTACAGGGACTGTGTGTCCGGACAGGGGCTCCCTCTAATCGGTCCTCTAAACTTTCCGCGCGTTGAAAAGGGTTTTTTGTCTCTATGAATAAAGCTTAATTCTTTAAGTACAGTTACATAATTGTTTCCTGCACACAGAAAGGAAGGGAAATGTGTTGGGATTAGGGGTTTTCCTTTAGGTCAAACCCCGGTTTTGGAATTAACCAAGTGATTGAAATAATGTAAATGAAAGGACTGAAAGTAGAAATCCTCCTCTTTGAGGGGATGTTAAATTGCTTGAAAATGAAATGCTTATACCTCCTTGTGAATTTTTTCTTGCCTCCACATGGAATTATGATTTCATCAAGTAGAATGATGATCTCCTCTTCAATACTTGAAATATTGACTCTATTGCTGCTCCAAAGCTTGAAGGAAGACTGAAAATAGTCAATTGATCTTGAATGCTTGAATGCTTGATGATCTCTTGTGTGTATGTGTTATCTCATATATGTCAAATGAGAGAGGAAATCCATCTTATGTACTTGCCAATAGGATTAATTGACTTATTTTCCAACTTGATCCAACATAGGGGTGATTTTCCCGCTTCAAATTTGAGTTAGTTCCTAGGCCCCAATTAAGGGGTCCCAGGGAACCACGCCCTGGTCCTGCCCTATTTTGGGTCAGTATCAAGGTGGCCCTTGAGTGCATTACTAAATTGCAGGTTGTTTTTGATGTGCATGTGCATACTCAATTCTTTGATCAGGTTGAGGGGCGCAAACACTAAGGCGAAGACCCAAATGTAATCAAAAATTACGAGGGGTGAAATTTTATGATATTACACTTAGCCCCCACTTTAGTAGGAGTATGAACTTACGCAAATACTATGGGTAAAGTAAAAGGAATTTCTATTGAAATACTTTCACCACGTCAAGTAGGCAAGATTCACCAAGCCCCCAGCGGACTTTAGGATCTTACGACTTCAATGATAAGTTAAAAGGGAAGATCGTGAGAGAAAGAGAGAATCATGACTGCAACTAGTAAGGTTCTCTTACTATGAATCATGAAAAGAATACTAGAAATTACAAAGCAAAGACAAAATTTGCTAAGTAACTTAAAGTATCAAAAGAGATAATCATAAATAGAGTATATGCCCCCATGTTAAAGCAATTGTGTATGCCTTACCAGGAGCAATTTCTTTAAGGTAGGATACACCCAAAGAAGACAAACACATTATCACAATAATTTAGCCCCTAAGAGAGGATAAATCTAAGGATAATGAACACAAAACATAAAGCACGAGGTGGTTTCACTTAACTTTGGAGTTAGTATTATTTTTATGATTACTCGTGTATATCATGTATATGTATATGTGCATAGAATCATCCTCATCCCCCAAAGAAAGGAAACCACCATGGAAGAAGGGAACACACGTGTCTTTTGAGTCAACATGGAAGAGACCAAAAGAGATCTCAATGCTTTGCATTATCCTCAAGTAGAAAACACTAGGGACAACAAATAGAAGAATAAGGAGAACATTGAGAAGAATGACACAAATAAGCAAGAGAGGAGAGAAAGAGAGAATCTACGGTGCTAATAAAGCTAATCAAGCACATCATCCTCCCCTCGATCTTGCTGATCATTATTTCAGTAAGGTGGACAACACGCAAGAGGATCCACATCGAGCACAACAGATGGAGCTATTACAAGTTCCAAACAAGGACTATGCTCTAATTCTAAGACACTTTGTTTGTTACTAGGAGCTAGGATTAATGCTTTTAAAAAATTTTACAAATAAGCCATTGTCAACATCAACATATTCATATTCATCATCAAAAATATTAGGATCACCATTTTACCATTAAGAATAGTCTCACCTATTTCTTCATCAAGATTAATAAGAATAGGAGCTCTAATAGGAATATAACTTGAACTGTCATTTATTTCAAGCATTTTGCATGTTGGAGAATTAGGTTGAACATCTTGTTTAGAAAATGGAATCATGTCAACTATTGGTGTTTTAGGAGAAGAAATGGTTTGGGAAGCAACTTCACGAGCTCTAGCATGACGTCTTTGTTGGTGTTATCTCGCACAACAGTTTCATCTAGTTTTGGGTGAAGGTTGAGAAGTTTGGGTTTATCAGATATAGGCTTTGTCTCTTCTTTTAGGGAAGGATGAATGTGTTGAGGTATTTTAAGTTGGACAATAGGAGAGGCTGGTCACTTCTCTCTATAAGATGAAGGAGGAGGAACTGCACCATATAAAGGAGGAATGAGAGGTGTAAGAAGGAGACTGGGTCCATCATGGGGAGGAGGGATAGGTCTAGCCTTAGGAGGAATAGATTGATGTTTAGGAGGAAGAGTGGACTCATCCATAGGAGAGGGAATAGATTCTTCTTTGGGAAGAAGGATATCTCTTTTCTTAGGAGAAATGATACTCTTATCCTTAAGAGAAGGAATAGGTTCCTCTTTGGGAATAAGATTATTTGTTTCCTTAGGAGGAAGAATAATCTTATCTTCAAGAAGGGGGATATGATCATCAAGAGGAATGCTAAGTGTTGGATTTCTAGGTTTACTCAATGACAAAATTATTTTAGTTTTTTAGTTTTGATATGATCTAAAGAGAGCATCACTTCTAGGTTGAAGAGGCTTGAATTGTTCAGACCAAAAATAATCAAGACAAACATCTCCATTCCTCAGTTTAGGTTGAAATATGCTATGATTAACAGTTATAATTTTATCATTATGAGTAAATTTCAAACACTTATGAATAGTAGAAGTGATCTCTTTCATGGAAGAGAGCCAAGGATGTGCCAACTTCACATTAAATTGATTGGATGTAGGAATGATAGAAAATTGATCTTCTAAGCATTTAGTGCCAACATCAATAGGAAGTGTTACAGAACCAATAGCAAGACAAGAGAAGCCATCAAAAACTTTAACCATCACATCAGTATCATCATATATCACTTGATGCAATTGCAAAGTATAAAGGAATTCTTTAGTTATCACATTAACCATGCAAGAATGATCAATAAGCACTCCTCTAGCAAGTACACCTTTTACTTTTGCACTTATGTATAATGGGCCATCAGGTGCCTTAATGGTCTCACTAGGATCAAATTTTATGTATAAATCCTTAGGAGATTCTTGTTGATCTACAAGGTTCACCATGTTATTAGTTTCAAGGCCAACATCATTAGAAGAGAAAGTATGATGATCAATCTCAATCACATTCTGGAATGGAATGGTAAAAGATTAGTGAAAATATAAAGGTTTTGATTAGGAGGAGCTACGGATTTGTTTCCTTTATCATTCACACCTGCCACAGATATGGTATTGTTATCAATCAAATCTTGAATCTTACTTCTCAATGAAAAACATTTCCCAGTATCATGACCAGGACGACGATGATATTGACAAAAATATTTAGCATTAAAGTAAGGTGAAGTTGTCTTAGATGGATCAATTGGTTTGATTTGGGGAATTTTGAACACATTCCTTTGTATTAATTGAGACATAATTCTATGCAAAGATTCATTCAAAGGAGTAAACTCTTTTTTTTATTTTAAAGAATTTAGACAAAGGAGGCACACCTGTAGTGGTTGTTACTTGCGTTTTCTTGTTGATGTTGTCATTGAATTTCATTAATCCTTTGTTTAGTTTGAACTTTGCAAATGGTTGTTAAGAACTATCACCCTTATCACTCAGAGCCATGGAAGGAGATTATTGTTCCAATTGACTCATAGTCAGTTGATCATTGTGAAGTACTATGCACAAATGCATAAAGGAAGCAAATTTAGTTAAGATAATTTTATCCCTAATATATTTTTGTAAATTAGCAATGAAAATATTTTGAATAAATTTATCTGGCATAGGAAAAGAAATCTCAGAATATAAATTCTTATATCTACCAATAAAATTAGTCATGTTTTCTTTAACTCCTTGTTTACAATGCATCAAATCAGTCAAACTAACTTTAGGACTAATGTTGGGAGAACCCTTGGCTTCTGGATTCCCCTTTGAAGGGAAACCCTGAGTGGAATAGATATCAGAACCAATGCAAGGAAAGATTTGGAACCAAGGTTGAGGATTACTAGAAAGATGGACAGTGGATAGACTTATCTCAAGTGGATCAGTCTTTAGGTAGTTTGAACAAAGTTATGAACTCTATGGTGAGGATTGAAGAAGAAGACCAAATAATTTGGAAACTCACAGCTAGTGGTACTTTTTTAGTGACTTCTCTATATCATCAATAGTTCAAGACCATGGAAAGTCCTTGCTGGGCCAAAGCTTGGGTGAAAGGCCTCATACCCAAAATCAATATTTTCTTTTGGATAGCCCTTCAAGACAAAATTCTCACTACTGAGAATATCAAAAAAAGAGGTATCAGCGTGCCTAGTTTCTGTATTCTCTACAAGTAGAATGAGGAGACAATAAATCATATGCTCTTCCACTGTCCCTTCTCTGTTGATGTCTGGGGAAGCTATCTAGATCAATTCAATATTAGTTGGAGCTTCCCTAATTCAATTCAGGAAATTTTCAAGTCTTGGCATCATCCTTCAAAAAACAAAACTACAACCTTATTATGGAAAATTGCTTTACCCCACATGTGTTGGGGTCTTTGGAAAGAGAGAAATGATAAGATTTTCAGGGAAAAGACCACTAAGGCCAAAATTGTGTTTGAAAAAATTAGAAGCATAAGGGAAAATCTGAATATCATAGGTGGTTTGGATAATCCTCACACTAAGGAGGATCAATGTATCTATAAAAAGTGGAGACTAAAGGCTCAAGAGAGTGTTCAGAGCAACCCTAGAGAAGGAGTGAGATGGACCAACCCGCCCGAAGGATGGATGAAAATCAATTTTGACGGGGCCTCTAAGGGTAACCCAGGGGTTGCTGGATGTGGAGTGGTCCTAAGAGATGAATGGGGAACATGTAAAATCATTAAATGTATACCCATAGGAAATAAAACCAATCATGTAGCCGAAGCCATGGCGACCTATCATGGGATGATCTTGCAAAGGAAGCCAAATGCACTAAAGTTTGGTGTGAAGGAGAATCCTTAAACATTATCA
The DNA here is from genome assembly GCF_030272615.1 of Cryptomeria japonica. NCBI lineage: Eukaryota > Viridiplantae > Streptophyta > Pinopsida > Cupressales > Cupressaceae > Cryptomeria > Cryptomeria japonica. The sequence goes on along the minus strand of NC_081414.1, from coordinate 394,484,103 downwards.
ACTGTTTAAATATGAAATTCCCATCGTCTTGGTCTATTAGTAATGCTATTAAAGCTACTAGGAAAATTAGTGAAGAGCTTGACATGTGTGTTTTTACACATGTTTACAGGGAGGCCAACTCTTGTGCTAACTAGGCTGCCAACCTGGCTTGCCAATCGGGAGACATCATTACTAATTATGGTGAAACAGAGATTGCAAGCAAAATGAAAGCCTTGCTCAATCAAGACCGAAGCTACACAAGGCAACGTGGTACTTTTAATCATTATTTCTAATGACCTTTCCGCCTTTTTTGATGCAGGGCTCGTTTGAAGATAATGAAATTTTAAATAGGTGTCTTATCATAATTAATTGGCATGGATTTTGGGTGCTCTCAAAGAATAACCATAGAAACCAGAGGGGAATTGATCAAATCGAGAGAAGGAACTACAAGGAAGCAGTTGGAAAAATGAAAGGTAACAAGAAGAGATTTGAACCTGCTTCCTACTCGGACTGGAGAAAGAATGATGAACTCTGGGATATCCTCCAGCAGGGGGGAATGAATGTTTTCATGGAAAGACTAAGTGGGAAAGACCCCACAATTACTTCTTACTTCATCAAGAACTAGAAAAATGGTAAAATTCTGATTGGCTCACAGATGATGAATGTCGACGAAGAGGTTATTGCCGAGGCCACAGGGATGTCTACTGAGGGTATGAAATTTTACAGGGTCTGACAAAGCTGTAGACAAGTTTCCAGTTATGGATGGAGAGAGGCAAAAGATGATCAAAATTGACAATTCCTACCACTCCTCAAAGAGAATTTTTAGGCCTTGGAGGTTTGTTCTTTTCATTTCTATTGAATACATTACCTTAGACGGTAGGTTTACCAGGGCCTACGGGCATCATTTTGTTCTTCTTAATCATTTTCATCATGGAGAAAGGGTTAGCCTTCCCTATTACCTAGCCTGTTCTATGGATCACACCATAAAGGAAATCTAGAGGCATCCTAAAGGTGATCATGCCCTTCACCATGGGCTTATGGTCCTGGTTTATAAAATGCTAAAGGGGAAGTGCATTGAAAATCCTATCAAAGGCAAAAATGCTAGAGACAAAACTACAGAAAGTAAGGATAGTGGTTTTAATTTTGACTTGGAAACTAAGGGAGAGTCGGAGGAAACTAGCAAGAAAGGGAGGATTAGGGCCAAGAAAAGGAGGATTATTGTGGACTCTGATACGTCGGACTCTGCAACTAAATCCCTTGAGGAAAAATCTACTAAAAAAAGGAAAGGGAAAACCACTGGAAAGAAGGCTCAAAAAAAGAACATTAAAAAGGGGAACAATTCCGACTTCAATCATGTTTAGATTGAATCAGAAGAGGAGGCTAAAGAAAACAAGGTGGTTGATAGTTAGGATAAAGAAGGGGAGGGTAACCCGGTGATGGATAATTTGGAGATCGTGAATACCACAAATCTGCATAAGGAGGAAAAAGGGGATAAAAGTGACAATGGTGACAAAGACACTGTTAAGGCCTTCTGTGAGACCATTGCTACTATGGTGAAGGATGTTAACAGTTTGAAAACTGATACACAGGCCATTGCAAGAATTACAGTTGGTGACAAGCCCTTGGCGGAACATGTTAAAGAAATGGTAGCCGTTCTACATAATGCACAAGCTATTGAATGTATGGTTGGAAAAATTATGGCAACGGAGAAAAAGGTCAACCAGATGGGAGATCCTAAGGAAATGGAAAACAAAATGAAAGATTTCAGCACTAGAATTGACAAGCTGGAGCTCAATGTAAAGAAGATAGCCAACCAAAATTTCCAAATCCTCAAATCCTCAGCGGACAATATGAACATCCTTATTAACAGGTTTGAGAATGATGCAGAAAAGGATGATGATAAAGAGCAGTTGAACAAAAAAGGGCATGAAAGGAGGACCAGAGTGAACACAAAGAAAAAAGGCGACATTGAAGGTCGTGAGCTGGAGGATCTGAAGACCTCAGCGAACAGCATGAAACAAATGGTTGTTCACGCTGAGGAAATTATGAATAGTATTTAGTTTCTGTTGTTGTCCCTGTTTAGGTCTCTTTGTTGTCTTAATGCTTTCCTTTTGCTATCTGTACCGAGAAACTTTATTAAGTAATGTTGTGTTTAGTTGATCCCTTTTGGTGGGTTCATTTTGTTTTTTTGAAGTGACCAGGCACTTTTTTTAGTAGTTCTCTCTCCTGGCTTGTTCAAGGTTTGGGTACCTTTCAAATACCTACTTTTACTTAATCAAAACTTTAGGACTAATGTTATTGTGAAATCATTGAATGAAAGCAATAGCCAGCTGTTGAAAAGAGGTAATAGAATAAGGAGGCAAGGAACAATACCATTGCAAAGCTCTATCCCTTAATGTTCTAGTAAACAATTTTTCTAACAACCTTTTATCATGAGCAAAGTCACTACACAAGGTTTGGAATGTTTTAACATGAGTTAAGGGATCACCTTTTCCATTATAAAATTCCAATTGAGGGACTTCTACATGTTTAGGAGGGACCTCTCTAACAATGTCATTGGATAGTGGGCTTTTTGCATCAAATGTGGGTGCATTATACTTGGATTGATTCATAGAATCTATTTGTTGTTGTAAAGAAGACATTGTTTAGGCTAGACTATTGATTCTAGCTTCGGTGGAAGGATTGAAATTAGACATGTTTGATTGAGAGGGTGGAGTAATATTATTGAATGAAGGAAAAGATTGAGAATAAGGAGGTGGGACACTATGATAAGTAGGTAATGGAGAAGATTGGGTAACACATGGAAGACTCATAGGAGGAATAAAGGAATTGTGATTGAAAGAGTTGCCTCCTTGACTAAAATTTATAGGTGGTGAATGTGATTGGGTAACATGAGTAACACTCATTGTAGGAGAAATAAAAGAAGAGGTATTTCCCCCATGACTAACATTTGTAGGTATAACATTTTGTGTAGAGGTAGCCATGTTGTTTGATGTGAAGGTAGGAACACTAGTCATAGGAGTTGTTAAAGGAATGGAATGATTAATTTGACTAGGAGGTTATGTATAAACTAGGTTTTCGTCACAACTCTTCATAGGAATGATATTAGAATCTACAAACTGAGCAATACCACGCAAGATATCAACACCATGTTTATCACTTTGAATAGTTCTTTTAATCCTTCAATCAATGGGAGAGCTTCACTTTCTGGGTATTCTTGAATCATCCATTGTTGAAGATTGTCAAATTGATTGTCCATCTTTGCCAGTTGGTCAATGAATACCCTAGTTAGTGATTCCTCCTCATTACAATAATTACCAAGAGGATAAACAAGAATATATGTAGGATTAGAAGAAGCACCAATATCCTCATTGAAAAATCTAGCCAAATTAGGCTTCATTTCCTCAGTAATTAAACCTTGGGTAGCCTTAATTCTACAACTTCTCCTAATGGGGATACTATAGGTAGGACTAATATTAGTAAAACCCACACACCAGGGAAAGTAAATTGAAATAATAATACAATCTCCTAGGAATTTGAAATTTAAAATTAGGGATGTGTTAAAATAACCTCTTAAATTAAATTTAAAATTATCCTCTAGAAGATAGAAATTTGAATTTAAAATTAGGGCTGAAAATGACCTCTTAATTTTAAAAGTTTGAAAGGAGGGAAAATCAAAATTAAAATTAGGGTTGTCCAAATCTAACCTTTTAATTAAAATTTTGAGATTTTGAAATGTTGAAATATTGAAGTAATCAATTTAATTTTAAAAATTGGGGTATATGTAATTAACCACTTAATTTAAAAATTTAAATCGAAAATGGAAATATTGAAATTCAAATTTATTTTCAACCTTAGGGTGACCTAAAATTAATAAAATTTCACAAATCTTTGGAATCGAGTAGTAAAATATAGTCAAAATAGGCTCCCCAAATTTGAGCAGAAAAAGTTGGGACCAAGGTGGTAGTAGCATGGTCCGGACACATGGTTCGGCCAACTTTTTACCAAATTTTTGAGGAAGCAATATATTGTGATTTTAATGTGAATTCTAGAAGGATATGGGAATTGGAGATGTCTAGATATGTGAAAATAAGATTTGAAAGTCGAAATAGGACACACTTAGGATTTTTGATAAAATGATTAATTGAAAGAACAACAAAAAGGGCACACTTAAGGCCAACTTTTATGATGTTTAGAAGGACAAAAGGAGGCTTTACATTTAATTGAGACAATTAAATGCTTAAAAGAAAATTTGAAATTGCACAAGATTAATTTAATTTTTAAAATTAGTGTTTGTTGCATAAACCGCTTAATTTAAAAAATTTAATTTGACAATGTGAATGTTGCAAGGAGGGAAAATGAATTTTGAAATTGAAGCAAAGACCCAAAATTAATTCAAGATCTACACAACCCAAATGTTCAATTTTAAAATTAAAAAAATAGAGTTTTGTGATTTAGCCACCTAATTTTAAAAAAATTTAAAATTGAAATTGTAAATGAAAACTTGAATTGCAAAATTGAAAAGTTCTCAAATCTGAAACAATCAATCCAATTTAGACAAATGACAAGCTCAATTTTGAAACTAAAAATTAGGGTTTTTGTGAATTCAACCTCTAAATTTTTAAAAATTGCAAGGAAATTAAACTTGGAAATGAAAATTTGAATTTTAAAATGCATATACTCAGATCTAAAAATCAAAATTAAGGGTGTAAGGAGTCGGGTTCACCAAAATGTAAAGGTGAACACTAGCTATGAAATTGATGTAACAATTAAGTGCATAAGCTAATTTTTTTTTAAATGATTGCAGATATGAATTAATTAATTGCATATGGATCAAATCTGAAAATGAAAATCAGAAGCAACCATAAGACATGTTGGTTTCACCAAAATCTAAAGTGGAAAATCGGGAGCTTAGCAAATTCTCCACTTGGAAGGGAAACTTCACTAAGCTTAATTTTCACTTAGGGGAGACTTTACATTCAAAAGAGGGGGATAAATCTACTAGATCCAATCCCAAAGGATTCAAGGACTGAATATTAAGTAGATTAGTTGAAATTGTAATGTAATTGACCCTCTTTTGTAAGTTGATTAATTGAATCAAGGCAAAGTGTTGGAAATGAAGACAAAGTATGCGAAAATAGTGAGCTATAGATTCAGGATTTAGTCGTGCACCTGGATCTAAGAATTTTGAGATGATTCGGAGTTGCTCTGTGAAATAGAGCAAAAGTTGCAGGGACTATGTGTCTAGACTGGGGCGCCCTCCAATCGGTCCTCTAAACTTTCAGTGCATCAAAAAGAGTTTTTTCATCTCTACGAATAAAGCTTAATTCCATAAGTACAATTCCACACTCATTTCCTATAGAAAGAAAGAAAGGTAAATGTGTTGGGAATAGGGGTTTTCCTTTAGGTCAAACGTTGGTTTTGGAATTAACTAAGTGGTTGAAATAATGTAAATGAAAGGACTAAAAGTAGAAATCCTCCTCTTTGAGGGGATGTTGAATTGCTTGAAAATGAAATGCTTATACCTCCTTGTGAATTTTTGCTTGCCTCCACATGCAATTATGATTTCATGAAGTAGAATAATGATCTCCTCTTCAATACTTGAAATCTTGACTCTATTGTTGCTCCAAAGCTTGAAAGGAGACTGAAAATGCTTAATTGCTCTTGAATGCTTGAATGCTTGATCTCTTGAATTCTTGATGACCTCTTATGTGTATACATTATCTCATATATTTAAAATGAGAGGGGAAATCCCTCTTATATACTTTCCAGTAGGATTAATTGACTCATTTTCCAACTTGAGTCGACATAGCGGGGATTTTCCCTCTTCAAATTTGAGTTAGATCCAAGGGCGGGGATCAAGATAGGCCCCAATTAAGGGGTCCAAGGGTGCCACGCCCTAGTCCTAGTGGGGACTAGGGCACCACACCCTGGTCTTGCCCTATTTGGGATAAGATCAAGGTGGCCCTTGAGTGCATTACTGAATTGCAAGGTGTTTTTGATGTGCATGAGCATATTCAGGTCTCCGATAAGGCCGAGGGGTGAAAACACTAAGGTGAAGACCCAAATGTAGTCAAAAAATGTGAGGGGTGCAATTTTAGGATGTTACAACTTTAATTGTCTTTTAGTTTTCTTTTATTCATGCACCAGAGGTTCATGAGACATTTTTTCCGACATCAAATATCCTTCAAAAGTAGCTACAACTTGGACCATTTCATATTTAATACATCCTTCAATTATAGAGTAATTTAACTCCTGAGCTTTGCACAAGTATTGAGTCTCAACTATTTCTTTCTCTCTTGAGCTAGTGAATTTTCCATAATCTCTAGTTGTGGATTGCATCTAAACCAAATCCCTTAGAATTTGAGGATTATTGTACTTTTTCAGATTTGAAATTTGTTGCTCCCAATTCTTCTCAAGCTCAGCCAACAATCCCTCATCATTACTTAGCATGATGTCTTCAATCAAATGCCCTATTAAAGAATCTCAATGATTACTTTGTCTTGCTCTCAAGACTCAATTACATCTCCCATCTTATTCTTCAATTTATTCCTACATTCATTTAGCATTTTAAGTTGTCAATCTTCTAATATCCTTCATGATTCAATTTCTCTTACCTATTTCTCTATCAATATTCCTTTTCCCATCAAGGTGTTTGCAGTAATTTTATCCATTTCATTTATCCTTATCAATTTTGTTTCTACCTCTTCCAATAATTCACCGCATCTCCATTGCAACTTATTTTGTCCAATAGTTGTGTCAACACCAAATATCGAGTTATTGCCTTATGCAATGTTCCCTTCACTTGAATCAACACTTCCCAAACTCATTCATCCATGACTTCCACCTTATGCTTCAAAATAGTCATGACATCTACTTCTTCTTTTGATATCATAACTAGATGCGGAGTTATTACCTGTGGGTCAAGCCCGGGTTGTATGACTCCTCTAATTAATTGAACCAACTGCTCAATCTATCCCTTTTGTTCTTTTAACTTCTTTGGTGATTCTTGCACCATCGAATCTAGCGGGTTTTCCCAAAATTATGGTTGTAACCATATAGTCTTCAATGATGACATCTTACATATATTTATCTATTATTGGGTCCACGATATGCAACTCTTGATTCCCTTCCATCTTGAGCCAAGTATCATACTTTATCTTAGGCTTCCTTCTTTTCTTTACAATATGAGCATATGCTAGAAAGCTATTATAATCTAACACCACCAATTCAATCTTATCCTTGATGAAAATATCTCTAATAGTAATTGATTAAAATAGCTTTGATACCAATTGATGAAAATAGATTTGATACCAATTATTGGAATAGGGAAACCAAGTGAGGGCGGGGGGGGGGGGGGGGGGTGGAAATCAGTTGTCTCAAAAACCCACACAACTTAAACTTATTCACAGATCTGATAATTAAGCATGAAAGCATAAATCAACACCACATCATAAACACACATAACACCAATATTTTTGATGTGGAAAACCCGGTCAAGGGAAAAACCATGGTTGGGGTGAACCCACAAAATACTATACTCTGTTAGAAGTATTACAATGAGGAATGCACGTGCATTCAGGAACACTGCCTAGAGCTCACTTCTCAAAAACAAAAAACTTACTGCCTAGGGAAGGCTCGATGCCTATACAAACAATATCGGATCACATCCGGAAATCATGAACTGAGAAATAACATCTCCTTAATGCCAGGGTTTAGTCCCATTGAAGCACAAAACAACTTTCCTCTTCACACTTCTTCTCTTCCTTTGAAATATGTTTACATTCAACGCACATACATACTCATTCATCTACTACTACATCATACAAAGATATTACATTTATTTAAATATGACATCAACCTTGGAGAAATCAACAAGGTCAGCTCAATACTCATCACCTAATTACAAAAATATAACCACACTCAATACTATATAATATGCGGACCAAGCAATATCTTTTCATATAGATTCTAAGAACCCCCTCTTCGGTGGTCTACAATCATTTCCAAAACATTGCAGAAGGATTGAATCATATGTACAGATGATATCTGGAAGTTTTAGATGGATCTGGTGCTTTGGTATACAATTTCATGAAAATCATGGTAACAGGTTGCTGAGGCTGACAAAGGCAAAGGTATAGCTAATTCGACAATTGTCACTCCTTAAGTTACAGGGACCCCGCCTCAGATTCCAATTAATCTTGATGGTTCTATTGATCTTGGGAAGAGGTCTCCTTCTGAGAAGATTATGCTTACAATTGTTGTGCAAGCCCAGGCTAGCCAAGATCTGGTGAAATCAGAGATTGAAGATAAAAAGATAATTTTGATGTCTATCGATGTTTTGAAGAAGGTGGCCCCTAATGTACAAATAGATTCAAATAATAGCCCCTCCAGTAAATTGTTATAGTTAATTAATAGTGTAAATACCAATTTTAATTCTTTGGAGAACATAGCTACACAAAAAGTTTTGGATAAGTTCAAGGATGTTAGGAAACAAATATTTCAGAAAATGATGGAAGATGATAGAGTGAGATTATATAAGAGATTACAGATTATTTTGACACATTGTCAGAAGTCAATAAATTGTATAAATCTTGCCTCATTTTGCCTAAATTCACAGTTGATATTGATAAGCAGATAGGTGTTTGCTAGGGTAATCTTGTTGGAATTTCTCAGTCCTTTGATCCTAATGCAACTCTAACCAGAAGTATTGAAGGATAGATTATAGCCTTAAATGATCAGATCTCAAGCCTTCAAGCGGATTAGGAATTTTTTTTGAGAAAAATAGGTGAACTTCGGAACCCGATTGACACCCAGTTGGATACTATAATAAGTAATAAGGTGGGTTGTATGAAGGAGATGGCCCAACCTATACCATCAGATCTAAGAGAGTTATAGATTCATGCTACTGTATTCAGTGCATTTATCACAGTTTTGGACAATTGAAGAGTGGGTAGGATACTCGCCTAGGATTTTTGAAGAGTGTTTATGCTGACCTCTTCAAGTATTTGTAAAGTGTTTGTCATCTGTATATAAATTTTGAACAACACCCCATCTTTGGCATTTCTATCGAAGGGGGAGAGGAATAGTGAAAAATGTATAGTGTGAATGGAGTATATAGATTTCTATAGATTTTTGGGTTTTTGATCTAAGGGGGAGCCTTAGAATTCTTTCATTCTTGATCCAGTGTACAGGTTTCATAGGTTTCAACACTTAGCAATTTTCATGAGTGTTGCCATCAATGCCAAAGGGGGATATTCTTGGGAATTGACACTCATCTGGTGGACTCCGATGATTTTTGGTGGTTTTTGATGGATGATTATTGGCATAAGGTTGTCATTGATGGAAACTCTTCTTGGAGATCCGATCTAGTAGTCGTAATTCTTCCTATCCAGAAGTAGGTGTTAACTAGTAGCCGACTAACTAGTATTTTAGGTAGAACAGAGCATTTTGGGTTCGGATGCTTTCCGGTGATTGCGGTGAATTGAATCATGTTCTTGTTGATTGGGCTGACTTAGATACATTATTTTATTATCATTTTGGTGATCTAAATTTATCTTTTTGGATCCGGTCAAGCCAAAATGTAACTACACGCTACACCTTCAGGTGGACATGATATAGGACATATTTTGTGGTTGTTGGTATATAAGTTTGGTATGGGTGATTTTTTTGGTGGATGTTGTGATTGTATACGAGCGAGAGGTGATCAATAATCTATTTTGGCACAGTTTCATGTGCGCATTCATGATCCAGTAGCTGACTGAGACAATGTATAGGGCAGAATAGAGAAGGTGATCCAGTCAGTATTTTTGCACTTAACTGGAACTCATCCAAGAATAATAGATGCTATTTCAGAGTTCATACATTGTGATTCATCACTGTAAAAGTTGTGTACGTAAGTGAGACTTCCTTGAGGGTTGTAGCCTTCTGGGTTATTGTAATTGAGCAGTGAGCTCTAGGCAATGTGCCTGAATGCCTGTGCATTCCCATTTTATAATATTGTTTTTTTCTACTGGCCATAATGGAATAATATTGTGGGTTCAAATAGCACATTGGTTTTTCCCATTTGGGTTTCCACATAAAAATATCGATGTTATGATCTTGTGATTGTTTCTGCATTTCAGTTTTTAGTGTATGCTTTCGATGGTGAAAAGTTAAGTTTGAAAATATGCTAACCGATAGATCACCGATTCACCACCCCCCCCTCTCATTGATCCTTGATTCCAACAATAATGTCAGTCAAGACATGTCATGGACCCAAATCTATCACCTCTAACACTTTACACTTCATTATTTTTTGATCAACCGCAACATGCTACAAGCATTTGATCACCCCAGAATATGAAGAACACTAACGCACCAGAGAAAAATATGAATTACGATCTCAACGATAAATGCGGACCACCAACACAAAAGGCACATGATCTAGAAACATCTACAAGAATCATGAATTACCATAGAAACATCTGCACCAGCATAAATTACTAGAATCACCAGCATCATAATATGGAACCTTAGAAACACTAACTGTAATGATTGTCAACCTTGAAAAATCACTTGCAGACCACCAAACCATGAACCACTTGAATTGAGGATACACGCCAACATCCCAAACATTGTTGGCATAACTGATGAAGATAATGATGGGGAGATTGTTGGCATATGGAGAAGTTGATGAGATGAAGATGATTAGTAAAGTTGAAGGAGATTGTTGGCTAGATGATGATTATATAGTTGTAAGTTGTTTGATAACTTTATTTGTGTTGTCATTGATGGAAACCATGTTTGCTTAGTCATCTAGACCTGTCGGTATAGCCTACCCGGTAGAGAAATGTGTTGGACAAAAAAACTACTAAGTTGTTGTAAACCGATAAATAGGAATAGAGTGATGATCAAGAGACTGGTATAGATGATTGGTGAAGAGTTAGACATTGTGATTTTACAGGAGTGTTGAAGAAAGAAACATTCACCTATGTTCCAAACCGCATGATCAGATTCAGTGTATTGAGTGAGTTATGATTGACTGTCATGAACTCTGTGAAGAAGAATGTATACTGGTATTAGATCTTTAACCAGTAATGATTTAAGGTTTGGTGGTAGATCTTATCATGTTCATAACTTAGTGATGACATGTTAGAATCTATTTGTAATGATAAGATTGTATTTGAGCATATGCAAGGATTGGATTTCTTGGGAAACAACAAAGTGCTTAGTAGAATGTGACAAGGGTTTGATTGCTTATCAAATCTATGTGAGGTGATCATTCAATGGTGGAAATTGTCTAGAAATTTGTTATAATGATCTATAATGATCTGTAATTATTTGTAGTGTAAATTCATTGTATTTTGAATATAGTTAGGGTTATGTAGCCGACCTAACTGAAAAAGTGTATTTAGGGCTAGTTGGAGAAGAGATTGTTTGTTGGTGATTTGAGGAGAAGGTGTTGTCAAACAAGATTGGAGTGGATGCATGTGTGTAGAAAATTTGTGCTAAAAAGGATATGTACTAGCAAGCAAGGAAGTGTTTTGATCAGATCATTTGCCCTATTGTTCCCTAATAGTTATAGCAGTTTGAAATCCCTTAACCGAGTAGATCCTAACAGGTCTTATACTATAAATCCCTTCATCGGGTGGCTCATTAACTTGATTTTGAATTCATCTAACAAGGTTACTCTTAATAGGGTAGAGCTCCAAACAGGGTTGAGGCAAATCCCTTAACCGGGTGAATCCTAATAGGGTCTTCTCTTAACCGGGCTAGGCCTTTAACCGGGTGCATTCCAAAAGAGTGCAAATATTTTGTGGGTGCTAATTCCCATTGTGGTTTTTCCCATTTGGGTTTCCACGTGAAAAATATTTGTGTTCATATGGTGATTGCATTGTTGATTTGTGCATTTGATATCTTTACATTGTTTGCATAATGATGAACACTTGAGTGAATGGTTTGGTAAAAAAGTTTAGTAGATTGTTTGAGTAGTTACTGGTACAGTTTTTTGAAGTATTGCAGAATTGTTTTACTACTGATTCACCCCCCCCTCTCAGTAGTAATTGGATCCTCATAATAACAATTGGTATCAGAGCCTAATTCCCTTAAAGGCTTAATCGTTTGGGAAGGATCTCTAAGGCTAACATGGGGGAAGGTTCAATGAGTTATAGAGAGATCTCACATAGGCTTGCAAAATCTGAAGAAGCCCTTGGTGAACTAAAGGTCAAGTACAAAGCTTCATTGGCTAAGAGAAAAGAGTTGGTTGAGCAATTGTTGGAACTCAGTGAAAATAGTTCATCTAAGGAAGCAAACATTGATGCCTTGGTTAATGAGGTGGAAAAGTTGAATGATGATAAGACAAATTTGAGGAGAGTGCTGGAAGCCCTTACCATTAGGATGAGCCAAGAGTTGGAATCCAGAAGAACAACTGAAGACACAATAAGAGATAAGGAACATGAGATTGTTAAGCTGAACCGAGAGATTGGTACCCTGCATGTACATCTTCAAGAGGAAAAAGAAGAAAAAGATAAAATACAAGCTAATTTAGACATGGCTATGTCTCTTAGAGAAAGTCTCACAAAGAAGAATGAGGTGTTTACCAAGGAGTTGGCTAATGCAAATGAGTTACTAGCTAAATTCAACAAGAGCACTACTATGCTGGATGAGCAGATTCAGTCACAAAGGCAAAACAAAGATACACATGGCTTGGGATACACAACCTTTGAACAAGGAGATCCATCTAGTACCAAGGACACCATGCATGAAGATAAATTTGCACCAAAGACCAAGCAGAACACTGGCAAGAGAACCTACAAACTAGTATGTCTTAATTGTCATAAGGTAGGTCATACTGCAAATGTTTGTAGAAGTAGATCTAGTACTTTTGATGGATATAGACCTAATGCATATGAAGGATATAAGCCTAGTACTTTTGATGTATATTGCTTCAATTGCAACAAGTATGGGCATAGAGCTGTTGAGTGCAGGTCAAGAGTGAATAATAAGATATCTTACATGGATTAGAGGTCTAATGGTGAATGGAAAAGATCTTACAATGATCGGAGGCAGTAAAATTTTTAGTGGCTAATATTCACCAAATGGCTATTTTTTGAAATTTGGGAATCAAAATTTGGCTAATAAGTTCAACCTTTAAGGTGACCCAAATCGCCACATTTTTACAAATTTTCATTATAGTGTTATTTAAATAGCCAAAGAATTTATTTTATTAATTTTTTTAACTCAAAGATTTGCCACAATATTTGATACATAATTGGATCAAATTCGCCAACATTTTATAATTTATTGTAAAAATCTAAATTAATTTACCAAATAATGTATCATAATTATTAGTTACTTTAGGGTTATATCAACAATTTTAGTTTCCACCATTGATTTAAAATATAATCTAATGACCTTCATTGTATTCCATGAATTAAATTGTACCTACAAGTTGTAATGCTCGTGGGATTTTAAATTACTATTGAATTGTTGACCTCAATGAAAATCAATGGTCTAAAAGCAATTTTTGGCCCCATGAGTATTACAAATTGTTGGAAAATTTTATCTCACAAAATACAAAGAGGGCTATTAGATTATTTTAAGTTAACAGTAGAAACTAAATAAAGTAGATTCTACCCCTTAAACTCGTTAATGGTTTCCATCTTCAAGTCTTTACCTTTCAAGATTCACCAATATTTTCTACCAAAAACAATTGATATAAAAAAATTCGCCAATAAAATTACTATTTTTCTTTTTAAAAAAGGAAAGATTCACTAATAAAAATTATTATTATTTTTCTTAAAAAATAAATATTTGCCATTATTTTATACAATTTTTTAGAGGGGGTTTCTTAAAGTTATCATTGACCGGAGGAACCCTACTTGGCAGAGACCTTATGTGAACTGGTCTAGTCCATATGAAATGGAGAATAGATGGAATGTGACATGTTCAAACTATCACAACTATGGTCATGTAGCTATGACTTTTCAGAGAAGAACTAATAGAGGCAATGTTGGACCCTGGAGAGCATCTAGAATGGCATGTTTCCATTGTCACAAACCGAGACACATTGCAAGGTTTTGTAGAGCTAGAATGAATCAATCTATTGACCAAAAAGGAAAGAAGATGGTAGATGTGGAAGAAACCAGAAGTGAGATGAATAAGATATGGAAGAAGAAAAGTAAGGAGAAACCATCAAAAGATTCCAATTCTTCACCTAGTGTGGAGAATCTCTCACCAAAAAACTAAGCTATGTATGAAGCTTAGGGGGAGCATATTGTTAGATCCATCTATGGACCCCCTAAATGGTATGCGGTAAGTTAAACTTACATATTTTGATGCAATATGATGTTATAAAGTGATTTTGAGATATAATTGGTGAATTGGATGTTATATGTGAACTGGTAGCAAGTTCTATGGTTGAATGGTGATTAGGGTATGTTCAATCAATTTAGCAAAAGGAAAATAAAAAGGTATCTGGTAGTCACATGTTTCAATTAGCATTTTTGAGAGCACATCTAGAGAGAGACGTAAACATAGACAACCTTTTGATTGCTACTATGGTGAAGTTGATAGTGGATTATGAAGATTGCGGAAGAGCATTCAGACCGGAAACCCTAGTTGTGAAGAATTCTGATGATACCAGCAAGTTTGATGTAGTAGATGAACAAAAGATAGTGATTATTGAACCGGAAGTTCAAAATGATGTTGAGATGAATAATATAGAGGATATTGCTCAACCGAAAGATGAAGATGAAGATGTAGAACAAGAAGAAACTTCTATATTGGAATCGATTATACCTAGATATGTAAAGTTGAATCACTCTGCAGATCAGATAATTGGAGAAAGGAATGCTAGAGTATAAACAAGAAGAAAGATCAGAGAAAGTGCTTGTCTAATTTCCATAGTTGAACCTAAAACAGTGAGGGAAGCTCTAAAGGATAATAATTGGACAAAGGCTATGAATGAGGAGCTTGATCAAATAGAGAAGAATAACACTTGGTCACTTGTCCCCAGACCAGCTGATAAAAATTTGAATTGTACTAAGTGGGAATTCAGGAACAAATTGAATGAAGATGGTGAAGTGGTTAGGAACAGGGCTAGACTAGTTTGCAAAGGATATGCACAAGAAGAAGGTGAAGATTATGGAGAAACCTTTGCACCGGTTGCTAGACTTGAAGGAGTAAGAATGCTACATGCATTTGCAGCATTCAAAGGATTCAAGGTATACCAAATGGATGTTAAGTCTATATTTTTTAATGAAATTCTAGAAGAAGCGGTTTGCATTGAATAACTGGATGGGTTTGCATTGACTGAAGACAAGGACATGGTGTGAAAACTTCATTAAGCTTTATATGGGTTAAAGAAAGCTCCAAGAGAATGGTATGAGAGACTCCATTCACACCTGATAAAGACTAGATTTCAAAGAACCAGTGAGGACATCAATATTTACTTGAAGATAGAAGGAGACAAGTTATTGATTACAGAAGTGTTTGTAGATGATATCCTATTTGGAGGAGATGATGACATGAGTTTAAATTTTGCAGAAGAAATGAAAAAGGAATTTGAAATGTCTTTGATAGGAGAAATCAAAATTTTCATTCATTTGTAGGTCTAACAGATGAAAGGAGGAATCTTTATCAGCCAGTCTAAATATGTGAAGGAGGTATTGAAAACTTTTGGAATGGAAGACTATAAACCAGTTGAAACCCCTATGGTTACTGGTTGCAAATTATCCAAGGAAGATGATCCAGATCGAGTGGATAAAATTGAGTATAGATCCATGATTGGAAAAATACACTATGTTGTTCATAGTAGACCGAACATTTCTTATGCAGTTGGTATAGTGGCTAGATTTTAGAATAATCCTAAAGAGACTCATATGGTGGCAGTGAAGAGAATTTTTAGGTATCTTAAAGGAACTATTGATTATGGATTATGGTATCCATACAAAGGAAAATTCTCTTTGAAGGTGTTCATAGATGTTGATTGGGTAGGTAATATAGATGACCGGAAGAGCACAATCAGTGGTGCATTCTTTCTAGGAGGAAGACTGGTATCTTGGACTAGTAAGAAACAAAGTTACATTTCTTAGTCTATAGCAGAAGCGGAGTATGTGGCTGCATCTATGAACTGTACTAAAGCAATATGGATGAGACATGTATTAGAAGGATTCAAGGAGACTATGACAGAATCAATGGTCATATTATGATAATAAAAGTGCAATAAGCATTTCAAAGAACTTGGTATTGCATGCTAGAACAAAGCATATTGAATTGAAGTATCATTTTCTGAGAGAAAGAGTGCAGGAAAAGAAAGTCAGGATGGAGCATGTGTCAAGCAAGGAGCAGTTGGCTGATATCTTCACTAAGCTATTGCCTAAAGAAACCTTTGAGTATCTTAGATGCAAGATAAAGGTTATACCCCTACCAAAGGTCAACTAAGATGTTGTTGCAGCATCAATCGAGTGGACTAATTGAAGATCTTTCACTGTGGATAGATGAGAGATGGGCTACTCCTCGGGGGGAGCAGCAGAGATGAAGAAAACACTAGCAATAGAAGATGAATTTGACTCTTTACACCTTTGGAATTGTTGTCAAACAAGGAGAGATAAGTGATAGGGGGAGAAGTAAAGAAAAGGAGGAGAATAAAATTAAATAAGAAAAAGAATAGTGAAGAGCGGGAAGAGAAGAACAAGTACAACAATCATAATAGTTAGAGTTCTAGATTTGCATGATGAGATTTTGGTGATCTTTTGGTATTGCTATTTTGGTGTTGCCATCAATGCCAAAGGGGGAGATTGTTGGCATAACTAATGAAGATAATGATGGAAATATTGTTGGTATATGGAGATGTTGATGAGATGAAGATGACCTGTAAAATTGATGGAGATTGTTGGCTAGATGATGATGATATAGTTATAAGTTGTTTGATGACTTTATCTATGTTGTCATTGATGGAAACCATATTTCCTTAGTCATCTAAGTCATCTAAGTCATCTAGACCTACTGGCATAGCCTAACCAATAGAGGAATGTGCTAAACAACAAAACTGCTAAGTTGTTCTAAACCAGTAAACAGGAATAGAGCAATGATCAAGAGACCGGTACAGACAATTGGTAAAGAGTTAGACGTTGCGGTTTTATAGGAGTGTTGAAGAAAGGAACATGCACCTATGTTCCAAACCACATCATCAGATTTGGTGTATTGAGCGAGTTATGATTGATTGTCATGAACTTTGTGAAGAAGAATGTATATTGGTATCAGATCTTTAACCGGTAATGATTTATGGTTTGGCAGTGGATCTTATTGTGTTCATAACTTAGTGATAATATGTTAGAATCTGTGTGTAATGATAAAATTGTATTTGAGAATGTACAAGGATTGTATTTCTTGGAGTGTTTAATGATTTGTAATTATATGTAGTATAAATTCATTGTATTTTGAATGTAGTTAGGGTTATGTAGCTAACCTAATTGAAAAGTGTATTTAGGGCTAGTTGGAGAAGAGAATGTGTGTCGGTGATTTGAGGAGAAGGTATTGTTGAACTAGATTGGAGTGTCTGCATGTGTGTAGCAGAGGTGTTGAAAAGGATCTATACTAGCAAGCAAGGAAGTGTTGTGATCAAATCATTTTCCCTCTTATTCCCTAACAGTTACAGCAGTTTGAAATCCCTTAACTGGGTAGATCCTAATAGGTCTTATACTATAAATCCCTTCACCGAGTGGCTCAAATTGATTTTTAAATCCTCTAACAAGGTTACTCCTAATAGGGTAGAGCTCCTAACAGGGTTGAGGCAAATCCCTTAACCAGGTGACTCCTAATAGGGTCTTCTCTTAACTGGGCATATTGTAAAGTTCTTAACCGGGCTAGACCTTTAACTGGGTGCATTCTGAAAGAGTAAAAATATTTTGTGGGTGCTAATTCCCACCATGGTTTTTCCCATTTGGGTTTCCATGTGAAAAATATTTGTGTTCATATGACGATTGCATTGTTGATTTGTGCATTTTATATCTTTACATTGTTTGCATAATGGTGAACACTTGAGTGAATGGTTTGGTAAATTAGTTTAGTAGATTGTTTGAGTAGTTACCGGTACAGTTTTTTGAAGTATTTTAGAATTTTTTTAAACTACTAGTTCATCCCCCTCCCCCCCTCTTAGTAGTAACCGGATCCTCATAATAACAAACATATCTCAAAATATGCAGATCAAGATATTATAATGAAGATTAATGCAGATCAAAATACTAACATTCTGTCACCATTAAACAACTGAAAAACCAGCCACAACATAAATACCCATAACTCAATCAAATCTAAATGCGGACCTCTGAAACTTGAACTATATTCAACTATAGACAACCCTCTACAAACCCTTTAAACCACAAACTTTGATCTTCATCATACTGAACAAACTAACTCACTGAACTTCGCATCATCACTACCATAGATAGCAAAATATGTTGACATCAATGACAACACATCTTGAGCAATAATAAGTAGAATATCTTTTTTGTCAATTTTTCATCTACTTAGGTCCCATGTCTTTTTATTTATTACTTCTAATGCCTATGTGGTATTGCATATCTTATCTCTTTGTTTGATTTAAAATTTATTTTTATTTATTTATTTTCTTATGTGTCCAACCTCACTGGGCCTTGTGTAACCTCCCCTTCTCCTCTCCCTCTCCTACATCTATTTATTCACCTTGGGTCTACAATAGTCTATCATTCTAATCCTTGAGATCTCTATCATCCTGATGATGGTTCATAGAGTGTGATCCGAAATGTCAATGCAAAAAATACAAACACAATTGAATCCAGAAAGAACAAGAAGAAGACAACACATCTCTCAAATATCTCTCAAGAACATATTTGCAACATTATTCCAACAACCCTTGGGCTTCATTTGTTGCTATAACCATTCAAGTATTTGACTTTATCTGGATTCTACTTCTTGTTTATCATTTTGTGAAGTATCCCTTATTTCTTCTCCTCCCCAATTTTCTTGTTTTGCCACAACTTCATGACTAGTAGTTACTTTCGGATCTTGAATTTCACCTTTAGTTATTTCAGGCTCTTTCTCCTTTGTAGAAGGTTGCATTCCCTTTTCCTTTTCATGACCTAAAGTTTCTTGTATCCTTTTGATCTCTTTATTTCTTATTTTTACCATTGGGGCATTTTCTTGTTGAATAACTGCTTCATCTTGACCCTACTCTGTATCTCTATGTTGTTCTTCTTCCCGATTCTCTATTTGCATATTAGATTCTTTTTATGTGCCTATTTTTTGTATTTCATTTGTAGGGATTTGACTTCCACCCATTGTCTATTTTTCAACTCTGGTTGTGGTCACCTTTGTGTCCATAGAAATCTCTATTTCCTCTTATTCCAAGTATTCTCCTTCTTCTGTGTCTGTAAACTCTCCTTGTTCTACATCTATGAAGTCACTTACTATAATTATTGTTATGTTCTCGTTTTGTACCACTATTTCTTCCTTCTACATTATGACCTATAGAGATTTTCCCTTTTCTAACTTTGATTGCATTGCCCTTATTTATTCTGAGACTAAGAACTTGAAGAATACTTGGTTTAGCTCATGATATATTTGTATCCCAGTAGGGTCATCATTGGGATTTTTCTTCGGCACTGCTCCCATTATTTCATTATGACATTACTTACTAATGGATGAGAATAAAACAAATATGATGCAGTCTAAGAAGTTTCTATTGCTATAGCTCTAAGTACTTGTGTTGACTATGGGAACACTTGTGAATCCCTTGGTTGTCCTAAAGTAGAAGCTTCTACACTCCTACTCATTTGATCTTGAGGTTCTACAATCTTACTCCTTGCTAGCTGATTCAAATCTTGATCGGTTGTAACAACTTCTACCCCTACCATATAGGTCTCTAGATCTTATGTCATCGACTCTGTATCAATTACCCTAGTCATATGTATACTTCTCTTATGTATCAGGAAATATTCATAGCCTTCATCCTCCTTTTCTATTCCTTTTCTCTTCCTTGTAGTTGTGATTTTCTACACCTTTTTTTAAGATCAACCTTATATTCCTCTATCCATCTCTAGATATCTTTTGAAATAGGCTAATTTACCATGTCCAATGATAATACCTTAGGTTCATTGGGATGAGGGTCGGTGATAGGACAATCTTCAATTTGTTGAATATCCGAGCAATTGAGAGGGGGGGGTGAATCAGTTGATAACTTAAATCAATTTCTTTTATTCTTTTGCACAACCAGTTTAACCATCAAAATAGATATAGCATGAAAACACAAACATACAACAAATCACACAATTAACATGATATATTATGTGAAATTCATGGAGAATGTTAGTTCTCAATATAAGAAAATGGTTAAGATGACACTGGTTAAGGTGATTTTTACAAAGGGTGGCTCACTACTAGAATGCTCATTGCGGGTGGGCTCACTACCCAGAAAAAGGCTCATTGTGGAAGAAAGAGAGAAAGAAAGAAAGAATCCACCACTAAAACACAATCTACAAAAATGAACTGCTTCTGATGCATCAATACTAACACACTCTCATATATCACCAATAGTCGGATCATTCCTTTCCAATCTCGCATATCTTCATAACAATATCACTTTTTCTCATATCAACACATCTAGATCATTATCATGTATATATATTATCTTTGGGAAGTGTAGACACCTAAAATTAATTAAAAAATGTTTAATTAATTTAAGCTTGTCATCATAATTAACCAATTTAATTGTATTAATTCCCTTATTCCTAAGGTTAAATAAATCAAATTTAATCAATCTTGTCACTATAGTCCAATAATTAATTTATCAAATAAATTAATTATTTACCTATTCTTCTAAAGTCAACCAAATCATTATGTCTTCTAAATTCCTTTTAGTTAATTAATTCTAATTAATTAACTTAAGTCATGTGATTCCTACAAATCACTTTTCCTAATCCCACTCAGCCTAACTAATTCTTCCTTAATCATACTTATCATTATTCTCCAATTTTATATTCCTCCACTCATGTCACATCACCTTTGATCCTTTCAAGGAAATTCAAAGTCCTTGAATCTCCCCATGCATCCCCTTCCCAAGGAATTTTTAATTCCTTTATCCATTTAGTCTTCCTATACATCCTTTATTTTGGAATTTTTAATTCCTCTCCCCTTTCCCCAAGGAATTTTATATTCCTTTTTATCCCCCAATACACCTTGATCCATGTCTTCCATCCCAAATCAATCTCATTCCTTCATACCAAAATCAATATTGGCCCTCCATTGGCCTCCTCCAATCTATAAATTGGAGTCTCATTTTCTCACATATCACTACATGGAATCTTCTTCTAATCTTATGCCATCCCTTTCTTCCTCCATCTTCTTCTATCATATCCACATAATGTCCTCATAATATCCAAATAATCCTTCATCCAAGATAAATCCTTTTTCATCCAAATCTATCCATTCCTCACCCATCATAATCCAAATTCAATCCTAATCCACCAATCTTTTTATGCATTTGGAGAGCATTCCACATCAATTAAGAAGAGCACATCCAAACAAGTGGAGCACAAGGGCACCTCTACTTCATCAAGCTCAATCAGAGGAACAAGAGAGATCTTTTCTTGCAAGGTATAGATTAGTTATTTTATTGCTCTTATTTGGCCTTTTATGCTTATTTGGATTTAAACTAACCTGCTAACCTTGCTTGAAGTGTCCCTTGGTTCAGGAAGCATAAGCTTCCAATTTAGCCAAGGTAGAGATCTAAAATAGGTCAACACTAAACATTTCAATGGTGGGAAGGAATGAGAAGTAGACCATACCACAACACACATCAATGGTCAAATCAAGACATTACAACCATTATAAATTTCAGACCCAAAACAAGACTCATGTTGGAAACTGAAAAATGAGTTTTTGTAAGATCATGATCTTCTAAATTATTTTCCCCACTGTTGTCCTAAGTAGAACATAATTATATATATGCTCAATTTGAGTTCCATGATTATAGATAATTCAATGTGTTTTCTAGCCTAAAATCCCAGAGCATAATATTAAATACTTTGAGATATAAGCAAACCTTATGCAAGAATCATGTTCCCAATGAAATCCTTATTCGCTAGACAATACCTTATTACCCCACTCCAATTTTCTAAAAACTCATTTATCATCTTAGAGAACCACTACAAATCACAATATATCTCAGCCCTCGATTATCTCCATTTCTCATAGTCATATCTCTATTATGTCAAGCCTCTTGCGAAACAACGAAAAGGGAATTGAAGTAAAATAAATATCGCTATTTTGCAAGGTCTACATCATAATATACCAAGAATTTAGTGAAACAATGAAAAGGGACATAAGGCACATTAAATGTCTCTGTTTCGCCAATCCTATATCTCATTAATCTGAGTGCCTTACAAAATAGTAAAGGAGGAAACAAAAGCAATATGAGTTTCATTGTTTTAAAAAAAGACAAACTCATGCAATGTTGTCACTATTTCGCTAGAAAAGAACACTTGGGATTTTAGAAGGTTGTGATTTAGCAATAGCCTAATAAAATATCGCTATATCACGAGGAGGATATGAATAACAAGAAAGTATGTTGCGATGTAGTGATAATGATGCAAAGTAATTTCGTCATATCGTGGGGAGATAGAATAAGGGAGAAGGAAGTGTAGCGATATAGAGATATGTGTTATCACCATTTCGCAGCAATAAAGAAGGAATGATAAAACTTGTTTGGGATATGGTGAAAATAATGAGCTGAGACAAGTTGGCGGTGACATCATTGTTATTATGAAAAGGGTGGTGAAGTGCTTAGTTGCACAAAGGAATTAAATGCAGAAAAGACCCCAAAGGTCACCATTAATAGTTGATTTCCAACTCAAAATTTTCATTCCAAGCTTAAGAATTGTGCGGGTTCAGCTCTGCAATGAGAAGGAACAAGTCCAAATCATGCACGATAATTCACAAGTACCCAACTACCTATTCAAGCTACTATATTTACAAGAGTGTTTGAATTTGGAATAAGGAGAACAAATAAAAATGCCCAAGAGAAAAGGAGAAATTAGGGAGGGAGAGCTCTTAAAACGACAAGGATCTTGATAAAAAACCTAGGGTCACAAACCCGGCCAAGAGGCCTATGCAGAAATCATTATTAGATGCATTGCCTGCCTCGACAGACACAGGAGTCAAGAATATGTTTAAAGACAAAATGGAGGATTGTATGGATGCTACAATTCCTATTTTAGGAAGGGATTTGTTTTGGTACTTTTACAAGAACAAAGATGGGAAAATCCCTGTGTCAAATCCTTGGACCTAAGATGTTACAAAATTAATTGTGCCAAATGTTTTTGTGGATCATGAGTTAATTTATATATTGGTAGACCATTACCACCCTATCACTAGAACCATTAGGATGCCCAGTGGTAACCCTCTGCTAATAATTACTATGTTTGTCATTATTGATTGTTTTATGTTGAATAAACAAGCTCTCACTAAGGTGGACCTAGAGCAGTTTGCAATGGACACAATAGGTTATATAAGACATCCAGGAAGGATGAGCTTCCATACTATAGGAGAAGGGGCATTAATAATCAGCCTTTGATGATAACAGGTAGTGAACCTTTCCATGTGGATGATTTTCTTAAGTATTTACAGAAGACTTAATTTTCCTTGTGTCACATATTGGGAAAAGATATCAGGGCCAAAATGCCCATATCACTAATGTATATGGCAATGAGGATACAAAATTCTAAGGTAAACCTCAAATTTGACTTTGCCTCTGAGGTTGAGAGTGTTGGAAATTGACACTCAATCGGTGGCTTCTGATGGTTAATTATTGGTTTAGGGTTTTCATTGATGGAAACTCTTTATGGAGATTTGATCTAGTAGCCATAATTCTTCTTAACCGGAAGCGAATGCCAATCGGTGGCTAGTTAACCAGTATTTCAGGATGAATAGAGCGGTTTTGGGTCCAAAAGCATTCTAGTAATTGCAGTGCATTGAATCATGCTTGGGTTGATTGAGCCAAGATATAAATATCACTTTATTGTTGTTTTGGTGATCCACATTTATCTTTTGTGATCCAGTCAAGCCAACATGTGACTACACAATACACTAGCAGGGCAACATGGTAAATGACCTATTTTGTGATTACAAATATATAAGATCAGTGTAGATGACCTTTTTGGTGTATGGTATGATTGTATGCAAGTGAGTGGTGATCAAAAATCCATTTTGGCATAGTTTCACATGCACATTCTTGATCTGGTAGCTGACCGAGATAGTGAAGAGGGCAGAACAGAGCAGAATAGCAGAAGTGATCCAATCGGTATATTTGGCACTTAACTGGAACTCATCCAAGCATTGTAGATGTTGTTTTGGAGTTCATTTTTTTGTAATTCATCATTATAACTAATTTGTAAGGCAATTAGCCTTTCAGGGTTGTAGCCCTTATTATATTTGAGCAGTGAGCTCTAGGCAGTGTGCCTGAATGCCTGTGCATTCCCATTTTGTAATATTGTTTTGCTACTGGCCATATTGGAATAATATTGTGGCTTCAAATCAAACCGTGGCTTTTCTTATTTGGGTTTCCACGTGAAAATTTAGTGTTATGCTTTTGTGGTTGTTTTTATGTTTCTGCATTTCAATTTCATCTGTTTGCTTCTGGTGGTTTAAATTTAAGTTTGAAACTCTACTAACTAGTAGATCACTGATTCACCCCCCGCCCCCCTCTCAGTGATCCCCAATTCCAACAATTGGTATCAGAGCCAAGTTCCTTTGAGGAAGCTTAACCATTTGAGGAAGGTCTGGGAGATTGATTCAATGGATTTTGATTTTTAGAGACATCTCAATGTGGCACTTGAGGATCTTGATGCAGTAAAAAATGAGATCGGTTCTTTGAAGAAAAACCAGAATGTTGCTAATGATTTCATTAATGACTTGAAGGATCAAGTGAGCACTTCAAGAGACAAGAGGAAATAATTGATGGACAAGCTAAAAGAGAAAGAAGATCAAATCATGGAAAATCATAGCAAAGTTGATGAATGTGACAAGCGTGAGAGAGAGAATGTTGTCTTGAAGAATGAGATGCAATCCTTTGTGATGAGACTGACTAAGGAGATTGAGGACCAGAAGAAGAATGAAGAGACTCTGGCACAATCATTGAAGGAAAGAGCTAATGAATGCTTCAGGCTTACCTATGAGAATGATCAGTTGAAGCTTGAGTTGACACAATTAAGGAATAATGGTCAAGAACTTGAAAGACAGATTGTTGCCTTAAGAGATGAACTTGCTACTGTTAATGACTACAAAGACAAATTCAAAGCTAGCTCAGCAAGGCTTGATGAGATGCTAGAAAGTCAGAGACATGGAAAGGACATGCGAGGACTTGGATTTGAGAAAGGCAAATCCTCTGGATCTGGACAAGGCAATGTAAAACCTGATCAGAAGAAGAGCAAGAATCCTCTGGTAAGATAGCCTAGTGCTCATAAATTCAATGGTATATGTTTTACTTGCAACAAATTTGGTCATATGGCAAATCAATGTAGAAGTAGGATGAATAACGGAATGAACAACATGAATAATGTTACTACCTTTATCGGTCAATATTTCATATGCAATAATTCTGGTCACAAGTCAAATATGTGTAGAGAAGTAATGAATAACTTCCAAAATAAGAGGTTCTATTCTTGTGGGATGTTTGGACATATCTCTAACCAGTGTAGGATGAGGCCAAATCAAATGAACTTCAAACCTATGTAGAAGAATGTTGTTTGTTGTGCATGCAATAAAATCGGTCACATTGCAAAGTACTGCAGAAACAAGAATAGTGCTTTGGTAGACAAGAAAAAATCAGATGAGAAGGGAAAGGAGAAGGTAGAAGAGATCAGAGACAAACATGAGAAAATGTGGGTCAGAAAAGATGAATCGAAAGTAGAAAATGGATCTGCACCCAAATCTGGTGCAGGTTCTTCATCTGCTAACTAGGGCTTTATGCCTTAAGGGGGACTTTTCATGCAAATTCTAAGAACCCCCTCTTCAATGATCTGCAATTGAGTTCGGAAGGTTGAAAAAGGCTTAGATCATATATGCAGATGTTATCTAGAAGTTTGAGAGAAGATTTGGTGCTCCGATAAGCGACTCTATGAAAATCATGGTAATTGGTTGCAACACTTATTGCAATGGAAAAATAGGTTTTCAAAGGATAAAAGGGCATTTCACAGCTTCATTTATCACAATGCGATCAAGAGAATAGTGCAGAAAAGCAAAGCAAAGTGACTCAGCAATTTCAACAGCGATTTCAGCAACTCTAAAGTGAATTTCAGCTCCCAGTTGTGAATCAAGGTATTTATCTGTTCCAGACTATCTATTTCCACAAACCCTAAGTTCAAATTGGCTTTATCTTTTGGTATTGCTACCCCATTAGTCATCAAGATTAAGGATAGGGCCAAACAAGTTTTCAAGAAACACCCTTTCAAGTCTTTTGATGATAATGCAGAAGATGCATTTTCTTCAATACCCTACGACATCCTTCATAATGAATATATCAGGGCATACATCCATTGTGATCTTGAGGAGCTTGGTAATGTAGACATGTTGAACCTGTACAACAAACACTTGGCAGACAATTTGGGAAACCTCAAACCAGAATATAAAGTTCTTCAAGACAAGGGTTTTTCACAGTTCATCCATTTTCTATTGTTCGATGAAGCAGAGTAGATCTAGTTTATTCTCAGTTGAATTCATCATGAGTTCATATGGCTTGACAGGCCTCACAAAATTACCAAACTATCCCAATGAAACCATTGAAATACCTGGCCTGAGGAAAGTGTTGAATAATACAGTGATAGCCACTACTGGTTCCAAATTTGATAGCAAAGTAATGACCATAAATGATATTCTGGAGAATGATGTGAATTTTGCATCAATGGTGGTTGGATATAAAGTTTACTAGTCCAGCAGACACAACTCTGTCTTTGGAACTAGCATTTACTCTGCATATTAGATGTTGAAGAATGGCATGAGGTATGATCTGTGTATAGTCCTTCTGAATGAGTTGATAAGCAATTTGAAGAAAATTGAGCAAGATAAGAAGCACACTTTCAAATATGGAACTCTTCTTATTTTCTTGGCCTTATATTTCCTGAATGAGATACCCGGTGTGAAAGGAAAGGTCCAATGGGCCTATGATAGATCAATGGCAATGCAAATTAAAGAGGGATTGTGGGGAATTCAAGATACTACAATAAGAATATCCTCTCTCTAGGGATACTTCAATTCTTTCCAAGCTACAATGAAAAACAAAGAGAGAATCCCTAAGGAGATTGTTGAGAAGTATGAGCAAACCATTTTCTTCATGGTAGATAAAGATCAATGTCAAATGGAAGCAGTGGAGCCTATAACAGTGTGGATCATGCCCATGGGGTATGAATTTGACTCTATCACTCTCAAAGCATATGCTCAACACTTATTGAGTCAACTAGTGGATCCTAAAGAAGGAAGATTTGGAACATTCAAGGAGAAAGACCTTGAATTGCATAGACAATTCACTGCACCTGCTAGGAAAAGAAAAGTTACAAAAATGGCTAAGGAAGTGGCAGTGCAAATAGGATTCACCCGTGAGGAGGTGAAGAAAGCAAGGGAAAAACATACTTAAAAGGAGGCCAAAGAGGAAACCAAGAAGCCTAAGGTTGTTCTGGTTCCCTCCAAGGTTAAACCTAAAGAGACCAAGTCTGTCCCTGCTTTGGTGGTATCATCTTCAAGACCTAGCCCATCTGGGAAAGGTGTATTGAAGAAAAAGGAGAAGCCCAAGAGGACTTATGTTGATGTGTCTCTGGTGGCCTTTGAGATAGAATCTAAGGAGGATGTAGGCAAGGCAAAGAAGAAAGGTGAATTTGTTAGAGTAGTGAGGAAGTCATAGTCTGGTGGAGCCCAACAAAGCAAGAAAACTAAATCAGAACCTACCCCTATTGGTAGACCCAAAAGAGGAAGATAGGTCAGAAGTCAATTTGACAAAGACCTTGAGTTTGGTGACCTGCAAGGTAAGTACATAGTTATTCCTCCATTGTCAATATACCAACTAATAAATTAAATAATTATTGATGGGAATTTGAAGAATCTTGGAGCCTATTATGATCATCTAGATGAGGGAGATCAAAGGAAGGTTGAAGAAGATGTAGTTTTATGCTTGCATAACTTAAGCAAGACTTGGATTGAATTTGGGCATAGTATCCCTAAGGATATGTATAACATTATTGATGCAAGGAGGCTAACAACTAGCAAGATTGATAGAGAAATGAAAGAAAGAGAGTTAATAAATGTTTTCACCTATGTTACTCATGATGAAGTCAAAAGACTTTTTGAAAAAGCTAATAAGAAAGAGTTTAGAAGCAAAAACAAGGTAAACAGGCTGATGATTGGCCAAGTGGAAGAAGTAAGAAAGGAGACAGAGGACATATGGAGAAAAATAATTATAAATGATCCCTTATACAAAGATGCATTTAAGTCCTCTCGGCCAGAAAAAAAGCAAGGTGTTTTTGGTGATCATAAGGGTGAAACTTAGACTGAGGGACATCCAGAAGGTTAAGGTAACACATCACTTGATGTTGAGACTGATGATAACCCTTTGGTGGTGGACAACTCAATAGCCCCTAAGATCCAAAAGGATGATACTACACCAAGTGGCAACACCAGTGCACAAGATAAAGGGGATGGAGAAGAGAAAAAGGAAGTTGGGAGTGTAGAGCCTAAGGTTGTTGAGGTAGACAATGGCAAAGGAGTATTTGATCCAGCAATTATCACTCCTCTAGTTACTATGACCCCACCTCAGATCCCTATCAATATTGATGGTCCTGTCAACCTTGGACATATGTCTCCTATTGAGAAGCTCATGCTCGTAGCTATTGTTTAAGCTCATGCTCGTAGCTGTTGTTTAAGCTCATGCTCGTAGCTTTTGTTTAAGCTCAAGCTAGCCAAGATCTGGTAAAGTCTGAATCTAAAGATAAGAAGCTCATTTTGATGTCGGTTGATGTTTTGTAGAAGGTGGCTCCGAATGTACAGTTAGATTCTAATAACAACCCCTCTGGTAAATTGTTACAATTGGTTAATAGTGTGAATACCAGTTTTGATTCTTTAGAGAAGTCTGCTACTAAAAGAGTTTTGGATAGATTTAAGGATGTTAGGATGCAGACATTCTAGAAGATGATTGAGGATGATAGGGTGAAATTAAATAAAGGTCTACTGGTTATCTTAGATTGCCTTGACAGAAGGTGGTAAATTGTACAAGTCTTGACTAATTTTGCCTAAATTCACTGTAGATATAGACAAACAAATAAGTGTTTGCCAAGGCAAGCTTGCTAGTATTTCTCAATCCTTTGATCCCAATGTAGCTCCAACCAATAGTGTGGAAGGACAAATTTTTGCTCTAAATGATTAGATCTCAAGGCTCAATGCGGAGAACGACATAATTTTGAGGAGAGTTGGTGAGCTCTGGAATTTAATTGCCCCCCAGTTGGACACCATGCTAAGCAATAAGGTAGACTGTATGAAGGCTATGGCACAACATGCGTCATTTTATTTGAAGGAAGTAGAGATTCATGCCATTGTATTTAGTGCATTTATTATTATTTTGGATAACTTGATGAGCGGGTGGGATACTCACCCAGGATCCTTGAAGACCATTTTTGCTAACATCTTCAAGTATTTATAATATATCTGGTAAGTATCTCTATATACAAGATTTGGAATGCATCCATCTTTGGCATTATTGTCAAAGGGGGAGAGAAAAGGTGAAAAATTTACAATATACAAGAGTGGAATTATTTGTCTAAGGGGGAGCCTTAGAAATTATTTTGATCTGATATATAGTGCTCAATGCTTAGTCATTTTTCACGAGTGTTGCCATTAGACCAAAGGGGGAGATTGTTAGAAATTGACACTCATATGGTGGCTTCTGATGGTTCATTATTGGTTTAGGGTTATCATTGATGGAAAATCTTCATGGAGATTCGATCTAATAGCCATAATCTTCTTAACCGGAAGCGGATGTCAACCAATAGCCAGTTAACCAGTATTTCAGGATGAACAGAGCAGTTTTGGGTTTGGAAGCTTTCTGGTGATTGCGGTGCATTGAATCGTGTTTGGGTTGATTGAGCTGAAATAGAAATATCCCTTTATTGTTGTTTTGGTGAGACACATTTATCTTTTGTGATCCGGTCAAGCCGACATGTGACTACACGTTACACTAGCAGCTTGACTTGGTAAATGACCTATTTTGTGATTGCGGATATATAAGACTAGTGTAGATGATATTTTTGGTGAATGGTATGATTTTATGTGAGTGAGTGGTGATCAAGAATCTCTTTTAGCATAATTTCACATGTGCATTCTTGATCTGGTAGCTGACTGAGATAGTGAACAGGGCAGAACAGAGTAGAATAGTAGAAGTGATCCAGTCGGTATATTTGGCACTTAATCGGAACTCATCCAAGCATTGTAGATGCTATTTTGGACTTCATTTTGTTGTAATTCATCATTATAACTAATCTATAAGGCAGTGAGCCTTTCGGGGTTGTAGCTGTAGACACTAAAAAATGTCTTTTTCATCATGTACTAATTATTTGTCCTAATTAATTAAGTAATTATTTAATTATTTAATCAAGATAATTATTCTTCTAAACTGACTCAATCATCATTCTTCATCTTATTAATTATTCAATTTCTATTCTCTAATTAATTAATCAGTTAACCCCTTTCCAAATATTAATTAAATATTATTTATTTAATTAATTATGATTAATTCCTTAATTAAATAATCTTTATTATTTAATTAATCCTATTTCTAATGTTTAAATAATTATATTTAAATTAATTTATTTATTCCTCCAATTCCCCAAATTCAAATTTCAATGAATTTCTTCTAATTCCATATCATCAAAATCACATTTCACCAAATCTAAATTTCGGTTAATTTCATGTACATTTCAGCATTCAAAAGTCCACATTCAAATCCAAATTGAAAATGAAAATCAAATTCAATTTCAAAATCCTACAACACATGTTGAAATCATAACTGATTGATCAAATTAGTTAACCAATTAGTTAACTCGGTTAACTCTTCAATCACCCCTTTTCACTCCAAATCAGTTTCTTCTGACTAGTCAATCAATTCAGTCTTCTAATCTATCTATTTAGTCAACTAGCTAGTCTATTCAATCTACGAGTTAATCAACTAAGTTCACTCTCCAATCAATCTTGTTAATAGACCAATCTATTGAGTTAACAAATCAATGATGACTAGTTCACTGATCAATCTAAATCGGTTGACTATCAATCAGGACTTGAGTTGAAATCCTCCTTCTGTGTTGAAAATCTATATAAACAACATCATTTTCACAAATCAGTCTAGAATCACAGTCTTCAAACAATTGTCTATCTTATGCCAGAATTTCAGTGCAACATCTGAGAGCTACCTTCATACACAATTTGGAGAAGAGCAATGGAAGCTTTGTCAAATCGATTGAGGGAGTCTTAATTAGATTCATTTATTCAATTCTATTCATTTTACATTATTCTATTATTATTTGGGGTTAAATTTAATTAGATTAGAGTTTTTGATTCACTCTTATAATCTGATTAATTATGATGATTTAACCCTGAAATATTCGGTGAACCTAAAGTGAAATTGCAATTGACGTGAGTTTCTAATTTTCTGATTTGTAGATTCGTACAAAAAATGGAGTGCGCAATTGCCATCACATAAATTTGCAATTGAAATTATTAATTCACAATTGATGTCATTTTGATTTGCATTTGACATCATTCTAATTTGCAATTGGTTAAACTAATGCACAATTCTAGGCATAATTCAGAATTTTAATTTTCTTTGTCATTTTGGCTTTATTTTCATTTGTGAGATGAACCCATCAATCTTTTATGATTCTAGAAAATTTCATTTTTTTGCATAAAATGTCTCTAACCCCATGGTAGGTAAGGTAACTTTTAAAATTTTAGGTGCCAGGAGAACAAGATAACATAGAAGACAATAGAGAGCATACCAAAGGCTTCTAAATGTAGAGAGAAAACTTTGTAAACTTGAAGAAGAAAAGGCAATCGCTCAATACCATAGAAATATTCATCGATTCCTTGCCAAATTCGATTTCTACGATGACATTAAAGTGATGGCTCGTGTAATTTGGAGTGATATCATTGCAGAATAAATTCTCTCTTCTATCTTTTAATTCTATTTAATTTTCTAAAAAAATTCCAGTTTAACTAGTGCGCAATTGATTTGTCAGTAATTCGCAATTGTTGTTATAGAAATTCACAATTGCTCAGTAGGTAGTTCACAAATGCTATTAGAATAGTTCATAATCTCTTAGTAGGTAGTTCACATTTGCATGAGTAGGACAAATATTTTTGTTCAATTTTCTTTCTATTCTCCATCAGTAATTACCTATGTTTCTACAAACAGATAGGTCAAAAGTTGTAACTAAAAAAGAAAAAAAAAATAGGCTGGATAGCCCACCATGTATCAACTAACATTTTCTGTAGGGGTAGCTTAGAAACACTTCAGTAATTAAAATAAACCACAAACCATCTTATTTTTTCTTTACAATTGCTATGAAGGGTAAAATGAACACCATGTTTTGATGGAGCAACATCTCCATTTAGACTAGAAAACTTTGCAATTTTGGGTTAAAAAGAATCTTGTGTTCTATATTTATTAGGTGATAGGTGTATTCTCTTCCCTCTTCTAGGTGATCAAAAAGCCAAACCCACCTCTTGTATTCTTTCTGTCAATTTTAGCATTAGGCTAAATCCTTTAGCAGGCTTGCCCTCCTGAGAAGCCCATAAGGTTGGTGAGAGGGGAATGACCTAAAGTGGTAATGGCTAATGCTAAGTATTGTAAACCACTATAAATAAATGTATTTGCAATGAAAATTGTAACCAACAGGTGTTGGAATGGCATAGTGACGATTAAATTCGATGGATCTATGCCCACCCAAATGGAAGCCTGATTAAACAACTTCTAAATTAGAAGCCCAACTGAGTCAGTAACCAAACACTTTATTATCATAGTGCAAGGGTGGGGAAGAATCTACCCCCAAGACACTCACCATATATCTCCCAAGATAACGAGCCAATTGAGGAGCAAACCTCTTTGGTTTAATTTATGGACAAAGGCAAAACAACGGGCGCACCTTAGGGTGTGACAGGGCTATTTGAGTTGACGGAGTGTCAAGATGTGGGTTTTGGTAATATTTGTGACCTTTTGACCTTAAGAGAGTCTTCTTGTTGTGCAATCGATTGGCCAATTACAACGAAAACAAAATGGGGTTTTGAAAAAGACTCCAACATTCATGGGGACTTAAAAAAGTTCCTTAAACAAGTATTCTTTCTATGTTACTATTTCTTTTTGATGTGTCTATTGTGTCTTTGCTACATGATCAAACATTTAAAAGTGCAACAACAACCAAGTTTTTCATACCAACATCAACCAAAATTTTCTCAATGCAACAATCAAGACTCAAAAATTCAAAAGAACAACCAAGTGTTTACATCCAACAAGTTCAACAAATTTTGCCAACATTCAAGAATATGGAAGAAACTGGTGCTTCATGTGATCATAGGTCCTCACACATATAGGGAATGCATAGTTTAAGTTTTTCATCCACATCTTGCATAAATCTTCACAATTAGGAGAGTAAAAGGCCATCATTTGCATTCAAATTAAGAGAGTAAAGTCCATCATTCACACTCCTCTTAGGATAGAGTCCTTACATTACACATCTTAGTACCCAAGTCAGTTTGCTTAGTCTTCATTCATCATAGTCCTTTTTCATCATAAGTCTTAAGAACATATCCTTTACATGGGTCTAAAAGGAGACGATGATTTTCCATTTGAACAACCCAATCTTGGACCAGACAATGATCAATTAGAGATAATTGATGATTTGGACAGTCTTGCTTGGGAAGTAAGAATTGATCTTCCACGATACGAAGAAGTAGAAGTTATCATAGATAACGAAATCTAGATATCTGTCGGCCTTGATACAAAGAACTAGCAAACGAAATCAAGGAACAAAGAGAACAAGAATAATTTGGACAATTTGTCGAAAAACTTATGGTAGATGTTCCTCAGTAGTAATCTTAGTAGGTTGTCATCATTCATATACTGCATACATAGTTAAGTCATAAGTCTTGCATCCTTATCAATCTACCATTTGCATTTAGAATATCATAGTAAGTCATAGAGTTTCAAGATCACATGATAGTAACAAGATCAAAAAAGGCAAAAGATCAGATGGATCCGAACAATGACCCATACTATAACCCAACTTGGAACATGAACACACCTGGAAGCTCAAGTTCTCAATCAAGAAATAGGGATTTGATATTGATAGATCCCAATAGATTACCAACAATAGAGGAACTACAAACAAGGTTAAAAAAAGAGGCAGCTCAATAAGACCCTCAAGTCTTAATGTCAATTAATACCCTTATCAACAACAATAGAGACAAGTATCTATCTGTCCTAATTCAAAATGGAGCAAAGTTGCCTCTTGATTTCAACATCTCTACAATAATGCCACCAGGAGTGACATTGAACCTAAATGTGACATAGATGTCCAATGCATCTACAACAACAACTTCTACACAAAGTGTTGCTCCAAGCACACAAATGGCTTCAACGCAGATAAACACAACACAAGAAAATATAAGTTCTACACCAATTTCAGGGGTTACTTCAACAAGGTTCCAACCAATGCCCATATTCAACTCACAAGCCAGTGGTACTCCACAAGCAACTACATCAGTATCAATGGGATTTGCAATTATTAGCCAAGGGATACAACATGGACATACACCTCAATTTACCTACTTCACAATACCTAGTAGTGGTTTCCATACAGTGCAAAGTCAAGCATCTTCAACAACACCAGTATACACCACCTCTTCACCATATGTTGCAAACATATATGCATCAGGCATACCCTTGACACAAACAAAAGTTTTGACTCAACAAGTCCAAAACTTACAAAAGCAAATGGTGAGCATGCAAGCAAGCAAGGACAAGAAAAGATACACAATGGAAGATCTCAAACCTTATCCCTATGCTAGATCACTATATATGCCACCCTTTCCTCCACACTTCAAGACACCTAAGTTTGATAAATAAAAAGGAAAGGGTGATCCAAGGGATCATATAAGATAATTTTTCACATCTTGCATAGAAGTGGCACACGAAGACACATATCTACTAAGACTATTTCCTAAAAGTCTTGGAAGGCCCACACTAGAATGGTTCTCACATCTACCTCCTAAAATTACTTCATGGGGAGAGTTATCAGAGTTATTTATCTCAAACTTCTTTCATAATATAGACAATCCAGTGAGCCTGATAGATTTGTGCACCACAAAGCAGAAAGAAACAGAGACTTTTGTTACATTCTTGCAAACATTGAGGGCATTGTATCGAAGGTATTCAAGCAATATATCGGAGGCAGAACAAGTGGAAATATTTAGTGAGAATCTCCTTCCACCAGTCAAATATCCTTTGCAAATGCAATGTTTTGATACATTCAAGGATATCACATAAAAAGGTCTCAAATGTGAGAGGGGATTGTTGGAACAAGGTATCATTAAAAATAGTAAAGATGTAGGAGCACCCAACAATGCAAGTGCAGATAAACCCAAATTTTGGTCAAGGAACAAGAATGTTACAAATGATGGTGTGGTTGATGCGAGAGTGGTCAATAGAGCTCAACCCACACTGTCATTATAAGGACCAAACCAAAATGTGAATCACTCACAAGCAAATAATGCAACTACAACCACTACCAATGTATTCCAATCTAATGTAGTTAGACCTCCAAGAAATATGGCACCAAAGAGAAATTTCACACCTTTGGGGGAACCTATTGATGTTGCTCTAAAGAATCTCATACAAACAAATATGATAACCTTGCTAGAAGAAAGACCATATGAACCAGGCCCATTCAAGCCAGCCTAGTGGAATGATAATGAATTTTGTGATTATCATCGCTCCAAGGGACACAAAAATCTAGTTGTTACAAGCTCAAGAATCTCATCTAGGACCTGATAGATCAAGATGATGTAACAATAGATACATATAAAGGATCTTCAAACTAGGAACATATCATATACAAAGATCCTTTTGTGAAGCATTACAAAGGAGAAGCGTCTACATTAAAAGAACATGACAATATAGCCAACTACACCAAGGTTGCATACGATTACACAATCAATATAATTAGTGAAGGGAAGGAAATGGTTCTAACCATCTCCATCGACCCTTGAAACTGAGATTGTGCAGTGATAACCCATAGATCCAAAGTCACATTACAAGGAGTACCTCCTCAGGCACCCCATCAAGCAAGCAACTTTAATATTGTGGATCAACTAAAAAAGACTCCTGCTCAAATCTCACTCTTTGAGTTACTCAGAATTTCACCAACTCATAGAGTAATTCTGGATAAAGCATTGCAAGATTCAATTATATCCAGAGAGAAAGAAATCCCCACAGATAGAATCAGGTAAAATGATCCCTTACATTTAGAAGCTTATGTTCATAACAAGAGAATAAGAAGAGTGCTCATAGATGTAGGGGTAGGACTCAATATTTGTACTCTTAAGTTGATCAAGGAATTAGGTTATTCCCAATTTCACATAGACTTAACCAAGAAGATCAACATCAAGGCCTACGATAATGAGGAACATCCTTCTGAAGGGTTGGTAACATTACTGGTACAAATTGGACCAGTTACTACAAAAATCAAATTCCAAGTGTTGGACAAAGAATTGGGATACAACATGCTACTAGGACGCCCATGGATACATGCCATGCAGGAAGTGCCTTCTACTTTTCATCAATGCATCAAATTCCTATTCAATGGAGTAGAAATAATTGTGCATGGGGATCCTAACCCCTTTCAACATTGCAATACTTTAAGAGAAAGCACAGATAATCAAGTTCAAAATAACCTAGAAACATCACTTATTACACACATGGACTCATTGATAATCCGAGAAGCACAAGAAGATACAACTACAACATCTTCTTTACAGATCAAAGATATTGGTTGTGGGGAATACTCTATATCCAGTACATCGAGTGTCAAACAATTCTGTCTTTCTCCAAGGTCTTTTGGCAAACCTCAAAATATCATGATGAAACAAGATAAAGGAAAGGAGATAGTCAGATATTTAGATTCATGCTCTTTCATCAAATGGGGAGACTTAGATGAATAATCCCTAGAAGAAGATGCTAATCCCTGGCTATATAAAGAAGAGGATGACATAATAATAGCTCTCTTACCCTTAGATCATTATGGAAATGGTTTTAAAATGGTATGAAAACATGGTTATGATGGTACCACAGGCTTGGGACTACAACAACAAGGAAGATTAGAGCTTGTTCTACCTCAAGAAAACCCGAAGAATTAAAAGTTATGGTATAATCATGTCATGAAAATAATAGAAGCAAGGCAACAGACAATGGATATACTAAATAAGCCAAGCCTATCATATGAGTATATACCCCAGATCTAGTTATCAACACCGAGACTCCCTTCTTCATCTCATAGAATCAAGCAAGTAACGACACATCCTAGTATAGAATCAGATGGTGAAGATGGCATATGTCTTTTTCAAGAAGATAATGAGACACCACCTAGCAGTATGGTGCCCAAAATAGGTTCACAAGAAAATGTAGTGGTAAAAACTAGATCACCACCTATAAATGTGCCTAATCCTTGGATTTTTTTGATACTTTACCAAGGGAGACAAGTCTAGCTCCACCTAATGAGTCAGATGAGGAAATATTGAAACATCTAATACCGGGTCTAAGAAGAGTTTCTACCATATTCAGAAGGTCATCATGTCAGGAACAAATTTTGTTACAAGAGCAAGATGAGATAAGCGACATAGCTTTAGCTAGTGGGACATATATAGAAAGTATGACAGATTCTCATGACTATGAGTTTCTATCTATTCAATAAATAAGACCATGAACAATGGACACAACAAATAACATTGTCTATGAAGATGCTCATAATAACCAAATTTGCATGATGTCAATCACCTCTCTAGTAGATGAAAGCAAAGAAAAACACCTTGCACATTCACATCTAATTGACTAGGTGAAAGAAGAGGCAAAACACTCGAAAACATAAATGCTAATAACTGAATCATGTATGGAAGACATCAAACTCCTTTCTCAAAGAGATACTAAAGGAACACAAGATGATATAATGATAGGACAAGATCTCACTACAAAAGAAATTCCAACTGTTAAGAGAGTAAAACATCTCAATCTAGGTATGAGAGGGTGTGTTATTACAGAACATCATCATAATCAAATATGCATGGTGTGAGAAAATCTTCACCCAAAGAAAATTGATTTGCATCTAATTGACTGGGAATCTCAAGTGCTGCCATAGCTAGAATGGACCAATAATGACAATACCATAACATAATTTTTGGGTTATGTCTATTTAAAGGAAGATAGGATGACATCTCTTGATGAAAGAAGCACAGAATATCAGCAGGTTCAGGCAACATTTCTCAAAGAC
Organism: Cryptomeria japonica; assembly: GCF_030272615.1. NCBI lineage: Eukaryota > Viridiplantae > Streptophyta > Pinopsida > Cupressales > Cupressaceae > Cryptomeria > Cryptomeria japonica. The sequence goes on along the minus strand of NC_081414.1, from coordinate 394,445,539 downwards.
ATGATACCCAATAATGAGGAAGATTATGTGAACAATATAAATTAATGGGAAGAAAAGGTAAGTGCAAAAAATTCTATAATTTCATTCCCCAACATTTGGATTGCTACTATATGCCAGAAATATGGTATCAACCTACAAGAGGAGAAAACAATTCAAACATACACATGAAACATTGCATTATAGTTAAAAATCAATCAAAACAAGTTAAATGAATCAAAACTCTCTAAAATCGTTCCATGTTCCTCTATCTCCAAGGATATTCAAGATTCAAGGTGGCTCTCAGCTTGGAAGAGCACTTGATTCTTTAAGATGACAACCTAAAAAATGAGATTTAAATGATTCTAATATCTAAATGGAATGTAACCAATATCTTAGTGAATGATAAGATGAGATGATGAAGATGAAATGCAAAATTGGATGATTAAGATTTAGATGTTCCAAATTAAAAGCTAAGATGATGCTATATGAGTTAATTAAGCTAAGAAAAGATATGCATTTAAGCTAAATAAAACTAAAATTCTATGAGATGAATGCTTGATGCTTGAAGATAACAAAGAGAGCTCCTTAACCTGCAAAATGACTATAAGTTTGATGCACAAAAGACTTTTTTTGGAATAAGGAATGAGCTCTATTTATAGGAAAAATAGGGCAATGGATGGTTAAGATTGAATAATCTTAACAAGGGCTAGGATTCAAACTTAATCAGTTCATGTTTACAATTCTCACCAATGAAATGGTGACAATTGTCAACAAGAGGTTGCTTGAGAGATGTAAGAAGCATTAAATGCTTGAGAAGACATGAAGGTCACCTTAGGAGGTAAGGGTTAAGGTTAGGTTAGTGGATAACCAATGGATAAAGCCTTTACCCAAGGGGTAAACTCTTGTGCAAGGGTTAATAGGATAACTAGGGTCAAAGCCATGAGTGCTTGATAAGACCCTTGGGTTACTTGAGGGTTAAGTTAGAGAGAAATTTTCTAACCATGTGGGAAGGTTGAGTTAACCATTAATGGTTAGGAAGACTTTGAGGGTTAACTTGTTGAAGACATAAAGCCTTTAATGAATTTCAAAGACTTTGAAGGCTTTGAGAAGTGACTTCTCTTTGCTTAGGAATGTGACAATAATTAGGATATGAATTAGGCTAAATTGGAAGTGATTAGAAGAATATAGAAGGGGTTTAGGAGGCAAGTGGGAGATGTAGGAAAATGCAAGTGGAGGGAAAAGGATTTTAATTAAAATAAAATTACTTTATTTTAACCAAATAGATGCAACTTGCATAAATACAAGTGGGAGATTTTAAATAAATAAATTAGATTTATTTATTTGCAAGGATCAATTTAATTAAAAGTAAATTTAATTAAAAAGGGAGAAAGGGGAAATAATTAAATAAAGTGATTTATTTTATTATAGGCTAGAAAAGGTTTAGGTGAACTTAATTAAATAAATTGAGTAATTTATATTAAATAGATGAATGTGAAGAAATAAATTAAATAGAATTTAATTAATAAGGGGAATGGGGTTAAAATAAATATTAAATATTCATTTTAAGAAAGTGGTCAGATTTATACGTCTACATTTTGCCCCTCTTTGAAGTGACGTGTGTGCACATGTTGATTCAAAGAAAATTTGCCGGCTATGATGTCAAAGTTTGATCGATATGATATTGTGTGTCAAAATGTCGATATTATGCCCCAGATGTAGATTTGATGAACGATATTGATGATGCCCCCTCGAGAGATGAATCAAGGATTTAGTGAAAAACTATCAAGTTGATGAGCATTTTTGGATTAATTGTAATTTGAGAATATTGACTGCGTTGAATGTATTTGCATTGATTCATCTCTCGTAAATGATGTTGATAAGGTTTATAAAAGAAAAAGTGAGAAAAATACATGCCCCACTTATTAACCTTTTTTATTTTACCCTATTAAAAGGTAAAAAGTGATTTTGAAAAATCATTTGCACACTTGTCTCTTTGCGATTGTGACATTTGGGGCTCTGACGACGATGTTGATTCCATACTCCTCGCACTGATTTGAGTACATCAGGTGACACCAAAGACCCACTGCCTATGACCCACTAGTAAGTGGTTGAAATCCCTTTGCGTTTTTGATTGATTTTATTCATTTTGATCGTGTTTTACCAATTTGGGTCAGATTTTGCTGGGTTAGCGCATTAGGTAATTTTCTTAGTGCATACAATAGAACTGTTAGCGCATAGCAAAACCCTAGGTGTTTTAGCATATAGGGACCTCATTATAGCGCGATCAAGGGGTAGGTTGGCGCATAGGACGACTTAGCGCATTAGGTCTGCATAGAAGTGCAATGGGTAGGTTGGGTAGTGCATATGATAGTTTAGCACATAGGGTTAACAGGGTAGCACAATGGAAGTTCCAGTTAGCATGTGGGATAGGTTTAGCATGAAGGGTTTTATTGTTAGCGCATCGATGAAAAAGGCTAGCACATAGGTGGTAGCGTAGTGCTTAGGAGCCTTGGTTTAGCACGTAGGGTCCAAAGTTGATGAAAAATTGATTATGAAGAATGCGTCATGAATTGAATAGATTAGATAGATGGCATAGATGTCGATATGTGTCTGCTCATTGTTCTATTATGGTTCTTGATCCAATGTGAGTCCTGCTTTGTGATGATTTCTGATTCCAATATGTTGTTGTAGGATGATCTGAGTCTGCTATTATCGATATGAATTGCTTTCGATATGGAGTGCCAAGCTGATTGATTTTTGATTTGGATCCTGATTTTGAGTTAGATATGGATCTTGATGTTTCTTTTCGATATGAGTTTGGTTTGATATCTAATATGAGTCCTGATGTGATTTCTAATATGAGTCTTGGTTTGATTTTCGATATGAGTCCTGATTTGATGCTTGCGATATGAGTCCTTTGATTGATTTCTAATATGAGTCCTAATTTGATGCTTGCAATATGGATCTTTGATTTTGATTTTGATTTCGATATGGGTCTTTGATTGATTTCTTGATATGGGTCTTTGATTGATTTCTTGATATGGGTCTTGACTGATTTATCAATATGGGTCTTTAATTGATTTCTTGATATGGGTCCTGATGTGATTTTTTGATATGGGTCTCGATGTGATTTATCAATATGGGTCTTTGATTCTCGATATTGGTCTTGATTGATTTCACGATATGGGTCTTGATTGATTTCTTGATATGGGTCTTGATTGATTTCTTGATATGGGTCTTTGATTAATTCAAGGATTGATGTGAATATGTTTATGATGTGTTCTTGAGATGCTTCGCTATTTCAAGTTCATTGTGCTTTGATTTGATATATCAAATGGATTTGGGAACGGATGATGGATACTTGTTGTTTTGCAGGCAGAGCTTGGCGTGCTCCAGTCTCAAGAGCGATTTTTGAGGCCATGGACACTAATTCCACATTTGTCACCAGCTGACAGAGATGTGATTGAGAGATGTGGGTTGTCCAGTTTATTAGACATGCCTCAGTATATCATTAATCAGGGTTTATTGATAGCATTGGCAGAGAGGTGGCATAGTGATACAAACACCTTTCACTTGGCTATAGGCAAGATGACAGTTACACCAGAGGAGTATTGTCGGATTCTGCAGATTCCTATAGTTGGGGCATTGTTACCTTATGAGCAAATTGAGGAGGGTGGGATAGAGGCTCTTCATCGCATCTTCCAGGATGATCAGATTGGTGGGTATGAGATTCCATGGCAGAATTTTTTGGATTTTGGTTACGCTTCGCTACCATCTGTATTAGCAAGTTTCATTAGTGGGTTTCTATGTCCCGACCGTAGGTCGAAGGGACTAGCCATTGGATGGGGATTGGTGTTGGAGGACATGGTGACATAAGGATGCAAGTTTGCATGGGGGTCCTATATGTTGGCCCATCTATATAGAGAGCTTCACCAGGTGGTATATTTAGGATATAGTAGTTTATCAGTTGGGGTGACATTGTTTTGATTAAGTAAAAGTGGGTATTTGAAAGGTACCCAAACCTTTTACAAGCCAGGAAAACAGAAATGCTAAAAAAAAGTGCCTGATCACTTCAAAAAGACAAAATGAACCCACCAGATGGGCATAGCTTAATACATCATTACATTAAAAACTCGAAACAGACAGCAAAAGGAAAGAAAAAGACAACAAAGAGATAGAACCAAGGACAACAACTGCAACTAAATACTCTTCAGAATTTCCTCAGCGTGAACAACCATTTGTTTCATGTTGTTCGCTGAGGTCTTCATATCCTCCAGCTCATGACCATCGATGTCGACCTTATTCTTTGTGTTGGCTCTGGTCCTCCTTTCATGACCCTTCTTGTTCACCTGCTCTTTATCATCATCCTTCTCTGCATTATTCTCGAACCTGTTGATAAAGATGTTCATGTTGTCCACCGAAGATTTGAGGATTTGGAAATTTTGGTCAGCATATTCCTATGTCGAGACCACTTGTAGACAGGGATAGGCCAGTTGGGTGGGCTTATGTTTATGGGTATACAGGTGTAGTTGTCCAGCGTAAGCTGGGAAAACTAGAGCATTGGCAAAGGGCACTAGATGATATTTATACGATCATTTGGAGACCGTATACGGATTGTGAGGTGTGGGAAGAGGATGGGCTAGAGATGCCCTATGTATATATGTTGAGGTACCTGATTGGGCGGATGCTTTTTATTATTGAGAGATTATTGCACAGTCATGTTCAGTGGTAGTATGGTAGACAACGTGGGATGCCACAGGGAACTTGTTTATATGCTCGTCGATGATAGAATGTGTCAGAGTGGGGAACCACTTTGGATAGCGTAGCAGTGGTTGAGGAGTATATGGCACTGGAAGGATAGATCTAGGATTATGGGGCTGGGGTTGTGGATGTTGGGATGATAGAGGAGTTTTTAGCTTACTTTGTGGCACATGCAGTGGCATGTATATCTAATCCGACGGAGATGCTTCCTGCTTTTAATGATGATGAGGATGAGGAACCACAGAGGCGAGGGGGAGTCAGATGGAGAGATAAGGAGGGAGAGGAGGTAGGAGAGGGAGGAGGAGGTGGTGGAGGAGTTGGTGGAGGTGGGAGAGGTGATCGAGGGGGATTTGATAGAGGGAGAGGGGGAGATAGAGGAGGTGGTGGAGGAGGTGGTGGATTAGATAGAGGGAGAGGAGGAGATAGAGGAGGTGGTGGAGGAGGTGGTGGATTAGATAGAGGGAGAGGAGGAGATAGAGGAGGTGGGCTCATTCTTGGTGCTGGTGGGGTTGGTAGGGTAGGTGCTTTTCTAATTGTGGTGGGTGGTATAGAGGATGATAGGTGACCTGCCCAAAGGAGGAGATATGATGTTGTACCTCCACTGATGCCTCAGATAGGGATAGGTGTGGGTGGGACCACTACATAGGTACCTATTCAAATTAGGGTACCCACACATCGATAGGATTCATAGATTAGAGAACTACAGGTCACGGTGCAGGAGCTATAGACATAGGTGTTAGCACAGCAGTGCCAGATTACATAGGTTATTGCAGAGCGGGATATGGAGAGAACGTCGGGGTCGGGCAGAGGACCTTGCTAACAGGTTGGAGAGAGCAATGGTTCATGCCCAATTTGGGTCATGCTGAGAGAGATATAGTACTCATCCAAGGAGGTTGAGTATTACAGGCATTTATATGAGGAGGTGTTCCCTCAAGATCACAGAGCTCCTAGTTATGTTGCAGTTGCATCCACTCGATCTGGCCGCAGTCATATAAGGATAGAGAGCAGAGGTATTATAGGGCTTGTCTGGCATGATCCACCTAGTAAAGATCTAGGTGCTGTGACATCTACTGCTAGACTGTGAGCCTCAAGAGATAGTCATACCTGAGAAACCTATCTTTGTTGTATTTTGACAGACATGATATCCCTTGTACATTTTGACCATTATATATATATATATATGGCACTGATTTTCTCAAATCCACATGTGATATGCTTATTGATGATGATGGATTTATGATATGCATTATGTTTTGATATGAGATTGATGCTTAGATAATAATGCTCTTGATTTTGATGATGATGTGAATGTATGATTCAAAATGAGTTAGAATGTGATGATGTATTGTATTGATTACTTTGATTGATGAGATGTATCTTGAAAATGAGATGTATGATAATAATAATGATATGAGATGTATCTTGAAAATGAGATGTATGATATGATAATGATGTGAGATGTATCTTAAAAATGAGATGTATGATATGATAATGATGTGAGATGTATGATATGATAATGATGCGATACTTATGCAATATTAAGAATGATATGTAGCTAAATGCAAGATTTAAGAATGATATGCAACTAAATGCATGATTAAAATGATATGCGACTAAATGCAAGATTTAAGAATGATATGCAACTAAATGATCACTTTAATTCTGTTGTTGTCATTCATGTTTAGTCACTTGTTTGTGCTTTGTTTTTGTCATCATTGAGCTAATGTGGTATTAGCCCGCAAGAGGAGAAAACAATTCAAACATATACATGAAACATTGCATTAGAGTTAAAAAACAATCAAAACAAGTTAAATGAATCAAAACTCTCTAAAATCGTTCCATGCTCCTCTATCTCCAAGGATCTTCAAGATTCAAGGTGGCTCTCAGCTTGGAAGAGCACTTGATTCTATAAGATGACAACCTAAAGAGTGAGATTTAAATAATTCTAAAATATAAATGGAATGCAACCAAGATCTTAGTGAATGATAAGATGAGATGATGAAGATGAAATGTAAAACTAGATTACTAAGATTTAGATGAGTTCCAAATTGAAAGTTAAGATGATTCCATATGAGTTAATTAAGCTAAGAAAAGATATGCATTTAAGCTAAATGAAACTAAAATTCTATGAGATGAATGCTTGATGCTTGAAGATAACAAAGAGAGCTCCTTAACCTGCAAAATGACTATAAGTTTGATGCACAAAAGACTTTTTTTTGAAGAAGGAATGGGCTCTATTTATAGGAAAAATAGGGCAATTGATGGTTAAGATTGAATAATATTAACAAGGGATAGGATTGAAAGTTAATCAATCCATGTTTACAATTCTAACTAATAAAATGGTGACAATTGTCAACAAGAGGTTGCTTGAGAGGAGATGTAAGAAGTATTTAATGCTTGAGAAGACATGAAGGTTACTTTAGGAGGTAAGGGTTAAGGTTAGGTTAGTGGATAACCAATGGATAAAGCCTTTACCCAAGGGGTAAACTCTTGTGCAAGGGTTAATAGGATAACCAGGGTCAAAGCAATGAGTGCTTGATGAGACCCTTGGGCTATCTAAGTGTTAAGTTAGAGAGAAAGTTTCTAACCATGTGGGAAGGTTGAGTTAACCATTAATGGTTAGGAATACTTTGAGGGTTAACTTGTTGAAGACATAAAGCCTTTAATGAATTTCAAAGACTTTGAAGGTTTTGAGAAGTGACTTCTCTTTTCTTATGAATGTGACAATAATTAGGATATGAATTAGGCTAAATTGGAAGTGATTCGAAGAATATAGAAGGGGTTTAGGAGGCAAGTGAGAGATGTAGGAAAATGCAAGTGGAGGGAAAGGGATTTTAATTAAATACCAAATAGATGCAACTTGCATAAATACAAGTGGAAGATTTTAAATAAATAAATTATATTTATTTATTTGCAAAGATCAATTTAATTAAATGTAAATTTAATTAAAAAGGGAGAAAGGGGAATTAAATAAATAAAGTGATTTATTTTATTATAGGCTAGAAAAGGTTTAGGTGAACTTAATTAAATAAATTGAGTAATTTATTTAATCAAATAGATGAATGTGAAGAAATTAATTAAATAGAATTTAATTAATAAGGGGAAAGGGGTTAAAAATAAATTTTAAATATTCATTTTAAGAAAGTGGTCATATTTATACGTCTACAGCTACTACAGAGGAAAACGACATCTACGAAATATCATTACCAACCACACCTCAACGGTTAGAAAATCTACAAAATGAACAACCATTTGCAAAATGCTGCAAAACCATGAGGGAGATCCACTCCCCGAACCCATGAACAACATGTACCTAAAAAAATATTACATCTAAGGGATGGGTTCATTTAAATTTTCAAGTACTGGATTGCATCGCATATCTCTATTCAGAGAGCATCATAGTTACATTTCATATTGTACAACATCTAGTTACATATCATTATTGCTTTCGCATATAGTTGCATCAATAAACAAGGCGATTATCTGAGTAATTCACCTGGCTACTTTGAAAGGAGTGAAGGTTGTCTCATTTCCTGGATAATTGTTCATGAAGTCTTTAGGAGGTCTTTAGTCATTTATCTTCAACTTCACCTTGTGATTGAGCTTTATCCATGGTTGAGTAGAGGTTTCACTGTTGAGACTTGTTACCCAAAATCTGTCGATTTCTTTATTATCACACATTAATCGATAAGCTCTAAGTCATTTCAGATACCTAGTTAGTCATGTGGCTAGTGAAAAATCCAATTTCTACTTCAGCGTCGTTGTAATTGTCATACCTAAGTAGGTTTCATTACTTACCTAAGATTCAGAATGAATCAAGTGCACACACATGGGCAAAAGGGGATCAAAGTTATAAGAATTGATGGAGAAGTTTTTCGTGCCTCCATTCATAAATCTTGATTACATTGTGTGTTAAGGTCAGATGATCTAAAGTCTTCTAAGAATGGATTGAACTCCTATCTCTGAAACATTGCACACCTTTAATTCAATTAGTACATTTCAAAATGAAAGATGCATACACCCACCCTTGTTCGAATAGGAACTGCATTTTCATCATGCATCTTGCATTAGCATAACTCATATCAAAAATTCATTGTCTCCATATGCATCATCATGTTATCATCATAGGTTTGCATACTTGGGGGCATAACTGAAAAAATCCTAAAAAGACTTAAAAATCAAAAAATGATCCTGAACAAAACCAATCAAAAACATTCAGATAAATCTTCAAAATCCAAAAACATTTGCAAAACACGAAAAAACTTCAAAAAAAAAAATTAGATAAAGTCCTAAAAATAACCTAAAAAATCATAAAAATATCCTGAAAAAATACCAAAAACAATCGAAAAACAACAAAAGCAAAAACATTAAAAAATGATCCACAAAACCCTAAACATTGAAAAACTCAAAAACAAACTAAAAATAAAAAACAATCAAAACTTGCAATAAAATGTCTTGTGAGAAACAAATACCCTAGCAGATATCCAGCAAACACTTCGCGTGAAGTTAAACAAAGGATATAACTATCTGTAGTCACATTAATATGTCCACTTAATTAAATGAATATTTAATATTTATTTGATTATTTTAACCATCAGTCAACAATTAATTAAATTAATATTTAATTAATTCATCCTCAACCTCTTCTTTTATTAACTAAATAAATTATTCAATTTATTTAAATTAATTCATTAAGCCACACTCTAAATCAGTTAAATGAATAAAACATATTTATTTAATTTAACCCCCTTTCCTCTTTTAAATAAATAAATAAATCTTTGTTTAAATCCCTAACTACCCCCCCACTTGCATTCTCATACAAATGCAAGTTGCACCTATTTATTTTAATTAAAAATCCTATTTTCTCTCACCCACTAAACCCACTTGCTCTTCTAACCCATTCTAGACTCTTCTAACCCATTCTAGATTCTTCTAATCCATTATAAATTAGCCTAATCACCCTCCCTATTTATTATCACATTCCTAAGCAACTTGAAGTCACTTCTCAAATGCCTCAAAGTCTTTGAAATGTATTAAAGGCTTTATGTCTTCAACAAGTTAACCCCTAAAGTCTTCCAAACCATTAATGGTTCTTACATAACCATTTATGGCTCTTACATGACCATGAATGGTTAAACTCAACTCACCCACATGGTTAGAGACTTTCCCTCTAACTCAACCCTCATTTAACTCATGGGTCTCTTCAAGCATTCATTGCTTTGACCATGGTTATCCCCACTAACTCTTGCACAAAAGTTTGTCCATTGGATAAAGACATTATTCATTGTATAAAAGCTTTATTCATTCAAATCAAGCCTAAACCTTACCTCCCAAGGTAACCTTCATGTCATCTCAAGCATTTAATGCTTCTTCACTCTCCTCTCAAGCCATCTCATTTTGACATTTGTCATCCTGGGATTGGGTTGAAAGCCCTCACATGGATCACAAACCCATCAATCCTAGCCCTTGTTGAGATTACTCAATCTCAACCATCCATTTCTCTATTTTTCCTATAAATAGAGCCCATTCCTTCTTCAAAAAGATCCAGAAATCTTGTATGCATCAAACTTATAGTAAATTTGAGAGAGCATTTAGAAGCACTTTTCTTTGTTATTTTGGCTAAAATTAACATAGATTAATTAGGTATTTTTATAATCTTGAATCTCCATAAGAAATCCATAATAGTGCAAAAAACTGAGGGCTACACTCATGTGGAACCTGGGGAGGAGAGGAACAACGGAGGAGCAACTATGAGCATGTCCGAGGGCATCTTGGAGGGTTTTGTTTCATTCCTCCATTTTTGTATGCTTTTCATTATCTATTTTATATCTCCCTTGATATGCATGCTTAGGATCATAGTTTCCTTTGTCTTTCTTTTGTATCACCAACATATTAACGTTTGACTTGTGCTCTTAAGCATTCCTTTTCAACGTGCATCATTTGGTGAACCTGAAGTGAATCAAACACGCAACCTTATGATCCAAACTAACTTTTTTGTTTGTGATTTTTATAAATTTCCACACACAGGTTGCACTTTAGCGCTATTGACACATGTTTTAGCGTCTTTGATAGCAAAAGATCTAGCACTTTGGTTTGAGTTCTGGCGCTTCTGTCAGAGATTTAGCACTTTTGTTGTAGTTATAGCACTATTGTTGGTTAAATAGTGCTATTGTAAATCTTTTAGCGTGTTTGCGCTCTCTACTTGACAACATTTTCATTTTGTTTAATAGTGTAAATTAGCGCATTTGTCCGTCTTGTAGCGCTTTTGGTGTTCTTTTAGCGTCTATGTTAGTACTTCAGCACTTTTGTCTTAAAATGGTGTTTTTGTGTTTACACAGAATAATGCTTTTGTAACAGAGAGTTGAAAAAAAAAGATTTGTGTAATCGAAAAAATTAAAATTTTAGGCTTGTAGAAGCCCACCAAAAACCTTCATTTCACTAACTATTTTCTTTTTCTTGTGCAGGTTGCTAACCTCTTGTTTGCATGATTCGAGGAGTTAGAAGTTAGGAAAATTTATTTCTTTTTCTTTCTAGCTTTGCTTTTAAAGTTAGATTAAAAAGAATTCACTTTCCTTTTGGTTTAAAACAAACTTCATCTTTCATTTTGGACTAAAATAAACAAAATTTTCAATTTGGGCTAAAAAAGAATTTCATTTTGCAAAGTTAAAAAGAACCACAAATCAAACAAACAAACTTTGCTTTCTTTTTGCAAGTTAGGAACAAATTTTTCATTTTGGGCTTAAAACAAACAAACAACTTTCATTTCTTGCAAGGATAAAATTCACAATCAAATTTTTATTTTGCAAGTTAAAAATAAAAAACAACTTGTCCATTTCTGTTTACAAAAATGCTTTTACTTTGAGCAAACATGCTTTCAATTTTGTTGACTAGGATTTTCACTTTCCTAGTTATACAAACAAATTGCTTTGTGGGATTAAAAAAAACACCATGATTGTTGGAGCAACATCTCCAAATAGCAAATAGATCACATTGTGATAAAAGGGTTTAAAAGAATAAGTGTTTTCCATGTTTGGCATGCTTGTGCAAGTCTCTAGAGTGGTCCCATTTTTAACACACACTATCCTCTCCCTTGGCTCTCGTGGTCCTAGGTGCAAGAGAAAAGTGTTAGTAATGCTCTAAATTTTCTATTTTTAAGAGAGGCCTTCCAAGAGACACATCACTCTTGGGAATGACCTTGCACAGCAAATCCTTCGAGCTGCTATAGAAATCAGGTGAGAGCGAATGTTGTAGCCTTGGGTGTAGTTGTTCCTACAGTGTAACTTGTCGAAAGTACATATGGGCCCCACCACAAGTTACAAAGCTCTTAAGTGAGTCACTGCAGAATGAACTTACGTCCAAAGACATTGAACATTACTAGACACCTTTTATTATAGAAGCCCACCTATTCTATTGATTGAGGATATTTGTGAAAAGTTCAGTTCAAGAGCATAGATGGTTTTACTCCCAAGATACTCACCATACATATTTCCTTGAGTAGAAACAGGGCTTTTTGAAAGGCTACTTGTAGCTTGATGAAAGTGGTGACTCCCCCATCATAGGGATCATCTATCTGTTATTCTCATGCGAGACTTAGTATATCACATCCTTACCTGCCACGGTGAGATTCATAAGGTATGTAGTACAAAAGTCAAAAAAATATCAAGATGTGGGTTGAAAATATCGCAATTGGCCATGACCTTAGGGATAAAGTGTGTTTGAGTTGCCTTCCTCTTGTTTTAGACCAGTAACAATTTGGGCCAACTTTAGGCTTTGGGAAACATAAAATATATTTGTAAAAAGGGTCAAAAAGTTCATGATTGGGTTGATTTAGACCCACACCTATTTTTTCCTTTTGTTGAAAAGGGGCAAGGTTATTGTGCTTGTGTGCTTGTTGTGTTTTCTTGTCAAAGAAATTCAAAACAATTTAAACCAAGTATCCATCCAACAAATTTACATCAAACATTGATAAACAAAATAACATCAACAAGTGAAACGAAGTATCATTTTTGTATGACCATCACTCATATCTTGAGAAGAAGGAGTCTTCATCAAAATACCACATTGGAAAAGAGACAACTCGGTTCAAAAGCTCTTATCAAAAGAAGGAAGATTTTCTATATCAATAGACAACTATTTCTCTCACATAGGGTATTCTTACATCATATGCACTTATATCTTTAAGGCAAATCCAACGAATTTGACAAAGAGCCTTTGAGCAATAGAGGTTTTACTCAGTATACAGCTTTTGGTTATCACAAAAACAAAGGGGGCAAGATCAATCCTGCTTTCTTTCCAAAAATATGTATCACATACAACAAAGCTCGAGGGGAACCACAGGCCCCTGAGAGAGAGGAAGAAATAGAAACCCCCTTTATAACAGAAAGTTTTTGTTAAGGTATATTTCTATCCACTTTCAACTTCATACATCACAAATCTATTCAACTCTCAAAACACAAAGAGTTCTTGTCCTGAGTTCTTTTAAGATATTGCTTAAATCAAAGCAACAAATCACTTTTAGAGTGTCTCTACATCTAGGATCCATCATCCTAAGAGGCATTTCTACACAAGTTAAAACTAGTTTATGAGTGCATCCTCTCATCACTAGATAGCTTGGTTTGTAACACATCTCAAAACTTGCTATACCTCATCACATCAAAATTGTTGAAAAACACAAGATAAATTCACAAAGAACTTTGTTAACATCCAACCTTTAGTGTTAGAGATCCATCTTACAACAAAAATTTCACAAAACTTGTCTTCCATCAAACATTTCATCACCACCTCATAATCACTTTCACCAACCTCAAACTTTCAATTAACATGGCTCAAACAAGATTAATGAGAAACCGACAACCAGAGATTGAAGAAGAGGAAGAAAACCTCAACAATTTTCATGAGGCCATTGGAGGAGGCACAAATGATGAAGAACTCGACACTCCAACTCCCGAAGATATAGAAGGAGCACAACATAATCCCAAATTCAATAGACTCTTTGATGAAATCCTTAGAAACAATGCAGATGCTCATTATTTGAGACTTGCTCAAGAGGGAGCTAAAATACCCTCTAACTTCGATACCACACAGATACGGCAAACATTTGAGCAACATAGTTGTCACAATGGTGGAAGAGGTAGAGATTACTTCCGCTATGACCTTAATCATCAAGGGAATCTTCCACCTCCTCCTCCTTTAGAAATAGACATGTTGAGACAACAAGTAGGAAATCTCGCTCAACAACTCAATAGTGGTGTGAATACTACTCGGTTTACACTTAACAATATTTGTCCCTATCCTTTTGATAGGAACATGTTTATGCCACCTTTTCTGTGAGGGTTTGAAACACCCAAATTTGAAAAGTATAGGGGCAACGGAGATCCTAGAGATCATGTGCGAGAATTTCACTCAGCTTGTTTAGAGGTGGCCTATGAGGACACATATCTAATGCACCTCTTTCCTCAAAGTTTGGGAGGCACAACCACACAATGGTTTTCATGATCACCAGGTGGCATTAGAACATTTGAGGAACTATTCAAAAAATTCATTTCTCATTATGCACACAACATAGAACGAGATGTTACCATGGTAGATTTATACAACACCAAACAAAAACCAGGGGAGTTGTTCTCAACTTTCCTACAACATTGGAGGCAACTATCTAGCAAATGTTCTCTTCATTTACCTGAGCAAGAACTAGTGGAAATATTCATTTCCAACTTGAGATGAGATGGAATTCCATTTAGACATGAAGGGTACAGAATCCTTTGAATAGATGATCACTCAAGGACTAAAATGTGAAAGAGCCCTCATAAAAAAGGGACCTATCAAAATCTACAATGAACCCAAAGATGGTCCTCGTCCACGTTATAATAGTGATAAACCAAATTTTTGGAACAAGAACAAGAATGTTGTCAATGACATGATAGTGGATGCACGAATAGTAAAAATTGCACAACCTGTGGTCAAGTTTGCAGTACCAAATCCCCCTCCTAAAAACAACACCATCAATAATCCACAAAATCAAGGTCGCAATGCACCACAAGAGGAACCAAAACAAAGGCAACAGAACTACAAGACAAAACGCACATACACACCCTTAGGGGAACCCATCGAAACAATATTGCATCAATTGGTCTCTTCCAATCTTGTGACCTTACCAAAAACATCTAATTATAAGCCTTGGGTCAAACCTCCATGGTGGAGAGATAATGAACATTGTGAATTTGACCAAGGAAAAGGGCATAAAACTAGCAATTGCCATCGATTGAAAGATCTTGTTCAAGATCTTATTGATAGAGGAGAAATTGAAATAGAAGTAAATGAC
Source organism: Cryptomeria japonica (assembly GCF_030272615.1). Classification (NCBI taxonomy): domain Eukaryota; kingdom Viridiplantae; phylum Streptophyta; class Pinopsida; order Cupressales; family Cupressaceae; genus Cryptomeria; species Cryptomeria japonica. Next base: position 394,430,478 of record NC_081414.1, on the reverse strand, counting down.
CCTAAAACATCTGATGATCATCATTTAATGTTCAAGAATCCACTTCCATCACATGATCAACAGGGTCCTTCCACCTCAAGGAGAAACACAGATACTACAACTAATTATACACAAGCTACATATAATTATACTGCGAATCACCTTTATGATGTTGATGAACAAATTGTAACTCTTACCATCAAAGATCCAAATCCAGCATGCAACATTGTTATGCATCATATAAATATTACCATTCAAGAAGCACCACAAGGAACGACTGTTAGGATTCCCAAAGATACTAAGAGGGGGGGTGAATCAGTATCTAACTGGTTATAGAATTTACTTGATTTAAAACATGTAAAACATATCAATACAGTATACTGGTAAACCAGAAATAATGCAACAAACAAAGATAACAATAGCCACATGAAAATCACACCATAACACAGTAGTTTAATGATGAAACCCGGTGTGGGAAAAACCTCAGTGGGATTTGTAACCCACAATATTCGCTTACGGGCCAATAAGTGAATATTACTCTTACAATAGGGGCCTACACATGCAGGATGGCCAAGTGCCTAAAGCTCACTGCTCAAATACAAAATAAGAAGTCACACTGACTTAAAAAATGGATTATACAAATCCAATGTCTTGCACTACTTCAAATTAGCATCTGCTATGCTAGATCCAGTACCGGTTTTAGCTCTTCTTCATACATAAACCCTTAACCTACAATTCGCATATTAGGTCTGCCTTATTTCGCCTATCTTTTTTCTTTTTTAAAATGTCTTACAATGATCTCATACATATATGAGTCATATTACAACTTGACATGTCAACTTACAATGATTTTACAATTAATTACAAAATACATTATAAACAAAATTCTTGTCGGCCAGGGTGCCGACATCCTTCCTTTGTCTGTCGATGTCCTGTGTGTCAGTGTAGAGTCTATCGTTGCCGGTGCCGGTATATTGTCTTGTCGGTATCATATGAATGCAAGATTGCCATCAATGACAAAACCTTCAATCACCTACAATTTCTCATTGGAGTGTGCATTTCCCAACAATCTCCCCCTTTGGCATTGATGGCAACACTCATGAGAAAAATCCAAAAAGTGTCATCCAAAAATGAGTTTGCTAGAATTGTCTTACCAAAAAAAATATGAGCTCTCCCTGAGCTGATGAGCCATTTGCTGATCATTTTTCTCATAGTCTCTACTCCCCCTTTGACATCAATGGCAAAGGTTGTTATTCACTATCAATGGAGTCATGTCTGGTTTCTTGTAACTGGTGGGTTAAACTCTGAAAAATATCTATCAAAATTGAAATGATGTCGTTGCTGAATGTTTTACTGTCTTTTATAGCCTCACGGGTTCTCTACACTGTACCAGTGAATATGTGCATTTTCTCTTCCGGTGTCTTTAGTTCAAGAACCAGAGCCTCAGATATTTTTTTTCTTAAAGAAATAAGATACTCTAATCTTGGACTAAGTCGGCATTTTAAGTCCTTTGCTTTGTCCTTTATTCTTTGTTTTTCATTTTCCAGTTTCCTGATTTTCTCTTCTTGCTTTGCAATTTTCTTTTGTGGTTCCAAAAATGAATCTGATGTCCTAATCAGATTGTCAGCAATATTATTAATCATATCATGTGTCTTTCTAATTTCTTTGTCAAGATCTTCTGTTAATACATCCATTTTGCATGTATCCATGTATAGTTTCTTGAAGTCAAAAATGATTTCATTGAGTTCCGGTAAAAGAGTGTCTATCTCTCCCTTGTTCTTCTTAACTATATCCTCAAAGAATTTTTCTTTTTCCTTTATCAATCTCTCCTTAAATGTATCCTCATTTATTTTGTCCAATGTTATTAGATTACCGGTTATATATTTAGACAATGTGTCTAATTGTTTCAAAGAATCTTTGTTGTCTATGTTACACTTTGGAGCTATCATCTTCAAAATTGGTATGGTGTCATCAATAGCCTTATATGCTAGTACATTACAATATGTTATTTTCTTAATTGAATCTAGCAGTACCTATGTCACATTTGTTGGTCTGAATTTAGACATGGAGATTCTGGATGTCTATCCAACTGACTTCACAATTTGTAATCTATCGGTGGTGATAATAGCATTGCTTTCCTCTTTTACTGGAGGATCAGTTTATGTCTCCATTTCAGCTACCAAAGTTTTAAGTTTTTCAATTGTAGCTGGTGGCACTGTCTCTTAATGTACTTGTGAATGAACCTGTTGTTCTTCCTGTTTCTTTGTTCTCTCTACTAATGGTTTCTCTGATGGTGCCTCTGATGATTTTTCAGTGGTATCCACTATCGGTTTCTCTTCTTATGACTCTGTATTTTCTACCGGTTTCTCTGTGCTTGCCCCTGAAATATTTTCAGTCGGTTGCTCAATACCAGTGCTATCAGTTTTTCTTGTACCTATTGTTTGTTCACTTTGTTTCTCATTCCCAATTTCTATGTCTCCAACTATATCTTCAACATTTGTCTCAGCTGTTGTGTCTTCTATCGGTGGCTCAATTGCCACATCTCTTTTTTGACTTGTTTCCTTATCAACCACAATGTTGACTTCTTGTGTGTCGATATTCATTATGTACAACACCTCAGAATCAGGATTTGTGTCCTCATGTGTTGTCTTCATGCTCTTTTTTGCTGATTGATTTTCAGTAGTGTCTACCGGTGGAGTATCTAGAGGCGGTGGGGGTAAGTTGTCTGTTATCTTTATACTGGGAGGTCCACCAACCTTGCCTTTTCCTTTGTCCCTATCCTTTTGGTATACCTTGAAGGTTTTAGGTTTTTGATACTCTTCATGTTTCTCTTTTTCTACCAAGAATATATCCCATGCATCTTCTATTTCCTCTGTTAGCTGATTCCCTCTCCCTACCATTAGTGCTACATGCCTGTGAGCAGTTGAAAATACTGATCGGTTAGCCTCAGAGATCGATTGATCTATCTCATCAGGTGAGTTAACAGGATGTACAACAAGTAATTTTTCAATCTTTATTTTCTTATCAAGCTCAACAATAGCTACTCTTCTAGCTTCTAGTCTATTGTATAGATATGTCGGTATTTCATCAACAACTTGCATCAAAAATTTCTTTAAAATATCTAAGTGTAATATTACATTGTTCTCTACTTTCTCCTTGTCATCAGCAGATAGTGTGTTATACAATTTGCTGATATTCTTCAACTTGCCATCCTCAGTAATTTCATCCAGTAATTTATCAATAGGAGCTATAGATTGTTTTGACTTCTTCCTAGGAGTCAACTTCTTTTTCTTTGGAGTTAATTTCTTTGTTGGGGGCCTTACTACCTGTTGCTTCTGTCTTTTTGGTGTAGGAGAAGGTGCCGGTGAAGGTTTTCTCTTCCTCTCAACTCTCTTGAATACTGCAGGCATGTCACTTTCTGAGGAAGTTCCTATCGGTGAAAGGTGTGTTTCCAATTGGATTGCTTCTAATTCACCTTCAGTTATACGGGTTTGCTTTAGCACATCTTCTTTAATAGCTTTTGCCTGTCGGGTTCCTTTTCTAACCGTTTCCTCAACCTTTTTAACTCTTTTCTTTGATTGAATTTGACTTTCTATAGTTTTAGCATTACCAAATACTTCTTCTTCAGGTTCCTTAGGAGCTTCTAGGAGGGCTTTTGCATAGATTTATATTATGTTGTCGTCAGTCTCATACCCCATTTCAGTGACCCAGATGGTTCTAGGAACAACTACCTCCATCCAAATTTCATCTTTCTTTATTAAAAAACAAATTTCCTTTTGGTACTTATCTACAATAGTTTGTGATAACCTTACTCTTGTTTTCATTAGAGCTTTCAAAGCCTGAAAATACTCATTTAAGTTCTTTTCCCTGTTCTCTCCCATGTTGTTCAATAATATTGATAGTTGTTTTCCTACTAGTATATCATATCCAAAATCTTTGGTGCCAATACCAGGTACTTGTTTGGTTATATATAGCATCAGACAAACAAGTAGGTTTCCAAATCTGAATGTTCCTTTCTTGTCTTTCTTTATCTTTCCCAAATTATCAATTAGTTCATCTTTAAGCCATTCACATATGTCTATCCTTGCATTATCATTTACCATATCATAGGCACTTTTAATGCATAGGCTAGAAACTTAGTTTAACCTATTTACATGTGTGGTCTTGTAACCTAAGATCATACTAATAAATTTGACATTGATATCTGTTAAATCATTTACCCTTAGAGACCTTTTGTCGAATGTTGCACTGGTTAGGTTTATCACAATGTCATTTGAGACCTTCTTAGTTTTGTCAGGTCTGTTGCCGATGGAGGGTAGCCCTGTCACAAACTTTACTGCTTCCTTAGTAATCTTGTGAATAGAGTCCAACCAAAAGATTTCACCATGAACCCTGCTTAGCACAATTCTTACGATATCCTTGGGAAAATCCGGGATACTAAGGATTTCTGTAAAACCTAGGATTTCTATTATCTTGTGTTCAGGTTTGACATTTCCTGATTCATCACAAATCACAGATTCATACATATTATTAATTTCCTCATCACCTATTTCATCAATATGACAGTGTATATACATTCTAGGGTCTTCAGCATATACTACCCCTTTAGGTATTTAAGAAAATGCACCTAAACTATCATCTTTCTTCGCAATTTTGGGAACTGGCTAGAATATGGGTCTAGGGCATTTAATAACTTCAACAACATTAGGGTTTGCAATAAATTCAGGAGTAGATGAGGATAGATTTGATAGATTTGATAGATTGCTTCGCTTCTTTGCTTGGAATGCCTTTGCTTAGGATTTTCGCACTCTTGAAGATTTGAATGCTCGGTGAAATGAAAATGGAGCCAAAACACTTGTTTTATAATGTTATTTTCTTCACCTACCATATTTAATGATTGTCAATTAAGTCACAACTTAACTTATCTGTCGGTAAAGAAGTAATCTCAACTTCTCACCATCAACTGAGGGAATAATAGCATGTTCTACATTCAGTTGCTAAACCCTCAAAAGGATTTTCCTTTAATTAGATGAAGAGTCTCCTGCCGGTGGAGTGTTACTCTATTCTACTGGTGGAGGAGTATTCCCATCAACATTCAGTTCTGATTTTCTGATCCATTGTTTTGAGAATTCTTGCTTTACCTCTTCAACCTTTTCTTTACCTTTCAAACTAGGACCTTTGTTATTTGCCAGTGAGGAATTGCTTCTACAAAATTTAGCAATGTGTCCAATCTTGTTACAAGCATAACAAGTCACATTGTTTTTCTGAATTGCTTTCCCATATCCTATTCCGATGTGTGTTCTGCATTGATTAGATAAGTGTCCAAATCTTCCACAAACATAACATCTTACATTCATTCTGCAATTCTCTGAATTATGACCAACTTTGTTGCATTTAGAACACTAACCAGTGGGTGTATTTGTATTCTGATAATTTCTAGATCTACATTGATTTGCTCTATGACCATACTTGTTATAGTTAAAGCATTTGCCATTAAATTTATAAGCAATTGGTTGTCTTACCGATTTTCTATGATCATGTGTGTTTGCAGTACCGGAGCTTTCACCCACTTCAAAGCTAAGGCCATTAGTGTCACCATTTGGTTTCTGATTCTTCAGCATGTCACCAAGTTCTTTTGAGCTTTTCTTGAATTTCTCCTTGTGTTGATTTGTAGTAGCCAGTTCTCTTTCCAAGATTTCTTTTTGTCTCATAAGTTCATTTGAGTCATTTTGTGTGTGCATCAGATCTGTCTTCAACATATCATTTTCATAACTAAGTCTTGTGTTTTCATTTGCAGCATCATTCAGTCTTCTAGTCAGATCTTCTTCATTTTTCTTCCTATCTTCAATTTCTTTGCAAATTTTCATAGTCATATCCTGCATCTCATTCTGTGTTGTATTTATCTCTTGTCTTAGTTTGTTTACCAGATCATTAAGAGTTTCCTTTTCATCTCCCTCTTTCTGCATCTTCTCACAAAGTTCTCTTCTTTTATTCCTTGCTATAGTGTATTTTTCTTGAAGTGCTTGAATGATATCCTGAGCAGATTTTACATCATCTTCAAGTTTGATATTCTTCAATTTTTCTGTATCATAGTTTGAAAGGGTTGTTTCCAATTATTTCTTCAAGTTATCCATCTTTACCAGTTGCAAGATTTTTCTCAAGCTGTTAGGCTTCTGAAAATAGAGGACCAGGCTCTGATACCAATTGTTAGGATTCCCAAAGATACTGAGAGGGGGGGTGAATCAGTATCTAACCGGTTATAGAATTTACTTGATTTAAAACATGTAAAACATATCAATACAGTATACCGGTAAACCAGAAATAATGCAGCAAACAAAGATAACAACAACCACATGAAAAGCACACCATAACACAATAGTTTAACAAGGAAACCTGGTGTGGGAAAAACCTCGGTGGGATTTGTGACCCACAATATTCGCTTACTGGCCAATAAGTGAATATTACTCTTACAATAGGGGCCTGCACATGCAGGAAGGCCAAGTGCCTAGAGCTCACTGCTCAAATACAAAATAAGAAGTCACACTAACTTACAAAATGGATTATACAAATCCAATGTCTTGTACTACTTCAAATTAGCATCTGCTATACCAGATCCAGTACTGGTTTTAGCTCTACTTCATACATAAACCCTTAACCTACAATTCGCATATTAGGTCTTCCTTATTTCACCTATCTTTTTTTTTTTTTTAAATGTCTTACAATGATCTCATACATCTATGAGTCACTTTATAACTTGCCATGTCGGCTTACAATGATTTTACAATTAATTACAAAATACATTATAAACAAAATTCTTGTCGACCAGGGTGTCGGTATCCTTCCTTTGTTTGTCGGTGTCCTGTGTGCTGGTGTAGAGTCTGTCATTGCCGGTGCCGGTATATTGTCTTGTCGGTATCATATGATTGCAAGATTGCCATCAATGACAAAACCTTCAATCACCTACAATTTCTCATTAGAGTGTGCATTTGCCAACAATGACACCCCTCCCCAAGCAATATAATCTTATGGAGCAATTGGATAAAATGCCCGCCCTCATCTCCATATTAGAGATTTTGTGCTTATCCCCCACACATAAAAAAATATTGGATCAAGCTCTCCAAGAAGTGTCAGTCCCTGCCAACCTCAACATAGATCAATTTCAAGCCATGGTTGGTAGTCTAAAGTCATCACCATGCCTCACTTTTTTTGAAAGTGACAATGCTTCTTTCCAACAACCACATAATGCCTCCCTCCATATTGAAGGATTTGTAAACCAACATAGAATCAAGTGAGTCTTGATTGATAATGGAGCTGGCTTAAACATATGCACCTTGCAGTTGGTGACAACACTAGGTTATGCAGTAGAATTGGTGGAAGCCAGTAAAAAGATAACCATTAAAGCCTATGATGATGCAAAACGTTCTTCTAGAGGAACTATTGTATTACCTATCAAAGTGGGGTTAGTGGTGAAGCATATAGTCTACCAAGTTCTAGACCTTCCTTTGCCATATAATCTCTTGTTAGGAAGACCTTGGATACATGCCATGCAAGCATTCCCATCTACCTATCACCAATGTATCAATTTTCCACATAATGGTGTAGAAATTACAATCCTTGGAGCTGCAAATCCATTTGCCTATTGTAATAATATTAACCATCAGCCAAAGATCATTGTACCTAACAACAGAGAATCTATCCCTTCCACATCATATGTTAATCCATCCTCTCTTTCTAGCTCAATCACCCCTATACCAAAGTAGGAGAATTTGAAAATGAAAATGGCTGAGGAAGGTCCCGGGGAATATAATCTTAGCCAACTCTTTTGTGTTGGGAAATTACTCACATCCCCTAGAACTCATGGAAAACCCCAAAATTTGCTTCAAACACCACTAGCCAAAAGAACATGCACTTTGGTGCAATTAATCCCTGGTAAAAGTCAGGAGGAGGAAACCATAGATTAAGACCTGACAGAATGGATCTACACGGACCTTATCAATGCAGAAGGCCCGGAGACTAAGCTTCCCACTGACAAATATGGCAAAGGCTTCACTATTATGCAAAGAATGGACTATGATGGCCATAGTGCTTTGGGACATTGCAAATAAGAATGACATGAGCCCTTACAACCTAAGTTGAAACCCAAAGATAAAACTAGAGTAGTTTTTCGAAAGGAATCTCTTCCTAAACTTAGATTCAAAGGAAAACCCAGCAAACCCATGTATCAGCCAATTACTCCAAGGAGGGCATCCTTGATTATATCTGTGACACCAACAACACCAACTACACCAACAACACCGATAATCCTAGCAGCAGCATCAACAACACCAATAACCTTGTCAGTAGCATCAACGAAACCAATAAACCGATCACTGACATCAACAACACCGATAACCCCATCAGCAGCACCAACAATCCCACCTCCAAAAGTGCATAAACCCATGACCAATACACTCTTCAATTCAAAAGACATCCCATGATGGTTCAGTAATCAGATGTTAGAGAGTGATTCGAAGACAGACTCGCATGAGTGGGAGTGAGATTCAGTGAATCTAAATACTTCAGATGAAGAAGACACATCACCTCCACCACCTCGTAAAGATATCCCAATTTATGGAGGCATGGATTAAACCTTTTGGGTTCCTGAGAAAGAAGCAACTTCCACAGGCCCTATGTCAAATCCTATACCAGAATCTGACAAGGAGAGTGCCATCGATGAACTTCACTCATCTATATTAACCCTCACTGACGCCTCCTCTGAACTCAACTTAATCAATGAGGTAATGCCTATCATCCACCACAAACTCATCGACTGGAACCAACCAAATCCCCCATGTCTTTATCAACTCCAATACGATGAGGCACTCATAGACTTTTTAGAAATACAGGATAACATACCAAGTGGGGATCATAAAGTTGGGCTTTCCATCGAACTTAGCAGTGCAACATACTTTGGGGTAGATGCCAAACCTTTCAGCTACAAAAATATCACAATAAAACATGGATCTTCTAGTGAAACTCACACAGTGGCACTTGTTGATCCCAAAAAATTAAAAATAAAGAGTGTATCAAAAGGTGAAAACCTATCTAAGGCGCCTGAGGATGAAAGGTTTGACATCCTCCCCTTTAGTACAAATCAGGAGAGATCAACAATCCTAATCGAAGAAACAAAAGAATTCAATGTGGGGACCCCTGAGACTCCTCACCAAATACATTTGGCATCTCTATTAACTCTAGAGGAATAGCCAAAATTTGTGGAATTCTTCCAGAAGTGTCAAATCAACTTTGCATGGTCCTATGCAGGCATGCCTAGCTTAGATCCTGATTTGGTCATGCATCACCTAACTGTAGTAGAAGGAGCTAAACCGGTCTAACAAAAGCTCAGAAAGATGCATGCACAGATTATTTCTCTTGTCAAGGTTGAAATCAAAAAGCTCTTGGTTGTTGGTTTCATCTGGCCAATTGATTATGCAGAGTGGATCTCTAATATTGCACCTGTTTGTAAACCTAATGGGGGCATCAGTATCTATACCGACTTCATAGATTTGAACATGGCATACCCTAAAGATGACTTCCCCTTACCAAACATCGACATGATTGTTGATCTAATAGCAGGTCATGCAATGCTTTCTCTTATGGATGGATTTTCAGGGTACAACCAGATTAAGATTGCTCTAGAGGATCAACATAAAACTGCTTTCACATGTCCATGGAGAATATATTGTTGGAATCTGATGCCATTTGGTCTGAAGAATACAGGGGCAACATATCAAAGAGCCATGACTACCATCTTTCACAATATGATGCACATCATAATAGAAGATTATGTCGATGATTTACTAGCTAAATCATTAACAAGAGAGGGTCATCTAGCAATACTGGGTAAAATCTTCGACGGATTAGAGAAATATCATGTCCCTCTCAATCCAAATAAATGTGTCTTTGGAGTAACCTCTGGAAAGCTCTTAGGATACATTATCTCAAGTAAATCCATTGAAGTAGATCTGGTGAAAGTCAAAGCAATCAAGGACATGCCACCTCCAAAGAACATCAGTCAGTTAAGGACACTACAAGGGTGGCTACAATCAATTTGGAGATTCATTGCACAATTGGCTAATAAGTGTCATCCCTTCACGCATTTGTTACACAAGAATATCCGCTTTCAATGGGATACAAAGTGCCAGCAAGAATTCCAAATGCTTAAGGACTACCTAATGCATACACCATTGTTGATCCCACCAGAGCCAAGTAGACCTCTATTGCTATACATTTCAGCTACAAATACGACATTAGGAGTAGTGCTAGCACAACATAATGTAGAAGGAAAAGAATGTGTTGTATACTATATCTCTCGCACATTGGTAGGCTATGAACTCAATTACACACCTATTGAGCAAGCTTTCCTAGCAGTTATCTTAGCAACCACCAAATTGAGGCACAACATGTTAATGAACAAGGTACAACTCATTGCCAAAATAGATCCACTCAAGTACCTCCTCAGCAAGGCAGCATTGATAGGCCGCTTGGCCAAATAGGTTATGATCTTGAGTGAATTTGATATAGAGTATGTGGACCGCAAGGCTATCAAGGGGTAGGTTATTGCAAATCAATTGGCTGATGCACCCCTCGCAAGTGACCATCCTCTTATTTCCAAATTTCCAGATGAAGAGATCTTCATGATCACAGCTACACAACCTTGGAAGCTATATTTTGATGGCTCATACACTACACATGGCTCAAGGGTAGGTATTCTTTTTATCACACCTCAAGGTGATAGCATCCCGAAATCCTATAGTCTCACCATCCCATGCACTAATAATATAGCAGGAAATGAGGCCTTGATCACAGGACTCAGATTGACAATACAATGGCATCTAAAAGAGCTACAGGTGTATGGAGACTCCCAGCTAGTCATCTGACAAGTCACCGATGATACCAAACTAAGGATGATAAGCTCATGTTGTATAAAAGGATGGTGGATAGTGTAGACACCCAAAATTGTCATGTCTAATTAAATAAATATTTTATTTATTTAATTACTTTAGGCCTAATTCTTCTATTAATTAAATAAATCCTTATTTATTTAATTAATTCATTTATCCTCTTCTAGCCTTATTTCTCATTTAAATAAATACATTTATTTATTTAAATTATCCTTTTCCTAAATTAAATAAATATTTTATTTATTTAATTATCCTACTTCTTCTATTAATTAAATAAATCTTTATTTATTTAATTCATTCATTAGCCTTTTCTACCTATGACACATGTCATTCATCTCTTAATTCATACACTACCTACCCCTTTCATTATTTTATTATTTCTTTTACCTACCCTCTAATCATAGCCGACCTCCTTTTACACCTCTCAATCTTATCCCTCCATTTCTTATTGTGTCTTCTATATAAGGAGATGCTTCCCTCATTATCAAACCCTAATGAGCTAACTACTTGATCAATTGACTACACTACGATCCTACTTGCAATCACATTTCGTTCTTTGTTGAGCTCTTGTGCATATAAAATCTGAGAGCAAATATATCAAGCAAGATCAATGGAGATAGGAAGAATGGAGATCAAAACCCTATTGGACATGTGATGGTATAATCTTTGTGATTTCATTTGATTTGCATTGTCTTAGGTAATCTTCATATGTTATGGTGGATCTTTGTTGATTGTTAGGCTAGGGTTTTGTGGTTGAATTCATTTAACCTTTCAATATTGTTATTATTATTATATCCATTTTCACCATATACATTTTGGCACGCCCGGTGGGACTCTTGTCCCTTTTGCATTTAACCTTTTGTTGCAGATTTTGTGTTTGAAGTTGCAGATCTGGCATTTCCGACAACATTTTCGACATTTTCGCGTCTGCATACTTTCGGATCGCATTTTTGATTTTTTGGCGCGTCTGTGACATCTGGAATCGCGTCCGTGTTTTCGACAAAATTTTATTTTGCAGGTTTTCAAAAGGAGCGTCTGTGTTACGAAAACGCGTCTGTGTCATTTTTATCCGCATCTGTGTCTGGGGAGCGCGTCTGTGGTTTTTATCCGCGTCTGTGTCTCACAGAACCACGTTTGTGTCACAGAGTCGCGTCTGTGTCGAGGGTAATCACGTCTGTGTATCACCTGTTTCAAAATTTTGAAGTTTTATTGATTCAGTTTTCGGATTTTGCATTTAGGGTTTCAAATCTGGTTTATTTTTGGACTAACATTTTCAGATCTAGCTAACAAAATTGGTGCAGCTTGTCTTGGAAGCAAAATCGTTTGGTTGAAGGCCCCTATTTTCACAAAGTCTTTTGGGTTTTAAAATTTACCTAACTTGTGTGCTTGCAGGAAGGGGTGATCATTTGAAACAACCCAAACTACTAACAAATCTTTGGTGCAGGTCCTTGGCAAGGGTTTTTGGATTTTTATTGTATGCCTTGTTTTCATAGACTAGCAAACACTTCCATTGGTGCACTAAAATTGAATCATTGTCTTTTGTGTCTTGAGCAATAGGCTCTTTTTATTTAATCTTTAGAGGGCCTGTCTTCCCGTGTAGTCATTAGGACTACTAGTGAGAAGAGAATGACCCAAGTGGTAGCAAAAGAAAAGCCATCTTCTTCCGAACCACTATAAATAAATGTATTCATGGTGAAAACTATGAATAACGTGTGTTGATTAGTTCATACCGACACTATGTCTCCCCATAAACCCGTTTGATCAAATTTATTTGATCAGTTGTAGGGCGTAACCCCTACCGGCTGGGAGCCTTCTATATTTACAGAGCTGAAAGTGTCGCATGTATGGCCACACGAGCGGATGCCCTTACTAGCACCTTTTTGTTTTAGAAGCCCAAATCCTTCTAGTTGTTGGGGCAGGAGGTCGGACCTCTGGTAGCGGCCCACACACATACGATTCTTAGTAGAGATACAAAGTTCACCATGGGGAGTTTTCATGGGGACTGATGCTTGGCTGACCCGAGAAGTGAGTGCTGAGGGTGGAGCCAGTGAGGTCAAGCATCTAAGTATCCGCTCTGAATAGCATAGCCTCAGGGGTAAAACCCCATGTGGGATCAACAACTATTGTCTTGGCCAGCCATAAGAATTGTGTTTGACTTATGTTAAACATTCAAAACATTCAAGACCAAACAGCAAAACATTATGTCTTTTGTGTCTTCAAGTGTATGCAAAACATTTTTACATCAAACAACACACTTTTCTTGGAGTCATTTTGAGTCTAGACACTTGCAAACATTGGGTCTTCATCAACACTGTGTCCTCTTGTCACGAAAAGCAATCAAACAGTCAGATTGGGTAACAATAAAACAACTTCACAGATTGGAAAAATTGCACAAAATTTGCAGAAACGCATCTGTGTCGGGCACAATAGAGTCTGCGTTGTCTAGCCACGTCTGTGAAGGACAGAATCGTGTCTGTGTTCCAATAGTCAACATTGCATTTGGCAAACCAAAAATCTCAGAAGCGCGTCAGTGTTAAACATAGCAGCGCCTGTGTCGGGAAACCGCATCTGTGGAGTATATAGGCACGTCTGTGTCCAGAATTGAAAAACTGTTACAGTCCAGCAAACATAAACAAAAAATCTCAGAAGCGCGTCTGTGTTAAACAAAGAAGCGTCTGTGTCGGGAAACCACGTCTGTGAAGTATACAGGCGCGTCTGTGTTCAGAATTGGAAAAATTTTACAGTCCAACAAACAAGAGCAATCAGTTTCGGAATTCTTGAGCTTCCTAGGTTATTTCTCCAGGTTTTCATCTAGCATTCAACCTGTCTTTGGGTCTCACAAAGTCCATCATTGCTTTACATCTCATTACATTCATAATTGTCTAAACTTGAGTCAAAAGGTCACTTGCTTGTCCTCATCATACTTTGTCAAAACACTACATACAACAACACTTTGCTAAGTGGTCCCTCATCAAGGTTTCTTACCTTTGGGTCTCATTTGGTTTTACTTAGAGTCAAGGTCAACTTACCTCATCAAGAGAAACTATCCTCTCTTTGGAAGTCACACCTACTCTACTACATACATACTTGGTCTTACACTTTGGGCATTGCAAGTACACTTCAGATTCATTTACATTCCATCCAACTCTTGGTCTTCCATACTCTTTCCATTTTTCATCTAGTCTCAAACATCTTGGTCAATATCTAGTTCATGGTTGAAACCCGTCTTCAAAAATCTAGGAGAGAAACTAAAGAGGCTCAAGAGTCAGCAAACATGAGTTCTTATGAGTATGACAATGAGATCTTTTTCAATTCTGATCATACTACATTACCTGACATGGATGTCTATAGAAACATTCCAAATGTTGAGAACATGGACACTATAAACAACAATACTACACACAATGACAATGTGGACAACTTTTCAGTACATTCAGCAGATGTGGAAGAATCCATTATGAATCCCCATTTCAATCGATTGGTTGAGGAAATAATGAGGAGGGATAGACAATACTTCTTACAAATGATGGCACAAAGTGGAGCCAAGATACCTCATGATTTTGACATGTCTCAAGTAATGGAACATAGACCTTTGCAACAACCTCACTCCAATATGGATCAAAGGAGACCTAATAGTGGAGGAAATAGAGGACCACATATGGTACCTAAATCACCATCAGCTTTGCTTCAAAAACTAGATGTCCCACATACACATGGTCAAACATATGATACTTACCTTTGTAGACCATTATGGAAGTCTTATGCAGACAGATATGCTCAATCACATACCAATGCTAAGGATCAACCACCAAAGCAATGGGATATTCCAAGGCATGCTCAAAATTTGGACACAAGGAAACCTCATGTCAAATTTGGGGGCAACACAATGGAACATGACATGCCTTTAGAATATGGTATACATGCGCAAAATAGATATGGGGTTCCTCAACATGAATCTATACCAAGTGCTCCATATATGCAGCATCATTATAGACCTCCTCCATATGAACATGTGTATGATCAATATCATCCATATATGCAACATGCACCTCCTCCAATGGGTACCTCAAACATAGGATATGGTCCAAGAAGTCGATCTCCACCTAAGAGCAATTTGGAGCAACAAATCAGGGACTTACAAAAGAAAATGGAGGACATAAATACACTGAAGCTAACATACACAATGAGAGACATATGTCCTTATCCATTTGACAGGAGCATTCCAATGCCTCCTTTTCCTACACACTTTGTGACGCCTAAATTTGATAAGTATAGAGGAAAAGGGGATCCTAAGGCACACATAAGACAATTTTTCACAGCTTGCATTGAGGTAGCAGCAGAAGACACATATTTGATGAGATTATTCCCACAAAGTCTAGGTGATCAAGCTATGGAATGGTTCTCCCAACTTCCACCTGGAATTAAGTCATGGGGTGACTTAGCAGAGCCATTTATTCAACATTTCTCCTACAACATAGAGACAGACATATCAGTCACTGCTTTGTGCAATACTAAGCAAAAAGAGGGAGAATCTTTTGCATCATTTTTACAAAGATGGAGAAATCTAGCCAACAGATGCTCTTGTGAAATTCCACAAAAATAAATGGTAGAAATGTTCACACAAAATGTTAACAAAGACATTGGTTATGACTTAAGAAAATACTGTTTGTCCACCTTCAAGGACGTCATTGAAAAAGGCTTAGCAACAGAAAAGGTCCTAATTGAACAGGGAGTCATTAAGATATTCAAGGAAAACAAAGATGACTTTAAAGGAAAAGACAAGCCAAGATTTTGGAATAAAAACAAGAACACAGTCAATGATGGTGTTGTTGATGCCAACACAGTGTGACCCAAATTCATCTTTTCGGGATCAAGTTCTACAAACAATCAAGTGAATACTCAAACAACTTCTAGATCATGAAGGAAGTACACCCCATTGGGAGAACCACTTGAGTCAGTTTTCAAGAAGCTTGTGGCAAACAAGGTAATCACAGTTCCAGATTTCCTGCCATATGAACCAAAGGTCAAACCAATTTGGTGGAATGATGATGAGTATTGTGAATTTCATAAGAGCAAGGGTCATAAGATAGGAAATTGTCATCGATTGAAGAACATCATACAAGATCTCATTGATAGAGGTGATATTGAGATTGAGGGACATTCATCCAATCAAGAACATGAGATGTTTAAGGAACCATTCCCAAAACATGACAAGGGAAAAGCTAAAGTCATAGAGGATCAAACCAACTATACCAGAGCATCTTACAATTATGATTCAACTATTAATCACATTTCAATGGACAATTATGTCTCTACCATTATCATCAAGGACAAAGCATCCGAGAATTCTACTCAGAGACCCAAGATTGTCCTAAAAGGTGTTGGATCTTCTTCCGAACCTACCTCTGAATGTCATGTTACAACCCATCGAGGCAAAATCACTTTGCAAGGTGCTCCAACTAAAAACATAGCTTCTTCATCAACCAAACCTGAGTATGACCTTGTAGAACAGTTAGGGAAGACACTCGCGCTCATCTCCATTCTTGAACTATTATGCATATCTCTCACACATAAAGCCATTCTTGACAAAATCTTGAGAGATACTGCTGTTCCTACTGATCTAAACGTGGACCAGTTTCAAGCCATGGTGGGATACCTTTCCATTCCACATTCACTTACTTTCATGGAAGCTGATGACGCCTCTGTAAGTCAGCTGCATAATGCGCCATTACACATTGAAGCCTTCATACACAAACATCGAATAAAACGAGTCCTGATAGATGGAGGAGCAAGTCTAAACATTTGCACATTAAGCACTATCACACAATTGGGATATTCTGATAAAGCTATGAATTCTACAAACAAGATCACCATTAAGGCATATGATGATGAAGAGCGTTCATCCAAGGGTACAGTCATCTTACCTCTCAGAGTTGGGCCAGTTACAAAGGATGTGGTCTATCAAGTCCTGGATTTAAATCTCACTTATAACATATTGTTAGGACGCCCTTGGATCCATGAAATGAGGGCAGTCCCATCCACATATCACCAATGCATTAAGTTTCCTCATAATGGAGTGGAAGTAACAGTTAACGGTGATCCTAATCCATTCATATATTGCAATAACCTGAAATCAAAGACTGAGACCATCATTCCTAGTAATCGTGAGGCTATTCCTTCGTCGGCATACATTGATCCTGAGTCATTAAAACCTTCAACATCAAAACAAGGTGAGCTTACAGGCAAGTTTCAGGACAAAGGCATGGGGGAATATACTTTCAATCAGACAATGTACTTAAGACAAGTCATGAGTTCCCCAAAAGAATATGGAAGACCACATCCTAACAAGCAAATCTCCATCATGACGCTCAAATGGGACCCTACTACCTTTCAAAGATGGGGTGAACTAGAAGAGGAAGATTTATACCAAATGCTTTTCAGGGACAATGAAGAGGAAACACAAGACCACATCAATCTACCATGTGAGAAATATGGCAAAGGCTTCAAAATTCTACAAAAATTTGGGAATGATGGAAAAATCCCTCTAGGGTTACGAAAGGAAGGCATCATTGAACCTTTACAACCTGAATTGACTTTCAAGAAGGAATGCTCGAAAGGACTTGGTTTCTTAACTTCCAAGGTCCACACCCAAAGGATAGAAGAAGCCTTACAAATCAAAGCTGCCAAAATTCAACAAGAGAATCACTATTCCACGGATTCCAACGAATGGGAATGGGGTTCTGACAAGTCTTCCAGTGACTACGAGCTCACCAAGACATTCAGAGAGCCAGGTGAACCCACAGAGGAGGAGGAGTTTTATAACAAATTCAAAGTTGGTCAAGAAACAACCCATGAGGAGTCTACACAGTCCTTGTCTCAAGGTTCTAGGTTGAAATCACATAGGATGAGAACACCTGTTCCGGAATGCACTACTAGTGATGATAATCTGGATTCGCTCGTGATCGAGACTGATGAGGAGAGTGCCATCGATGACCTCGATAATTACCTTGACATACCCGAATATAACCACATCTTCACTCTTAGCCCTGCTAACTTCGAAGAAATTAATGGCCTTCCCCTTGTTCACCACCAACTCATTGACTAGGATCATGAAGGACTTGCACAGTTGGATACATTCCAAAATGATGAAGCTTTTATTGACTATCTAGGCATACGAGATGATCTTCCCCCTGGAGACCATAAAGCGGGATACACTATAGAACTCAATAGCGTGGCATATTTTGGTGAGGGTGTCGGACCTTCCAGTTGCAAAAATGTGAAAATAAGAACAAATCAAGGGTCTTATGGCGAAAACCACATTGTGGTGCTATCTGACCCCAAAAAAGTAAAAAGAAAGGACGTATCTGAGGGTGAAAACCTCTCTGAGGTGCCCGAAGATGGAAGGCTCGACATTCTCCCAGCATCATATGAGGAAAAATCATCCATGTAGGTAGAGGAGACTATCAAAACAAACATCGGTACAGAAGAGGTTCCACACAACATATTCCTAGCTCAATCATTGACAGAGTCTGAAAGGTCAAAATTCATAAGTTTCTTCAAAAAGCGACAAATCAACTTCGCCTGGTCATACGCTGATATGCCTGGATTAGATCCAGATTTGGTAATGCATCATCTGACAGTCAAACCGGGGGCAAAACTAGTAAAATAGATATTAAGAAAAATGCATCCACAAGTGGCATTACTAGTCAAAGCAGAACTTGAGAAATTACTCGATGTCGGATTCATACGTCCAATTGATTATCCTGAATGGATCTCCAACTTGGTACCTGTCAGTAAACCAGATCGCAGCATCAGAATTTGCACAGATTTCAGAGACATCAACAAAGCTTGTCCAAAGGATGACTTCCCATTACCAAACATTGACTTGATTGTTGATCTCACAGCAGGGCATGAAATGCTATCATTAATGGATGGATTCTCTGGTTATAATCAGATAAGGATCGCACCCGAGGATCAACACAAAACATCATTTACTTGTCCATGGAGAACTTTCTGCTGGAATGTCATGCCTTTCGGGCTAAAGAATGCAGGTGCTACATATCAAAGAGCCATGACTACTATCTTTCATGATCTCATGCATGTAACTGTGGAAGATTATGTTGACGACCTCTTGGTCAAATCAACAGACAGAAATACACATTTGGACATACTTTCAGTTGCCTTTGATCGGTTGGAAAAATACAAAGTAAGATTAAACCCTAAGAAATGTGTCTTTGGAGTAACCTCTGGGAAGCTCCTAGGATTCATTGTATCCAAAAGAGGAATTGAAGCGGATCCAGCAAAAGTCAAAGCTATCTTGGAAATGCAACCACCAAGAAATATCAGTCAACTTCGATCCTTACAAGGCAGACTCCAGTCCATTCGAAGATTCATAGCACAACTGGCAGATAAGTGTAATCCTTTTCAGCACCTGCTACATAAAAATATCAAATTCAAATGGGATGACAACTGTCAACAAGCTTTCCAAACGCTCAAAGATTATCTTCTAAATCCGTCAGTTCTGATGCCACCAGTTCCAGATCAACCACTGTTATTATACATTTCAGCTACTCCAACAGCATTGGGGGCACTCTTAGCGCAACAAATTGCTGAAGGCAAGGAAAAAGCAGTATATTATATTAGTCTCACATTGGTGGGATATGAGCTAAACTACACACCAATTGAGTGCGCATGCCTTGCTGTGGTCTTTGCTTCACAGAAATTACGACATTACATGCTTACTCATAAAACAAAGTTAGTTGCAAGGATAGATCCATTGAAATACCTTCTCAATAAGGCAACACTTACTGGGCGACTGGCCAAATGGGTAATGATACTGAGTGAATTCGACATCGAGTATGTGGACAGAAAAGAAATAAAAGGACAAGCCATTGCAGATCAATTAGCAGATGCTCCCATGATAGATGATGTTCCTCTAAGTTCAGAATTTCCAGATGAATCCATTTTGACAATGTCACATGCAAAGCCATGCCAACTATACTTTGACGGCTCATATACATAGCATGGGGCAGGAGCTGGCATCCTCTTTATAACTCCTCAAGGGGATTCTATACCAAAATCATAACGCTTATCATTTCCTTGCACTAACAATATAGCGGAATATGAGGCACTAACAAAAGGATTACGAATTGCAGTTCAATGGAAGATCCAGGAACTTCATGTTTTTGGGGACTCCCAACTTGTCATCCGTCAAGCAACTGATGATTACCAAACAAAAGATGAAAATTTAATGCCTTATAAACAAATGGTGGATGGTCTGAAACAACATTTCACAAAGATAGACTTTGAGCAGATACCAAGAGAGCAGAATCGCACCGCAGATGTCATGGCTACAATTGCTTCACTGATTGATTTACCTCCAAACGAGACCCGCTATGAGTTCTTGGTGGATAACCTTTTGGTCCCTTCATATGAGATCATGCCTACTGAGATAATATGCGTTGTCAGTCCCAAATCCCAGTTATATGGTTCCATTTTCACATACCTACGTGACAATACTTTACCTCCTGATCTATCAAATAACCAACGTCGCACTTTCATTTGCCAATCCTCTCGATATGTCATTTTAGTTGATATCCTATACCGATGAGGTCTAGATGGCACTCTTCTTAGATGTTTAGAAAGCGACGAAGCTCAGGTTGCGTTACGGGAAGTGCATGAAGGGATATGTGGTCCACATGCTAGTGGTCCTACCTTAGCCAAGAAACTCATCAGGACTGGATATTACTGGCCCAATATGGAGAAAGACTCATATCAGTTTGTCAAGAAATGTAAGCAATGTCAAATTCATGGAGATCTCATACATGCGCCAGCACAAGAACTTCAACCACTTGCGTCTCCTTGGCCCTTTTGTCAGTGGGGACTCGATCTCATAGGCAAGATTCACCCTCCTTCTTCCAATGGTCATAAATTCATTATCACTGCCACAGAGTATTTTACAAAATGGATTGAAGCCGTACCTCTCACACAAGTTACTGGAAAACAGATTGCTACATTCATCCTCAACTATATCATTTGCCGATACGGTATTCCTATTTCCATTATCACTGATAACGGGCATCCCTTCAAAAATTAGGATGTTCGCGAACTCTGTGACCACTTCCATATCTCCCATCATTTCTCCACACCATACTACCCCCAAGGTAATGGCCAAGTTGAGGCATCTAACAAAACAATCCTTAAAATCCTAAAGAAGACAGTCGACGATGTTGGTCGTAATTGGCATATTCAACTTAATCCTGCACTTTGGGCCTACCGCACAAGTGTCCGTACACCTACATGAGCTACACCCTATTCACTAGTCTATGGTTCTGAAGCCATCTTGCCTATTGAGGTCAAGCTACTCTCTTTACGGGTCTCTTTCCAAAACATCATCAGTGATGAAGACTACAGGGTCTCTCGCTTACAAGAGTTGGAACTATTGGATGAACGAAGACAAACTGCTTTTAGTCATCTCAAGGCTTACCAACAACGAATGAGTCGCAACTACAATCACAAGGTCAAGCCTTGCACATTTGAGGTAGGTGACTTAGTTCTCAAAGAAAATCCTAAAAATCAACAAGACAGAGAGAAGAAGGGAAAGTTCGAACCAAATTGGCTTGGTCCTTACATCATTACAGCAGCATATGGATCTAGTGCATATCAGCTTTCAACTACAGAAGGTGAACCTTTGGAGGATCCTATCAATAGAATGCACCTTCGTAGGTTTTACACATATCTCTTCAGAGTATTCTAATTTGAAAAATAAAAAAAAATAAAAAAAATTTCAAAAATACAAAAAAAATTATAAAACAAAAAAATCGTTACTTGGTGAAAACCTGGCAAATAGGTGCCTTGTGACACAAAAAACATTGAAAAATTGAAAAAAGTAAACAGAAATAATTTTGTCCAATGGTGAAAACCACTTTGGTGGCGCCCTGGGCAAGTACCATGGTGAAAACTGGGTCACCAGCGCCATGCGTAGAGACATTGCTCCTCCCTCCTTCAGGATTCTCTTTCATCATTTCACTTTGCACACACTCACAATCTATCCATTCATAATAAACTTACCCATTCCCATCATGGCTTGTTATTGATCTACCCAAGATTGGTTAGCCATTCATAATAAACCTTCCTTTTCATCCCTTTCCATCCATAATAAATTAGATCCTATCTGTGGCTAAGGCAAATCCTACATCTAGTAATGGGTGTGGAACTGAGAACATCACATGTTTTGAGGAGTTCAGTTTTTCCAGCTTCCTTCAGTCTACCCGCGCACAATCCGCAATAAAGCAGCATTTGCATCACAGATCCGCAATAAAGTTTCATCTTCTCCGCAATAAAGTATCAGTTTCATGGATTCAGTCAGTTTCAGATGAGACAGCAAAAACAATGGGCTTCAACAAATCAAATCTTTCAACAGACTCAGACAACATCATGGTTCAGTGCTATCTATCCTTTCTATGAAAGTAAACATTGTGACTACAATCAAATAAGACTTATACAAGTGACAAGAGACACTAAACTTGAGGACTACAGTGGATGTTGGTGTCGAGTCTTGGTTTTCTTTTGATTTCATCTTTTTTGGTGACATGTCTTTTAGCTTTTCCGGGATGTCTTTGACTAGAGATTCTATCTCCAGGATGTCTTTGACTAGAAAGGCGAAGATGGGGTATCGTCACCTATTTGTATTTGTTGTCTGTGGATTGTCTCTTAGTAATGCTATGACTTGTCCAAAGATATGAGGACACTGTGAGTCTAGTATGAATTGGGGCATTCCTTGTTTGTGACTGTCTTATCTCCATGCAAACAGGTACAATGACTTTCTGGGTCGAACATATGCCTCGATTGTCATAACCTACTTGCCATAATAAATCTCAATGATGATAATGCACAAGAAGCTCTTTCACTTTCATATCTTTTGTCTTCCATCCCCCTTTCTTGATTGACTTCCATCATCCTTCTCGAGTCCGCGTAGCCTGCTATCAAATGACTGAGTATAATGACACACCAAAAACATTTGCATTTCATGTAGTTGCACCTACATTACCACATATAAGCATTTCATACATACATATAGATATCACAACTGCATCACATCCTGCACACAACACCTGTTAGCACAATAATAATTTGCATTATCATATTCATCTGCACTTCATACATTTACATTTGCATTGGCATAACATTTTAAAACATAAAAGAACAAAAATATTGCATTACATACATATTTGCATCCATAGAATAAAACATACATCATAAGAACATCTCATCACATAGGTACACATGCATATAGCTGCCGCAAAGATGAATAATCTCATATATATAATCACAAGTGTCATGATACGATGATGTCAAAATCATATGGCTACAAAAGCACCCGCAGGTGTCTACAATACAAAAATGGTACAAAACTGATACATAGGGAGCCCTCTAAGGCTATGATGAACTCCCTCCCTCGAAGCCGCCTGGCCTCGGTGGAATCTGAGCCCCTAAGGGACCTGCCCCAGGATCATCCCTCCTGTCTCCTCTATTTGGTGGTGGTTGAGGACCCATAACCCCACCACTCAATTCCTGTCTCCTCCGGCTCTCTCCTGTAGTTGTCGCTGTACGCGATGGTCTATCGAAGCTCCTCGCCTGCTGATCTGCTGGCACTGCACCATAGTAGAGGTCTCTCTAGTAGGCTATCTCCTCTCCTGCCCACAGGACATAAGCGTATCCTGCCCCTGTATCCTCAGCTGCCTATCTCCCTGCCCTCAGTGTTGTCTCAGCCTCTGTGTAGCGCTGGATAGCCTGATCCCGCTCTCGCTCAGTATCCCTGAGCCTCATCCTGAGCTGATCCCTCTCCCTCTCCAGCTCCTGGATCTCATCTGCCTGGCCTTGGCAGATCTCCCTTAGATCTAGCAGCTCGACCTCCACCGGGTCATCCCCCTCTGCCTCTGCCTGTGGCTCCCCCTGTACAGGTGCCTGCCCCTGTGCCTGTACCTGTACCTATACTAGTACCTATACTGGAACCTGTCTCTGTCCCTGTCCCTATGCCTGTACCTGTCCAGGACCCTGTGCTGCTGGTACTTGTAGCAGCAATCCACCATGACCCCTCACCACCCGAGCCTGCCTCTCCTCACCACCCTCCCTCCGAGGTGCAACCCTCCTCTCTCCAACTACTCCCCTCCTCCTCCGTCGGCCTCGGCCCCCATCACCTCCACCCTCCTCATCATCTCCCCCCCCATCTCCCTCCAGTGCCTCTCCTGGATCTATCAACCGTGGGAATGGATGCTCTACCCAATAAGCTGTATACTCGGCATCCATGTCGGCGTCCTCGATCTCTGGCCACATGTCCCAGGGTAGAGGTATCATCTCCACCAACTGTGTCACTGCGTGATCATACGAAAGCAACGGCCCAAACTATGCCTGATCTCTAACTGTGCGGGCATACATGCCTGAGCCCCGGGGCATCCTCTAAATCCAGCCAAACTGTTGGCCAATCCTGTCTACCAGCTGCCTCTCCAGCACATAGGGCGTCCGCCCAATCAAATACCTTCTCCAGAAGGTGTAGGGAAGCTCAACCGCATCATCCTCCCACTGCTCGCAACCCAGATATGGTCGCCATATGACCTCATCAATGTCATCAATCACCCACCGCCAATGCTCTAGCCTGCCAATCCGTGGCTGCGATGTGATCATATCATACAAATGCACAAAGTTGTGCCCATAACCTCTGCCCCTGAAGTGTATCGGTCGGGTAACCGGCAGATCCTCGTAAGCCCATACCTGCAGCAATGTGACTCCGCAGCCCAATCCCATTGATCCATGATAAACAAACTGATGAAGCTCATAATACAAGTGGGCCAACACACATGGTCCCCAGGCATATCTGGTATGCTGTGTCACCAGCATCTCCAGTGCTCCTCCCCAGCCCACAGCCAAACCCCGTGTCACCCTGTCCGGACACAGGAAACCACTGATAGCTCCTCCGATCACCGCCAGCAATGCTAACCCGGTGGCTGTCATGGTGTCCCATGCCACATGTCCTGCCCTCATCTCTAGTCTAGGGTCCTAGAATACTCGTCTCAGGGCCTCTTTGTCATCATCTCGATCATATGGGATCAACTCCCCATCGATCGATATCCTCATAATCCTGTACACATCCTCCAGGGTGACTATCATCTCACCCATTGGCAGATGAAACGTGCACGTCTCAGAGTGCCATTTCTCAGCTAATGCAGTCAGCAAACCCATGTTCACCCAAAACTCAGGCACATACAGTACATGTCTCAAACCCATCTCCTCGATAGAAGCTCTATCCTCGACTGTCAACTTAGGTCGCAACCTCTGAAAAGACGGGAATCTCTCCCGTGACTCCAGCATCGGCAAATACTCCTGCAGTCAAGCAAATCACTCATGTCAGTCATAGTGGCATTCACTGTTTATCACAAAATGCTACTCGCTATCTAAATGCATATGGCTATCTACCCTAGTGACACTCACTGTTCATCACAAAGCGTTGCTATTTATCCTAGTGGTACTCACTGTTCATCACAAAGTACTACGTGTGTGACACTCCTTGTTCATCACAAAGTGTTACTCACATTTGCACTCCCTGTTCATCACAAAGTGTTGCTCATATTTCAGTACTCCCTGTTCATCACAAAGTACTCTATCTTGGTACTCACTATTCATCACAAAGTGCCTTGATCTATCCTAGTCTTCCTAGAGGACCTGCTTGAGTGTATCCTCTCAGCAGCTTATCCAATCAACAGCGTATGTTCATCACAGAACTGCCGATTTGATCTAGAAGGTGCAACTTTACACTTTTCAAATGCAAATGCGCTTACATGACATAAACGCACCTGCCTGACACATAAGCGCCTGCCTAACATAGACACGCCTGCCTGACACAGACGTGCTTATGCTCTGCATAGACGTGCCTCTTTGGCATAGACGTGCCTTCTTGGCACAAATGTGCCTGAACAGCACAGACGCGGCCGCAATTGACGCAGACATCGGTCCAGACATAGATGCGCCTGGCACAAACACAGACGCGCCTGGCACCAACGCAGACGTGCCTGGACATTTTTTGACACTTTTTGGACCCTAGTCTAAACGCATTTATTACCCTATTCGACATGCATTAATGACAAAATTAAATGCATCAAAGTACGAGGAGGTTTGGTGGTACTTACCGGCTCTCCTGCCTCTGCTAGCCTCTGAAATCGGCGAACGCAGTCGAATCTGTGAGTGAAAGTCATCGCTGCTGATTGCTCCTGCTCTATTCTCGCTCTGCAATATGCTCTTGTAAACATGTAGATGACAATGAGGATGTATTTTCCCCCGTGGCCTATCTTATAGACTACCCCTAGCCCTAGCCTTTGTTTCCCGAGTCACTCTTCGTTATCCCATGACTTTGTCACTTTATCCGGTCAGTCCATTCTAGCCTTTCTTTCTTATCGAGAGATTGTCTGCAATCTTTTTCAGACATTTTCATCCAATCTCTCGAGGGGGCATATCATTCCCATCTTGGGGCAACTCTGTATCAGTTCATCTTATCTTCTTTGAAACAACGTGACAAGCCGCATTGTCTCAAAGAGGGGCAAAATGTAGACACCCAAAATTGTCATGTCTAATTAAATAAATATTTTATTTATTTAATTACTTTAGCCTAATTCTTCTATTAATTAAATAAATCCTTATTTATTTAATTAATTCATTTATCCTCTTCTAGCCTTATTTCTCATTTAAATAAATACATTTATTTATTTAAATTATCCTTTTCCTAAATTAAATAAATATTTTATTTATTTAATTATCCTACTTCTTCTATTAATTAAATAAATCTTTATTTATTTAATTCATTCATTAGCCTTTTCTACCTATGACACATGTCATTCATCTCTTAATTCATACACTACCTACCCCTTTCATTATTTTATTATTTCTTTTACCTACCCTCTAATCATAGCCGACCTCCTTTTACACCTCTCAATCTTATCCCTCCATTTCTTATTGTGTCTTCTATATAAGGAGATGCTTCCCTCATTATCAAACCCTAATGAGCTAACTACTTGATCAATTGACTACACTACGATCCTACTTGCAATCACATTCCGTTCTTTGTTGAGCTCTTGTGCATATAAAATCTGAGAGCAAATATATCAAGCAAGATCAATGGAGATAGGAAGAATGGAGATCAAAACCCTATTGGACATGTGATGGTATAATCTTTGTGATTTCATTTGATTTGCATTGTCTTAGGTAATCTTCATATGTTATGGTGGATCTTTGTTGATTGTTAGGCTAGGGTTTTGTGGTTGAATTCATTTAGCCTTTCAATATTGTTATTATTATTATATCCATTTTCACCATATACAGATAGTTACAAAGAATCATTTACAACTATCACATTTCAGAAAGTACCAAGAGATCATAATCGAGTTGCCGACGCAATGGCTACAATTACATCTCTCCTGGATCATCCACAAAATTCGACATGCTACGATTTCTTGGTAGAACAACTTTGGATCCCCATGTATGATATCCCAAAACAAATGATATGTCACCTTGTCAGTTTTGAATCCCCATGGTATGGTGAGTTCTTCACTTACCTACGTGATCACACACTTCCTCCCAACCAACCAAATAACCAACAAAAGACTTTTATCTGCCAAACCGCTCAATACACCATCATTGTTGAAACCCTATACCGACAAAGTCTTGATAGTACTCTCCTTCGATATTTGGAACAAGATGAGATAATGAAAGCTTTGGAAGAGGAACACGAAGGAATTTGTGGGGCTCACTCAAGTGGTCCTTTGCTAGCAAAGAAAATCATGCGAGTTGGATACTATTGGCCCTCCATGGAGAAAGACTCCTACTATTTTGTCAGAAAGTGCAAGAAATGCCAAGTTCACGAAGATCTGATACATGCACCAACACAGGAATTACAACCAATCACAGCACCACGACCCTTTTGTCAATGGGGACTTGACCTTGTGGGTCAAATCCATCCATCTTCATCCAATGGCCATAAATTTATCATTACCAACACCGAATACTTCACAAAGTGGATCGAAGTCATTCCACTTACCCAAGTCACCAGAAAGTAGATCACATCATTCATCCTTAATTACATTATCTCTCGGTATGGTGTACCCATGTCCATCATCACAGATAATGGGCTTCCTTTCAAAAATTAGGATGTCTATGAGCTTTGTGAGAAGTTTCACATCCAACACCGTTTTTCCACTCCATATTACCCAAAAGGCAATGGTCAAGCCAAAGCATCAAATAAGAACATATTGAGGATCCTCAAAAAGATAGTTAATGATGTTGGTCGTGATTGGCACATTTACTTAAATCCAACATATGGGCGTATCGAACTAGCATTTGAACCCCTACATGTGCAACCCCCTACTCACTAGTTTATGGAGCATAAGCCATTTTGTCTATTGAGGTTGAAATACCATCTCTACATGTCTCTTTGCACAATCTAATAGATGATGAAGCATACCGAGTCTCACTTCTTCAGGACTTGGAACTGCTTGATGAAAGGTGACAAGCTGCATACAACCACCTAAAAGCCTATCAGCAGTGCATGAGCAAAAGGTACAATCATCGTGTTAAACCTCATACATTTGAGGTAGGTGATCTTGTTCTCAAGGGAAATCCTCACAACCAACCAGATAAAGAACATCAGGGAAATTTTGAATCCAACTAGCTGGTTACATATGTTATTACTGTTGTATTTGGGTCTGGGGCATATCAATTGGCAACTTCAAAAGGGGAACCTCTAGTAGATCCAATCAACAACATGCACCTCAAACGGTTTCATACATGAGTTGTGCAAAGCATCAGGATCCTCCAAATATATCATAAAATACCAAAAACATTCAGAAAAATGTCCTGAAGAAAATACAAAAAAATCAATAAAATAGTAAAGAAAAATCATTCATTCAAACAGTGAAAACCACTTTGATGGTGCCTTGGGTAAGTACGGTGGTGAAAACCTAGTAAACAGGCGCCACTTGTAAAGGCTATGGCTCCATTTTCTTTTAGACTCGTTGTGATCACATCCATTGCATCCATTCATCCATCATTCAAACCATGGCTTGTTACTAATTTGCAATCAGGATTATTACTTCATGTGTCCTACATCCCACTTTCATAGCGACATCTAACTGGGGGCAATGCTCTTAACCTACTAATGGAAGTGGATTATACATTTCTTGTGATTCATTGAGTTACTCATTCAAAAACGTCTTGACAAAATACCAAAAACATTCATAAAAACTCAAAAAATCCTAAAAACATTTGCAAAATGTCCTACAGATTAAAACCAAAAACATGACAAAAACATCAAAATCAATTAAAAACATTGTAAATCATATTATTCCTTGTACATACATATCATAACAGACACCAAACAAGCATGTTGAGCTACTCAAATGATGACCACTTAACAAATCAACCAACCAATCAAAACATCTGCGCACAACCGTCTTCACAAGGATGCATCCTTCCTCACAGACAAGACATGGTAACATTTTCTTTGACAAGAAAATTATGTTTAGCTGATAAGCACTTGGTCGATTTGTTACTTCTTTATTTATTCATATCAGGTTCCTATGCTACTTCAGGATATCCACAAGTGAGTAGAGTAGCCAGGATGGTTCCTAATATCTTTTTGTTTGTTGTCTGTGGATTTGTTCCAATGAATTTCTGGGGCATGTACTAATGGTGTCTATGTGGGAATTTCACTAAGCTACGTGATCCTATGCAAATTATAGTCATATATCACTATGGCTTACTGACTACAATGTATACCTTGACCATTTGTACATGAACCAGAGTGGAGGGTAACTTTCCTTGTTTGTGATGCTTGCTTATAGGTAAAATGCTCAAACTTGGTTCCTACTACCTCGGCCAAGAATGATACTACCATGCTCGATGATGAAAATAAAGCACTATGAATAATCTATGGATCATCATTTCATCTTATCTATATATATTGCATTTCATTGCATTTCATCCATCCATACATCCATATAGCTGCATATCATTCATACATAGTCATGACAATGGATACTCTATTTTCCTCCTCTTACATTGGAATGGGTTCTAGATCCTCCATACCTTCTATCTAACATTGAATCCCCCCTCACCCTCCCCATTTTGAACATCAGCATCACATACCCTACATCATGCCCCATAAACCCAATCAAGCCACGTTCATCACCGTCCATCTCTAATAGGAGGGTCTGCGCTTCCCATCCTCAGTCATCCTATAAGCCAATCAAGTTATTCTGTCTACACAAGTACATCAACTCACGCACACCTAGACTATCAACAGATACTTTTAATCAAGTATCTTTGGGACTCAATAGATAATCAATTATGGCAATCATAATGAATACTAAGAGGGGGGGTGAATTAGTATGCCAAAAATCACTGCACTAAAACACTTAAACAGTCTGAGGACAAACCGGTAAAATAGTTTAATAGACAGACCGGTTACCACACATGCAAACCAAAATGTAAGTAAAGCATTCACCCACAAAAGCAATACAACCATAACACAAGATATTTGACATGGAAACCCAAATGGGAAAAACCACGGTGAGATGGAACTCACAAGTCACTATCTGTAGAATAGAAACCAGACCGGTTAATGTCAAACTGGTTAAGGTCTTATAATGTTCTTCACCAGAATAGATCCTCTCAGGAATCTCAATCTCTGTTAGGAGATAAGTTCGATTAAAGACTACCTTGCAAGAGGATTTTAGATTCATAGTGGTGAACCACCTTGTTAGAGGATTTTACAAAGGCTTTTAGGCCTACCCGGTTAAGGGCTACAGACTTGTCAAAGATGTGAGTAATCAACAAGTGTTTGATCTATCTGTAACGTCATAAATTGTACGCACTTGCTAAAGTAGTACAATTTAACACCTAGTTTAGCACCCGCCTTGGCGCAGTTGCACTTTGCATGGCATTTCCCCTTTAGCACTTAATTAATCAAATTAATTAGGTCTAAAGGTTCTATTTCACCATTCTCTACATCATAAAGTTGGGCCCTTTCACTAAAGCGCGCCCTTCGCATTTTATTCCTCCAATACATCACTCAATCAAAAACCCTAATTAGGCCCTATTCTAAGCTTGGGGGCTTGATTTCAGGGGTCAAAACATCTCGAAATCACCTGTAACTTTGGGATTCTCTCTAAAATCATCATATCTGACGGTCCTGAAAATTTGGTGAAAAGTTGTTGGGACCGTGGCGCCCGAAGTGCACACGGTCCCGGACATTTTTCCCGAAATTTTAGGAGCGCGATCCAATCATAAAATAAAGCTTAACCCAAAGAAATTGGCGGGATATTCAATCTCTAGGTCAGCCAAAATACGAATTTACGATCTAGGGTTTCCTACATAAGAGCTCTCTTTCTTCATTTGAAGGGATCGGAATTTTGTTTTCAGGAACTTCATATGCAGCGAAAGAGCAGATCTTTGAAGACTTCAACATCTTACAACATCCTTCTATCAAGCATCTATCAAATTCATTCATCCACTTAGGGCTTGGAAGACATTGAAGAACAATAGGAGATTACCGATTGAAGATTGGCTTGTACTCCTCCCTTGAGGGTTGGGTATGATTTCATGTTGTTTTCATATCTTTACATAAGCTTCAATACATCATTTATTCATGATTTAGATCACTTTGCATCTTGATTTAGAGCATTTACGTTATCATTTACAAGTAATTAGGGTTTACTTTCTAGGTTGCTCTAGTTTGCTTTCTTGCATTTTAGGACCTTGCACACACACTAGGTCTGCACACACAATACATTTTACAAAATAACTTGGCTATTCGTGGAGGTGGAAATCACCGAAGCGGGGGTTTGACTAAGGTAAAACCCTATATAGCCGCCCATACACCCTTTTTCAGATATCATTGCAGGTTTTGGGATTCAGACGACGCCGCGGGATACAGATCCAGAGAGAGAAGGTCGAGAAAACACTCTATATCAAAATTGCAGAGCAGAAGACTGGGACAGGGGCGCTGGGTGCCCTGGTCCTGCCAGGACAGGGGCGCTGGGTGCCCTGGTCCCTGGGACAGAGGCGCTGGGCGCCCTGGTCCTCCGGACAGACAGCTTTCAGACAGCTTTCCGACAGTGTTCCAGAGTGCAGAA
Organism: Cryptomeria japonica; assembly: GCF_030272615.1. Lineage (NCBI taxonomy): Eukaryota > Viridiplantae > Streptophyta > Pinopsida > Cupressales > Cupressaceae > Cryptomeria > Cryptomeria japonica. The sequence continues at coordinate 394,398,383 of NC_081414.1, read as the reverse complement.
CAGCAGTTTCCGGTGCAGTTTTCAGGACAGTGGCGCCCCCGTCCCGAACATTTTCAGTCCGATTTTGACTCTGGGTACACATCTGCATTCTTATTTCATCCTTGTATTTATAGCTGTTCATTGTTTAATCTCAATTCTGCAATCTTGTTATTAGCTCATACTTGCATTTTGGGATTAGGGTTTGAACTTGCATTACTTGATCTTACAATTTCAACAAGGGAATAGAAATCCTAATAGATATCCCGTGGCTCTCTCTTTCACAAAAAGAAGTAGCCAATTGTGCGATATCTCTAGGCTCTTTTGTATTCCGTAATGTGTGTCAAAAGGTAGGATTAGGGAATGATTAACCTAGTCTCGCTTTTTGCCCCACACATTTTGGTGAACCCGACATGAATCTATCATTGCTTCCTCTTGCATTGCATTTGTTAGATCTAGATCTAGATTTAGTGTGTTTTCATTTCATTTTCATTAAAAAGAAAAGAAAAAAAAAAAAAAAGTGTGTTTCTTTGCATTGGGTGTTTAAGTTTTGTGTAATCTTTTCAAAATGTCAGATTTTTATTTGCAAAATGTTCATGCTTTCGATGATTATTATGAGTATAGCCAAGATGAATTAGATGAAGCTTTAGATGAGTTTTTAAACCCTAAAGATGCCAAACCTTCATTTTACCAAAAACTCATAAACCTTGTTACTATGCCATTTCGTTGTGATGAGAAAGATAAGTTGAATGAGTCCTCTCAAGGGTACATTCCTATCAACTCTTCCACTAAATCTAGTAACATGGTTGTTTTCAACAATCCCCTCTATGAGGAGATGTCTCCTTTTAAATCAAAAGATAAACCTTTCAATAGATATGATCATGCTTTGTTGGATAATGCTCTTGATGACTTTGTGGCTTTATCGAAATCTTTAGACAAAAACACAACTTCTAAATTAGTTAACATGATAAACTTGAATGAGCATAAAAATCCTCTCTTTGAAGTCCAAGGAGCTTATCCTTCTCCCACCTTTCAAGTTTCTAAGTCACCTCTCCTTACTATCCAAGGAGGGTATGATCATGATTCCTTTCGTACTCCGAATAAACCAATCATTACTGTGCAAGGAAGAAAACCTATAAGTCCTTATAATTATGCCAAACAAATAACTAGAGAGATTTATCATGCGGTTGCCCATACTTATCATACCAGAAATAATAGGCAACCTAGTCCTCCTCCTGTTATCCCAGTTTCTCTTCCGAATCCTCAACCGATTCTTCCACAAGCTCCACGTATTTCACAAGTTCTTGGAAAGGAATATGATCTCATAGAACAACTTAAAGCTACCCCTGCTAAGATATCCCTTTGGGATTTGATTCAAACTTCTTCCGCTCATCATGGAATGTTACAAGATGCCTTGAAAGATTTGAATGTTCCTCCACCGAATACATCTAGTAATATAGCATCTTTGGTTAACTCTGTGATGAATCCTAAAGCTCAAATTGTGTTTACCCAAGATGAGTTGCCTACTAGTGAAATCCAACATCAATATGATCCCTTGATGATTGTGGTTATCATGAAAGACACTGCTATAAGGCGAACACTAGTAGATAATGGCTCTGGTCTTAATGTGTGTAGCATTAATCTTTTGCATAAGATGAATGTGGATACATCCTTAATTGAACCGAACTCTCGTCCTATTCGAGGCTTTGATAATGTGGCTAAAACTTCATTAGGTACTATCACCTTACCCATCATAGTGGGGCCTGTTACTTTGCCTACACCTATCCATGTTATGTCGGGAAATCTAACGTACTACTTGCTACTGGGGAGACCTTGGATTCACAGTATGCAAGCTGTCCCTTCTACATTGCATAGACAAGTTAAATTTATTTATAACAATAAGACATATACCTTGATAGGTGCTACTAATTTTCAAGCTTGTTTGCAAACATCCACTTCTAAGGGGGGTTCTTCTAAGCCGTCCTCATCTAGTGATGAATCTTTAAATAAGATACCTATCGGTGAATCCTCGCTCTCCGATGATCAAAATTCTTTAAATGAGTCTGGAGCTCTTGGAGAAGATTCTTCTCGACTTGAAACTACACATAAGAAGGATTTTGATCCTGGGAAGATCCTCGAAGACGACGATTGGGGATCCCTTGATTTTAATCCTACCTTTGTGGGTGAATATAAGGTTCCTTCTAGAGAAATTAAAGTTGAAAAGAAGGAAGAAGCTGAAAATCATAAAGTTGAAAAGAAAGAATCAACCTTACCTAAATCTATGAGTAATAATTTTGTGGCCACCTCTCAAACTTCTTCTCCTCACATCTCTAATTATGAAGAGTTTGATTCTTTGTCTTATGAAAAACCACCTTCTCTTCCTGAAATGGCTGATCGTTATGGTCGTGGTTTTCATATTTTTGCTAAGCATGGGTATCATGGAAAAGGTTGTGGTGCTCATGAACAAGGGATAAGAGTTCCTCTAGAGACTAATTTTCACAATTATGCCTTTGGACTTGGCTTTAATCCCTGCAAACGTACTAAAGCTTCTAAAAGACCATGCATTAGTGTTAATGCTATCTCTACATCTTTATCAATACAACATCCTGAGTATATTGATGGGGATCCTTCGTGTGCCTGTGCTTTGGATGTCTTCCCTACCGACGATGCTTTAGCTGAGTTCTTGGGAGCCTATGACACTCTTCCTCGTTATCATCACAATAGGGGACTCCCTTATTGTTTGAACACTGAAGCCTATTTTGGAAAAGAGATTGATAATGACGAGATTGTGAAAGAATTCCCTCAGTTAAAGGATACTCCTCAACAAAGTAATCTTCTCATAAGTGACACCACTGATGTTAAGATGGATCCTTGCAATAAAGAGAAAGTCATTAAAATTGGGAAATGTTTGGATGAAGAGGAACAGAAACAATATGAAGAACTATTGCATGAATTCCCTGAGATCTTTGCTTGGGCATATTCTGACATGCCTGGTATAGATCCTAAGATTGTTACTCATAATATTTTCTTAGTTCCTGATGCTAAGCCCGTGAAACAAAAGATTCGAAAAATGAATCCTAAGGTGGCTCTGCTTGTTAAGGCTGAGATTGAAAAATTATTGGAGGCTGGATTTATCCGCCCTATTGACTATTCCCCATGGATTTCAAATATTGTCGATGTGGCTAAACCAGACAACAAAATAAGAATGTGTACTGACTTTTGGGATCTAAATAAGGCTTCTTTAAAAGATGATTTCCCTCTTCCAAACATTGACATGATAGTTGATTCTACGGTAGGACATGCCTTGTTATCCTTCATGGACAATCAAATTTTTATTAACCCTCAAGATCAATTCAAAACTGCTTTCACCACTCCTTGGGGTACGTTTTGTTGGATAATGATGCCTTTTGGACTTAAAAACGCTGGTGCAACTTATCAACGAGCGATGACCCTTATCTTTCATGATTATATGCATAAGATTTTAGAGGATTATGTTGATGATATTTTGGCCAAATCCTTTCTTCGCATAGATCATGTTAAAATCCTTCGTCAAATCTTTGAAAGAATTCGTAAATATCACATGCGCTTGAATCCCCGCAAATGTGTTTTTGGTGTGGATAGTGGAAAACTATTAGGGTTCATAGTTTCGCATCGTGGGATTGAGGTGGATACTAAGAAAATAGATGCTATTGTCAACATGCCACCTCCTAGAAATGTGTCTCAACTTAAAAGCTTACAAGGAAAGATTCAAGCTATTCGTAGGTTTGTGTCTCAGCTTGCGGATCGTACCTTTCCTTTTACTCAACTTCTTAAAAAGGATATCACTTTTCAATGGAATGAGGATTGTCAGCAAGCATTTGAAGATTTGAAAGTGTATTTGGCTAGTCCTCCTATTCTTCAACCTGCCGAACCTTCTAAACCTTTCCTTCTGTATACAGCTACTTCCTCTCATGCTCTCGCAGCATTGTTGGCACAACATGATAAAGATGGTAAGGAATGTCCAGTTTATTACATAAGTCGTACCTTACTCGATTATGAGACCCGATATTCTGCGATAGAAAGACAATGCTTGGCCTTGGTATTTGCGACTCAAAAATTGAGACATTATCTTTTAAATTCAGAAGTCCATGTCATGGTAAAGTTTGATCCTTTGAAGCATCTTTTCTCTAAAACTGATTTATCAGGACGTCTAGCTAAGTGGGTTATGATGTTAACTGAATTTGACCTTAAATTTGTTTCACAAAGAGCAATTAAAGGACAAGCGTTGACCGATCACTTAGTTGAGGCCCCTTCACCTTTCTCCTTCCCTAACCCTGAGTCCTTTCCTGACGAATTCATTCTTTCTATAGAGAAAGATGAAACTTGGGAGTTATACTTTGATGGCTCTAAGTGTCGTACGGGATCGGGGGCAGGTGTTGTTCTGATCTCTCCTACAAAGAAACCCATTCCCTTATCCTATCGTCTAAATTTCCTGTGTACCAATAACATTGCTGAGTATGAGGCTCTTATAGCGGGAATAAAAGCAGCCTTAGCTCTGAACATAAAACACATACATATCTATGGAGATTCGCAATTGATTATAAGACAAGTAACAGGAATATATCAAGCAAAACAAGACAAATTATCACAATATAAAGACCTTGCTATCTCTTTATCACAAAATTTTGATTCTTATACTATGGAACCTGTTCCTCGAAAAGATAATCGACATGCGGATGCAATGGCATGTGTGGCTTCTCTTGTATCTTTAGAGGACCCTGTGGTTGATCTTAAATTTGTTATTCACAACCTTATTTCTCCAGCTATTGTAGACGATTCTAGCTTGGTAACATGTTGTGATTTTATAGACTCAGATGAATGGTACTCGCATATCGTAAGATATTTGACCGATGGTACCTTTCCTGATTCCGCTAATAGAAACACTAGGGCTAGAATCCGCAAGCTGTCTGCTAGGTATATCATTCTTTCTAATGTCCTTTACCGAAGGGGTTATGATGGTCTTCTCCTTCGTTGTCTTAACAAGTCGGAAATCCCTGTTGCTCTTGAAGAGGCACATTTAGGTGCCTGTGGGGGGCATTTTGGGGGCAAATCTTTAGTTCATAGATTGCTTCGTATGGGATACTATTGGCAAACTATGCAGAAGGATTCCTTTTCATTTGTTAAGAAATGTCATCAATGTCAACAACACAATAATCTGATTCATGCTCCTGCCCAAGAACTCCGTTCTCAAGTAGCTTCTTGGCCTTTTTCCGCATGGGGTTTGGATCTTATTGGTAAAATCTCTCCTCCTTCATCTCAAGGACACACCTTCATTATAACCGCAACAAATTACTTTACGAAGTGGGTAGAAGCTATTCCCCTTCGCTCTACCACTGCTGAAGTGATTTGTCAATTTCTTCTAGAAAACATCATTTCTCGATTCGGGATACCTTCTACTATAATCTCAGATAATGGGACATCATTTAAGAACAAGGACGTGAAGAAATTCCTCGAGAAGTATCATATCAAACATCGATTTTCTACACCATACTATCCTCAGTCAAATGGTCAAGCTGAATCATCCAATAAGATAATTGAACAAATTCTTCGCAAAACCGTGAATAAGCATGGTAAGGATTGAAGTAACCAGCTAATCTAGGCTCTTTGGGCCTACCAAATGAGTGTACGAATTGCTACGGGAACTACTCCTTATAATCTTGTTTATGGTGCTGACGCTATTATGCCCTTAGAATTAGAGATTCCATCACTTAGGATTTCTCTCAAAGGTATAGTAGATGATGACTCTTATAGAGAACAACGACTTCAACAGCTTGAGATGCTTGATGAACAGCGTATAAACGCTCTTGAGCATATTCAAGCGTATCACAAAACTTTACAACGAAGCTATAATGATAGGGTCATTCAACGTTCCTTCTCAGTAGGTGACTTAGTCCTCTATGAGAATCAGCGCAATGTGAATGCCTTACCTGCAGAAAAGGGAAAATTTAGTCCTAATTGGCTTGGACCATATATCGTTATTGAGGATTATGGATCAGGTGCTTACAAAATAGCGGATGTAGATGGTACGCCTCTTAAAGAACCTATCAATGCTATGCACTTGCGTAGATATTATGCTTAATTCTTCGTTCTTCATCTTTTCAATTCTTCAACATGGGATAATATGTTAGTGTCTCTTAATTAAAGCAAAATAGAATTAAATGTTATGTTGTTTAATCTATATTGCTTCGTTCCTGACAAGCGTGTCTTCTTACTTTATGGTTTGTCTTGAATTCATTTATGTAAATTGTGAAAGATTTACATTCCATTATGCTAGCATATTATACAGTGTCGTTATGTGTTAAGTAGAATCGTATCATGTTGTGTTTAAGTTCAAAATTAAATCACATTAGTTATATGATTCTTAGACTTAATGCATATTTCTTCCTTATCATCAATGTTGTACTTGATTAAATATTTTAATTAAGTCACACAAGTATCAATTTAATCATGGAGCATTGAGAAATCAATCACATGGAAATTAAATTCTGAACATACATGTACATTTACCAGATGTATTAGATTTAATCAAAGAAAAACATACATTGTTTTAAGCATTAAAGATAACACATTTGAGACAAAAGAGAAGCATGTATATATACATATATATATGTGTGGATCGTATACAAATATAGGTCACTATACATCCAAAAATGTGACCTCTCCTACATCATAAAATCATCTCCTATCCCTAGGGCTAGTGGCTGGAGAATGTCGACTGGATGCTCCCTCCTGATCTGGCCGTGAAGGTGGACCCATGGGTGTGTAGCGCGATACAGATCGTGAGTGACTCCGAGAGGAACTCCTGCGATCCCTATCCATAAGGATCGCGCGATAGGTGGTAGCCTCGGTCTGAGCCGCTGCTAGATCTCGCCGCGCCTGCTGGAGGTCTTCTGATAGGACTCTCTCTCTCTGTCGCGCCTGCTGGAGGTCCTCTGATAGGACTCTCTCTCTCTCCCTCCATATATCTACCTATACTTGGAATGGGAAAAACAAATCCTCATGTCGACCCGCGTTCCCCTGAGGCCTATAGGCCATCTGTGAGGAACTGGGGATCTGTGCTATCGTGGAAATGTCTGTCATTGCCTGCTGAATTAAGGAATGCCACTCCTGCACATTAGCTGTGGCAGTAGAACAGATTTTTTGTTAGTACCATTCTATATCATCAAAACATCAATCAATCAATATAAACCTACTATACCTGGATCTCCCTTGCGCCAGTAGGGATCATGATATGGTAGTATCTGTGCCTGGGAACCGCTAGGCTCCCCTCGCTTGAATAATCTATCCACGATGGGTGTAGGCTGGATGGTACTAGGGACAGGCCTCCGTATCGCCTCATGTTCCCCCTGTTGGGGAATAAGAGGTGGATCTAGTGCTATGGTATCATCTCCTAAATGGTGGGGAGCTGCATCTGACTCCTCCTCATCATCTCTATCCTCCTCCTCCTCCTCCTCCTCGTCATCCTCATCCTCGTCCTCATCCGCATCATCACCTGCATCTCCCTCGTCCTCCTCTCTATCTGTATCCTCCTCCTCCTCCTCGACACTGGGCTGATCGCCTGTAGGTGGATCAGGATCTCCCGCCTCCTCCTCCTCGACACTGGGCTGATCGCCTGTAGGTGGATCAGGATCTCCCGCCTCCTCATGACCCTCTCCCTCCTTTGCCTCCTCTGACCTGGATCCCTGGTCCTCATCTGGGTCTCCGTGTCTCCATGGGCCTGGATAGCCTGTCGGATGATCTGGTGGAAAGATAGGACCTGGATATGATCTCATAAACCATGAGACATACCTGCGCTGTGCTCCAGGCTCTGCAGAATAGTCAGTGACTACATCCTGATCAGATCCCTCTAAGTCTATAGTCTCGATGTCATCTATCGTCGGTCTCGCTACTGCTCTAGGTCTGGGAAGGACCCGTGAGTGTCGAGTATAGATGGGCACATCCGCTGGAACACACTGCTCTAGCCCGAACTGCCTCCGTACTCGGTCAAAGTAGAAAGGGACTATGATGTGTGCATATCATCACCGCAGTAGGCGGTTCCTCTGTAGACATGCTAACTGTCTCTCCATACCATCCCATCTGTGCATCTGTAGGTAAGGTCTCCACACTGTCACCTCGGCTGTCACTCTATCAAAAATCACTCTCCAATATAACAAATCTCCAAATCTCCATTCGCTGGTAAGTGGATAAGCGAACACCCTAGGTCGCTCGCTCGTTGTACTCAGCAGAAAGCCGATGGGACTGGTGCATGTGAAGTGCTCTAAAATCCACACCTGCAGAAGTGTGCATGTCATCAAACTACAACCCTGTCCAAATACGTACTCCTCAAGGTCGTGATAGAGATGTGTGAGCATACTCCAACCCCAAGCATACACTCTCCTGTGTCTCTCCATCGCTGTGATACACCATGTGAGACCCCCATGCATGTGTGTCCCTCACCCATTAGGGCAGACGGCTAGTGCTATGATGGCTATCATAAGGTGTCTCAGAAGGGGTACCTCCCCTATAGGATGTAAGAGCCAGCTGACCATGATGCGACCTCTCATCTCGCTCGGCATGACTCTCCCTATGCAATACACCTGCTCTCTCTGATGATCCTCCGCTGATCGATCGGTCGCGTATGTAACAGTCGCTCCTCTGATAGGAAGACGAAGTATACGGTACACATCCTCGAGTGTGACTGTCAGCTCTCCTACTGGAAGGTGAAACATGTATGTGTCAGGATCCCATCGCTCCATCAATGCCATCAGCATCGTAGGATGGAACCGAATGGCCGGCATGAGGATCACATACCATAATCCTACTATCAATAGTGTGTCTCTCTCTGACTGAGTAAGCCGCGGAATCTGATCTCGTAAACTGTGAAGAATATGTCCCGCTGTATGCTCTCTCATGTACAGAAGGCCCTGCAACACAAAAACATGACCATAATCAGTACTCAATCATCAAAATCGCTAATGCAAACTATCGAACATCATGTGCTAGTCCTGAAACCCCTCGCCAAGCCCTGATTGGGGACCATAGTGTCCTGTCAGGGACCATGGCGCCCTGTCAGGGACCATGGTGCCCTAAGGGGACCATGGCGCCCTTGTCAGGGACCATGGCGCCCTGGGGGGACCAGGGCGCCCCACAGGGACCATGGCGCCCTGGGTGGGCCCCGGGTCAGCCTTCAGGGCCCGCATACGATCACAGAAAAGTCAAACATGCGAAAAATCAAAAGTCAAACGTTCAGTCAACTCACCTCGTCCAGTGGCTCGTCGTCGATCACGGCCTGGCGCAGGATCTCGATCCTCGTGGGACGCTCCGATCATCGTGAAGGCATGATGATGGCTATGTGGGCTCTGCTACACTGAATAGTATTCTAAAATCAACAAAGTGACGAATACAAGTGTCACTTTCGAGGTATATACTCTCATTTGTTTATTCTTACTTGTTGAAACCCTAATTTTCCTCTTTCACTCATTTCATCATAACTTGAGTTTGGGAGATGCGATTTTCGAACCGTTTGTTGCGTAGGAATCGTATTTTCATTCCCCTACTCTCGGGATGTTCCAAAAAGTGCTCTGATGAAGCCTATTTAGTGAACACCCCTCATCAATACTACCTTACACAATTTGTTGCAAGTAAACATGCTACCCTATTTCACCTCCCTAATAAGCAAGTCGAAACAGGGGGGGCATATAGCTACTCACAGATTTCATCACTTTCCCTAGTAAGCATTAGGTGATTTTGTGATCTAACATGTGTTTTGTAGGGTGCGGTTCCTAACTGTGTACTGCAAATGCCGCTGGGGGCTTCGTCCGACAACTTATGGATATATCCTTTTTCAAATAATGTTTACTTTCTGTACTTTAGCTTGCATATGCACGTAGTACTCATATGACCGCAAAAGTGGGGGCTAAATGTAACGTCATAAATTGTACGCACTTGCTAAAGCAGTACAATTTAACACCTAGTTTAGCACCCGCCTTGGCGCAGTTGCACTTTGCATGGCATTTCCCCTTTAGCACTTAATTAATCAAATTAATTAGGTCTAAAGGTTCTATTTCACCATTCTCTACATCATAAAGTTGGGCCCTTTCACTAAAGCGCGCCCTTCGCATTTTATTCCTCCAATACATCACTCAATCAAAAACCCTAATTAGGCCCTATTCTAAGCTTGGGGGCTTGATTTCAGGGGTCAAAACATCTCGAAATCACCTGTAACTTCGGGATTCTCTCTAAAATCATCATATCTGACGGTCCTGAAAATTTGGTGAAAAGTTGTCGGGACCATGGCGCCCGAAGTGCACACGGTCCCGGACATTTTTCCCAAAATTTTAGGAGCGCGATCCAATCATAAAATAAAGCTTAACCCAAAGAAATTGGCGGGATATTCAATCTCTAGGTCGGCCAAAATACGAATTTACGATCTAGGGTTTCCTACATAAGAGCTCTCTTTCTTCATTTGAAGGGATCGGAATTTTGTTTTCAGGAACTTCATATGCAGCGAAAGAGCAGATCTTTGAAGACTTCAACATCTTACAACATCCTTCTATCAAGCATCTATCAAATTCATTCATCCACTTAGGGCTTGGAAGACATTGAAGAACAATAGGAGATTACCGACTGAAGATTGGCTTGTACTCCTCCCTTGAGGGTTGGGTATGATTTCATGTTGTTTTCATATCTTTACATAAGCTTCAATACATCATTTATTCATGCTTTAGATCACTTTGCATCTTGATTTAGAGCATTTACGTTATCATTTACAAGCAATTAGGGTTTACTTTCTAGGTTGCTCTAGTTTGCTTTCTTGCATTTTAGGACCTTGCACACACACTAGGTCTGCACACACAATACATTTTACAAAACAACTTGGCTATTCGTGGAGGTGGAAATCACCGAAGCGGGGGTTTTACTAAGGCAAAACCCTATATAGCCGCCCATACACCCTTTTTCAGATATCATTGCAGGTTTCGGGATTCAGACGACACCGCGAGATACAGATCCGGAGAGAGAAGGTCGAGACAGCACTCTGTATCAAAATTGCAGAGCAGAAGACTGGGACAGGGGCGCTGGGCACCCTGGTCCCTGGGACAGAGGCACTGGGCGCCCTGGTCCTCCAGACAGACAGCTTTCAGACAGCTTTCCGACAGTGTTCCAGAGTGCAGAACAGCAGTTTCCGGTGCAGTTTTCAGGATAGTGGCGCCCGCGCCCCCGTCCTGAACATTTTCAGTCTGATTTTGACTCTGGGTACACATCTGCATTCTTATTTCATCCTTGTATTTACAGTTGTTCATTGTTTAATCTCAATTCTGCAATCTTGTTATTAGCTCATACTTGCATTTTGGGATTAGGGTTTGAACTTGCATTACTTGATCTTACAATTTCAACAAGGGAATAGAAATCCTAATAGATATCCCATGGCTCTCTCTTTCACAAAAAGAAGTAGCCAATTGTGCGATATCTCTAGGCTCTTTCGTATTCCGTAATGTGTGTCAAAAGGTAGGATTAGGGCATGATTAACCTAGTCTCGCTTTTTCCCCCACACACTATCTAATAGCACAAACTACTTGATTAGATCTAGTATAGTTCACTGCTAATGCATTCCAGCATTACTTCAGTCTTCTCTATCTCTCTCAGTTATAACTTGATCTTCTCAGATAAGATCACTCTTCAACAACTCAACAATCACCTTAAACCCTAGCACCACATAAACCTTTTTTTGCAACAACAAAAACCCTAGACATGATGTCCTTTTAAAGGAATCTGATTTCATGTCGGTCCAATAGGATTATATTACAATTTCCTAAGTTCAATGAATCTAGACATACTCAGTAACATGACACAAAAAGCACCGTCAGTGTGTCGGCACCGTCAATCAATTGGTGGATTGGTAACTCATCACAAAATGTCGGTTGGTAACTCATCACAGAGTATTACCGGTTCATACAAAATACCGGTTGCCAGTTTGACAAAAATAAAGACTGGCAAGAATGTGTTATGCCGCTTTGCTTCCTCATACCGCTTGAGATCTTTGAACTGCTTGGGGTCGACATACTGCTTCAGACCGGGAAACACATTCTACAAAATCACCAATAGTCTAAAGACTAGAATGCAACAAACTGGTTGGAACAAATACCGATTGAGCTCTAGCTCATACATATAAGGGGATCTCAATACAAGTGTCTGTCCATCAATGACAATCACAACATAAACATCAAAAATGCCAACAATCTCCCCCTTTGGCATTGATGGCAACACTTAGGAAAATAAAATTTTGACATCTAAGTGTTTTACAATCAAAAACATGCCATTAACAAAATTGCTCCCCCTAAGCATATACACTATCCCTTAATCAATACAATGTATAGCAATTTTGTAAACAGAGCATAAACATTGAGATATCAAAGCAAATAGCATATATCAAAATTTTGAAACCAGATACTTCTCCCTATTCATCTCCAAAATAGATAGAGTACATCTCCCCCTTTGCCAACAATGACAAAGTATCGTTGAACAACCTTGTTTCCTTTTGATATTGAAATAATAAAAGTTTATGACAACAATGAATAATACTTGTCAAAAACCAATTTATAGTCCTGCAAAAATTGTTTCATGGATAGAGACTAGGATTCAAGTAGGGAGGTTGCCACTTCTTTTTCTGTTTGCACCTAGGATGCCTATTCCTCCATGGCATCAACTGTGCTCAGCTCCTGAGTAACTGTCAAGGCATCCAGGTTCAGATAACACTTCTGAAGAATTTGCAGACGTGGAAGTAAAACCAGTTGTAGCTCCTGCAAATCCCTATATCGTGTACTGATGTCTTGCTCCATTTTGGCTAACTAGATCTGGAACCGGTGAACGGTTTTCCCATAAGTTGCAAAGGAATCATAGGGTGGCTTAAATGTGCTCAAGTAGGACTGTAAGTCCATTTGAAGCTTTTGCTGCTGAGTTAGCACATCATCACAAAATAGATGGGGTTGACAGATTTTGCTTAGTAGCAAGTTTCCCTCATCCAAAGCATCCATTATATCCTTTTGGTTTTTCAGAAGTTCAAACCGGAGCTCATTCAACTTTTTCACTAGAGCAATGTTAAGAGCCTTTTGATGCTCTTTCTTGGCATTTGCCTCAGCTGCTTCTTCCAGGCTCTGCACCTAATCATCCACTACAGTACATAGTAGTTTGAGTTGTGCTAGTGATGATTCAGTGTTAGGAAGATTGGTATCAAGGATCAAACCGGTAAGTGTGTCTACAGCCGCTTGAATGATATCTTGCTCCTTTTTCCTTCGTATGATTTCAAGGCACTCTTGAGCAACCTTGATGCTCTACATAAGCTCCGACTCACTAGCAAACTGGAGATCGATAGGACTGGAGATATCAGCCGGTTTGGCTTGACTCTCGGTTGCCTTCGGAGTCTCCATCTATGTGCTCTTCATTGCCTCTGTTGCCTTGTTTGCTTCTTCCTTCTTCCTTTTCTCTACTTCCTCCTTCTGTTCTTATGCCTTGTCTTCCTCTGCTTTCTTTTTCCTCTCTGTTTTCTTCCTCATCTCTTCTTCTTTCTCTTCCTCTTCCTTCTTCTTCTTTTCTTCCTCTTCCTTCTTCTTTTCTTCCTCTTCCTTCTTCTTCTTTTCTTCCGTTTCCTTCTTCTTCTTCTCTTCCTCTTCCTTCTTTTTCTTCTCTTCCTTATCCTCTTCTTCTTTCTTTTTCCTATCATCTTCTTGCTTCTTCTTCTCTTCATCTTTCCATTTCTCCTCTTCCTCTTTTCTCTTCTCTTCCTCTTTTCTCTTTTCTTCCTCTTTTCTCTTCTCTTCCTCATCTTCATCCCTCTTCTTCTTCTCTGTCTATTCTTCAGCCGCTTCCTGTGTGTCCTTGGCTTGCTTACTGCCCTCTTCAGCTTGTTGCCCCTATTCTGTTCCTTCAGAAGGTATGTCTTGAGTGACATCTTCTATGTCCAGTGCATCGACATCAATAGTGTCAATTGGTTCTTCAACCAGGTTTCCTTCTTCATCAAAAACTTCATCCGGTTTGGATACAACCGGTTCTTTTTCTGCTTGGAGGTTGGCCATTCGTGCTTTGTGAGAATTGATAGCATAATCCATATGTTGATGAGTATCTTTTTCAACATCATCAATTGTCCCCTCCAACAGCCAGAGTCTTCTTCTCCTTGTGAAGAAGAGTCCTTTATTCTGATCCAAGACATCAAATAATTCTGAATTTGAGAGGTCGAGAAAGTACTGTGCAAAGACTTTCTCCCTAATCTCCTGTTCTTTTTCAATGGCAATGTGCCATTTATTATCTAATGCTTTATATAAAGAATCTAGTGTCTGAGATTTTATCTCTGATGGTGACCAGTCATTTTTACACAAATAAATAACGATTTCCTGTAATACTTCTTCTTTCTCCTCATCACTAAAATCATCATAATAATCTATTAAATCATGAAGTAATTTTCTCCTAATATTCTTTATTGTCCTTTGATAATGTGTCAAAGGTTTGTATGAGGAGATATCAATATTTATCGGTGCGGATGCTGCCGGTTCATTCTTCTTCATCTTCTTTGTCTGTCTGGCCTTCTTTGGCTTATCATCAGACTCAATCTCTTTGGATTCCAGTTCATTTGACTTAGTCTTCCTTTTTCTTTCGAATACTTTTGCCGGTGCCACTTCCGGTTTCTTCTTTGCCAGTGACTGCTTGGTCACTCTTGGAGTTGCAGTGGTGGCCAGTGCCGATGCTACAAGCACTGCCTTTGCTTTCTTTGCTACCAGTTCTTTTCCTTTCTTAACAGATGGTTCCTCGACCAGTGCAATCCTCTCCAAGTAGGTTCTGGTCCTCTTAGCCTTAGGATCAAGAGGTGAGGCAATAAGAGTTGAGGCATACCCTTCCAGCATATCATACATAACCTCATAGCCCATTGGCTCCACTTATTCCATTCTAGGCTCAACAGCCTCCATTAGGGATTTGTCCACTTGCATGGTGAAACAGATGTCATCTCCGTATTTCTTAACGATGTCACCTGAGATCCTTACCCTTTGACTCATCTTTCTTCTGAACTCATCAAAATATTTGTTCAACACCTTAGGGTAACTGATTCCAATGGCTTGTATGTTTTCCTTGATCTGTTTGGTTACCGGTTGGTCAGGGGACCACTGGACATCTCCTACTCTAGGAAAGTAGCCTTGAAAATAGAAAAGCAACCCAACCAATAGTTGTCCAAACTTGAATCTTAGTGCATTATCCTGTTTAATCGACTTCAGATTAGACAAGAGTTACCTCTGCATACTGGTGCATAGGTCAAATGATGCATCCTCTTTAATCATCCGGTAAACAGCATTTACCACAGCAACAGATATAGAATTAATCCTGCTAGCTGAGAATGTTCTGTAGCCTATCACCATGCAGGCGTATTTCACCAGATCATCCTTGATAGGATTAACTGTCATACCCCGTGAGTCACTTGTTGAACCGGTGAGCTTGGCCATTTCCGTTTTGTTTACCGTTCTAAGGGCTGGCACTTCCCCTGTATTGCAAAAACTGGTGACTACATGAATTGCCTGTGGCATGATATCATGCATCCTCTCCAAGTACATTTTGTCACCATGGACTCTACTCAAGATGATCCTAATGTGATCCTCCGTAAAATCTTCCAGAAAGTATACTGCATTATGGAGTTTCTTCTTCTCTAGGATACTAAACTCTGGTTTGATTTTCTTGTCCTTTCCGCAAAATAAACCTAACTAGGTGTGAATAGCTAAAGACCCTAGGTCTTCTATTTTGCAATCAATATAATCTGTAATTCCTTCTTCAACTATGACTCCAGCCAGAACTTGTGATAAAGCATTATATTTGGACTTCCTTTGAATGAAACTCTCTGACTCAATTGATGTACTAGAATTGGTATGAGATGCGGAAGCCATTGTTGAGTATTTCAAATACCTTTACAACACGAATTTAGGGCTTCTAGATTCAGCTTCACTCCACTCTCTGTTGGTTGCCAAATCACCACTTTGTGTTCTCCACAACCGCTTGCAAACTGGATTTGAATCTCCTTCAAGACTTGTCAACTTCTTGAAATCTTAGCTCAAATCGCCTTTTCTTTGCTCTGCACTTTGAAAAACTTTTCTTCACTCGAAAACAGATAGTGAGAAATGATTTGAAATATGCTTTTATACATGTCTCTCACCTACCACCATTAATGCTCCTCTATTAGGGCGTAAACCCTAATTTGCCTCTTCTACCGTTTCTGATCTTCTGCCAAGCGATAGGTATTACATACCGGTTAAGGTCTTTTACCAATGAAACCGGGGGGTTCATAATTATTTCGCCGTTTGCTCCCCCTAAGCCTCTTTGGAGCTTAGTTTGTCGGTTCCGATATTTTTACACTAGGTGCAGAAACCAGTTCCTCTTCCAACATTGTTGGTTTCTTCCTCCAAGTTTTGTTCATGTCCGCTTGAACTTTTCAACATCAACTTCTCCTTTCTGAGTGACCAGTATATCATCAGATATACTCTTTCTACTTCTGCAGAATCTTGCAATGTGACCTGGTCTATTGCAGTGATAGCAAACCAATCCAGGTGCTTTCCAAGGTCCATTATTCATGTTTCCATTCTTTCTTCTGCATGTAGCAGCAGTATGACCATGTCCATGACAAATCCAATAGTTTGCTCTCCATCCGGTTGCTAGTTGATAACCATTGTTGCCTGACTGATAATTGTAAGCATTACATCGATTAGGGTTCCGGTTCACAAAAGATTCCGGACCAGCTCCTTGGGTCCTCTGAGGATACCTTTCAGTATTGTTCATGACAGACCTGCATTCAGATGCTCTATGCCCAAACTTTTTGCATGCATAACAATGACCATTGAACTTATTGGATCTAGGTACATTGTTGATAAAATAAGGAAAATTATTGTAGGCTTTGCTCCTACATACATTGGCAGTGTGTCCTTCTTTAAGACAGTTAAAGCAAACAGGTTTGAATTTTTCCTTACCTTTTCCTTTGAGTGTCGGTTGCTTCGCTGATGCTTCAGCATTTGTTCCTGAGGATTCTCCTTCCTCATGTCCAGAGAAACCAAGTCCATTGGTATTCTTTATCGATCTTGATGACTCAATCTTTTTCTCTAGTTTGATAGTACTTTTGCTGAACTTAGCAAGTATTTCCTTTGACTCAGAGAGTTCTTTGGAAATAGCAATATTTGTCTCTGTAGATGTATAAAAATGACCATATTCCTAAATGAATATTTTATGTTCATTTCTCTATTTAATTAAATCTAATTTAATTAATAACCCATATTCCTCTATTTAATTAAGTAAATTACTCAATTAAATTCACTATTCCATTTAATAGGATAAATTCATTTTATTCAATTAAAGCCCTTGTCCACTTTTTAATTAAATTCAAATTTAATTAAAATAGTTATCCTAAATTAAATAAATCTAATTTATTTATTTACAACCGAATTGAATTAAATTTAATTAAAACCTATTTTCCCTCACCCACTTGCAAAATCCTACACCTCCCACTTACATCCTAACCCTCTTTCTAACCTCTTCTAGATTCTTCTAAACCTAATTAATTAACCCAAACCCATCCATTATCCCTTTTCCCTAAATTTGAGGAGGTCACTTCTCAAATTTGGAGTAAAGTCTTCAAATTGCATTAAAGCCTTTATCCATTCAACAAGCTAACTTGTTGAATGCCCCCAAATTTGGAAGGACTCTTACAAATTTATCCCCAAAGTCTTCATAACCATTAATGGTTAACTCAACCCTCTTACATGGTTAAAGAATTTCCATAAACTCAACCTCCATCTAACCCAAGGGTCTCATCAAGTATTTATTGCTTTGACCATGGTTATCCTTAAACCTTTGCACAAGAGTTTATCCTTTGGGTAAAAGCTTTATCCAATGGATAACCCTAACTTAACCTTAACCCTTAACCCCTAGGGTAACCATGAGGTCTTCTCAAGCATTTAATGTTTCTTACATCTCCTCTCAATCAACCTTATGTTGACAATTGTCACCATTTCATTGGTACCAATTGCAAACATGGATTCCCAACTTTCAAACTTGGCCCTTGATTAACTCTTTCAATCCTGACCATCCATTGCCCTATTTTTTCTATAAATAGAGCTCTCATTCCTCCATTTTCATCATCCAAGTCTTTAGCATCACACTTATACTTAAATCCATTCAAGCTTTCATATCTCATTTTGTGCTCATCATTTTAGCTTCTCTTTTAAACAGGAATTTATCTAAATATGCTAATTTAGAGTATGCTCCTTATCATTTAGCTTAAATCATGAATTAATATAGTATGCTAGGATAGTCTTGTTTACTAACCTTGTCATATTATAACCAGTTTATTGCATTCGTAGCATCATGCATAGCTTAGGATGCATCTCATCTTAAAATCAACAAAAGCATCCCTCATTCTTGCATTTGTCATCCCTAAACCATTGTGCTCAGTGATCTGAGAGCAACCATGGAACCATCCTTGGGAAGCTGAGCCATACTTCATGACTCTATAGCTTGCACCAAGAAGTCCTGTGGGTGTGTGAGCAAGGCTCCATAGAGCTCTGTTTTTCACATATTAAGTTCTATTGGCCCGCTTTTCCCACATACATTTCTAGTACCCACCATGAGGCATTACCCCATATATCAAATCGGTTTTTAAATTTAACCACTTTTGCTGGTTCGCGGGAAACAAGAATCAGTGCGTGCGAAGCATTCCTTAGCTAATCTGGTCAACAGCCTAGCGCATCCAGTTTACTGTTCAGCACGTTGGGCCCATCATATAGTGCGTGAAGTTATTTTCTTAGCACATCACAATACTAAACTTTTCCTGTAGGTCTTGACACGAGAGAAAAATAGAGCAGCGCTTCCAGAACACAGAGTAGCGCATCCCAAAAACACCATAGCGCATCACTGATTTGTTTCAGCGCATCACTGTTATTTTCTAGCGCATACAGTTTGTTCTATAGCGCATCATAAATAGACAGAAATCAAAAAAATTAAAATCTGTAACCGAGGGTAAAATTTAGACTTGTTGAAGTCCACCCATCATCTAACGTTTTTGGCTTGTTCTTTTGCAGGATTCTAACAATTTTATTGCAGATGGGAGCTTAGTTTTAAAAATATTAAGATAGTTAGAATTTTCACTAACTTAGTTAAGTTAGTTTAAAATTTTGAACTTCTTTTATTCTTAAAATTGAACTCACTTGTTTTTTTGGGCTATAAAAAGAACCACAAATCAGAAAATTTCTTGCTTTCATAGGAGAAAAATTTATTTTGGGCTTTAAAAAGAACCATGCAAACCTTCCTTTTTGCAAAAGTAGCTATAAAAAGAACCTCACCATCCTTTGGTGTATAAAATGATTCATTTCAAAAAATTTGCAAAGGAAAGAACCACACTTAAAAGCTTTTATTACAATCAAAGGAGGGAAGTTATTCCCCTTTTACCGGTTTCCTTTTGTTATCCAAAATCGAACTTTTGCTTTGTTGACTTGATTATTTTCCTAGATTAAATAATCACTGATTTGGAGAAAATAAAATTAACACCATGCTTTTTGGAGCAACATCTCCCAATAGAAGTTAGCAAATCATTTGTCTTAAAAGCTAAAAAGAAAAAAAATTGTTTGCCTTGTCTCGAAAGTGGAAGGAATATGCTCTCCCCTTAACTGGGTGATCAAAAATCCAGACCACTCTTAAAGCTTTCTTTACTTCAAGCAATAAATCCTTTAGCAGGCCTACCTTCCCGAGGAGTTGGAATCAACTCTTAAAGCCATTTATGGTCGGTGTGAAGGGAACAACCTAAGTGGGAAACAACTTTGACGCCAAGTATTCCAACCCATTATAATCAAAAGTGGAAAGTGACAAAAGTCATTTTCAATGGTTGCACGCAGTGATTAGCCTTCCCCCAGTATCCTCGAGATACATAAAGCCTTTTTTCTAAAGGTTGGGAAACCTCCTGGGGGAGTTTATCACTGATGACTGAACAGGAAGCCTGATTACGAACCATAGAAATAGAAACCTTGAGCCGAGTCAGTAACCAGACATTTATAACATCATAGTGCAAGGGTGGGGAAGAATCCGCCCCCAAGATCACTCACCATATATCTCCCAAGATAACTACTCAATTGTGAAGCGATTCACTTTGAGTTAATTTTTGGCAAAAGGCAAAAAAATGGGCGCCCTGTAGGGGGTGACATGGTTGTTTGAGCTGATGGAGTATCGAGACTAGTGGACTATGATGTTATTTATGACCTTTGAATAAAGAGTCTTCTTGAAGTGTATTATTCATATCCAAACCTGTTAAAACATTGGAGATTTGAACACATCCTCGCAGAACATACACTTTTTGTTAGATTAGGCAAAATGGTTGTCTTTTTTGTGTTGTGCTTGCATTTACTACTTCAGAAAATCATCCATCAAGACTGAAAAACTCACAATCAAATCCGAAAATTGCAAAAAACCAACCAAAGGAAAAATCAAGGCAGTTTAGCGCGTGAGAACAACTTCTTAGCACGTAGGCTACATTTGTTAGCGCATCAAAACGTAAAGTTAGCGCGTCCAGTCAAAACAATAGCATTTTATCCAAAATTTCAAAATAGTGTTAAACAGTTAGCGCATCTGGAAAATAGCATAGCACGTTGAAGCATCAACTTAGTGCATAGGAGTCACATTTTAGCGCATAGGGTTTAACAGTTAGCGCATCACAGACCCATACTAGAGCATAGCTTTTTGAGCCAGGCAGAAAACAAAATTTAAGCGGTCGAAAACTTTAGCGTGTAGCAGGGGGTAGCCTAGCACGTGTGGTCTTTTATTTAGCGTGTGAAGTAAATTTGATAGTGCATCGTGTCTCTGTTTTAGCGCATGACCAAAATCAAAAAAATAGGGGGCAAAACAGTGAGGAATTTTGGAAATTTAGAAAACATCTTTGGAAGCGTCTTTTCATCAGCATCATTTTTCGTCAAAACAGAGTAGCAAAAACAAAGCTGTAAAAACCATTTCTTGAGCAAAGTTTGTGTCAAAAAAACATTGTAAAATCCAAAACTGATCGCACGATAAAACATATCTATCCTATCAAAATCCAGAAACATCATCACAAGTAACAAAGGGGTCCTTTATCATCTCACGGATTTCATCTCAAAAACACTTGTTTAAAACCTCAGGTTGTCAAATCAAGTTTCCATATCAGAAGACTTTATCCATATCATTTGACACGCTTTGTCATGAAGGGGCATCTAAACCTTCACTTTGATAGAGTAAAACTTGAATTTTCAAAACAAGATTAACTGGATCCAAAACAAATCAAAGGAAACCGTTGTTCACTTATGCATGACTAATCTCCATATTCTGAGAAGAAAGAATATTTATCGTAACACCACGTTAAGGAAACAACAACCAAGTTTTTCCAAATTTATCAAGAGAAACAATTTTTTATACATCAATTGTCAACTCTTCAAATCTCATCAAGTATTCCTTCATCACGTCAAACATTATATCCAAAACAAATCCAATGAATTTGACAAAGAGCCTTTAAAGACTAGGGCATATTGTTAAAAATCCGCTTTTAATCAAATCATAAACCGTGGAGGAAGGATCAATCTGGCATTCCTGTCCGACGAGTGTATCACTTATAACACACCCCAACCTGAACCACCAACCCTCGAGCAACATATCGAAGAGGTTTTTGTCCCCTTCGTCACTGAAAGTTTCTACTAAAATGCCTGTTACTCGCTCTCAACAAAACTAACAAAGCGAGGCACAAGCAGAATCTAGTATGAATCGAAGGTTATCAAATCCTTTTGAAGGTCCACACCTAGAAGATACTAAAATTTCTGAAGAGCTTCTTCAGGAATGCCAAGAAAGTGTTTCATTCCAAAAGCTTGTAGAAAAGCTCATAGAAAATGACAAAGAAAAATACTTGCTCATGCTCACAAGCAAAGGAGTCAAACTCCCTGAAAACTGTGATGTGGATGTGTTTAGAATGCAACCTCAACATTACGAATATCAAGAACAACAACGGGAAGGGGAAGCAAGTGACCGTGAACAAGATATCCCTGATCAAAACATACCAGAACAACATACACCAAGACAAAACATCCTGGATCAAAACATACCAGAGCAACATACACCAAGACAATACATTCCGGAGCAAAACATACCATTCCATACACCGTTTCAACCCAGGATCAATATAAGGGAAGAACTTTTCCCTCAGCAAAACAATGCACCTTTGGTTGCCCTTACTCAACAAATGCAAGATATGCAACAAGGGACAACAGTGCAATACTCATTAAACAAAATCTGTCCTTATCCTTTTGATAGAAGATTGCACATGATCCCTTTTCCTCCAAACTCGGACGTACCTAAATTTGACAAATATGATGGAAAAAGTGATCCCCGTGATCATGTCAGAGAATTCTATACCATGAGTCTTGAATTTTCTTATGATGACACCTATCTGATGAGGTTATTCCCAAGAAGCTTGGGAGGACAAACAATGGAATGGTTATCCAAAATTACACCGCCTGTCAGATCGTTCGATGAATTGGTTAACAAGTTCATAACACAATACTCCTATAACATTCAACATGCTATAACCATGCTAGACGTCTGCAACACCAAATATAAAAACAATGAAACATTCATGATATTCCTTCAACGCTGGCGATGTATGCTATCACGATATCCTCGAGATATTCCTAAAAAGGAGAAAATGGAAATCTTCATCGACAACTTGAATGGTGAGATGAGTTACAAGCTCAAACTCTAATGCATACCGTCTTTCACTAAATTGATCAAAAATGGCATTCAAGTAGAGGAAGCATGTGTCAAAAAGGGAACGCTCAAATTGTTCAAAGAAGGAACAAATTCATCAAACTACAATAACCAAAACAACAACAACTTAGACAAGTCTCGATTCTGGACTCGAAACAAAAACGAAGGCAATAATGAATCGCATGATCCAAAATCCAAGCAACCAGTACTTGCATTTGTTAGGGTTCCCATGGATACTAAGAGGGGGGGGTGAATCAGTATCTGACCGGTAATGAGATTTTCTTAAAATAGAACATGCAGAACATAAAGTAACAATATACCGGTATGCAAGAATTAATGTAATTAATAGAACCAAAAACATCCACATGAAAAGAACACCATAACACAAGATGTTTAACGAGGAAACCCAGTGTGGGAAGGCCAACTGCCTAGAGCACACTGCTCAATAAGAAGTCACACTGACTTACAATGAGGATTATGCAAATCCAATGATCTGTACTGCTTTACAATAGCATCTTCAATGCCAGATTCAGTACCGGTTCTTTCTCTGTTCTTTACATATACCCTTGACCTACTGTAGCTAGGAAATGTGGAAATCATCAAAGCAATATCACAAATTGGACTAGTTCAATCACGAAAACTAAAATGCAGTGATAACAATCCTAATTACACTCAATGAAAACATGAAAACAAGACATCAATTCAAGATTGAAAACTAAGCAAACCAAATGCAGACTTGGATGTCTCCTTCATGTGGCTCCATTGTCTTTCTTTCTCCTTCAAATAGATTTGTTTGTGGATCTCACCTACTAGTGCATAAGCATGATGTGAAAGCAAGTAGACAAGATTGTAGCGCAAGAATACTCGAAGAGTGATTGATTCGACCAGGTAGCAGGGATTCGAAAAAGTGATTAGTTGGGATTGAAGAAAATTCATCCAATTTATAGACAAATTGGAGAGAAGTTCAAATTAGCATGAAAGTGATTCGAATGGAAATTCAAATCAAGAATAGAAAAATTATGACATGTGTATGACAAATTTCTATGCAAGGATTTATGACAATTTATGACACATCGCTATGCAAAGATTTATGACAATTTATGACAAATTGCTATGCAAGGATTTATGACAAGATTTTGAAATAGAAATAGACATTAGAAGAAATTAGAAAATTAGGTTAGAAATCATGACTTGGAATTTAGGAAATTGATAAAAATTAGGTAAATTAATTAATAATTTCTCATTCATTAATTAATTTACAAAAATAGGAGGAATTAATTAGCCAATTAAATAAACACTTAATTGTGACAAGAAGACTTAGGATAAATAAATAAATCATTTATCCTAAAGAGAAAATGGAGAGAAAATGACAAACAAGGTTAAATGAAATAAATCATGAAACCCTAGAAGATAAATTAGAAATGCAAGGACGACAATTAGGTCTTGATGTAAGATTTATTTGATGTTGATTCGATCATGATTTTGAATTGATAAAAGTCCAATGATGATAAGTAATTTGATTGACAAATGCACCGAGGAACAATGACAAATTGATCCAAACTGACATGATTGAGAAGGATGACGATCGATGTCAAATCAATCGCAAAATGACAAAAATGACAAAAATCGATGACAAAACAAATTGCAAAATGACAAGATCAAAAATAACAACGATCGATGACAAATCGATCGCAAGTCGACAAGATTGAAAATGACAATGATTGATGACAAATCGATCGCAAGTCAACAAGATTGAAAATGACAACGATCAATCGCAAATCGACAAGATTGATAAAAAGACAAAACCCTAATTAGGTCATCGATTAGGATTGACGATGTCCAAAATATGACAAATGAGCACGCACATTGATGCGACAAGATAAGATCGACCAAAATCATGAAAAATATTGTTATTGACAAGACCAAATTCGAAAGCGAGATGAATGAAGAATGCAAAAGAAGGACTCGATGCTCGCAAATGATAAAGACCAAGTGTGAATCATAGGAGAAATGTTAATGCGATGCAAAAAAACCCTAAAATAAGGCAATGCGCAAATGTTAAAGTATGATTCCACAAGCATTGACCATTTTTAGACGTCTACATTTTGCCCCTCTTTGAGACAATGTGATTCTAAGCGTTGTTTAAAAGAACAATAATGAAAATGCCCCAGACACTGACAATGACATATGCATGCCCCCTCGAGGAATTGGCCAGAAACATCCAGAAAAGAGGCCAATTGATCGATAAGAATGATAGAAAATGATAGGTTAGAACGGATCAAACAGACTGCCAAGACTGATGGAAGAAATGTTAGTAAGAAGAAATTAGACAGAGGACAGTGAGAGATGAAGAAAAAATTGCTTTCACCAATGCACTTTGTAGGTGAGAACCTTTATTTAATGTAGCAAGATGGATGCAGAGCATCATGGCATTGAAGGCCAGAGCTGAAATGCAACCCTTTTTGCAAAAGACAGACACATCGCAAACAAACAGCAATCACAACAAAAAAGAAAGGGACCATGAACCATCTCGGTCACTCTAAATCACTTAGTGACATCATCGAGAAACATAGGAACATGATCGAAGATAAATCAATAAATGATAAGACTCGCTAATTCCAACAAGTCAAACAAACATCTTGATCTTCATTGTCAAAAGTTCAAAGTGTTGATAGGACGATCATGTTGTCTGGTTTTAGGGAATGCGGTACCCCGTCTAAGACAGGACACAGTCTGGTTTCGAGTATACCACACCTTGTATAAGACCCATTATAATGTGCCAAGGACGAGTGATATTGATGTTGATGTTTGATTGATATGACAATTGTGATCAGTTTGAATGTCTGGTTTGATTGAAAAGTTCATCTGTTAATGCATGATTCCATTAAAGCGTAGTGTGTGATTGTGTGTCGTTGGAGGGATGCTCAGTGATCTGTCTTATGCACAAAGGGGGTATTTTTTGTTTTACTTTTCGAGTTTTTACAAAAAAAAAAAATTGTTCATTTTTTTTTCAGGGCTTTATTTGATTTTTAGGGATTTATTTCAGGACATTTTTCAATTTTTTTGGATTATTTCAGGACATTTTTCAATTTTTTTGTTTTTATTTCAGGACATTTTCAATTTTTGATTTATTTCAGGACATTTTTCAATTTTTTTGAATTATTTCAGGACATTTTTCAATTTTTTATGATTTTGCCCCCAGTGTCTAGCAAGGCAAGGAATATGACAGGTGAATAAATAGGCTTTCTGAAATGTTGGTGGATAGAGGGAAGACAAAGGCCTTTTATTATGGAGACAACGCAGATGCAATTTTCAAGGGCTATTGCATGATGGGACAAGAGACTGGATATGACAATGTAAAGTAGGAACATGGCATGAGGGACATGTCAAGAGGTTTTTGAAACTATGTTTAAATTTTGCGTCCTTATGTCAGATCAAGATCAAGGAACAAAAAAAAAAAAAAAGTGTATGGATAGTGATAAGATATGGATAGGATAAGAAAGACCAAGAATGGATAAGGGACATGGACTGAAGGTCAAGGTAGGCTAAGGGATAGTGGTAGAAAGTTGCAATAAGCTAGGGAATATGGATGAAAAGTTATAATAAGCAAATGGATAAAGACCAAAAGCTATGATGGACTAAAAGCTGCAAACAAGATGTATGATGCTCATGATGATCCTCAGCCTTGTCAAGATCAAAGGTGGAAAAGGGGATATGGACATGAGGGACAATAGGATATGAAGGGTAATGACATGGTATGATAGGATAATGGAAAAATGAAGGACAAAAGGATATGAAGGAGGAAACCTACCCCTGAGTGTGTTGTGCAAGGAGTTCATAGATTACGCATGATGCTTGTTTGCTAGGTTTTCATCACGGTACTTGCCCAAGGTGCCTGTTTGCCAAGTTTTCACCAGTGGATGAATTATTTTTCTTTACTTTTTTTCTTTGTTTTTCTTTTTTTTCTCACTTTTTTTTTTTTTTTTTGTATTTTGACTTTTTTAATAGAAGATGGACACATGATAGGGGATGGAAGAAGGACTCAAACATCTTTTTGTTTGGATAGTAGCCTTGAAAAAAATGGACCATGACCTTTAAAAGTATGCTCAAAGACGTTGGTAAGATAAGGACATGGAAAAAGAGATGAAACTAAGGCAAGGATTTAGGCAAAGGATTGGACCAAAGGGATCTAAGGATGGAAAATATGCATTGGATAATGGATAGGGTATTGGAAGAATTGGGCTTCAGTGGATGGAAATGTTGGCAAGATCAACATTGGCACACACCTTGAGGGTTGATGGACTGATGGAGGAAGAGTGGGTTTTGGATATGGAGATTTTGATGAAGGAATAGCTATGGATTTTGGGGCATAAGGGCCCAAAATGGATGAAGAAGGTGATGGAGGAACAAATTTGAGAGGTTTGGATGGAGGAATAGCAACTTTGGATGCCACGTTGGATGTTTCTTTAGGCTTTTGTGCTTCAAGGAGCCGCTTAGGGATCCACATGGTTTTTGATTTTTCATGCTTTTGTGGTTCCTTGGAGTGCATTGCCAAAACAAGGGATTTAGGAACCCATATATATTTTGAATTTTGTTTTTGAGAAATGGGCTTTTGTGGCCTTTTGGATATTTCTTTTTCTTTATAGATCATATTGTTCTTTGTTTTGACATGTTGATTATATTGGACATGTTGATCCTTGAATACATGTGGATTTTTAGACTTATGACTTTTATACTTGGCATCCAAATTGCTTGGAGGGGGAAAGGAATGCATGGATGGATAGGAATGAAGTGGACTTCTTTTGGATTGATGAAATTTACTCAAGGATGTGTGCCTTTGCTAACCTTGCATAGAGGATGAAGGGATATAAGGACCTAAGATGGATGGAAGGTATGATGGGGAAGGGATATGTTTGGATTGTGATGGAGGGATGTTGGATTTAGTAGGGGTACCCACATCTTGAGGAATTTCACTGAGGCCATGACCCTTAATATTTTCTTTAACATGAAGGGATTCTTGCTTATGAAGATCTACTCCTTTGCCTTTATGAATATCTTGACTTGTAGGATACTCTTTTCTTTGGGAAGAAGACGCGAGTCCATTATGAGGTGGATATGATATGAGAGAAATAATGAGATCTTTAAGTGGCTCAGATTGCACCAAAGTAGAAGAACCCATTTTTAATGTCAGGGGTTCATGAACATCTTGCACTGACACATTAGAATCATGAGGGGGACTAGGATTGTGTAGTGGACATGGTTCAATGACAGGCTCTTCAAGAGATGGAATGGGAGAAATAATGGGATCATCAAAAGAAACGAGATCTTGGAGTGTATATGGAGTATTAAGACAAGGAGATGGAGGAACAAAACGATCTTGTGGAGGATCTGAAGGAATGATTTGATCTTGACAAGGAGGAAGATCATTGGAATCCTCTTTAAAGGTGCTTTGCTCTTGACTTTCAATGGGATCATCAGAAAGGATGGAAGGGATATCTTGATCTTTCTTAGGAAGTGGAATGCCAATGGGATTTGAAAGGATATTGTGTTCATGAAATAGAAGGGGATGATTTGGGATTGGATGGACTGGGATATCTTGATCTTGCTCAGGGAATGGAGTGTCAATAAGGCTTTGGATAGGATGGAAAAGAATAGGGGAATCATCATGAGTGTCTGGGAAAATGAGATCCTAGTCAAGAATTGGATGGGATGATAAGGTTTCAAGATCTTGATCTTGATCTATTTTAAGACACATTTCTTCATGCTCTAAATTATCCTCTTGACATGAGGTTGGACTTTGGATATGCATGGAGGATTCTGACAAGGAATCAATGTTTTGGCATGAAGGAATGCACTTTGAACATTTGTGATGGATTCTAGCAAGGAATCAATGCTTGAACATGAGGAAGAGGGACTTTAAATGGGGTCCTCTAAAATAGGTAATGGCAATAAAGTGCATGGTGGCATTGGGTCTTGTATTTCTGAAACATGACAAGGATGTGCATCATGAATTGGATTATCTTGGCAATCAATTATGGATAGCCCTTGGATAATTGCATCCTTGGGTGTATTGTTTGATGAGGACAATATGGAAGGTTCTTGTGAAACTTCTAGAGGTGTAGGGATAGATGCCACTGGAGAGTCAATTTGTTTGCGGGGGGATGAGGCATTGCTAGACATAAGTGTATTATCTTGATCTTCCTCAATAAACTCACTTGGTAATTTCCTTAAGAGCATTGCAATAAAGCCACCTTTCTTTCGAGGTTTTGACATAGTTGTATCTGGAATTTGAACTTGTTTGGAAAGGAGTTGGTTTGATGTCATGTTTTGATATTGGACTTGGTTCAATTGTTCTGACATGTTTGAAACTTGGGTTGGTGTGTACTGCAACCTTTGTTTTTGAATGTTTGATTGTGGTTGTTGACATTTATATTCCATCATTGGTTGAACCATTTGTGGACATTGTATAGTTGGTTGGACATATTGTTGAAATTCGACCATTGGTTGTATTGGTTGTATATGTTGAACAATTGGTTGAACCATTGGTTGTACTGGTTGAAAATTTGATTGATAGTAAACACCTTCTTGTTCTTGTTGTGGAGGCACATAATGTTGAAATTGATGTTGTCTCTTTTCTTGAAATTGTTTCATCATCTCTATTTGGGAGAGGAGAGCTGGTATGTCTGATCGTTCAAGAAGAGATCTTATATCAATTGGCTCAATCTTTGGATTTCGACCTGGAAATTTTTGAAACATTTTGGACATTTGTGATCTATTCTTCTCAATGTTTTTCACTCTTTGTTCCAATATCTCCTCTTCTTGAGCTAGTTTCTCCTCTAGTTTTTGTATTTGGAGACTTGTTTCATCATAAAAAGTTTGATCAATGTTGCTTTGTTGTTGGGTTGGATAGAATTGTGATTGCATTGTCGGTTGATATGTCAAACTTTGTTGTATCATTGGTGCTTGGAACCTTGTTTCAATAGACATGTCACTATGCAATGTTTTTAGGATTTTTGATTTTAAAAGGATGATGTATGATATGCAACTAAATGCAACCTAAATAAATGAAAATGCAATCTATGGCAAGAATGCAACCTATGTTTTTGGTTGTTTTTCAAGATTTTGACAAACTTTTTGAAATGCAAATCTAAAAAGAGACCCTTAGGAAATTGAAATGATGTCTAGACCTCAAAGGACAAAAGGACCGAGTGACAAAAGGACAAAATGACAATGTCTCCCCTATATGCTTGGATACTAAGCTGGGTTTGACCAAATGACAATAATGACAAAAATAGAAAAGGTTTGATAAGGTCTAGACTTCCTAACAATGACTTAGGGTTTATCAAAGATTTGGAATTACTCAAGTATGACAAAACCTAGCTTTGACACTATATGAAAAGGGACAATTACTATGCAAGTGATCCTAATATGATATGATAATGACTTAAGCTTAATGAAGAGACCTAGGGTATGCAAATGCAAATGTATGACAATGTCAACCTAAGGTTGAATTATGAAATGGTATTGCTCTAATGCAAGAGGACACATGCAAATGGATGACCCTTATTGATATGCAAAGGAGTATGACCTAGGTGAAACTTAACCTTGGTAATTGACAATGAATTTGCAAAATGCAAACCTAGGATGAACCTAAATCTAAGTGACATGAATGTTGAGACAAGATTTTGAAAAATGTTTGACAACCATGTTTGAAGGTGTTTGAACTTTGTTGAATGAAATATTCTTGTGTTTAACCTTGTTTTGAATCAATTTGTCTTTTTTTTGAAATGAGACACAATTCAACTTTTGACAAGCAAAGAAGACAAGATATTTCAACTTAGACTCAAAACAATCATGCTCATTCACACATTTCTTATGGTAGGCAAGGACAGTAGGTACTTGAGAGGTAGACTCGTTATGAGATTCAAGGAGAATACATAGATGCTTGACCCCACGGGCTCCCCTCAACAGCACTCACTTCTCAGGGCAGCCAAGCATTAGTCCCCATGGAAATCTCCCCATGGTGAACTTAGTATCTCTTCCAAGTATCCGAACTCGTCCTTCTCAAGCAACTAGAAGGATTTTTGGCCTCTAAATACAAGGTGTTTAATAAGGATTTCTGTTAAGTGTTACTCCTTGGTGTCATGCAAGCGTGATTGAGACATTAATCCCACCAAGATAGCAAACAAATGTATTCACGCAAGCACAATTTAGACCATGAGGCCCTACTTAGATGTTGATACGAGAAAGAGTTCAAGGGTCATCACTTCCCAAGTAACTACAATTCCCACGTAACCCTTTCTTCAAAGCTTTCGCTCATCAGGTATTTATTTATAGTGAGTTAGAATGCCAAGCTATTCTAGCCATACTCACTTTGGGCCGTTCCCTTCTCATGATTGTCACTTGCTTGCAAAAGCAAATGGTTGGGAAGGCAGGCCCTCTAAAGGTGACACACAATCTGAACCAAGAGAATGGTATCGAAGATCTGGATTTCTGATCACCCTAAGAAGGATGAGAGCATACTCTCCTACTCCGATGTCAAACTCAACACTCAAAGCAAACACACATTCATTCCATCCTATTTAGCAATAATACTAAGTGCCTAATTATGAATTACAAACACCAAGTTTAGTTGGAGTATAAGGCAACCTGCAAAACCACCAAGTCAGAAGTTTGATTTTCTTAGTCTTTGACTAGCGAACCTGCATACAATGTGTTAGTAGTTTCATTTGTTGTTTTTGTCATGCATATGCCAAGGTGCTGCACAGAGAATCAGTACCTCTGTTTCTGGCCCTACATAGGCGTAGAATGTCTCACACAGGTACAGAATGCTTGACACAGGCACAGAATGCTTGACACAGGCGCAAAATTCTTGACACAGGCGTAGATTGTCTCACACAGGCGCAGAATGCTTGACACAAGCACATAATGCTTGACACAGGCACAGAATGCTTAACACAAGCACAAAATGCTTGACACAAGCGTAGCATGGTTGACACAAACATGGATTATCTCACACAGGCGCAGAAGTTCTCAGAAAACCCTGCATTACCCTGTTTCTTGGGTTTTTTACCTGCAAATCAACTCAAAAGGACTCAAAAGAATGATTAGGGGGTTAGTTCACGTCGAGTTCACCAATTAATGTAGCTAGGAAATGTTTAAATCATCAAAGCAATATCACAAATTGGACTAGTTCAATCACGAAAACTAAAATGCAGTGATAACAATCCTAATTACACTCAATGAAAACATGAAAACAAGACATCAATTCAAGATTGAAAACTAAGCAAACCAAATGCAGACTTGGATGTCTCCTTCATGTGGCTCCATTGTCCTTCTTTCTCCTTCAAATAGATTTGTTTGTGGATCTCACCTACTAGTGCATAAGCATGATGTGAAAGCAAGTAGACAAGATTGTAGTGCAAGAATACTCGAAGCGTGACTGATTCGACCAAGTAGCAGGGATTTGAAAAAGTGATTAGTTGGGATTGAAGAAAATTCATCCAATTTATAGACAAATTGGAGAGAAGATCAAATTAGCATGAAAGTGATTCGAATGGAAATTCAAATCAAGAATAGAAAAATTATGACATGTGTATGACAAATTGCTATGCAAGGATTTATGACAATTTATGACAAATCGCTATGCAAGGATTTATGACAATTTATGACAAATTGATATGCAAGGATTTATGACAAGATTTCGAAATAGAAATAGACATTAGAAGAAATTAGAAAATTAGGTTAGAGATGATGACCTGGAATTTAGGAAATTGATAAAAATTAGGTAGATTAATTAATAATTTCTCATTCATTAATTACTTTACAAAAATAGGAGGAATTAATTAGCCAATTAAATAAACACTTAATTGTGACAAGAAGACTTAGGATAAATAAATAAATCATTTATCCTAAAGAGAAAATGGAGAGAAAATGACAAACAAGGTTAAATGAAATAAATCATGAAACCCTAGAAGATAAATTAGAAATGCAAGGACGACAATTAGGTCTTGATGTAAGATTGATTTGATGTTGATTCGATCATGATTTTGAATTGATAAAAGTCCAATGCTGATAAGTAATTTGATTGACAAATGCACCGAGGAACAATGACAAATTGATCCAAATTGACATGATTGAGAAGGACAACGATTGATGTCAAATCGATCGCAAAATGACAAAAATGACAAAAATCGATGACAAAACAAATTGCAAAATGACAAGATCAAAAATAACAACGATCGATGACAAATCGATCGCAAGTCGACAAGATTAAAAATGACAACGATCGATGACAAATCGATCGCAAGTCGACAAGATTGAAAATGACAACGATCGATGACAAATCGATCATAAATTGACAAGATTGATAAAAGGACAAAACCCTAATTAGGTCATCGATTAGGATTGAGGATGTCCAAACTATGACAAATGAGCACGCACATTGATGCGACAAGATAAGATCGACCAAAATCATGACAAATATTGTTATTGACAAGACCAAATTCGAAAGTGAGACGAATGAAGAATGCAGAAGAAGGACTCGATGCTCGCAAATGATAAAGACAAAGTGCAAATCATAGGAGAAATGTTAATGTGATGCAAAAAACTCTAAAATAAGGCAATGCGCAAATGTTAAAGTATGATTCCGCAAACATTGACCATTTTTAGACGTCTACACCTACAATTCGCACATTAGGTCTGCCTTATAATTTTCTTTATGCTTCCTATCCATATCCTACAAATGACTGCAATGATCTCTTTTATATACAAGAGTCATTTTACAATCTACCAAGTTGGCTTACAATAATAAACAAAATATTACATATCAAAAAATTTGTCGGCCTCTATGCTGGTATACATCTTTTCTTCGGAGCCGGTGCCGGTGCCGGTGTAGGGTGATCTTGCTGATGCCGGTGCACTATCTTGCTTGAATAATGCTTTTCCGGTAGAATGTCTTATCGGTGCCATAGGATTGCAAGGTTGCCTGTGTAATGCTTTGTCGGTATAATGTCTTGTCGGTGCCATAGGATTGCAAGGTTGCCTGTGTAATGCTTTGTCGATATAATGTCTTGTTGGTGCCATAGGATTGCAAGGTTGCCATCAATGACAAAACCTTCAATCACACACAATATCTCATTGGAGTGTCCATATGCCCACAATCTCCCCCTTTGGCATTGATGGCAACACTCATGAGAAATTTCAAAAAGATTTCCAAAAATGTGTAGACCAAAAAAGTTACCAAAAAAATGTGAGAACTCCCCTTGAGCATATGATCCCTGCGTTTTGAATTTTCTCATCCTACTACTCCCCCTTTGGCATCAATGACAAAGGTTAGTAGAGTTTGTAGTTGTACCAGTCCATAACCTCAACCTTGTAGTTGGGTAGTTATTATCTGAAGAAGATCTCCCAGAATTAAGTTTATGCCATCCATAAACTTCTTACTGTCTTTTATTGTTGTCTCAGTTCTGTTTACTGTACCGGTGAGATATTGCAAGTGCTCTGCCGGTGTTTTGCTTCCCTGTGTTAGTGCCTTTGAAATTTCCTTCTGCAGAGATGCTAAATAGTCCAATCTTGGACTTAGTTTAGATCTCAAAAGTTTTGCCTTGTTTATTATTTTCTCTTTCTCTCTTTCCAATTTGAGCAATTCTTCCTCAAAATTTGCAATCTTTTCTTCAAAAACTGATAATGAATCAGGTGAGTTGACAAAATTGTCTGCAAGTTTGTTTATCTCATCCTGTGCCTTGCTTATTTTCTTGTCTACATCTATAGTCAAAATTTTTGTTTTACATGTATCTTTATACAGGTTTTTGTACTCTTTTAACAAATTACACAGTTCCAGTAGAAGTGTGTCAAACTCCCTGTTACACTTCTTTATTCCTTCCTCAAAGAATTTATGTTTCTCTTTTTCTACAATTTCCTTTACAGATTCTACCTTTGTTTGCTCAAAATTTCCAGAAATATATTTACAAAGTGTATCCAACTGGCCTAAAGAATCTTTATTGTCTATATTACAATTAGGAGCTATTGATTTCAAAAATGGAATTGAATCATCTATTGCTTTATAAGCTTGTGAGCTATAATCAATTATTTTCTTGATAGATTCAAGTAATACCTCAATCACATTTGATGGTGACCCAACAAACTGAGTACCGGTGGAAGTGACCAAGCTTGTATTGACCTCTGGTAGGTCTGTTTGTGTCTGCATTTCTTTAAGCACTAGTTTTCCTGCTTCATTTCTTACTAGTGGCATATGTTCTGGAGCCTTTAGCTCTATTGGTTCCTCTGTTTGTGTTTCAGATTCCATCTTTTTCTCTGTATCTGTTGTCAGTTGCTCTATATTTCCTGTTACCAGAGGCTCTTTGGCTATACCTGATTTATTTGTTGTATCCTTATCTACCACTATGTTGATCTTCTGAGTATCAACATTCACAGTATATAGGACTTCAGGATTAGTATTATTATCCTCTGTATCGATACTCTCAGCTGTCGGTTGATCTTCAGTAGTTGTTGATTTTACTGGTGGAGTATTTAGAGGAGGTGGGGGTAAGTTGTCTCTAATCTTAATACTTGGTGGTCCACCAACTTTACCTTTCCCTTTGTCCTTCTGATATACTAGAATGGGCTTGGGATTCCTATATTCTTCTTGTTTTTCTTTTTCAACCAAGAATATATCCCAACCATTTTCTGTTTCCTCTTAAACCTCTGTAACTCTACCTGCCATCAGTGAAATTTGCCAGTGTGTAGTGGAAAAAACTGTCCGGTTGGCCTGAGCTATCAGATCATCAATTTCTTTAGGTGAGTTAACCGGGTATACTGCAAGTAGTTTTTCTATTTTAATTTTCTTATCTAATTCAATTATTCCTTGCCTTCTAGCCTCAAGTCTTTTGTATAGTTCATCAGGAATTTCATTTAAGACTTGCATCAAAAACTTTTTATACATGTCCATGTGTAATATTACACTCTCCTCAACTTGCCCTTTCTCATCATCTGATAGGGTGTCATAAATTTTCCCTATGTTCTTTAGTTTACCTTCCTCTGTGATCTCATTCAGTAATATGTCAAGAGGGGCCAAGTCTGTGTTTGGGAGTTAGCTTCTTTTTAGGTGTGACTTTTCTGACCGGAGATCTCACAGCTTGTTGCTTCTGCCTTGTCCTTCTAGGTGAAGGAGTGGTTGCCTGTGAGGGGTCTCTTTTACTAACAACTCTTTTGAAAGTTGTTGGCATATCTCCTTCTGAGGAAGTACCTACCGGTGATAGATGAGCTTCAGGTTGTTGGGC
Source organism: Cryptomeria japonica (assembly GCF_030272615.1). Lineage (NCBI taxonomy): Eukaryota > Viridiplantae > Streptophyta > Pinopsida > Cupressales > Cupressaceae > Cryptomeria > Cryptomeria japonica. Next base: position 394,362,324 of record NC_081414.1, on the reverse strand, counting down.
TGCCAACTCATCTTCAGTTATGCCGGTTTTCTTTAATACATCTTCCTTTTTGGCTTTTACTTGTCTAGATCCTTTTCTCACAAATGCCTCAACCTTTTTCACTCTTTTCTTTGATTGAATTTGACTTTCTATGGTCTCAGCACTACCAAATACTTCTTCTTTAGGTTCATTGGGGGCTTCCAGAAGTGCTTTGGCATAAGTGTCCACTATGTGGTCATCTATTTCATACCCCATCTCTGTTACCCAAATTGTCCTTGGGATGACTGCTTCCATCCAGATCTCATCCTTTTTTATTACAAAACATATATCATCCTTGTATTTGTTGACAATTTCCTGTGATAGTCTGATTCTTTTGTTCATTCTGACCTTTAATGCTTGAAAATACACATTGATATTCTTTTCCTTGTTTTCACCCATGTTGTTGAATAAGTCTGATAAATGTTTTCCTACCGATATGTCAAATCCAAAATCTTTGTTGCCTATACCGGGAACCTATATGGTTATATGTAGCATTATGCATACAAGTAAATTTCCAAATCTAAAAGTTCCTTTCTTATCCTTCTTGATTTTGGCTAAGTTATCAATCAACTCATCTTTTAACCATTCACATACATCAATTTTCACATTTTCTTTTACCATATCATGAGCACTCTTAATGCATAAACTGGAGACTGAGTTAATTCTGTTTGCATGAGTTGCTTTGTACCCTAAAATCATGCTAACAAATCTAACATTTGTATCTGTCACATCATTAACCCTCAGAGACCTTCTGTCTGATGTTGCACCAGTTAACTTCATTACTAGGTCATTGGAGACCTTCTTAATCTTATCAGGTTTGTTACCGGTGGAAGGTAACCCTGTTACTGCTTTCACAGCTTCCTTTGTAATTTTGTGCACTGAATCAAGCCAAAAGAATGAACCATGAACCCTACTTAAAACTATCCTAATCACTTCCTTGGGAAATTCAGGAATGCAGAGGATTTTAGTGAATCTTAGGGTTTCAACAACTTTATATTCAGGTTTTACATTTCTGGAATTGTCACATATAATAGTCTTATACATGTTTTTAATTTCTTCATCACCTAATTCCTCTAAGTTGCAATCAATATACATTCTAGGGTCTTCTACATAAACAACACTTTTTGGAATTTGAGAAAAAGCACCTGTATTGTCATCTTTCTTAGCTACCTCGAGAACTAGCTCAAACACAGGACTACGGAATTTTATAACCTCGACTACTGTAGGGTTTGATATGAATTTAGGTGCAGAGGAGGATGCCATGATGATAAATACCTTTTTCTACCTTTGGATGGATTGATTGTTGAAGTGCTTTGCTTCTTTGCTTGAAATGCCTTAGCTCGAAAATCTTCGCGCTCTCTGAAAGTTTGAATGCTCGATGAAGTGAAATGGAGCCAAAATCTTATTTTACAAAGTCTTTTCTGCTACCTACCACATTAATTGCTTGTGGGTAATGTATTAGCTTAACTTTATTTGCCGGTAATGAGTGACTTTCAACTTCTTTTCTCTAACCAAGAGAATAATAGCACATGTGTCATTACGTTGCCAAACCCTCAGGATAATTTTCTTCAATTAGATGAAGAACATCCTACTAGTGGAGCATTGTTCTATCCTGCCGATGGAGCATCATATTGTCCTGCCGGTGGAGCATTTGTTGGTTCTACCGGTGGAGGAGTATCCCTAATATTTAGATCACCTTTTCTAATCCATTGCTTTGAGAATTCTTTCTTAACCTCTTCAACCTTTTCTTTACCTTTCAAACTAGTACTTTTGTTGTCTACCGATGTACCTTTACTTCTACAAAATTTAGCAATATGACCAATCTTGTTACATGCATAACAAGTTACACTATTTTTCTGAATAGCTTTCCCATAACCTATGCCAGTTTGTGTTCTGCATTGATTTGATAAATTTCCAAATCTTCCACAAACATAACATCTTACATTCATTCTGCAATTTTCAGAGTTATGACCAATTTTGTTGCATTTGGAGCATTGACCGGTGGGAGGGTTGATATTCTGATAATTCCTAGATCTACATTCATTTTCCCTATGACCATATTTATTGTAGTTACAGCATTTTCCATTGAATTTGTAAGTATTAGAAGGTCTTACCGGTTTGCTGTGATCCTGGGTATTTGCAGTACCAGAGCTTTTTCCAACTTCAAATCCAATTCCAGAAGTGTCACCTTTGGGTTTTTGATTCTTCAATAAGGTACCAAGTTCTTCTGAGCTTTTCTTGAATTTTTCTTTGTGTTGATTTGCAGTTTCCAATTCCCTTTCCAAGATTTATTTTTATCTCATTAGTTCATTCGAGTCATTCTGAGTATGCATCAGATCTATTTTCAACATGTCATTCTCATAGCTAAGTCTGGTGTTCTCATTTGTTGCATCACTTAGTCTCCTGGTCAATTCTTCTTCATTCTTCTTTCTGTCCTCAATCTCTTTGCAAAATCTCATAGTCATATCCTGCATTTCATTTTTTGTTGTCATGATCTCTTGTTTCAATTTGCTTATCATATCATTTAGTGATTCCTTTTCATCATTCTCATTTTGCAATTTTTCACAAAGTTCTCTTCTCTTATTTCTTGTAATAGTAAGATTTTCTTGAAGTGCCTGAATAATGTCCTAAGCTGCTTTTAAATCATCTTCTAATTTGATATTTTTCAACTTCTCTGCATCATAGTCAGTAAGAGCTCCTTCAAGTTGCTTCATCAGATTTTCCATCTTTACTGGTGTCAAGATCTTCCTCAAGCTGTTAGGCTTCTGAAAATAGAGGACCAGGCTCTGATACCAATTGTTAGGGTTCCCACAGATATTGAGAGGGGGGGGTGAATCAGTATCTGATTGGTAATGAGATTTTCTTAAAATAGAACATGCAGAACATAAAGTAACAGTATACCGGTATGCAAGAATTAATGTAATTAACAGAACCAAAAACATCCACATGAAAAGAACACCATAACACAAGATGTTTAACGAGGAAACCTAGTGTGGGAAAAACCTCGGTGGGATTTGTGACCCACAATATTCACTTACTGGCCAATAAGAGAATATTACTTACAATAGGGGCCTGCACATGCAGGAAGGCCAACTGCCTAGAGCACACTGCTCAATAAGAAGTCACACTGACTTACAATGAGGATTATGCAAATCCAATGATCTGTACTGCTTTACAATAGCATCTTCAATGCCAGATTTAGTACTGGTTCTTGCTCTATTCTTTACATATACCCTTGACCTACAATTCGCACATTAGGTCTACCTTATAATTTTCTTTATGCTTCCTATCCATATCCTACAAATGACTACAATGATCTCTTTTATATACAAGAGTCATTTTACAATCTACCAAATCGGCTTACAATAATAAACAAAATATTACATATCAAAAATCTTGTCGGCCTCTATGCTGGTGTACATCTTTTATTCTATGTCGTTGTCGGTGCCGGTGTAGGGTGATCTTGCTGATTGCGGTGCACTGTCTTACTTGAATAATGTTTTGCTAGTAGAATGTCTTGTCGGTGCCATAGGATTGCAAGGTTTCCTATGTAATGCTTTGCTGGTATAATGTCTTGCCGGTGCCATAGGATTGCAAGGTTGTCTGTGTAATGCTTTGTCGGTATAATGTCTTGTCGGTGCCATAGGATTGCAAGGTTGCCATCAATGAAAAAACCTTCAATCACACACAATGTCTCATTAGAGTGTCCATATGCCAACAGCACTATCTAGAAATCCTCAAGCTATGAAAAATCCTAAAGGTGCTAATCCAATGCTAACACATATGCACCAAACACCAATCAAGGTCAACCCAATGCAAACAACACCAACGATACTCAAAACAAAACCACAAATCAAGGACCCAATAACAATTCACACGACAGCACTAACAATTTCTAGAAATGTGTCTTCACACCACTGGGACAATCACTAGAGTCAGCATTCAAAGAGCTTCTAGCAAACAAGATTCTCTCATTGCCTGCAATCAGCAACTATGAACCCCAAATCAAACCACCTTGGTGGAATGACTCACATTATTGTGATTTTCATCGTAACAAAGGTCATCGAATGAACGATTGCATGAGATTGAAAAACATTGTTCAAGACATGATTGATCGGGGTGACTTAATGGTAGATGGTCTCAAAACAAATGGTGACCACGGAGCCTTTAAAAATCCTCTTCCAAACTACAACAAAGATGGAGCTTCAACCTCAAACAATGCATGTGGAGCTTGTATCAACCACATCTACAATAACACCATCAATCACATATCAGTTAAAGACCATCAGGTAAATGTCATCACAATCTGAGACCAGCATGATCATGAATCCATCAATGTAACCGCCAGAGCTCAGAAATATGTCTTGAAGGGACATACCACACCTACAACCACTACACCAAAAATCCAATATGATTTAGTCAGCCAACTACGCAAAACTCTGGCTCAGATATCTATACTAAAACTACTGAAACTATCACCAAAACACAAAAACATATTGGAGCAAGCGCTATTGGAAACAAATGTAACTCAAGATCTGGATGCAGACAGATTTCAAGCCATGGTCGCTCATATGACAGGGCCTCATAATCTCACCTTCTCCGAGCATGATAATACTTCCTTGAGTCATCCACATAACACTCCTCTCCATATTTAAGTCATTGTTTATAAACACCGAGTAAAAAGAGTCTTAATAGATGGAGGAGCTGGACTTAATATATGTACTTTAAAACTTATCCGTGCATTAGGCTTCTCAGAGGAGTCTATTGATCCCCATAAAAAGATTACCATAAAGGCCTATGATGATGAGGAAAGGTCATCTAAAGGAACCGTGATGTTACCCATTCAAGTTGGACCAGTGCAAAAGGATAATATGTGTCAGGTCTTAGACATAGACCTCACCTACAATATTTTATTAGGTCGACCCTGGATACATGAAATGCAAGTAGTGCCTTCTACGTATCACCAGTGTGTCAAATTTCCCTATAACGGACAAGAGGTCTCCATATCTGCTGATCACAATCCATTTCAACATTGTAATGCAATGGGGGCAGCCCAGGATAGTTTGGTTCCCCATAATAGGGAAAAACAGAGATCCTCAACATCAGATCTACAGACGGCAAAGCTTGAATCATTACCTAGAGATTTCAAGCAGAAAATGCAAATCAGAGAACAAGGTATGGGAGAATACTCCTTGGAACCCATGTGTTTGGCCAAATTACCAACATCACCCAGATCTCATGGATTGCCTATTACATCAACACATCAGATAACTCAGCCCATCACCAAATTTGATGGTACCTTCATCCAACTAGGCACTCTAGCACATGAATCAAAAGAGAAAGACATTCTTAGCTGGTTATACAAAGATGAGGAAGAAGATAACAAAGCAGCTGCTCTAGATATAGTTCTACCAACACACCTATATGGAAAGGGCTACTTAATCATGTAGCAAATGGGATATGATGGTAAAGGACCTATTGGAAAATGCAAAGAAGGAGTCACTGAACCCATAGATCTTCCTTCACAGCCTAGTAGAGATAAAATAGGATTGGGTTATAAACTCACTTTCCTATTAAGAAGGACACCACACATAACTCCAAAACCTCAATGGAAAGCAAAGAAGAAGTACAAAGAAGAATCCTGGCAGGAAGCACTATTTGAGTCAACAGAAACAATCCGCAAGGCACGTGAACGTCAAGAACAGAAGCAACATCAGGAAAAGCTTCTACGCCACAAGAAGGCCATATCTGTAGCAGTAGCTCATATTCAAACACCAATATCTCAAAAACCAATAGAAACATCTCCTGATACCATTATTCCTCCCCAAGGAGGCACAGTCTATGAACAAATACAGAAAGTAGAAGCAGGATCTGACACCGAATCAACAAAAACTATCAAATTGGTATCCATCATTAAAGATCTATTTTCACCCTACAACATACCTATTTACAGCACTGATAGAATTTGGGATGATGCCTCAAAGACTTATTCCAATTAATATGAATGGGGTAGCTGCTCAAATGCTACTACAGATATCACTGATAATACTGGTACCATATCCCTTTCTCAGGAAGAACATAACGCAAAAGATAGACCTCTTAAATTTGGACCGCAGAATATCTATGACACCAAGGAAAGTGAACAGAAACATTATGAACAAGTCTATACGGAAGATGATACCATCGAAGACCTCGACGAAATCCTTGGCTTCTTTACCAAAACCAATCATGATGAAACCTCTGTCTTGACATTTACAGTAGCAAAACTTGATCCACCGAATGATTCCTTACCGCTTGTCTTTCTCAACCTCATTGACTGGGACAAACCCGAAATACATGATATACCAATTTTCCCAAACGATGAATCTATTATCCATTACCTATGTACCGTTAACCCAGAAATAGGCTCTACCAGTGAACAAAGTAATGATGTCTGCAAACCAGGGAGTGCCAAGTCTCTCAGTCGCAAAAATGAACCGAATAAAAGATCTGATGCTGAAAACCAGTCAATGGTAGCTCTAGATCACAAAAAAGTAAAAATAAAGGATGCATCTGAGGGTGAAAACCTTTTTAAAGCACCCAAAGATGGGAGACTTGACACTCTTCCAGAACACTTTCATGAGCGATCACCCATATTGATTGAGCCCACTCAATCAATCAACATTGGTACCACAGAAGCAGTCAAAAACATACACCTAGCAGAATCTCTGACAGAGGAGGAAAGATCGACATTTATGATCTTTTTTAAAGAAAAGAAAATTAACTTTGCTTGGTCATATGCAAATATGCCCAGAATTGATCCACACTTAATCATGCATCACTTGTCCATCTCTCCAGGAGTTAAGCTAGTCAAGCAAAAACTACAAAAGATGAATCCACAGGTGGCACTCATGGTCAAAGCTGAACTAAAGAAACTATTGGATGTTGGATTCATCCGACCCATCAACTATGTAGAATGGATCTCCAACATAGTGCCAGTATCAAAACCAGATGGCAGTATCAGAATCTGCATTGATTTCAGAGATGTCAACAAAGCCTATCCAAAAGATGACTTTCCTTTACCCATTATCGACATAATTGTAGACCTCACAGCAGGCCTTGCAATGCTCTCACTAATGGATAGTTTCTCAGGCTATAATCAGATCAAAATAGCCCCAGAAGATCAAGATAAAACAGCGTTCACCTGTCCTTGGGGAACGTACTGTTGGAATGTTATGCCTTTTGGCTTAAAGAATGCAGGGGCTACTTATTAAAGAGCAATGACAACAATCTTTCATGACATGATGCACACATTCATGGAAGACTATGTGGACGATCTGCTAGCTAAATCATTCACCAGAGCAAAACATCTTGGCATCCTAACAAAAATCTTTGATCGATTGGAGAAATTCCAAGTTTGGCTCAACCCTAAGAAGTGTGTCTTTGGGTTACATCAGGAAAGTTACTAGGCTACATCGTCTCAGCTAAAGGTATTGAAGTGGATCTAGCAAAGGTACAAGCCATTATGGAAATGCCACCACCAAATAATATCAGTCAACTCAGATCTCTACAAGGACAACTTCAATCAATCAGGTGATTCATCGCTCAACTAGCTGATAAAAGTCTACCATTCAATCATTTGCTCCATAAGAATGTACCTTTCAGATGGGAGACCAAGTGTGCAAAATCTTTTTATCAAATCAAATAGTATCTGATGAACCCACTAGTTCTAGTACCACCAGTCACAGGAAATCCCCTTATTCTATACATGTCAACAATAGATATATCACTGGGGGCACTGTTAGCACCAGAAGATCAACAAGGAAAGGAACGAACCATCTACTACATCAGTAGGACATTGAATGGCTATGAACTCAACTATACATTCATTGAGAAGGCTTGTCTAACAGTAGTCATCGCATCTCAAAAGTTCTGACATTATATGCTGACACGCACAATTAAGCTAGTAGCAAAAATTGATCCTCCCAAATATCTACTCAGCAAGGCAACTCTTACTGGTAGATTGGCTAAATGGGTCATGATTCTCAGTGAATTTGACATCCAATACACCAGACGAAGAGCCATCAAAGGAAAAGCAATTGCAGATCAACTAGCTGAAGCACCGCTACCGGGAAAACAAACTATGGAGATTGAATTTCCAGACAGGGACGTTCTTGCTATTTCTACCACACAATGGACCCTATACTTTGATGGATCCTACACCCAACATGGTTCAAGTGTTGGCATTCTTTTCATCACTCCTAAAGGGCACACCATACCAAGATCATACCAGCTTATATTCCCATGCACAAATAATGTGGTTGAATATGAAGCATTGGTTATAGGCATCAAAATGTTCATAGAATGGAAAATCACAGAGTTAATGGTCTATGGAGATTCGCAACTAGTCGTCAATCAAATCAACAATGACTATCAAACAAAGGATGACAAGCTACTCCCCTACAAGCGAATGGTGGATGACTTCAAACAGTATTTTGTACACATCACCTTCGAGAAAATACCAAGGTTGAACAACAAAGCAGCCAATGCCATGGCTACTATCGCTTCATTACTAAAAATTCCAGAGCAATAGAGTCATTACAAGTTCCTAGTAGAGAAACTGTTCTCCCCAACCTATGACCACTCTAAATCCCATGTTGTCTATGCCTTAACTGGTTTGAATTCACCTTTATATGGACCGATATATGATTATCTAAAGAACAATATCCTACCCATTGACTTATACCATAATCAAAAACGTAATTTTATCCACCAAGCTGCCCAGTATACTCTTACTGCCGATACTTTATACCGTTGAGGTCTAGATGGTACTCTTCTTCGTTGCCTTGATCGTAATGATTCTGATTCCACTTTACACGAGCTTCACGAAGGTATTTGTGGAACACATTCAAGTGGGACTACTCTTGCTAAAAAGATTCTAAGGATGGGATACTACTGGCCTACAATGGAGAAATATTCTTACCACTTCGCCAAGAAGTGTCCTAAATGCCAGATCCATGGCAATCTGATACATGCACTAGCACAGGAACTACAGCCATTTACAACATCCTGGCCCTTTTGTCAGTGGGGACTAGACTTGGTTGGCAAAATTCATCCTTCATCTTCAAATGGACACGAGTGTTAGGGTTCCCACAGATACTGAGAGGGGGGGGGTGAATCAATATCTGACCGGTAATGAAATTTTCTTAAGACAGAACATGCAGAACATAAAGTAACAGTATACCGGTATGCAAGAATTAATGTAATTAACAGAATCAAAAACATCCACATGAAAAGAACACCTCAGTGGGATTTGTGACCCACAATATTCACTTACTAGCCAATAAGAGAATATTACTTACAATAGGGGCCTGCACATGCAAGAAGGCCAACTACCTAGAGCACATTGCTCAATAAGAAGTCACACTGACTTACAATGAGGATTATACAAATCCAATATTTTGTACTGCTTTACAATAGCATCTTCAATGCCAGATTCAGTACCGGTTCTTGCTCTATTCTTTACATATACCCTTGACCTATAATTCGCACATCAGGTTTGCCTAGTAATTTTCTTTTTGCTTGCTATCCATGTCTTACAAATGTCTACAATGATCTCTTTTATATACAAGAGTCATTTTACAATTTGCCAAGTCAGCTTACAATAATAAACAAAATATTACATATCAAAAATCTTGTCGACCTCTGTGCCAGTATACATCTTTTCTTCTATGCCGGTGTACATCTTTTCTTCTGTACCAGTGTCGGTGCCGGTGTAGAGTGATCTTGTTGATGTCGGTGCACTGTCTTGCTTGAATAATGCTTTACTGGTAGAATGTCTTGCCGGTGCCATAGGATTGCAAGGTTGCCTGTGTAATGCTTTGCTAGTATAATGTCTTGCCAGTGCCATAGGATTGCAAGGTTTCTTGTGTAATGCTTTGCCGGTATAATGTCTTGTTGGTGCCATAGGATTGCAAGGTTGTCATCAATGACAAAACCTTCAATCACACACAATGTCTCATTGGAGTGTCCATATGCCAACAATCTCCCCCTTTGGCATTGATGGCAACACTCATGAGAAATTTCAAAAAGATATCCAAAAATGTGTAGACCAAAAAAAAAATTTACCAAAAAAGTGAGTGACTCCCCTTGAGCATATGATCCCTGTGTTTTAAATTTTTTCATCCTACTACTCCCCCTTTGGCATCAATGATAAAGGTTAGTAGAGTTTGTAGTTATACTAGTCCATAACCTCAACCTTGTAGCTGGGTAGTTATTATCTGAAAAAGATCTCCCAAAATTAAGTTTATACTATCCATAAACTTCTTACTGTCTTTTATTGTTGTCTCAGTTCTTTTTATAGTGCCGATGAGATGTTGCAAATGCTCTGTCAGTGTTTTACTTCCCTATGTTAATGCCTCTGAGATTTCCTTCCGCAGAGATGCTAAATGGTCCAATCTTAGACTTAGTTTAGATCTCAAAAGTTTTGCCTTGTTTATTATTCTCTCTTTCTCTCTTTCCAATTTGAGCAATTCTTCCTCAAAATTTGCTATCTTCTCTTCAAAAACTGATAATGAATCAAGTGAGTTGACAAAATTGTCTGCAAGTTTATTTATCTCATCCTGTGCCTTGCTTATTTTCTTGTCAATATCTACAGTCAAAAGGTTTGTTTTACATGTATCTTTATATAGATTCTTGTACTCTTTTAACAAACTACACAGTTCTGGTAGAAGTGTGTCAAAATCTCTGTTACACTTCTTTATTCCTTCCTCAAAGAATTTATGTTTCTCCTTTTCTACAATTTCCTTTACAGATTCTACCTTTATTTGCTCAAAAAATTTCAGAAATATATTTACATAGTGTATCCAACTGTCCTAAAGAATCTTTATTGTCTATGTTACAATTAGGAGCTATTGATTTCAAAAATGGGATTGAATCATCTATTGCTTTGTAAGCTTGTCATCTATAATCAGTTATTTTCTTGATGGATTCAAGTAATACCTTAGTTACATTTGATGGTGACCCAACAAACTAAGTACCGATGGAAGTGACCATGCTTGTATTGACCTCTGGCAGGTCAGTTTGTGTCTACATTTCCTTAAGCACTGGTTTTCCTGCTTCATTTCTTACCAGTGGCATCTATTCTGGAGCCTTTAGCTCTATTGGTTTCTCTGTTTGTGCTTCAGATTCCATCTTTATCCCTGTATCCGTTGCCGGTTGCTCTATATTTCCTGTTGTCGGAGGCTCACTAGCCATATTTGTCTTATCTGTTGTATCTTTATCTACCACTATGTTGATCTTCTGAGTATCAACATTAACAGTATATAGGACTTCAGGATTAGTATTGCCATCCTCTGTTTCAATGCTCTCAGCTGCCGGTTGATCTTCAGTAGTTGTTGATTTTACCGGCGGAGTATTTAAAGGAGGTGGGGGTAAGTTGTCTGTAACCTTGATACTTGGTGGTCCACCAACTTTACCTTTCCCCTTGTCTCTATCTTTCTGATAAACTTTAATAGGCTTGGGATTCCTATATTCTTCTTGTTTTTCTTTTTCAACCAAAAATATGTCCCAACCATTTTCTGTTTCCTCTGAAACCTCTGTAACTCTACCTGCCATCAGTGAAATTTGTTGGTGTGCAGTGGAAAAAATTGTCCGGTTAGCTTGAGCTGTCAAATCATCAATTTCTTTTGGGGAGTTTACCGGATATACTACAAGTAGTTTTTCTATTTTTATTTTCTTGTCCAGTTCAATTACTCCTTGCCTTCTGGCCTCAAGTCTTTTGTATAGGTCATCAGGGATTTCATTTAAGACTTGCATCAAAAACTTTTTAAACATGTCCATGTGTAATATTACACTCTCCTCAACTTGCCCTTTCTCATCATCCAATAGGGTGTCATAAATTTTCCCTATGTTCTTCAATTTTCCTTCCTCTGTGATCTCATTTAACAAAATTTATAAAGGTGCCAGGTCAGTTGTTGTCTTTTTCTTTTTCTTTAGGGTCAGCTTCTTTTTAGGTGTGACCTTTCTGACCGGAGATCTCACAGCTTGTTGCTTCTGCCCTGTCCTTCTAGGTGAAGGAGTGGTTGTCGGTGAGGGATCTCTCTTCCTAACAACTCTTTTAAAAGTTGTTGGTATATCTCCTTCTGAGGAAGTACCTACCGGTGATAGATGAGCTTCAGGTTGTGGGTCTGCCAACTCATCTTCAGTTATGCCAGTTTTCTTTAATATATCTTCCTTTATGGCTTTTGCTTGTCTGGATCCTTTCCTCACAACCGCCTCAACCTTTTTCACTCTCTTCTTAGATTGAATTTGACTTTTTATGGTCTCAGCACTACCAAATACTTCTTCCTTTAGTTCATTGGGGGCTTCCAAAAGTGCTTTGGCATAAGTTTCCACTATGTGGTCATCTATTTCATAGCCCATTTTTGTTACCCAGATTGTCCTAGGGATGACTGCTTCCATCCATATTTCATCCTTTTTTATTACAAAACATATATCATCCTTGTATTTGTTGACAATTTCCTGTGATAGTCTAATTCTTTTGTTCATTCTGACCTTTAGTGCTTGAAAATACTCATTGATATTCTTTTCCTTGTTTTCACCCATGTTGTTGAATAAGTCTGATAATTATTTTCCTACCAGTATGTCAAATCCAAAATCTTTATGTCCTATACCAGGAACCTGTTTTGTTATATGTAGCATTAAGAATACAAGTAGATTTCCAAATCTAAAAGTTCCTTTCTTATCCTTCTTGATTTTGCCTAAGTTATCAATCAACTCATCTTTTAACCATTCACATACATCAATTTTCACATTTTCTTTTACCATATCATGAGCACTCTTAATGCATAAGCTGGAAACTGAGTTGATTCTATTTGCATGAGTTGCTTTGTACCCTAAAATCATGCTAACAAATCTAACATTTATATCGGTCACATCATTAACCCTTAGGGACCTTCTGTCTGATGTTGCACTAGTTAAGTTCATTACTAGGTCATTGGAGACCTTCTTAGTCTTGTCGGGTCTGTTACCAGTGGAAGGTAACCCTGTTACTGCTTTCATAGCTTCCTTTATAATTTTGTGAACTGAATCAAGCCAAAAGAATAAACCATGTACCCTGCTTAAAACTATCCTAATCACTTCCTTGGGAAATTCAGGAATGCAGAGGATTTCAGTGAATCCTAGGGTTTCAACAACTTTATATTCAGGTTTTACATTTCCGGAATTGTCACATATAACAGTCTTATACATGTTTTTAATTTCTTCATCTCCTAATTCCTCTATGTTGCAATGGATATAGATTCTAGGATCTTCTGCATAAACAACTCCTTTTGGAATTTGGGAAAAAGCACCTATATTGTCATCTTTCTTAGCTACCTCTAGAACTAGTTGAAATATGGGCCTAGGGCATTTTATAACCTCGAATACTGTAGGGTTTGCTATGAATTCAGGTGCAGAGGAGGATGCCATGATGATAAATACATTTTTCTGCCTTTGGATGGATTGATTGCTGAAATGCTTTGCCTCTTTGCTCAAAATGCCTTAGCTCTGGAGATTTCGCGCTCTTCGAATGTTTGAATGCTCGGTTAAGTGAAATGGAGCCAAAACCTTATTTTATAAAGTCTTTTCCACTACCTACCACATTCATTGCTTGTCGGTAATGTATTAGCTTAACTTTATTTGCCGGTAATGAGTGATTTTCAACTTCTTTTCTCTAACCGAGCGAATAATAGCACATGTGTCATTAGATTGCCAAACCCTCAAGATAATTTTCTTCAATTAGATGAAGAACTTCCTGTCGGTGGAGCATTGCTCTGTCCTGCCGGTGGAGCATCACATTGTCCTATCGGTGGAGCATCACATTGTCCTGCTAGTGGAGCATTTGTTGGTTCTACCGATGGAGGAGTATTCCCAATATTTAGATCAGCTTTTCTAATCCATTGCTTTGAGAATTCTTTCTTAACCTCTTCAACCTTTTCTTTACCTTTCAAACTAGTACTTTTGTTGTCTACAGGTGTACCTTTACTTCTACAAAATTTAGAAATATGACCAATCTTGTTACATGCATAACAAGTTACATTATTTTTCTGAATAGCTTTCCCATAACCTATGTCGATTTGTGTTCTGCATTGATTTGATAAATTTCCAAATCTTCCACAAACATAACATCTTACATTCATTCTGCAGTTTTCAGAGTTATGACCAATTTTGTTGCATTTGGAGCATTGACCGATGGGAGGATTGATATTCTGATAATTCTTAGATCTACATTCGTTTGCCCTATGACCATATTTATTACAGTTAAAGCATTTTCCATTGAATTCGTAAGTATTAGGAGGTCTTACCGGTTTGCTGTGATCCTGAGTATTTGTAGTACCAGAGCTTTCTCCAACTTCAAATCCAATTCCAGAAGTGTCACCTTTGGGTTTTTGATTCTTCAATAAGGTACTAAGTTCTTCTGAGCTTTTCTTGAATTTTTCTTTGTGTTGATTTGCAGTTTCCAATTCCCTTTCCAAGATTTCTTTTTGTCTCATTAGTTCATTTGAGTCATTCTAAGTATGCATCAAATCTGTCTTCAACATGTCATTTTCATAGCTAAGTCTTGTGTTCTCATTTGCTACATCACTTAGTCTTCTGGTCAATTCTTCTTCATTCTTCTTTCTATCCTCAATCTCTTTGCAAAATCTCATAGTCATATCCTGCATTTCATTTTTTGATGTCATGATCTCTTGTTTCAATTTGCTTATCATATCATTAAGTGATTCCTTTTCATCATTCTCATTTTGTAATTTTTCACAAAGTTCTCTTCTCTTATTTCTTGTAACAGTAAGATTTTCTTGAAGTGCATGAATAATATCCTGAGCTGCTTTTAAATCGTCTTCTAATTTGATATTTTTCAACTTTTCTATATCATAGTCAGTAAGAGCTCCTTCAAGTTGCTTCATCAGATTTTCCATTTTTACTGGTGTCAAGATCTTCCTCAAGCTGTTAGGCTTCTGAAAATAGAGGACCAACCTCTGATACCAATTATTAGGGTTCCCACAGATACTGAGAGGGGGGGTGAATCAGTATCTGACCGGTAATGAAATTTTCTTAAGACAGAACATGCAAAACATAAAGTAACAGTATACCGGTATGCAAGAATTAATGTAATTAACAGAATCAAAAACATCCACATGAAAAGAACACCATAACACAAGATGTTTAATGAGGAAACCTGGTGTGGGAAAAACCTCGGTGGGATTTGTGACCCACAATATTCACTTACTGGCCAATAAGAGAATATTACTTACAATAGGGGCCTGCACATGCAGGAAGGCCAACTGCCTAGAGTACACTGCCCAATAAGAAGTCACACTGACTTACAATGAGGATTATACAAATCCAATATTTTGTACTGCTTTACAATAGCATCATACCAGATTCAGTACCGGTTCTTTCTCTGTTCTTTACATATACCCTTGACCTATAATTCGCACATTAGGTTTGCCTAGTAATTTTCTTTTTGCTTGATAGCCATGTCTTACAAATGTCTACAATGATCTCTTTTATATACAAGAGTCATTTTACAATTTGTCAAGTCGGCTTACAATAATAAACAAAATATTACATATCAAAAATCTTGTTGGCCTCTGTGTCGGTATACATCTTTTCTTCTGTGTCGGTGTACATCTTTTCTTCTATGCCGGTGTAGAGTGATCTTGCTGATGTCGGTGCACTGTCTTGCATGAATAATGCTTTGCCTATAGAATGTCTTGCCGGTTCCATAGGATTGCAGGGTTGCCTGTGTAATGCTTTGCCGATATAATGTCTTGCAAGTGCCATAGGATTGCAAGGTTGCCTGTGTAATGCTTTATCGATATAATGTCTTGTCGATGCAATAGGATTGCAAGGTTGCTATCAATGACAAAACCTTCAATCACACACAATGTCTCATTAGAGTGTCCATATGCCAACAACAAGTTCATTATAACTACAACGAAATACTTTACCAAGTGGATAGAAGCAGTCTCAATGACCACAATAACTAGAAAGCAAATTGCATCTTTTATCCTAAACTATCTGATTTGCAAATATGGTATTCCAAGTTCCATCATCACTAATAATGGACGACCATTCAAAAACCAAGATGTCTGAGAACTATGTGAGCAATTAAAAATACAACAACGGTTCTCTACACCATACTACCCCCAGGGGAATGGTCAAGCAGAAGCATCCAACAAAACAATACTGAAGATTCTCAAGAAAACAGTAAATGATGTAGGCAAAGATTGGCATATACAACTCAATCCAGCACTTTGGGCATACAGAACTAGCATCCGTACACCTACAGGAGCAACACTTTTCTCATTGGTCTATGGATCCGAAGCTATTTTACCACTGGAAGTAGAAATTCCATCTCTCAGAGTATCTCTAAAAGGCTTAATTCCAGATGAAGAGTATCGGGTCAACCGACTGCAAGAACTAGAACTATTAGATGAAAGACATCAGTATGCTTACACTCATCTCAAAGTATATCAGCAATGCATGTGCAGAAGCTACAATCACAAGGTCATCCCTTGCAACTTCAAAGTTGGTGACCTAGTCCTCAAAGAAAATCCAAGAAATCAACAAGATCGAGAAAAGAAAGGGAAATTTGAACCTAACTGGTTGGGTCCCTATGTCATCATATCAGTCTATGGATCAGGTGCTTATCAACTTACAACTTCAAAAGGAGATGTGCTCGATGAACCAACTAACAACACTCATCTGAAGAAATACTACACTTGAGTAGTCTAATGCACGGAAAAAGTCAAAAAAACCCAAAAAAATCAAAATATCAAAGAAAAAGCAAATAAAAAGGTACAATAAAAGAAACTGGTGAAAACCTAGTAATAGGCGCTATTGTGAAAGGACAGCTCCTTTATCTGTATCCACATCCTTATCTTCACAGTAAAGCACTATCGACCATTGCCCGATACTTAGCAAATATCCAGTCAGGACATACTTAGTGTAGTCACTATCTTGGTTTATCCATGTATCCTCTCACCACATTTTACCATGGCTTGGTAATCACTGTACATGTTCACATCAAGATGTGCACTCAGCTAGGGGCAATAAATCGTCAAAACTTGCAACACATTCAAGACATCAAAACTATTGGCAAAACTCAGAAACATCACATCCAACAAACAAAAACTTCGAGACATCGTAGAGCAAAACATTGGATCACTAAAACAAGAATCACAAATACCAAAGATGGATGATTTTCTGAAGTACTAAATGTTGCATTATCATATAAATTCTTGACTATTTTTGCATTTTAACTTTTTAAATTATTGGATTCTCTACGTTTTCTCACTAAATGCTTCAAAGCTAGAGATCATGGGAAAACTCCAATATTTTCTTAATCTTCTGTCTATGAGGCGATCACTTGTACTATGTAAATACTTGTCTCAAGATGTGATACATCGAATATCACTGAAGACATGATTCCACTTTACACATACAAATGGTTTAAATCTTGTCTGTTTATATGCAATCCGCACTCTGGTCGTCCTAGTTCAATTATACCTTGACGCTTGTGCTATCTTGCAAAATCAAACATCATGTAAATTTTTCTCAGGTCATTATGGTTCAATTATACCATTATGCTTGTATAAATTTTCAACATATCCCGAACAAATCAATGCTCAATGATGATACTTATATCGAAAGCAAAATAACATATGGTTATATCAGGATGACAAATGCAAAATGAGGATGCTCCAAAAAACAAATAGTTGCATATCATTTTAAAATAGTTTCTTATCATTTTAAAATAGTTGCATATCATTTTTAGTTACATATCATTTTAAAATAGTTGCATATCATTTTTAGTTACATATCATTTTAAAATAGTTGCATATCATTTTAAAAGTAGTTGCATATCATTTTGCATATCAAATCATACATCTCATTTTCAAGATACATCTCACATCATTATCAAATCATACATCTCATTTTCAAGATACATCTCACAGCATATCAAAGCATACATCATACATTTACATCATGCATCATATCATCTATCTAAGCATTGCATCATCATAAAGTAAAGAAAGAACACATAGAACATGCATCCATATAACACATCACATGATCAAGGAAAATGATGTCATCTATATATATCAAAAATGATCAAAATGTACAAAATCTGTCATGTTTGTGCCCAGTGCAAGAAAAACAATGATCTAAAAATACAATAGAGACATCGTCTCTCAAGTATGACTATCTCCTGAGGGGGATGGTCTCACAGCTGATGTCCCAGCTCTTGGATCTCCAGGAGGATCCTGTCTTGAGGGCCCCGTCACGCCTCTGCTCTCTGACTATGTCCCAATCTCTCGAGATCAACTCAATCTCGCCTGCGTGAAGCTCTGTACTCTGTGCTCCCTGGACACGGCATCCTCGTAATGGCATCTATAATACTTTGCCTCCCTCACTCTCGAGGACAGCTCTCTCATGATATCTCTCATCGGGCCCCCTGCTGCCACTCTCTGAATGCTCGCTACCAGCTCATCCGCCCGACCACACTGTTGTATCTCTGTATCTCACTCTAGAGTCAACTAAGTAATCTGACGTTGTTGTGTCAATAGCTATGCCTGCAGCTGCTGAACTATCAACTATAGGGTCCTGATCTGAGCATCCTCCACATGTGTCGGGACTCGAACCCGTAGGGGTACCTGTGAAGGGGTACCCCCTATCCCTCTACCTGTCCTAGGTGTTGGTGGAGGTAACTCATTAGTCCTCCTCCTCTATGCCGGCTGCCTCCACTCATCTGTCCCTCCCACCACTGCCATCACCTCTCCCACTCTCCCCTCCTCCACTGCTCCAATCACCAGCCCTCCTCTCCCCCTATCCATCACAGCTCGTCGAACTACTCTCTCCACTCAACCTCCCCCATCTCTACCTCTGTCTCCTCTCCTCCCCCGATATCCTCTCCCCCATCATCCACCTTCGCCTCCATCATCTCCATCATCTCCATCTCCCCCAACATCCTCCTCATCATCATCGAAGGTCAGCCGCATCTCCTCAGGATCTGATATCCTAGCAACAGCACGAGCTACAAACAAACCAGCAAACTCATGGGTCATCCCTGTGTCTAATATCTTGGGAGCATAGTCCCATATCTGACCCGCTAAGCTGGAGAACTCCTCTACAGCTTCTCTGCTATCAATGGTAGGACCCCAATCAGGTACGTCCTGTCTCTAATGCGCATACAAGCAGGTCCCCTGTGGTATAACCTGTTGCCAACCATAGTGCCTCAAAACCCTGCCCACCTAAAATCTCTCTATCACAAAGGGTGTCCGCCCTATCAAAAACCAGCTCATAAACACAAAAGGCATCTCTAGCCCATCCTCTGCCCAGACCTCACAATCTGTATACGGTCGCCAGATGACTGTATCTATATCATCGAAGACCCTCCTCCAATGCTCCAGTTTGCCCAGCTTACACTGGACAACTAGACCCCTACAACCATAAGCATATGCCCGCCCAATAGGCCTATCTCTGTCCACCAGTGGTCTCGCTGTTAGAATGTGCTCCCAGCACCATACCTATAAAAGTGTCATGCCAGCTAACAAACTGTCGTAACCCAAATACACAACCTCATGAAGGTCCCTATACAAGTGGACTAACATGGCTGATCCCCAAGCAAACCTGCGGTCCTGGGTCACCATCTCCTTGAGAACCAATCCCCAACCCATAGAGAATCCCTTTGACCTGCGATCAGGACAAAGGAATCCACCGATGAACCCTGCTAGTACTGATGGGAGAGGCATATAGTCTAGATCCAAGAACTCCTGCCATGGGATCTCATACCCACATACTGTCTCATCATGGAAAATGCACCGCATCACCTCAGTACCACCCTCCTCCATCTGCTCATACGGCAATAAAGCACCTACTACGGGAATCTGTAAGATCCTATAACAGTCCTCTAGAGTGACTATCATCTCACCGGTAGCAAAGTGAAAGGTGTTCATATCATTGTGCCACCTCTCAGCAAGCGCTATAAGTAAACCCCGGTTCACAGTGAACCGAGGCATGTCCAACAAAGATGATAGGCCACATCTCTCTATCACATCTAGGTTAGCCTGTGCTAACTGTGGTATCAATGCCCAAGGTCTAGGGAACCGCTCCTGCGACTGCACCACTCCCAATCGCTCCTGTCAAAACGCAAAACAAGTTCAATATCAGTGTCCACATCAAAACAAAGATATCAAAATCAAAATCACATCAAAAGCATGAAACAATTTGCTCAAACTAATCAAGTTCCACATCATATCATTCCATATCAACTTGTAACACAACTCAAGTTTTCAAAAAGCATATCAAAACTTGTAAAACAACTCAAGTCTCCACATCACATAAACTTGTAAAACAAATCAAGTTTCCCACCCATATCAACTTGTAAAACAACTCAAGTTTCCAACCCATATCAGCTTGTAACACAAATCAGGCTCCACATATGGAACTTGAAACAGTACAAATCAAATCATGGTTTGATCAAAACAACATATTCATATCTACATCAATAACTTGAAACAAATCACAGTTTACATCAAGTTATATCAATACTCATATTGGACAAATTATCAAAAACATGACAAAAGACCGAGCAAATGGCAAAAATCCACCTCCACAGGCAAAACTGACCTTTTCCTATAAAGACTTTCACATTCAAAAATCACTAAAACTTGCAAAACCCATTCCATGCGCTAATTTAATTTGGCTATGCTCTAAAATATATCCATGCGCTACCCTGTTTTCTCCACGTGCTATTATGTCTACCCTATGCGCTAGACTAACTCCACGCGCTATCCTTTTTTCTCCATGCACCACCCAACCTACCCTAAGCGCTAAAACCAACCTATGTACTAACCTATCCCATGCTTGCGCTACCTATTTAACCTTATGCGCTATGTCTAACCTACGCGCTAAATCCCCCTACCCATGCGACCCCCTGTGGACCCTATGCGCTAGGTTTGACCTATGCGCTACCTTTTTAACCCGAAGCGCTACCCTATTCTCATCATGCGCTAACCTAAAACTTTCATGTGCTAACCTATTCATTTTCAGACGCTACCCTAAATTAATACCCTATGGGCTACCTAATTTATAGTATGCGCTAAACGAAGACCCCTACGCGCTAAAACGTTAAAACCGAATTTCAAAAATAAAAAACTGACTAAAAACGATCAAATTCAAAATCAAAAATGGGTCAAAAGGGTTGACTTACCGACGGTCCATATGCGGCAGGTCTCCGATGCCTCCGAACGCGCTCAAATCGATGCGTGGAATAAGGAATAGGCATTTTGTCTTCTCTCCAAAAGTCTCTTTCTCCAAAGTTAACAAACACAAATGAAACAAATCAAAGCACTTTTTCCCTTTTATAGAAAAAAAATGAAATTAGGGTTAGGGAAATGAGCATGTAATTTGCTCGCGGTCTCCCTCATACCCTAAAAACACGTCAATTATCGGGAGATGAATCAATTTCAATGTTTCACCTAGCCAAAATTTTGCGCCGCAAAAGCAATTGTCAAATCAAATCAAATTTTTCAAAATATTGATTCATCTCCCAAGGGGACATTATCACCATCGTTTATCAAATCTGGGGCATCACACATCAAATTTGGGGCAGGACATAAAAATCCATAAAAACGACATCAATCATAAAATCACAACAACACATCATTTTCTTTGAAATAACATGTGTATACACATCACTTCAAAGAGGGGCAAAATGTAGACGTATAAAAATGACCATATTCCTAAATGAATATTTTATGTTCATTTCTCTATTTAATTAAATCTAATTTAATTAATAACCCATATTCCTCTATTTAATTAAGTAAATTACTCAATTAAATTCACTATACCATTTAATAGGATAAATTCATTTTATTCAATTAAAGCCCTTGTCCACTTTTTAACTAAATTCAAATTTAATTAAAATAGTTATCCTAAATTAAATAAATATAATTTATTTAATTACAACCAAATTGAATTAAATTCAATTAAAGCCTATTTTCCCTCACCCACTTGAAAACTCCTACACCTCCCACTTGCATCCTAACCCTCTTTCTAACCTCTTCTAGATTCTTCTAAACCTAATTAATTAACCCAAACCCATCCATTATCCCTTTTCCCTAAATTTGAGGAGGTCAATTCTCAAATTTTGAGTAAATTCTTCAAATTGCATTAAAGCCTTTATCCATTCAACAAGCTAACTTGTTGAATGCCCCCAAATTTGGAAGGACTCTTACAAATTTATCCCCAAAGTCTTCATAACCATTAATGGTCAACTCAACCCTCTTACATGGTTAAAGAATTTCCATAAACTCAACCTCCATCTAACCCAAGGGTCTCATCAAGCATTTATTGCTTTGACCATGGTTATCCTTAAACCTTTGCACAAGAGTTTATCCTTTGGGTAAAAGCTTTATCCAATAGATAACCCTAACTTAACCTTAACCCTTAACCCCTAGGGTAACCATGAGGTCTTCTCAAGCATTTAATGTTTCTTACATCTCCTCTCAATCAACCTTATGTTGACAATTGTCACCATTTCATTGGTGCCAATTGCAAATATGGATTCCCAACTTTCAAACTTGGCCCTTGATTAACTCTTTCAATCCTGACGATCCATTGCCCTATTTTTTCTATAAATAGAGCTCTCATTCCTCCATTTTCATCATCCAAGTCTTTAGCATCACACTTATACTTAAATCCATTCAAGCTTTCATATCTCATTTTATGCTCATCATTTTATCTTCTCTTTTAAACAAGAATTTATCTAAATATGCTAATTTAGAGTATGTTCCTTATCATTTAGCTTAAATCATGAACTAATATAGTATGCTAGGATAGTCTTGTTTACTAACCTTGTCATCTTATAACTAGTTTATTGCATTCGTAGCATCATGCATAGCTTAGGATGCATCTCATCTTAAAATCAACAAAAGCATCCCTCATTCTTGCATTTGTCATCCCTAAACCATTTTGCTCAGTGATCTGAGAGCAAAAGCATTGGTTTGAGGGACCGTACAAGATATAGAACCATGGAACCATCCTTGGGAAGCTGAGCCATACTTCATGACTCCATAGCTTGCACCAAGAAGTCCTATGGGTGTGTGAGCAAGGCTCCATAGAGCTCCATTTTTCACATATTGAGTTTTATCAGCCCGCTTTTCCCACATACGGTCTCCATTAGGCTTGCATTTTCAGAGATGGCTATGTTTAGTTCTCCTTGCATGTCTTCCTTTTCCATTATGCTCTCATGAAGGCGAGTAGTTAGTGCACTAATCTCTTGTTTCAACTTGGAGATCTCATGATCTTTGTCCTTTACCAGATCTTCAGCTTTTCTCCGGTTCTCAAGCTCTTGACTAAACCGGATAGTCAATCCTTCCAACTCCTTTCTTAGATTGGAGTTTGAATCATTCAGCTTATTTACTTCTACAATCATAGCTTCCATATTTGCTTCATCTTCAGAACTACTTTCAGATAGCTCCATCAGCTTCTCTGCATGTTCTCTCCTTTTTGCTTGAGATGCCTTGTATTTGACCATAAGATCATCATAGGCTTGCTCAGACTGAGTGAGTCGTTGAGTAAGTTCCCTCAAGGTGTATTCCCCCATATCTTTTTCTAAGTGGTTAAACTTATAGAAAGGTATGCTCTAATACCGATTGATGAATACTAAGAGGGGGGGGTGAATTAGTATGCCAAAAATCACTGCACTAAAAAACTTAAACAGTCTGAAGACAAACCGGTAAAACAGTTTAATAGACAGACCGGTTACCACACATGCAAACCAAAATGCAAGTAAAACATTCACCCACAAAAGCAATACAACCATAACACAAGATATTTGACATGGAAACCCAAATGGGAAAAACCACGGTGAGATGGAACTCACAAGTCACTATCTGTAGAATAGAAACCAGACCGATTAAGGTTAGACCGGTTAAGGTCTTACAATGTTCTTCACCAGAACAGATCCTGTCAGGAATCTCAATCTCTGTTAGGAGATAAGTCTGATTAAAGACTACCTTGCTAGAGGATTTTGGATTTACAGTGGTGAACCACCTTGTTAGAGGATTTTACAAAGGCTTTTAGGCCTACCCGGTTAAGGGTTACAGACTTGTCAAAGATGTGAGTAATCAACAAGTGTTTGATCTATCTAATAGCACAGACTGCTTGATTAGATCCAGTATAGTTCACTGCTAATGCATTCTAGCATTACTTCAGTCTTCTCTATCTCTCTCAGTTACAACTTGATCTTCTCAGATAAGATCGCTCTTCAACAACTCAACAATCACCTTAAACCCTAGCACCACATAAACCCTTTTTTGCAATAACAAAAACCCTAGACATGATGTCCTTTTAAAGGAATCTAATTTCATGTCGGTCCAATAGGATTATATTACAATTTCCTAGGTTCAATGAATCTAGACATACTCAGTAACACGACACAAAAAGCACTGTCAGTGTGTCGGCACCGTCAATTAATCGGTGGATTGGTAACTCATCACAAAATGTCGGTTGGTAACTTATCACAGAGTATTACCGGTTCATACAAAATACCGATTGTCGGTTTGACAAAAATGAAGACCGGTAAGAATGTGTTATGCCTCTTTGCTTCCTCATACCACTTGATATCTTCAAACCGCTTGGGGTCGACATACCGCTTCAGACCGGGAAACACATTCTGCAAAATCACCAATAGTCTAAAGACTAGAATGCAACAAACTGGTTGGAACAAATACCGGTTGAGCTCTAGCTCACACATATAAGGGGATCTCAATAGAAGTGTGTGTCCATCAATGACAATCACAACATAAACATCAAAAATGCCAACAAATCCTAGACTTTAACAGGCATTTATCACAATGACCTAGTCTCAACGGGGCTGCTATGATTTAACAAAAACAACCTACAATGCAAACACTATCAATTGATCAACCAATCAAACACAATCAAAACAAACAATTACATCAATTGTCTCAGTCTCAATGAGTATTTTACGTCAGATACCTTGGCTTCATCGATCAATTACATCAATTGTCTAAGTCACAATAGGTCACTTTGACTCACTTACTCAGAATTTATCCTGCCCAAGCAAGCAACTGACATCAACTGTCACGCTTTGACTCGACCGAGGCAATTCAACCAATTGCACCATATTGTCTAGCCAATTTTGATTAATTATGCAGTATCAATGAAAAGAACACACTACCTTTGCACTATATCTCTTGCATGACCTAAAGGTACTCGTTGGCTTGTCATTTCTCTGTATTCACTCTATCTTCTCCCATTCTTTTGCCATTTCTAATTTCTTCTATTCTACCTCCCCCCAACTTCTTTCTCTTTTTTGAGAGATCGCCAAATTTTTCAAATTTTTTCAGCCCATCTTTCGAGGGGGCATACTACCCACTAAATTAACATTTATGGGGCATATTTATTTACACCTATCTTTCTTTCTTTGAAAGGACACAATAAACCACACCGTCTCAAACAAGGGCAAATGTAGTCACACAAATCTATCCACTTAATTAAATGAATATTTAATATTTATTTGATTATTTTAACCATCAGTCAACAGTTAATTAAATATTTAATTAACTCATCCTCAACCTCTTCTTCTATTAACTAAATAAATTATTCAATTTATTTAAATTATTTCACTAAGCCACACTCTAAATCAATTAAATGAATAAAACATATTTATTTAATTTAACCCCCTTTCCTCTTTTAAATAAATATTTATTTAAATCCCTAACTACCCCCCACTTGCATTCTCCTACAAATGCAAGTTGCACCTATTTATTTTAATTAAAATCCTATTTTCTCTCACCCACCAAACCCACTTGCTCTTCTAAACCATTCTAGACTCTTCTAACCCATTCTAGATTCTTCTAATCCATTCTAAATTAGCCTAATCACCCTCCCTAATTATTGTCACATTCCTAAGCAACTTGAAGTCACTTCTCAAATGCCTCAAAGTCTTTGAAATGCATTAAAGGCTTTATGTCTTCAACAAGTTAACCCTAAAGTCTTCCAAACCATTAATGGTTCTTACATAACTATTTATGGCTCTTACATGATCATTAATGGTTAAACTCAACTCACCCACATGGTTAGAGACTTTCCCTCTAACTCAATCCTCATTTAACTCATGGGTCTCTTCAAGCATTCATTGATTTGACCATGGTTATCCCCACTAACTCTTGGATAAGAGTTTGTCCATTGGATAAAGGCATTATTCATTGGATAAAAGCTTTATTCATTCAACTCAAGCCTAAACCTTACCTCCCAAGGTAACCTTCATGTCATCTCAAGCATTTAATGCTTCTTCCCTCTCCTCTCAAGCCATCTCATTTTGACATTTGTCATCCTGGGATTGGGTTGAAAGCCCTCACATGGATCACAAACCCATCAATCCTGGCCCTTGTTGAGATTACTCAATCTCAACCATCCATTTCTCTATTTTTCCTATAAATAGAGCCCATTCCTTCTTCAAAAAGATCTAGAAATCTTGTATGCATCAAACTTATAGTAAATTTGAGAGAGCATTTAGAAGCAATTTTCTTTGTTATTTTGGCTAAAATTAACATAGATTAATTAGGTATTTTCTCATATCTAGCTTGTTTGCATTTGCATAATCTTTTATCTTCATTTTCATAATCTTGAATCTCCATAAGACATCCATAATAATGCAAAAAGCTGAGGGCTACACTCATGTGGAACTTGGAGAGGAGAGGAACAAGGGAGGAGCAACTATGAGCATGTTGGAGGGCATCTTGGAGAGTTTTGTTTCATTTCTCCATTTTGTATGATTTTCATTATCTTTTTTATATCTCTCTTGATATGCATGCTTAGGATCATAGTTTCCTTTGTCTTTCATTTGTATCACTGACATATTAATGTTTGACTTTTGTTCCTATGCATTCCTTTTCAGCGTGCATCACTATCTTATCAAAAATTTGCAACCAACATGATCCAGTCTTATCAATCATTGATATCCACATCAACGTGATCATTATCATGTCTTGGACAAAATCAAATACACTCGAAACCAAACAGATCAGTCTTAAACGGGATCCAAAACTTCTAAAAACAAACATTATCAACCATCACATCAAAAAAATCAAATCAAAGGCACAGTCAATTTAGCTGCTAAATTTTGTCTAATTTGGTTTTTATCTTTTATCAATTGGCGAAGATCATGTTTTTGTGTTACTTAAGGATGTCCAAAAAGTGACTAGAGGAGCCATGATGGGCATGATCCCTTACTTTGTTCGCTATTTTGTGGTGTGAACCAATGAAGTTCTGAGGAAATTGTTCCAGTGGGTGTCTGTGTTAGGAGCATTCAACCTATGAATGTCACACATACCTTGACCCCTAGTGAAATTCCCAGAATGGAGAGTTCATTCCTTTTCTGCTACATGTTTGTTTCTTGAAATGAGATATCTATACATCCTGGTTGCTTCTACCTTGGTATACTAAGCTTCATTATTACATAATAAGGCTTAATGATGATAATGTATTGCACTACGAATAAAGGCAAAGAAGACTACTCATCACTCTTATCACTATCATATCATATCCATTTTGATATCAAGTTAACATGGTTGATTCATAATTTTCTCCTATCTCTTCAACATCTTTTCCAGATCTATCTTTCTTACTAACACTTCTTCTAAGTCAAGAGGTACAATCAACAATGTATTCTATCACAACAAAAACAATCATATGTGTTGCATATCATTTTACGTCCATTAATTAGATTGTATTATCACTTAAACGCATGTTACTTAGATTCAATTGCATTATTACTCAAGCTTAAATGCATCTAGATTTCATTGCATTACATTCATTTAGATAAATATCAAATCATATGAAATTGATTTTAGATTAATTACACAATCATATCATCACATTGCATAAAATAGAATGTATTAGAATCATAAAATGCATCACACACACAACACATCAAATAGACACATCACATAGAATCATACATCATAGAAATAACACAAGGCATGTAGAACACCACCAAAATGCATATCATATACATATCTCGAAAAGTGTCAAAATGCATCATATCAAGTACAAGACAAAGTGTCTCAACCAGCACTGCCCATATCTCTAGGAGGATTTTGTCTACTTGATCCTGCCCTAGGATGTCCTGATGATGCCCTAGGTGGACTCATCCCTTGACCCTGCAATAGGATCAAGGAACTTCTCCTGTGCATCTTGGATCAATCTAGACCTCCGCACTACCACAACTCTCTCTCCTGCTGGAGACGATCCCTCTCCTCATGCAGACTATTCCTCTCTCCCTCAATCTGATCTCTCTCCACCTCTAGAGCACCATATGCTCTACAGAAGTGCTCCCTATCATCCATCCACTATTGTTGCAATGTGACAACTAGATCCTCTAATCTTCTAATCTGAGCTCTTAGAACCTTCTCATCCTCACCCTCCTTGTCACCATCTTCCTCTGCGGCTAGCGCATCTCCAAACTAGGGCATCTCAATGTCCTGCCCACCACCATCCCCACTGTCACTCCCCCACTGCTAGATGATCCTGTCTCAGAATTATCACTCTCACTCCCATCCTGGTTAGAGCTACCCATAGACTCGATGTCTCCATCGATGTCTACATCACCAGCACTATCCTCTTACTCTGCCTCTGTTGCTACCACTGCTGCAATCAAGCCAATCTGACCTCCACCTCGTCCTCCTCCCCATCTTGACCTCCACCATCTCTCCCTCTCCCTCTCCCTCGACCTCTCCCTCCTTATGCCCTCCTGTGTTGAATCTATTGAGGAGAGATAGGAATCGTAGGATCTGTTAAAGGTACTGGTATATGGTGTACCCACCAAGAATCATATTGTGGTGTGGCACCAGGATCTGCAACTCCAGCTGACCAACCCCACTATAGTGACAGAAGAGAATCAAACTCTACAATAGCAACATGAGGCTATATGCAAGCCCCCAAATCCCTGATCTCTCGTGTAATTTGAGCAAAATAATTTGTCACATCTGGCACACCCTGTACCTCCCCAAACTGACAGAGTACTCGGCTAGGTAGATGGATGTCAATAACCCTGTGTCTACCAACATCTCATCCAATGAGATAGCTCTACTACCTGCAATAAGGTAAATGTTGTGCATCATCAGACCAACCACGACAATCAAGATACGACCTCCAAGAGAAATACTATAGTATATCAATTTGATGTCTCTTGTAAAAGGGTGTTCCTTGATGCCCTATGTCTAATGCCAGCCATATATCTATAGGCATATGGTTGCTCCTCTACAAGATCAACATGAACCATCGAATAGAAGATAGCCATATTCTCCCAAGCCCATACCTGGAGAAAAGTGATACCACAACTAATGGATTTCTGCTCTAAGTATACAATGCCATGCATCTAGTGATATAAAGTGGCTAATAAGCATGAACCCCAAGCAAAAACACGTCTATCAATAATCATGTCTCGAATAACTCTACCCCATCTAACAAGGAAACCATGTGTCTGTCGATCAGGAATTAGTAAGCCAGCAACAATAGAGCACAAAACGACAGTAAGATCATTGTAATCTAGATCATCCCATGGGATCTTATATTGACCCCATATGGATAAATCTTCCTCTGAACACTTAAACAAATCACACAGTCCAGCAACACCATCATCACGATCAAAAGTAACTCGAGTGACATGAATGGGTATATGTAGAATGCACCACACATCCTCCAATGTAATTGATACCTCACCAGTAGGTAAGTGAAAAGAACAAGTCTCAGAATACCATCGCTCAACTAATGTAGTAATCATGGCCCTGTTGGCCATAACATTTGGCAAGTGCAATATTTGATATAAACCTAAATGTTTGACCAAGGCAGTCTCCTCATCGCTAAGCTCATAGCAACGCTCGAGACCGTCTGGCCTTGTCTTCCTACCAACTAGGATAGGGTAATGTGCCTACAAGATGAAAACCATGAAAATATCAGATACTATAATCGCATGATAAAAATCAAATCATAAATTTTTTAAGAAAATACAAAATATCAATTGCGAATCATATACAATGAATACAGTCAAATGAAAATTGTTTAACGCAAATGCGAACCAATAAATTCAATTGTGCAGCATTAACATCAATTGCGCATCATTAAAGATCAAGTGTGAATTATTAAATACAATTGTGCATCACAAAACACATTTGCAAGCCAAATTAACAAGTGAGAATTACTAACATCAAATGCGCATAAATATAATAAAATGCGAATAGAACGATACTCAATTGCACATCAACTAAAAAATTTTGCTCTGACATAAACAAGCAAAAGTGAGCAAAATTTTTGAAATACATACTGGGCCTCCAGTGTTGGTCGGTCTCTGATATGCACGCACTCGATCAGACAAGTGCAACCTTTCTCTATGGCCCACCCTCACGCTCCAAAGTCGTCAGAAAGCATTGAAATCAAGAAGAGCTCCAGAAATCAAATGAGTGCAAATGATCAAATTAAAAGGGATAATTCACTATTTATAGCCAAAATTAGGGTTTTTCCTCTCCAACCATCGTGGTCCCCCTGAACTTCAACGCACTTGTAACACAATCAAACGAACTCCAAATTGCGCGAAACTTCACACAATTGCTCACTACCATGTTATTGAACAAATGGTCTCAGTTTCATAATTTTTCGACCACTTTTTCTGAGGGGGCATATTTATACTATTAAGCGTCACCGGGCATACTGGGGCACAAATTTTTGTTTTCTTTGAAACAATGTCGTTTCGACATTGTGTCAAAGAGGGGCAAATGTAGACACTGAAAAATGTCTTTTTCATCATGTACTAATTATTCATCCTAATTAATTAAGTAATTATTTAATTATTTAATTAAGCTAATTATTCTTCTAAACTAACTCAATTGTCATTCTTCATCTTATTAATTATTCAATTTCTATTCTCTAATTAATTAATCAGGTAACCCCTTTCTAAATATTAATTAAATATTATTTATTTAATTAATTATAATTAATTCCTTAATTAAATCATCTTTATTATTTAATTAATCTTATTTCTAATGTCTAAATAATTTCATTTAAATTATTTAAATTTATTTATTTATTCCTCCAATTCCTCAAATTCAAATTTCAATTAATCTCATCTAATTCCAAATCATCAAATTCACATTTCACCAAATCTGAATTTCAGTTAATTTCATGTATATTTCAGCATTCGCAAGTCCAAATTCAAATCCAAATTGAAAATGAAAATCAAATTCAATTTCAAAATCCTACAACATATGCTGAAATCATAACTGATTGATAAAATCAATTAACCAATTAGTTAACTTAGTTAACACTTCAATCACCCCTTTTCACTCCAAAACAACTTTTTCAAACTAGTTAATCAATTCAATCTTCTAATCCATCTATTCAGTCAACTAGCTAGTCTATTCAGTCTACTGGTTAATCAATTGAGTTCACTCTCCAATCAATCCTATTAACAGACCAATCTATTGAGTTAACAAATCAATCATGACTAATCTAAATCAGATGAGTATCAATCAGGATTTGAGTTCAAATCCTCACCCCTTCTTGTGTTGAAAATCTATATAAACAACATCATTTTAACAAATCAGTCTAGAATCACAGTCTTCAAACAATTGTCTATCTTATGCAAGAATTCCAGTGCAACATCTGAGAGCCACCTTCATACATAATTTAGAGAAGAGCAATGGAAGCTTTGCCAAATCAATTAAGGAAGTCTTAATTAGATTCATATATTCAATTCTATTGGTTTTACATTATTCTATTGTTATTTGGGATTAAATTTAATTATCTGGTGTTACTTATGGTACATGAGATACAGAGATGCAAACTACAAGGTCTTTTGTGGCTCCTTTTTTATCACTATCTTTGGTGTTTTCAATCATTTAGTTGAGAGATTAACACCTACTGTAAGGAGAGTATTGAGGCCCCTAGTCTATGACCCTGAAAAAGGGTCACACTCACAAATTTTTGATTGGTTTTATATGGGAGAAAATACTATTATTAGGGTCTGTGGGTGCCCCCAAAGTCCTCATTTGCTACCTATGTTTGTGTCAAATAGACTAGCAATTTTTGGAGTTTGTGTGACAGATGTTGTGGCTAGAAAAGGAATTAATTGCACCAAGGAGAAAATGGACATTCATGCTTCATCACATGATATTTGCAAGTTTTTCCATTGGTTCTAATATGTTGGAGAAACTACAAAACTATATAAAAACCAATTTTTTACTGAAGTCTGGAAAAGAGAGAATGTGTGATCCTAAGAATCACATTGGTTCAATTGTTAAATCAGTCTCAGATGAAGTCTTGATATAGGAGGACTTGGTTAGAAATCTCACATCATATGGATAAATTGTGCAAAGAAGAAAAAAGTGGCAGGTCATAATAAGGATAGAGGAAGAAAGAAAGAAAAGGGACCCCACTTTTCCTGGATTTTATGAATGAATTAATAAGAATTAAATTGTGTTTGGATAACTTTGAAAGGATATATGGTAAACCAAAATGCAGTGGATCTCCACCAAAATAGGCCATTGTTCCACCTAAGAAATCCCAAGGGGTTTTTATACACAATGTGTCAGATGATGAGTCTACAGAGGAGGATTATCCCATTCACCCCCCCCTCCACTAAGAAACAAAAGATGAATGTTCCAGATCCCCTTGTACCTTATGATGAATCTGAAGGAGAGGGTGACACTGATGAAGCTACTAGTGCACTAAGAGCCCTGAGAGGAGATGAAGCAATGGAGCAGTCACAAATTGATCCACCAAGATATTAGGAGGAGATACATGGCTATGAAGCCCGAGTGACAAAAGAAGAAAAGCTTGTTAACACTACTGATGAAAGGGTAGCCATGTCCATGAGATTCCTAGATGATGATGAGTTCATCCATACCCTGGAGTTCAAAATTTTCTAGTTGAAAATAAAGATAAAAGAATTTGAAGAAAGAAAGAAAATGAACCTCATGGGAGCGGATGAATCCAAACATGAGGGAGCCATTTCCCAAACCTTCAAGGAAATGAAATTTGATGAGATACACTCTAGTAGAAGCGAGAGAGTTGGTCTTGAAGAGTGACATACTAATTGTTCCAAGAATGACCATAAAATATATGTTTTTATTGGATTAGGTGAGATAGCAAGAAGATCCCATGTTGATAGTAGAGTTTGATTCAGATGAAGGGTTAAGTGGTACCTAGTATAACCCCAAGATTGAAGTACTAGTTGCATGGGTGAGCTCTAAAGGAACCAATAGACAAAAGTTAGTAGATTTGGTGAAGGAGACACAAGGGGCAACTATCTTAAAAGCCATGAAAGATACTTCTCCATTAGAGATGGCCACTTTAACTATGCACTCTGCAATGTTCACCAAAGATTCAGTCAAACACATGCAAGAAAAAATAGTTAAATTGGAAGTAGGACATAAAGACATGAATGCTGAGATAAATAGGTTGTATGTTAAAAATGCTATATTGAGGAAAAGGGTAGAAGGATAACCTGACAATCAAAGTAAGGCTATTATTCTACATAAACATGCCTCATTAAAGTAGATTGACAGAACTAAAAACAACAAAGAATGGGGTGAAGAAAAGAAGTATGAGAAGGAGATTCGGGACATGAGGGCAACCCATGAGGAAATCCTACAAAAAAATTTGTAGTAAATCTTAGATACTTTTGAACAAATTTTGTCGCACAGGGTTAAGATTGTAATTGACAAGTTGGAATAAGTGTATAGGAGCTATGAGGATTTGTTGAAAATGATAGAAGTATTTAAAGAAGATAAGCCCAAATTGGAGAATTTGGCAAAAAGGTGGCAACCAACATAAGTTATTATGGTTACTTTATGTAGAGTAACTCAAAAAAATCCTGATATTTCTCCTAAGATAAGGGAAATTGAGTGAATGGTGCATACAATCATTGAGGAACTCAAAAATGTTACAAACGAGGAACACAAGGTGAAAGCCAAAATTGATTCCTTCCTTATATTTCAACACTAGACCATCCCTATCATCATAGATAAAGATAAACATCTCACAGATTTCAATGATTGGAAAAGTGACTTCGATCAGATGGTGCAAAAAATCAGTGCACATATCAAGGAGGAAAGAGACACTAGCATTCAGTTCTTTCAAGTGTTCCAAGATAGAATTGTTATTCTAGATAATGGCTATGCTAGATTTGTTGCAGAGGTGCGAACTTTGACAGATGAGAAATGGAAGAATCACTTGACAAACATGCCCATCATCCTGAATTTTTAGTGGCCCAGTGATTATGAAGTATACCAGTGGGAGACCACACATCTAAAGGATCCAGAGAATTGAGGACACGGGATGTCAGTCGGTGAATGTGAAGGTTGCCCAAATGAAAGTAGAACTTTGCTAGGCCCATTGGTCATGGGTTGCTACTCAAATAATCATGATAATGGGCTACTTGTATTCACTAGCTTTACTTGCTTTTAACATCATGTTACACTTTCTTATATGTTGTTAAACTTGCTAAATGCAAGATTTTGAATGTTTTAATTCAAGCTATTATTTATACAAAATTAATTATGAAAAGGTACTTTGTAACACTTTGAAGCTTGTCCCTTCTCCCATTTTGTTTATAAGGGAGAAACCAAGACTGAGTAAAGGGGGAGAATATGAAATATAGAAAAAATATACAAAATAGGAGAATACTACAAAAAAATTGTACCTCATTGCAATGGCAAATATAATACAAGAATCTGAAGTTTCTGGCTCGGTTATTTGTTGATTATTGAAGATTGAATATTGTGTGATTGTCTCCAATTCTTTCTCTTTCTTACATGTTTAAATCAAGTTATAAAGGATAATTTTGATTTATCAAAGCAACTATTACTATTTTGTGTAATTTGATTAATTGGATTCTATCAGGCAAAATTAAAATTCCATTTGATTAAGTCACAATAGTTTGAAAGAAATAACTAGATTAATAAGAAGAATCACATAATGTCACATCCTTACATGTTTATATAAGATATAAATAGTATAAAAGCCAAGTAACTTGAATGGTATTCATAAATTGGAATAGTTAACTCTACAACCCTAAATGAGCCACTGGTCACAATTATCATAACAATTCTTGTTGGAGTTCAAATTTTATTTGTTCATTTAAGAAGTTATGGTAGGAGTAGGAGTAATAAGGTAAAAAGTATTCACTCCAGAAGGGTGCTACACCGAGTGAATCTGAAATATAAATTAGTAATTTGTTGTATGAAAGGTATACCTGCCTAGGTTTTGCAGATTCCGAAGAGCAGAGGATATCTTCCTTTGGGAGGATCTTGTTCGTTTGCCAAGTCAGTTGGAAAACCTAATCATAGAACTTAGCACACTCTTAGGATTTTCCAATTTGTTGATTTGGAAACCAACAACTCACACACTACATCAAAGTCGCTACACATCCTCAAATTTCAGACTTAATCTGGACCCAAACATCATTGCCCAAAACATAAAAAATGAGAATGGAACCAAGATATGCATGAATACCATCGATCAACACCATATCCAATAACTAGAAATATCTAAATCACCAACAAAAAGAACATCAATGATAACCAAACATAATCATCAGCAACATATATGCAACAATCTCCCCCTTTGTCATTGATGACAACATCCATCAACAATGAACACATGATACTCTTTGTACAACTCTACAACAACTCAACAACTCTCTGAAACTCTTAAAATCTCATTATCTCTCATAATCTCTCTCCCTTTAACATCAAGGACAAAGACGGGCATAACTCCCCCTAAAAACTTACTCCTGCTCCTCCTATGAGGAAGCACCCAAGCATTAGTCTATAATATGATATGTAGGTTGTTCACTAGACCAATGCACAACCAAATGTACATCAATTCACACTAGGAAGGGGTAACACCCCTAACTTCTACCAAAGATACTCAAAAGCATCTTTACACAATGCCTTTGTGAACATATTTGTAATCTACTCTTTTGTAGGTACATACTCAAGCTTTACTTCATTATCCAACACCTTTTCTCTCAAGAAGTGATACTAAATGGATATGTGCTTTGTTATAGAATGTTGTACCGTATTTTTAAAAATGTTTATTGCACTAGTTTTATCACACATGATAGAGATGGGTTCATTGAATTTTATGCTAATATCCTTCAAAGTCTGCTTCATCCATAGAATCTGTGTGCAATATGAAGATGTTGCAATGTATTTTGCTTCAGCTATAGGTAAAGAGACATAATCCTGCTTCTTATTGTTAGACAACTCAGATAACCAGAGGACAACTAAGAGGTGTTGGGGGGGGGGGGGGGGGGGGTGAATTAGTTGTCAACAGATTATAGAACTTTAATCATTATAACCTTATTACCGGAATACATAAACCAAATACCGAAATAGCAAATATAACAATTAAGAAATATAAACCACATAACATTTACCAACCATCCACAAAAGATAACACCAAAATTTGTACATGGAAAACCCAGTAAAGGGAAAAACCACGGTGGGAAGCCTCCCCACAATCAGATAATACTTCTGCAATAAGTATGTGATTACAATAAGAGGGTCATGCACATGCAGGAAGGCCAACAACCTAGAGCACACTGCTCATCACAAAAGGAGCCTCACTGGCTACAAAATAAATCTAGACTATAATCCGAAAGAAGAATGAACTGCAAGAATAGAATCTCCTATGCCTAAGTACAATTCCGGTTAAGCTCAGTACCGGAGGTCCTAAACCTCTTTTACCAACACAATTCAATCACCTATGATCAACCAAAAACCTCTGCATATGATTACAACTTTATTCGCACATAGATAATCCCATAACCATAATCCCATGATCTACAAAGAGATCTTACATCATATTTATACCAACCTGGAACCTAAACAATTAGGTTGGGCACCTAAAATATAATACAATAAATTTAAAACTTAAACCCATAATCTAATGATCAACCAAGTTGGTTTGAGACCGAAACAACATAATCCAATCAATAAACCCAGCTTGGTAACACATTAGGATCATCCACCAACACGTTACATAAATCGGCCCATAAACTGGTCGAATAAGATAGCATTAGGTCCAGACCCAAATCCAACACCACTAATCAAAAGGAACACAAACAAGATAACCAACAACATCCTGAAAGCTATCTAGAAGTCGTGCCAACACCACTTATCACGTGCATCAAAATATCTTCAACAAAGCTGTATCGGTAGAACCCTTACTGATGACCAAAAGGCTTACTAGAACAAGTGATAGCTCCTGAGTCATCAATATTGAAGCAATTGATTGTGATACCCATCTGAATAGCATGAATGATAGATCCAAACCAAGTCCACAAGCCAAAACATACCGGAGCATACCAAATCAATATCATAAACCAACCACTCTATTGGAACCTACCGGAAGCCGGTAAACAACCAAAATAGCCGGTGTTGCCATCAATGACAAAAAATCAATGTAACACATAATTAATTCCTCCAATTTACAACACTTACTTGACCAAGCAACTAACCGGGAGCCAAGAAAGAATGCTCCAACACTTGTACTTTTCCTATCATCAACAGTTCTTTCCCAATCTACATCAAAATAACTTGTCAAAGTGAAGTCTGAATCTATGGGATACAATAAGCCAAACTCTTTTGTTCCTTTCAGATATCTAGATATTCTTTTTACCACCACAACATGTGATTCCTTTTATTCTTTCTGAAATCTAGCTGCCAAATACACTACATACATGATATCTGGTCTGGTAGAAGTCAAATATAATAGTCCTCCAATCATTGATCTATACTAACTTGCATCTATTTAGGGGACTTATCATCTTTTTTCAACTTGCATTCGGTGGCCATAGGTGTACACATCGGTTTGGAATTCTCCAACCCAAAATTCTTAGATAATTCCTTAATGTATTTAGATAGAGAACTAAAAATTACTTTATCATTTTGATTTAATTGCGAACCAAGAAAGAAATTTAACTATCCAATAATAGACATCTCAAATTCCTTCTGCATCTCATTAGCAAATTTTTTGCACATACCTTCATTTCCTCCAAAACTTATGTCATCAACATACACTACAACAAGCCAACACATACGGGAGCATACCAGATCAATATCATAAACCAACCACTCTACCGGAACCTACCGGAAGCCGGTAAACAACCAAAACAGTCGGTGTTGCCATCAATGACAAAACATCATTGCAACACATAATCAATTCCTCCAATTTACAACACTTACTTGACCAAGCAACTAACCGGGAGCCAAGAAAGAATGCTTCAGCACTTGTACTTTTGCTATCATCAACAATTCTTTCCCATAGCTAATTCCTATATCTAATTCTTCTCTTGTTTGATCCAACTCTTCTTTCATTGCCTTCATCCAATTCTCATCATTACATTTTTTATTCAATCTCTAAAAGTAAGCATAATAGAACATGCTTTTGAGCTACTTTTCTTCTTGTGATGATACCTTTGTTCTTATCTCCAATAAATTGATCCATTGAATGATTCTTCTAAACATATCTTTGCGTCTTAAATGTAGATGTCGGAGCTTCCTAAGCTTCTTTTTCTTCTTCTCCTTCTCTGATCTTCTCTTCCCTTTTTTTGTCATCCCATTCATCACTCATATACTGCTAATTTGTCAGACTCTTTAGAAGTATCTTCATCAACTTTCACATTTGCATTTTCAACAATCTTGTTCAACCTTTTGTTGTAACATCGGTATGTCTTGCTCCTTGTAGAGTATCTTAGGAATTTGCCTTCATCAGCTCTGCTATCAAATTTTCCATGATTATCCTCATCTCTCTAGATGTACCACTTGCTTCCAAATACCTTGTGAACCAAGGGAAAGGTCTTGGTTGTAAGGTTAGATTGAATCCAAGCACAAAAAACATAAAACATTCAAATAACAAAATATGAAAAGCAATCTATATACCTTGCCAAGAGAGTTATCATGTTCCTATGATTTGGACTCTTGTTGAAGCCAAGAACGCGCCCTTTCATAGCTTGATCTGATTGGTCGAATAGGGATGATGTGGTTGGATCTCTAATATTATGCACAATGGATAGAGGATGGATGGATGAGGAAGGATGGATTGATGATCAAGGTATGAAATGGCTAAGTATGGATGAGTGCAAATTTTGGTATAATAAGGGTATGAGGATGATTTCTTGGGCACAAAATAGCAGCATGGATTTACTAAACTTGGAGATGAGAAACAAGGGGATGGAGTCCTCAATTTATAGGAGGATAAGAGGAGAAATGGAGGGCTAGGATTGACCCAAGATGAAGGGTCAAGATTTATTTTGAGCCTACACAAGGCCCAAGAGGAGGTGACAAGAAAAGTGTGGGGACCAAGAGATATGCCTTAAAGGCATTTCTTGTCTCCACACTCCTCAAGGCTCATTGGGAAGACTTCCCAATGTTCCTAGGGAAGAGAAAGGAATAAAGTATTCCTTGAGGGATGGAGATGAGGAATTAAAAATTATTCAAAAAGGATGATCATGGGGATTCGAGGAATAAGGAGGAATTAAAATTTCCTTGGAGGATGGGATGCCTGGAGGAATTTGAAAATCTCACATTCACCTAGGAAAAGAGCATTTAAGGAAGGTAGTTGGATGAAAGGGACAAGGAGTTGACTTTGTGGCTAATCATGATGATTAGCCACTAGCAACTCATTAGGAGAGGGATTAGAAGAATGATTAGGTAGGATTAGGGTAGATAAGATTTGTTGGAGGATTTGACTAAGAGAGAGAATGAGTGGAGGGAATTAAAAATTAGATGAAAATTATAAGTGAGTTTAGGGAGCTTCTAGAAGAATTCATTAGGTTAATGATGGATTAGGAAAAAGGTGATTTGTAGGAATCACCTAGATTAATTATATTGAAATTAATTAATTAAAAGGAGGAATTTTGAGGGGACTTAATATTAGGGATTTTTAGTGGAATAAAGGTGGATTTATTCAATCAACAAACTATAGTGACAACATTAATTATATTTAATTAATATTGGGGAGGAATAGGAACTGACATAATTAATAAATTAATTATGCAAAGAACTTAAAATATTTATTTTTAAGTGTCTACATTTTGCCCCTCTTTTACACATCGACAAATTTGGTGGTGGGTAAAAGATAGAAGAAAAAAGAAATAGATGCCCCAGCATAAAGCGTGGGTGGTGTATGCCCCCTCAAAAAAAAATTTAATTTGTTTTTTGTAAAAAATTGACGAAAAATTCTCGAAATGAAGAAGGAAGAATTAGGGTGGAAGAGATGAACGAAAAAGAATGATAGGGCGGATGAAGAAAAATAGAAGAGGAAATAGAAGGAGGGAGACCGCAGAGGGAATGGACCCACAAGGGGGGTCCATATAAGCCACAAAGGGCCCAATGAGGAGTCATTGTTACACATAAGCCTTGAAGCCAATCAGAGCCTAGAAGGAGAGATGGAGAGATGGATCGCATTCCCACATGTGAGCATCGCACTGAGAGGATCTGATGGTATGAGAGGCCCACAGTCTATGGACCATCGGTTTGTAGGGCTATCCTCCTTTGTGAATTTTTTAGGTTTAGGGTAGAATCAGGGCTTAGTTTATGGCCAACTTTGGGGAGGCAGATGCACTGATCAGCGTTTCAATTAGAGCATTCACAAGCAGAAGGCAAAAAGAAGGGGTTTGGGGGGGGCACTGGTGTTTAGCACATGATCGTGCTACTACCTGGGCACTCGCGATGGAGGAGTTTTAGGGTTAGGGTTAGGAAAAAGTCAGCTAGCGCGAGCGGTCGCGCTGGGGTAGGTTAGGGTAGGTTAGGGTAGTGGAAAAAATTTGGCTAGTGTGAGCAGTCGCGTTAGGGTAGGTTAGGGTCTCTAAGGGGGGTCTGTTAGTGCGTGCACCTGCAGAATGGCATGAGCACCATGGTTTCGGTGCGAGCGCTAAGTGATGTAGGGTGGATTTTTCCAATGAGATCGAGCCCCCACTGTGAGAAGGGCCAGGGTGTAATGAACAGTTGCAATTCTTGTGATGGCGCATGGATCTTGTCACCATGTTGTTGGCAAGGGATGCATTTCTTCACATTGTTATATGCATCTACTTCCATTTTAGGCCAGTAATATCCTGTTCTCAAGATATTTTTAGCCAAGGTGAGCCCACTTGAGTGTGCCCCATAGATGCCTTCGTGCACTTCACATAGTTCCCATTCAGCCTCTTGTTTATATAAACATCTGAGGAGGGAACCATTGAAATGCCTTCTTAATAAGGCTTCTCCAAGCATATTGTAACGAGCACATCAGCAGATGATTTTTTGTTGTTGGGTCTTGGTAAGGTGTGGGGGAATGGTGTTATCTTTTAGGAAAGTGAAGGTCTCTTGATACCAAGGGGATTCAGGACCAACAAGTACACACACCATTTCAGATTTTGGTAGATCATATGCTGGTATGAATAATTGCTCGACCAAGAACTCACACTTCTGACTATGTGTTGGCATCTGAAGGAGGGAGCCAATGGTGGCCATTTCATCTGTAGCTCTGTTGTTTGTTCATGGGATTTGATCAAACTTGATTGTTGTGAAATGTTGTTTAAGATCTTCAACCATGCTACAATAGGGGAGAAGTTTGTCATCCTTTGTTTGGTATTTGTCATTGACTTGTTTTATGACAAGTTGGGAATCACCATAGACTTGTAATTCCCTTATCTTCCATTGGATAGCCAAGCATAGTCTGGTAATGAGTTCCTCATATTATGCGATGTTGTTGGTACATGCAAAAGCTATCTTATATGACATTGGGATGCAA
Organism: Cryptomeria japonica; assembly: GCF_030272615.1. Taxonomy (NCBI): domain Eukaryota; kingdom Viridiplantae; phylum Streptophyta; class Pinopsida; order Cupressales; family Cupressaceae; genus Cryptomeria; species Cryptomeria japonica. The sequence continues at coordinate 394,320,453 of NC_081414.1, read as the reverse complement.
TCTCCCTGAGGTGTGATCAATAGTATTCCTGCCCCGATCCATTTTGGGTGCAAGAAACATCAAAGTACAACTGCCATGTGGAGGATGTGGTGATAGTCATTATGAATTCATTTGGCAGTTCTGTAAGGATTGGATGGTCACCTGGAAGTGGAGTGTCAGCTAGTTGGTCTGTGATAACTTGTCCCTTGATTGTTTTTCTATCCACGTATTCAATGTCAAACTCGCTTAACAACATGACCCATTTAGCGGTTCTGCCAGTGAGGGCAACTTTTGACAAGAGATATTTAAGAGGGTCAATCTTAGCAATTAATTTTGTTTTTTTGTTTAGCATGCAATGTCAGAGTTTCTATGTATTAAATACAAATGCCAAGCATGCTCTTTCAATGGGGGTATAATTGAGTTCATACCCCACTAGTGTTCAACTGATGTAGTATATGGCATGTTCCTTCCCTTGATCATCTGTTTGCGCCAATAATGCCCCCAATGCCACTATAGTAGCACATATGTACAAAATAAGGGGCTTTCCAGGAGTAGGAGGCATAAGAACTGGAGGTGACACCAGATATTCTTTGAGTTTTTCAAAGGCCTTTTGACATAAGCAGACCCATTTTGAATTTGTGTCTTTGCACAACAGGTGTGCAAATGGATGGCATTTATCAAGCTGTGAAATAAAATACCTAACAGATTGGAGTTTCCCCTAGAGGCTACACAATTGTTTGAGGGTCTTTGGGGGAGGCATTTCCATGATGGTTTTCACCTTTCTAGGATCGACCTCTATGCCTCTACGAGAAAAAATGAAACCTAGTAGTTTTCCCGATGTGACACCAAGAAAACACTTTTTAGGATTGAGGCGCAGTTTGTATTTTTCCAATCTTTCAAAGATCTACCTTAAGATAGGGATGTGCTCTTGTCTTGTTTTTGATTTTCCTAGAAGATCATCCACATAGTCCTCCATAATTTTGTGCAAGAGGTCATGAAAAATTGTTGTCATTTCATGTTGATATGTGGCTTTGGCATTTTTTAGGCCAAAAGGCATGACCTGGTAACAAAAAGTCCCCCATGGTGTTGTGAACATATTTTGTGTTGATCTTCTTTCGTGATCCAGATTTGATTATATCCAGAAAATACATCCATTAGTGATAGCATCTCATGTCCCGCTGTAAGGTCAACAATCATGTCTATGTTGGGGAGCGAGAAATCATCTTTAGGGAAAGCCTTCTTTAGAGCTTGGAAATCAGTACAGATGTGGAAGCCCCCAGCAGGTTTGCTGACAGGTACAATGTTGGATACCCATTCAACATAGTCTATTGATTTGATGAATTTTGCATCCAACATCTTTTGGAGTTCTTCTTTGACCAGGAGTGCAATATGTGGATGCATTTTTCACAGCTTCCGTTTTACAAGTTTTGCATCTAGGTGGATAGCAAGATTATGAACCACCAAGTCAGGATCTAGACCTAGCATGTCAGCACAGGACCATGTGAAGTTAATATTTGTCTCTATGAGGAAATTGATGAAGTCTTCCTTCTCTTGATCCGTGAGGGACTTGGCAATGAGCACGTTTTTTGGAATGTCTTCGGTGCCCATATTGATACTGTTTGTTTCCTCTATTAACAAATTTGACCTATCTTGTGGAAGATGACCAATGGTAGGGAGGTCAAGTCCCTCATCCTCAAGTGCCTTTTCTAGGTTTTCACTTTCGAATACGCCCTTTGTTTTTACTCTTTTCTCATCCAAAGGTGCCTCAGAGAGGTTTTCACCTAGGGAATCATGTTTTTTCTTTTCATTATATTTTTTGTGGCTAAGGGAATTGACCTGACTACCAAAGTATCCCTTTTCATGTAGTTGAATCTCGTGTACTTTGTGCAGTCTTCCAAATTTTGCATAGTTAGGAGAGTAATGAGAGCGTTATCATCAATGCAGATATCTAAAGTGGGTTTGTCTTGTTGGCCCCAGTCTAGGAGTTTAGGATGGACAAGATGTAGCTCGTGTGAAATGGGAGGGGTTATGGGAGTGATGGTGTTGATGTGAGTGTCAAAGAAGATGTCGTCTTCGTATTCAAAAGGCATTTCAAGAAATTCCTCTTCGTTAGAGTCTTCAATAGCCAAAGGAGGACTTGAAGGGGCATCAATGATAGTGATCTTAGGCACTGGAGTGTACCCCAAGCCTCTATTGTACTTGTAGGAGATAGGATTTATGGGTGCTTTTCTTCCTTCCATCCCAAGTCATGTCCTTTGTAACCCATTTTTTCAACTATAGCTGACGCTTTTGGATACATTTTTTTAGGTATTTTTGTTGGGTCTTCATCTTCTTCTTGGTACAACCATGAAGAGACATCTGTGTCGAGGCTCTCCTCATCAAGTGGGCCCCATTGCTGAAAGGTGGTATCTTTGTATTGTATAACTGATTTTTGATCATTTTTGAGTTCTTTTGGTTTGCCAAATGACTTGGGAGATAAGGGGAGGTTGCCTATTAATAAGACATCCTCCAATTTGTATCTTGATTTGTGGGTTTGCTTGGGATGAGGTGGAGATGATATTTGAGGTGTCAGATGGAGGAGTTGGTGAGGATCTATTTAGTGGGAAATGATATGGATGCTTCCCCCTCTAAGAGCTTGCGATGTTGAAAAGGTTGTGGATCACCTTTGATAGTGATCTCTCTTCCATTGAAGGGGAATTTGATGCATTGATAATAAGTGCAGGGTATGGCCTGCAAGGAATGAATCCATGGGCGACCGTGAAGAATATTGTAAGGGAGATCAAGATCTAGAACTTGGCAAGGGGTTTCGGGCCCACTTGAAGAGGTAAGGTGATCATGCCTTTAGAAACTCTTTCTGCATTATCATATACTTTTATTGTGATTCTTCCTGATGTATCTACCAAGTCCTCAGAAAGTCCCAATTGTTTTATTAACTTGTATGTACACAAATTGAGTTCAGATCTGTTGTCTATCAGGATATGTGTGACCTTGTGTTTTTGGATAAGGGATTCGATGTGCAAAGGTTTATTATGGTCTTCATCTATAGGAGCATCATTGGAAGTGAACACAAGGTGTTGCCGGGTGGAAAGGTTTCCAATGAGATCTTGGAATTGGGCAACATTAATATTATTGGGAATGTGAGACTCAAGGAGGGCTTGTTCCAAAATTGCTTTATGGACAGGGAAAGTCTTCAGAAGTTCTAGGATGGAGATCTGTGTGGGGGTCTTCCCGAGTTGGTCAAGGAGGTCATATCAATGGGTGGAAGACATGGGGGGAGGGTTTGGTGGAGGAGGGGCTCCTTGAACAGTGACTCGACCTTGGTGCGTGGTTACATTGCAGTCATTCTAAGAGTGTGAAGCAGAAGGTGTAGCACCTTGAATGACAATAAGAGGGTCATGCACATGCAGGAAGGCTAACAACCTAAAGCACACTACTCATCACAAAAAGAGCCTCACTAACTACAAAATAAATCTAGACTACAATTTGGAAGAAGAATGAACTGCAAGAATAGCATCTCCTATGCCTGAGTACAATTCTAGTTAAGCTTAGTACCGGAGGTCTTAAACCTCTTTTACCAACACAATTCAATCACCTATGATCGACCAAAAACCTCCACATATGATTACAACTTTAGTCACACATAGATAAACCCATAACCATAATCCCATTATCTACAAAGAGATCTTACATCATATTTATACCAACCTGGAACCTAAACAATTAGGTTGGGCACCTAAAATATAATACAATAAATTTAAAACTTAAACCCGCAATCTAATGATAAACCAAGTCGGTCTCAGACCGAAACAACATAATCTAATCAATAAACCCAACCCCGTAACACATCCGGATCATCCACCAGCACGTTACATAAACCGGCCCATAACCTGGTCGAATAAGATAGCATTAGGTCTAGACCCAAATCCAAAAACCATTGATCAAAAGGAACATGAACAAGATAACCAACAACATCCCGAAAGCTATCTAGAAGTCGTGCCAACACCACTTATCATGTGCATCAAAATATCTTCAACAAAGCTCTATCGGTAGAACCCTTACTGATGACCAAAAGGCTTACTAGAATAAGTGATAGCTCCTGAGTCATCAAATCCTGAAGCAACTGATTGTGATACCCATCTGAATAGCATGAATGACAGATCCAAACCAAGTCCACAAGCCAAAACATACCAGAGCATACCAGATCAATATCATAAACCAACCACTCTACCGGAACCTACCAGAAGCTGGTAAACAACCAAAACAGTCGGTGTTGCTATCAATGACAAAAAATCAATGCAACACATAATTAATTCCTCCAATTTACAACACTTACTTGACCACGCAACTAACCAGGAGCCAAGAAAGAATGCTCCAACACTTGTACTTTTCCTATCATCAATAGTTCTTTCCCAATCTACATCAAAATAACTTGTCAAAGTGAAGTCTGAATCTATGGGATACAATAAGCCAAACTCTTTTGTTCCTTTCAGATATCTGGATATTCTTTTTACCACCACAACATGTGATTCCTTTGATTCTTTCTGAAATCTAGCTGCCAAATACACTACATACATGATATCCGGTCTGGTAGAAGTCAAATATAATAGTCCTCCAATCATTGATCTATACTAACTTCCATCTGTTTTAGGGGACTTATCATCTTTTTTCAACTTGCATTCAGTGGGCATAGGTGTACACATCGGTTTGGAATTCTCCAACCCAAAATTCTTCAATAATTCCTTAATGTATTTAGATCGAGAACTAAAAATTACATTATCATTTTGATTTAATTGTGAACCAAGAAATAAATTTAACTCTCCAATAATAGACATCTCAAATTCCTTCTACATCTCTTTAGCAAATTTTTTGCACATACCTTCATTTCCTCCAAAACTTATGTCATCAACATACACTACAACAAGCCAAAATATACCGGAGCATACCAGATCAATATCATAAACCAACCACTCTACCGGAACCTACCGGAAGTCGGTAAACAACCAAAACAGTCAGTGTTGCCATCAATGACAAAAGATCCATGCAACACATAATCAATTCCTCCAATTTACAATACTTACTTGACCAATCAACTAACCGGGAGCCAAGAAAGAATGCTCCAGCACTTGTACTTTTGCTATCATCAACAGATCTTTCCCATATCTAATTCCTATATCTAATTCCTATATCTAATTCTTCTCTTATCTGATCCAACTCTTCTTTCATTGCCTTCATCCAATTCTCATCATTACATTTTTTATTCAATCTCTAAAAGTAAGCATAATAGAACATGCTTTTGAGCTACTTTTCTTCTTGTGATGATACCTTTGCTCTTATCTCCAATAATTTGATCCATTGAATGATTCTTCTAAACATATCTTTGGGTCTTAAATGTAGATGTCGAAGCTTCCTAAGCTTCTTTTTCTTCTTCTCCTTCTCTGATCTTCTCTTCCCTTTTTTTGTCATCCCATTCATCACTCATATACTGCTAATTTGTCAGACTCTTTCAAAGTATCTTCATCAACTTTCACATTTGCATTTTCAACAATATTGTTCAGCCTTTTTTTGTAACATCGGTATGTCTTGCTCCTTGTAGAGTATCTTAGGAATTTGCCTTCATCAGCTCTGCTATCAAATTTTCCAAGATTATCCTCATCTCTCTAGATGTAGCACTTGCTTCCAAATACCTTGTGAACCAAGGGAAAGGTCTTGGTTGCAAGGTTAGATTGAATCAAAGCACAAAAGACATAAAACATTCAAATAACAAAATATGAAAAGCAATCTGTATACCTTGCCAAGAGAGTTATCATGTTCCTCCGATTTGGACTCTTGTTGAAGCCAAGAACACGTCCTTTCATAGCTTGATCTGATTGGTCCAATATGGATGATGTGGTTGGTTCTCCAATATTGTGCACAATGGATATAGGATGGATGGATGGATTGATGATCAAGTAATGAAATGGCTAAGTATGGATGAGTGCAAATTTGGGTATAATAAAGGTATGAGGATGATTTCTTGGGCACAAAATAGCAGCATGGATTTACTAAACTTGGAGATGAGAAACAAGGGGATGGAATCCTCAATTTATAGGAGGATAAAAGGAGAAATGGAGGGCTAGGATTGACCCAAGATGAAGGGTCAGGATTTATTTTGAGCCCACACAAGGCCCAAGAGGAGGTGACAAGACAAGTGTGGGGACCAAGAGATATGCCTTTAAGGTATTTCTTGTCTCCACACTCCTCAAGGCTCATTGGGAAGACTTCCCAATGCTCCTAGGGAAGAGAAAGGAATAAAGTATTCCTTGAGGGATGGAGATGAGGAATTAAAAATTCTTCAAAAAGGATGATCATGCGGATTGGAGGAATAAAGAGGAATTAAAATTTCCTTGGAGGATGGGATGCCTAGAGGAATGTGAGATTTTGAATCTCACATTCACCTAGGAAAAGAACATTTAAGGAAGGTGGTTGGATGAAAGGGACAAGGAGTTGACTTTGTGGCTAATCGTGATGATTAGCCACTAGCAACTCATTAGGAGAGGGATTAGAAGAATGATTAGGTAGGATTAGGGTAGATAAGATTTGTAGGAGGATTTGACTAAGAGAGAGAATGAGTGGAGGGAATTAAAAATTAGAAGAAAATGATAAGTGAGTTTAGGGAGCTTCTAGAAGAATTCATTAGGTTAATGATGGATTAGGAAAAAGGTGATTTGTAGGAATCGCCTAGATTAATTAAATTGAAATTAATTAATTAAAAGGGGAAATTTTGAGGGGACTTAATATTAAGGATTTTTAGAAGAATAAAGGTGGATTGATTTATTAAATAAATCAATCAATAGACTATAGTGACAACATTAATTATATTTAATTAATATTGAGGAGGAATAGGAACTGACATAATTAATAAATTAATTATGCAAAGAACTTAAAATAATTAAAATAATTATTTTTAACTGTCTACATTTTGCCCCTCTTTTACGCAACGAAAAATTTGGTGGTGGGTAAAAGATAGAAGAAAAAAGAAATAGATGCCCCAGCGTAAAGTGTGGGTAGTGTATGCCCCCTCGAGAATTTTTTTCAATTTTTTTTTTTGTAAAAAATTGACAAAAAATTCTCGAAATGAAGAAGGAAGAATTAGGGTGGAAGAGATGAATGAAAAAGAATGATAGGGCAGAAGAAGAAAAATAGAAGAGGAAATAGAAGGAGGGAGACTACAGAGGGAATGGACCCACAAGGGGGGTCCATATAAGCCACAAAAGGGCCAATGAGGAGTCATTGTTACACATAAGCCTTGGAGCCAATCAGAGCCTAGAAGGAGAGAAGGAGAGATGGATCACATTCCCACATGTGAGCATCGCGCCAAGAGGATTCGACGGTACGAGAGGCCCATAGTCTATGGACCCCCGGTTTGTAGGGCAATCCTCCTTTGTGAATTTTTTAGGTTTAGGGTAGAATCGGGGCTTAGTTTAGGGCCAACTTTGGCTAGACGAATGCGCTGATCGTCGTTTCAGCGCAAGCATTCACGAGCGGGAGGCAAAAAGTAGGGGTTTGGGACATGTGATCATGCTACTACATGGGCAGTCGTGTGGAGGAGTTTTAGCATTAGGGTTAGGAAAAAGTCAGGTAGCGCGAGCAGTCATGCTAGGGTAGGTTAGGGTAGGGGAAAAAAGTCGACTAGCATGAGCAGTCGCGTTAGGGTAGGTTAGGGTCTCTAAGGGGGGTCTGTTAGCACGTGCACCTGCAGAATGGCTCGAGCGCCATGGTTTTGGTGCGGGCGCTAAGTGATGTAGGGTGGATTTTTCCAATGAGATCAAGCCCCCACTGTGAGAAGGGCCAGGGTGTAATGAATAGTTGCAATTCTTGTGATGGTGCATGGATCTTGTCACCATGTTTTTGGTGAGGGATGCATTTCTTCACATAGTTATATGCATCTACTTCCATTTTAGGCCAATAATATCTTGTTCTCAAGATATTTTTAGCCAAGGTGAGCCCACTTGAGTGTGCCCCACAGATGCCTTCGTGCACTTCATGTAGTGCCCATTCAGCCTCTTGTTTATCTAAACACCTTAGGAGGGAACCATTGAAATTCCTTTTGAATAAGGTGTCTCCAAGGATATTGTAACGAGCACATCGGCAGATGAACTTTTGTTGTTGGGTCTTGGTAAGGTGTGGGGGAATGGTGTTATCTTTTAGGAAAGCGAAGGTCTCTTGATACCAAGGGGATTTAGGACCAAAGAGTACACACACCATTTCAGATTCTGGTAGATCATATGCTGATAGGAATAATTGCTCGACCAAGAACTCACACTTCTGACTATGTGTTGGCATCTGAAGGAGGGAGCCAATAGTGACCATTGCATCTACAACTCTGTTGTTTATTCATGGGACTTGATCAAACTTGATTGTTGTGAAATGTTGCTTAAGATCTTCAACCATGCTATGATAGGGGAGAAGTTTGTCATCCTTTGTTTGGTATTCATCATTGACTTGTTTTATGAGAAGTTGGGAATCGCCATAGACTTGTAATTCCCTTATCTTCCATTGGATAGCCAAGCATAGTCCGGTAATGAGTTCCTCATATTATGCGATGTTGTTGGTACATGCAAAATCTATCTTGTATGACTTTGGGATGCAATCTCCCTGAGGCGTGATCAAAAGATTCCTACCCCCGATCCATTTTGGGTGCAAGAGAAATCAAAGTACAACTGCCATGTGGAGGATCTGGTGATAGTCATTATGAATTCATTTGGCAGTTCTATAAGGATTGGATGGTCCCCTGGAAGTGGAGCGTCAGCTAGTTGGTTTGTGATAACCTGTCCCTTGATTGTTTTTCTGTCTACGTATTCAATGTCAAACTCGCTTAACAACATGACCCATTTAGCGGTTCAGCTAGTGAGGGCAACTTTTGACAAGAGATATTTAAGAGGGTCAATCTTAGCAATCAATTTTGTTTTTTTGTTTAGCATGTAGTGTCAGAGTTTCTATGTACTAGATACCAATGCCAAGCATGCTCTTTCAATGGGGGTATAATTGAGTTCATACCCCACTAGTGTTCGACTGATGTAGTATATGGCATGTTTCTTCCCTTGATCATCTGTTTGTGCCAATAATGCCCCCAATGCCACTATAGTAGCACATATGTACAAAATAAGGGGCTTTCCAGGATTAGGAGGCATAAGAACTGGAGGTGACACCAGATATTCTTTGAGTTTTTCAAAGGCCTTTTGACACAACCAGTCCCATTTTGAATTTTGTGTCTTTGCACAACAGGTGTGCAAATGGATGACATTTATCAAGCTATGAAATAAAATGTCTAATAGATTGGAGTTTCCCCTAGAGGCTATGCAGTTGTCTGAGGGTCTTTGGGGGATGCATTTCCATGATGGCTTTCGCCTTTGTAGGATCGACCTTTATGCCTCTACGAGAAACAATGAAACCTAGTAGTTTTCTCGATGTGACACCAAAAAAACACTTTTTAGGATTGAGGCAGTTTGTATTTTTCCAATCTTTCAAAGATCTACCTTAAGATAGGGATGTGCTCCTATCTTGTCTTTGATTTTCCTAGAAGATCGTCCACATAGTCCTCCATAATTTTGTGCAAGAGGTCATGAAAAATTATTGTCATTTCATGTTGATATGTGGCTCTGGCATTTTTTAATCCAAAAGGCATGACCTGGTAATAGAAAGTCCCCCATGGTGTTGTGAACATAGTTTTGCATTGATCTTCTTTCGTGATCCTGATTTGATTATATCCAGAAAATACATCCATAAGTGATAGCATCTCATGTCCCGCTGTAAGGTCCACAATCATGTCTATGTTGGGGAGCGAGAAATCATCTTTAGGGAAAGCCTTCTTTAGAGCTTGGAAATCAATACGGATGTGGAAGCCCCCAACAGGTTTGCCGACAGGTACAATGTTGGATACCCATTCAGCGTAGTCTATTGATTTGATGAATTTTGCATCCAACATCTTTTGGAGTTCTTCTTTGACCAAGAGTTCAATATGTGGATGCATTTTGCACAGCATCTATTTTACAAGTTTTGCATGTAGGTGGATAACAAGATTATGAACCACCAAGTCAAGATCTAGACCTGGCATGTCAACATAGGACCATGTGAAGTTAATATTTGTCTCTGTGAGGAAATTGATGAAGTTTTTCTTCTCTTGATCCATGAGGGACTTGGCAATGAGTACGTTTTATGGAATGACTTCGGCGCCCATATTGATATTGTTTGTTTCCTCTATTAACAAATTTGACCTATCTTATGGAAGATGACCAATGGTAGGGAGGTCAAGTCCCTCATCCTCAAGTGCCTTTTCCAGGTTTTCACTTTCGAATACGCCCTTTGTTTTTACTCTTTTCTCATCCAAAGGTGCCTCGGAGAGGTTTTCACCTAGGGTATCATGTTTTTTCTTTTCATTATCTTTTTTGTGGCTAAGGGAATTGACCTGACTACCAAAGTATCCCTATTCATGTAGTTGAATCTCGTGTACTTTTTGCAGTCTTCCAAATTTTGCATAGTCAGGAGATTAATGAGAGCGTTATCATCAATGCAGATATCTAAAGTGGGTTTGTCTTGTTGGCCCCAATCTAGGAGGTTAGGATGGACAAGATGTAGCTTGTGTGAAATGGGAGGGGTTATGGGAGTGATGGTGTTGATGTGAGTGTCAAAGAAGATGTCATCTTCGTATTCAAAAGGCATTTCATGGAATTCCTCTTCGTTAGAGTCTTCGATATCCAAAGGAGGACTTGAAGGGGCACCAATGATAGTTATCTTAGGCACTGGAGTGTACCCCAAGCCTCTGTTGTACTTGTAGGAGATAGGATTTATGGGTGCTTTTCTTCCTTCCATCCCAAGTCGTGTCCTTTGTAACCCATTTTTTGAACTATAGTTGATGCTTTTGGATACATTTTTTTAGGTATTTTTGTTGGGTCTTCATCTTCTTCTTGGTACAACCATGAAGAGACATCTGTGTCGAGGCTCTCCTCATCAAGTGGGCCCTATTGCTGAAAGGTGGTATCTTTGTATTGTATAACCATTTTTTTATCTTTTTTGAGTTCTTTTGGTTTGCCAAATGACTTGGGAGATAAGGGGAGGTTGCCTATTAATAAGACATCCTCCAATTTGTATTCTCGACAGCCATTATCCATGATCTTGATTTGTGGGTCTGCTTGGGATGAGGTAGAGACGATATTTGAGGTGTCAGATGGAGGAGTTGGTGAGGATCTATTTAGTGGGAAATTATATGGGTCTACTTTTTGAAGGGGGAGGGTTGGCTCCTTGGATAGTTATGACGTTGAAATGGTTGTCTACAGGCTCAATGCGACCTACTAAAGAGTCAAATCTTTTTATATGACTAGTGCAGTTATATTTCACAGTGTTAAATGATGAGCCTTTTCCTTTATCATGTTTTGGGAAGGGTTCCTGGTACATTTTGAGGTTGTCATTGCTATTACCAGCTTTTGAATTCGCTACCTCAATCTCACCCCTATCAATGAGATCTTGTATGTAGATTTTAATCTTCATGCACTTTCGTGTATCATGCCCCTTGATACAATGATACTCACAATATTCACTCTGATTATACCACCTAGGTTTGGGTTGATTGGGATCAAACGGGCAAGTAATCAGGAAGACCACTGCGCCTGCTTGGACAAGCTTTTGAAACACCACTTCAATGGACTCAGCAAGAGGAGTGAAATCTCTTGGAGTCCTGTTATTGGATCGGGGTGGTCGCCCCTAGATCAAGACATTTCTATGAGGATTTTAAGATTGATTTTGATTATTTTGATTGTTGAATTGGCGATTGGTGGTGGTGGGCTTTGGAGGAGTGGCCATGGTCTGGACCCGTTTTGCATCAATCACACCATCATTGACTACGTTTTTTGTTTTTGGACCAAAATTTTGGTTTATCATTATGATAAGAGGAAGAATTTTGACTTGATTTTTGGTAATGTTTCAAGGTTCCTTCCTCTAACAAGACATGTTCGAGGGCTAGGCCCTTATTAGTCAATTTTTGGAAAGATTTAATACATTGAGATGTCAAAGGCCTTGATAGTTCGAGCACCAGATTCTTTTGAAATAATTCGATTTGGTGTTGTTCTAGCATGTCCCATTGGAATTTCTTGATGACGTGTCGCCATCTTTGCAAGAAGTTAGCAAAAGTCTCTTTAGGCCTTTGCTTCGTGTTACAAAGGTTCATCATGGAAACATCATTAGCCATGTTGTAGGCATAGTGAGCCATGAACTTCTCTACTAAGTCTAGGAAGGAGGTAATGGAACCTCGAGGTAAGGACGAGAACCATGCAAGAGAATCTCCCGTGAGACTCTTAGGGAAGAGGCTTCGAAGGTATAGGTCGCTATAGGAGACTTCTTGACATAGGATGTGAAATTCTCGAACATGGTCTCGGGGGTCTCCTTTTCCCTCATACTTCGTGAACTTAGGGATCTCAAACCCTGGTAGGTATGGTGCAACTTATATATACGGGTCATAAGGACAAGGAAAAAATTCCTCAAACAAGTAAGGTTTCATTTTGTTAGTCCCTTCCTTCATGTCATTGATGATGTTTTTCATGTCCTGAATTTCTTTAATGAGGTCTTATTGTGGATTTTGGACATGATGAATTGTGTTTTCCCCTAGAACCGGATGAGTCATGGAAGTTCCACCACCACTAATGTATTGATATGATGAGGAAGCGGGGATGTGAGATGTGATGACCAATATCACAGGGACTTAAGTGACAGTCAGTTGCAACCTGCAAATTGTTGTGACAGGAGGAAGTGAGGCTTGAATGAAGTTAGCGACATTGTTGATAGGAATGGAGGATTGTGGAATAGAAATGTATGGTCGGGTAGAAGAAGATGAGATCAGATTTGATAGTGGCATAGATGCTAAGAAGGAAGAAGGCGGAATGGAGACCACGAGGACAAATGTCGCGGGTGCTATTGATTGGGTTGAATGATTGGCGGGGCACAATTGATTGAGTTTGAATAACGGGTGCGACGGTATGAGTAGAAGCGAGGTCTCCTTGTGGTTGTTGACCAAGAGTGGATATATCAAAATCAAGTGGGAGTTGAGCTCCATTTTCAAGGAGAGTCTTTAGAAGAGCACTAGGATTGTGTCGGATAAATTTCTCCAACATTTCTTGATTATAAGAGTCTTCTAAGAAAGTTCGCACTTCCGAAGAGAGTTCATCTTGGTCAACCATATTAGGATCTTGTGGTTGACTTTTAATGCTAGGTTGCACACTTTGTGTAGGATCTTGTGTAGGGTCTTCATATAGGACACTAATGTCCGACATACCATATTTTTGTTTGGCCATCTTTTTCTTTTGAGATCTAGTTGGGACCATACAAGAATAACCTTAGAAAATATTGATTGGAGAAGGAAGAAATTTTGATGAAAGGACCTAGCAAGGATCTTGAATTTTTGGATTTGAATTTGATGAAATTGGATTTTGTTGATTGATAGGGTCCTTGGATTAGGACATGGATTTGATTAGGATTGCACCTTAGTCCTTGGATGAGGATTTTAGGTGGGAAATGTTGATGAAACCACAAGTGAGGTAATGACCAAGCTGGGTAAAATTTAGACCTTGGAATGATGATCAAAAGCCTTTCTTCCACTAAGGGTTGACTAATGTCCCTAAGCAAAATAAAGACGTGAGATAAGAGTCTTGATTGACTCAAAGGATAAGGCAAAGGTACTTGGAGAGGATTCTTCTTCAAGCACAAAGCCAAGTGATTGATTGATTAAGGATGAGGTCTAAATGAAACTTCACAAGGCATAAAACCTTAACCTGAGGTTAAATTGGATTAAAGGATGATTTGATTTGGATTTGAGAATTGATTTGATAATTAAAGGTGATTGATTTTGTGATCAATTGATGTGCTAAGTCTTTAGGAAAAGATTACAAATGATTGATTGAAGAGGGATGATAGTGATGATTAGAAGAAATTTGATGACTAGGCTATCCTTGGCATGAACATGACTCAATAGATGATTGGTTCGGATGGCAAGTTGTACGAAGGATACAACCACCCTGATTCTGACGATAGTTGGTGTTAAAAGATAAACATGAACCTTGATGGAGGGCATAGACTCTTAATTCATCACTAGCATCAAACTCATTGCTATGACCATGGACATAATCGTGGTAATGATGCAAGAAGGTCCTATGTTTGAGCAAGAGTTTGTGGTTTGTGTACCAAAACTTCCGACGTCTAATGAGTTGTGCTTGTGTGAGCTTCTTCTTCTTGATAGGTCAATGGATTGACTTCTTGGGATGCTTATACAACTTGGGTTTATGAAACATGAGATGGATGAAGTTTTGATGCAATTGGGACTTTGCATGGAAGACTACTAGGATGTGACTTGGGTATAATTATGATTGGAAATGTGATTAGGACTTTGACTTGGATGATTGTTTGTTTTTAGACAGGTGTTTTTTCAAATTGTATGAGGATAATGATGTGTTTAGTCTACTCTTGGCAAGTAAGTATCAAGCAAAGAAAACACAATAATCAAATGAATTATAACTCAAAGAAACTCATGCTCATATACAACATTCTTAGGGATAACAAGGACAATAGTCATTGGATCCCAATTAGTTTCCCAGCTACGCTTACCTAGAGCAGACACTTAGATGCTTGACCCCACTGGCTCCCGTCCACGACACTCACTTCTTCGGGACAACCAAGCATCAATTCCCATGAAAACTCCTCATGGCGAACTTTGTGTCTCTACTAAGGGCCATAAAAATATGGGCGGCTTCGGAGGTTCGACCTCCTCCACCAATGACTAGAAGGTTTTTGGCCACTATGCACAAGGTGTTTAGTATGGATTTCCATTAGGAGCTACCCTTCACAGTTGCACAAATGCAATTGAGGCCTATATCACAACGAAGCACTAAGAACTTAGTAGTCACGCAAGCGTGACTGAGATCTCTAGGATCCTACTAAGCACACAATGTGAGAGTGAACTCTCATATAGCCCCAACCATTGATTCTTTCGATCTTAATGGCCTATTTATTATAGTGAGTTGATAACCCTAGGTCCGGGTGTACTCACTTGGGTCGTTCCCCTCTCACCGGCTCTGAGAGTAACTCGGGAGGGCAGACCCACTAAGGGTAAACATGCAATAAACCTAGAAAAGACCAAAGGGGTCTAGATTTCTGATTGCCTAAATAGGAAAGAGCATACTCTCCTACCCTTTGACTCTTCAAGACAAGGAAAATACAAGATTATTTTACCCCCTAATTAGATCTAGGTGCCTAATAAAAGAAACACAATGTTTGTTTGAAACTCCTAGGCAACCTGCAAAAACCACTCGATTAGTAGTTTTGTATTTTTAGGTCTTGGACAATCAAAAAAGCTGCAAAACTCACCAAAAATGTTGTTAGTAGCCATAGGCCTGCAAAAATAGTGCACGCACTGATCTACAGTCAACCGCACTGAAGCGCCTACGCAGGCGCTGAAACGCCTTCGTACGTGCTAAAGTGGGCTGAAAGCAAAATAAAGAAATGCAAAAAATAAAACAAAAGAGAATTGTTGATTTATACCTGACTATCGCGTTGTTTTGATTTTGTCGTGCTGAAGCACCTGTGCTCACGCTAAAACACAAAAACTCCGAAACTAGTTAGCGATTAGACAAAAAAATTCAATTTTTTTAATTTTAAAAGCTGGGCGGGATTTTGAGAAATGGTTGCGCTGATATAGCTACGCCCGCGCTGAAGCGTGAGCGTACACGCTGAATGAGGTCAATACAGTCAGCAGTATTCTAAAATTCAAAAATTTAAATTTAGGTGGGGACCCAATAGAGCGCCTGTGCTATTCGCAGGTCGCTTGCGTTGAATTAGGTCTACTGAAAAGAAAATGCTAGTTAAGCAAGACTAACTAATTTTTTTTTTCTTTTTTTGGATTTTTAAATTTTTTTAGTGTTTTTAGATGTTGATAATAAGATAAAAGACAAAACAAGAAACAAAAAACATTGTTAGATTAAGTAGAAAACTTCTTAGAGCGAACGCGCTATTCCCGAAGTGCTCGCACTAATGTGCGGACCTACAGGGGAGCGGTAAAACAAATTTGAATCTACTACGGTCGCGTTAATGCACGTGCGTGTGCAAGCACTGAAAATATTGTCGCTCAGGCTGAACCCAAGTCGGTCGTGCCGATTTGCAGGCGCTCGCACTGTTCCAGTACCTGCGATAAAAAACTCACAAAAAGCTCAAAAAATATTAAATTTTAGGGACGTGGGTCCCACCGGGCATGCCAAAATGAACCAAGGGAAAGGTCTTGGTTGCAAGGTTAGATTGAATCAAAGCACAAAAGACATAAAACATTCAAATAACAAAATATGAAAAGCAATCTTTATACCTTGCCAAGAGAGTTCTCTTGTTCCTTCAATTTGGACTCTTGTTGAAGCCAAGAACGTGCCCTTTCCTAGCTTGATCTGATTGGTCCAATAGGGATGATGTGGTTGGCTCTCCAATATTGTGCATAATGGATAGAGGATGGATGGATGAGGAAGGATGGATTGATGATCAAGGTATGAAATGGCTAAGTATGGATGAGTGCAAATTTTGGTATAATAAGGGTATGCGGATGATTTCTTGGGCACAAAATAACAGCATGGATTTACTAAACTTGGAGATGAGAAACAAGGGGACGAAGTCCTCGATTTATAGGAGGATAAGAGGAGAAACAGAGAGCTAGGATTGACCCAATATGAAGGGTCAAGATTTCTTGTGAGCCCACACAAGGCCCAAGAGGAGGTGACAAGACAATTGTGGGGACCAAGAGATATGCCTTAAAGGCATTTCTTGTCTCCACACTCCTCAAGGCTCATTGGGAAGACTTCCCTCCCAATTTTCCTAGGGAAGAGAAAGGAATAAAATATTCCTTGAGGGATAGGGATGATGAATTAAAAATTCTTCAAAAAGGATGATCATGGGGATTGGAGGAATAAGGAGGAATTAAAAATTCCTTAGAGGATGGGATGCCTAAAGGAATGTGAGATTTTAAAAATATCACACTCACCTAAGAAAAGAGCATTTAAGGAAGGTGGTCGGATGAAAGGGACAAGGAGTTGACTTTGTGGCTAATCATGATGATTAGCCACTAGCAACTCATTAGGAGAGGGATTAGAAGAATGATTAGGTAGGATTAGGGTAGATAAGATTTGTAGGAGGATTTGACTAAGAGAGAGAATGAGTGGAGGGAATTAAAAATTAGAAGAAAATGATAAGTGAGTTTAGGGAGCTTCTAGAAGAATTCATTAGGTTAATGATGGATTAGGAAAAAGGTGATTTGTAGGAATCACCTAGATTAATTAATTAATTGAAATTAATTAATTAAAAGGAGGAATTTTGAGGGGACTTATTATTAGGGATTTTTAGAAGAATAAAGGCCAACAGACTATAGTGACAACATTAATTATATTTAATTAATATTGAGGATGAATAGGAATTAGCATAACTAATAAATTAATTATGCAAAAAACTTAAAATAGTTAAAATAATTATTTTTAAGTGTCTACACCTTGAAATATTTTATTGTTAGAGTTCTATCTTGCCATAGTTCATAAAATGTTTTTCTATGTCTTTTTCGATATAGAATTTTGTTAAGAGTGTAGACAATAGTATGAATTGCTTCTCTCCAATAGACTTTCAGGAGTTTTTCTCCTTTGATCATTGTTCTGGTTGCCTCTTGAATTGTTCGATTCATCCTTTCCACTACACCATTTTGTTGAGGTGTCCTCAAGGCTGACAACTATCTTCTAATACCATACTTCTCACAAAAATTATTAAACTCATCAAAAGTAAATTATCCTCCTTTGTCAGACCTCAAACACTTAATCTTTCTGTCAACTTCATTTTCAACTTTAGCCTTGAAAATTTTGAATTTCTCTATTGCTCTTGACTTATCTCTCAAAAATGCAACCCATGACATTCAAGAATAATGATCAATCAACAACATGAAATACTCCTCACCTTGTATACTCCTTATTCTGGTTGGACCACATAGGTTTGTATGCACTAAATCCAACAATCCGGTGGAGGAATGCTCCTTTCCTCTATAAGTTCCTTTTCATCTGCTTCCCAATTTGACATTCTCTACAAATGTTGTTATCTGGTTTGGTCAGTCTCGGTAAATCTCTCACTGCACTTGATGAACTAATCTTCACCAAGTTGTCAAAATTGATATGACACATTCTCCAATGCCAGATCTAGCTATCATTGATCTGAGATAAAAAACCAATGCTTCATAGCTCCTTCTAGCAAATATATGTTTCCACTAGTTCTTTTCCCTGCCGCAATAACAATTCTAGATCCTTTCCAGATCTCACAACCATCATCCTAAGAAACAACATTGTAACCATTTTTGCACATTTGTCAACACTCAAAAGATTATGATGCAAACCCTTCACATAGTAAACATTGTCAGTATTATGCTTTCCATCAAAACAAATAAAACCAATTCCCACAATTTGTGTTGTCTGATCATCTCTAAACCTAACAGATCCACCATCATACTTATCAAGTTTCACAAACTTACTTTTGTCACCAGTCATAAGATATGAACATTTCACTATCAATCAACCATTCATTTCTATCTCTTCTAGCATGCAAAGCGATAGAAACAATATTAGGAATATCAATCTTAGGTATATCTCTTTCTACAAAAAACAAACAATCACCATCTTCATAATTTGATTCATCATGTGAAATTCCAACATCATCTTTGACATAATAGGCTCTCTTCTTAAAATTTCCTATACCTTCTCTAGATTTCGGTCTTGAACCTCTTTCAATACATCTAGTAGCAATATGACTAGTCTTTCCACATCTAAAGCATTTAAGGGGTAACATACCTTTGTATTTTCCGATGCCTTTCTTCAATTTCCTTACGAAGTTTTCTTCCATCTCATTTGAACTTTCATCTTCCGGATCTTCCTTAGAGACTTTAAAGGTAGACCCAGTCTTAATTTTGTCTTTTCCAAACTTCCTTATCTCAAATGCTGATAGAGTACCATAAAGTTGCTCTCTAGTAAACTTCTTTGGATCATAGGTTTCTTCAATAGTCGAGATCTTGTCATTGTAGCTTTCTAGTAGGGACATTAACATCTTCTCAATTATGTCTTCATCAATCAAGGTGCTTCCAAGTTCTCTGATTTTATTTAATGCACTATCAACCTTCTGAAAGTAGCTAGATATGTGCTCTCTCCTTCCTCCATTTTCAAGTTCTCATATCTATGCTTAGCTGTTAGCTTCTTTGATTATTTGACTCTGTCATTTTCTTCATAGATATCTCTTGACTTTTCCTAAACCTTATAAGAAATATTCAATGAAATAACCTTTATCAATTCAATCTTAGGTAAAGCACTAAAGATAGCATACCTTGCCTTTTAATTCTCTTCATAAGCTTGAATCTCATTTGGAGTGGTAAGGCTATTTGTTGGTTGAACATACTTAGTTTCCACTACTTTCCAAGTATTGTATCTTAAAGAGATTAGGTAGTAGCCTCTTATCTTCACTTTCCAGAAACTGTAGTTGGATCCTTCAAAGATAGGAATAGTAAATTTATGTGCCATCAGATCAAAATCTACCTCAAGCAGTTTAGCTCTATCCAAGGAACCAAATCTATGATACCAATTGTTGAATATCTGGGCAACTGAGAGGGGGGGATCTCTGGGAAGCATAATCTTCCAAGTCGGCCAAATCAAAGCTCTAAAATAGGTCAACACTAAACATTCCAGTGGTGGGAAGGAATGAGAAGTAGACCATACCACAACACACATCAATGGTCAAATCAACACATTACAACCATTGCAAATTCCAGATCCAAAACAAGACTCACACGCTACATCAAAGTTTCTACACATCTTTGAATTCCAGACTTAATCAAGAACCAGACATCATTGCCCAAACCATCAAAAATGAGAATGGAACCAAGATACACATGAATACCACCGATCAACACCATATTCAATAACCAGAAATATTTGGATCACTAACAACAAGAACATCAATGCCAACCAAACATAATCATCAACAAAATATTTGTAACACAATTTTATTCTTTACATAATTGGGATGCAACACTTGTTCATCATCTTTTGTAATCTTATGTGGGATATCAATTCCTATGACCTTAGTACCTAGGGTCAACATTTGCTTTAATGTCAATCTCTAATATTGCCTCCTCACTTCCTTTTCATATTTACAATCTATCCAATAATCTTCAATATCTGGGACATGCACCACTTTCTTGGTAATAAAATTATGTATTTTCTCTAATGGGTCATAGATTTTTTGCTGATAGTTGAAATCAGGCAGATGCCTAGCTAAAAGATCTTCTTTTTCTTTTCTTGTGCTAGCCAATGAGTTACATACAAAGTTACCCATTTTTACTATAATTTAAACCCCAACTTGTGATGAGAACTATGATATATGTATCATGAAATTCCAAAATTTACTTGTAGAATTCTATTAGCCATGCCTAATTGGATGGATATCTAGGTAGTCTAAATGGTTTTCCAATAAACCCTTGTATTTTGAGGTATGACCATGTAGGAAAATGGATATACCATCTGCCAAAGACCTTAACCACATCTTGTACTTCCTTCAACACCCTGTCGCCAGTTCTTCCCTTTAATTCTCGAGTAACTAACATCTCAAAGTAATAATTGATCTCTCGGTAATGAAGAAATGATTGCTCCCAAGTGAGCTATAGATAATACACATATACTAGGTTCTTTCCTGGTCCAATACCTAGGGTTCCCATTGTGTCCAGGCCTTGAATATTAGCCTTAATGACACATGCATAAACAACATAAGATGACATATAAAATTCCTGGATGGTTCTAATACAAATTCATGAATTGAATCACTAGTAAGTTGGGGGCAATCAAATAAGCCCTTATTCTTCCTGATACACTGATTGAATGCAAACATCCAATCCTTGATTGCCCACTGACTTCCAACCTTGCTACTCGACTCAAGAAAGTGATTGCTTGATAGATTTATAGGTGAAAGTTTATTCTTTCAAGCTTAAGCAATTTGGCTATTACTTTTCCTTTCTTCCTTTTTTGAGAAGTTTGTTGCTACTTGATCTTTAGTCATCACCATGACTGACTTAGTTCAGACAATACCCAATACTCCTGTAATGCCCTCTAGGGTTAAATCTACATACAGTCGACCACTCTTGGCAACCATCACTGCTCTAGATCATAATCGAGAAAACATTGTTGTGCATGCTTGTGTGCTTCTATAGCTATGGGGAATCCTGCTACTTCTACTAATCCACTCTTGCCCAGATTCTTCATTTCATCAATAGCTAGATAGGTTCCCTTATTCAACCAATAAGGTCTCATAATTTGCAATCTCCCAAGTGAGTATCTAAGATAAACTTTCCTCATGACAACACCTGTGGCAGTTTCCACTCGAATTCTCTCTTAAACTTAGCCTTTCTAGAACCCATGTGTTCACTTTTTGTGGTTCCTAATGAGGATACACAATTATTAACAATCTAGCGACGAGGTTCTCTTAAATTTTAAATTCAACATGTCATTGCGTTCTTGTTACTTGTTATAATGCATAATTTATAATTAGGGTTCTGGGCACATACCTGCACAACTTGTAGAATCACCTTTAGAGGTTGCAGATAATACAGGTTGTCATGGAGATTTGCCTCCCTTCATGTACTCAAACCCAAAGCTTCTGTATTTAGAAATTTATCCTGCTAAATTTTACCATTACGTGTTTTTACTTGTGGCACATGAAATATGGGTAATTTACAACTAAATGTAAAAAAAATCACGCATAATCAACCTATAAAGTTGCTTACAACAGGCGGGGAATTCAAAAATAAGGACACACTTTATTACACATGTACTTCCATGTTAGAGTGTATCTTTCATTACCTACGTGATGTGTATACTCCATCCGTTTTACTCTCTCTAAACATGTGCGTTTTCATTGAGGTTTTGCAAGTTAGCTTTATTTTAGACTTCTTGTGAGCTTCAAAGTAATTGATGTTCTGTTTACCCCTTAATTCCTTAATGTCCATAACGCCCATCTTTCCTTATGTCCACTAAGAATATTACTACAAGAATCGAAAGCAAAGTAACACAATCACCTTTTAAATGTTTCACAAATTGCTTTCTGTCATTTTCCCACAAAAGTAATCATTCGATTATCTTTTCCACTACCCATAGTGTCGATATTTCCCCATCCCTACTTCGTTTAACCTTGTGACGTGCGGAAACGATAAGTTTTACTTCTTTTCTAACCCACTTAATTTATTTCTCCAAAATTTCTAGCGGCTCAACTTATGTCCTTATTATATACAGTTCCGCAGTCTGCGAGCAAACATATGATTTCCTTTTCCATTCACAACAATCTTTTTTATTGTATAAAAGTCACTTTTCCTCCGCAGTCTGACTCATAATTGCTTTTCAACCCTTTTAAGTGCATTTTACTCTCTTATTTATTGTGTCAAATTCTCTTCTCTAAAAATGACGGGTCCCCATTTTCACAAAATAAATGGGGCAGGCTGTGAAACCTCACAATAGGAGGCAAGTATGAGATGTTAAGCCACATTTAAACCCCATCTCATCTGAATTTAAAATAATAAGATGGTTTCCAATTTCAATAGTTGTTGACATATAATTTCCACAATCTATGATGTTATTGTACATAGCTTTTGGAATCAAGTCTTGAGATTATTTCTTCAATGTTTGAGATCAAACTCCATGATCCATCATTAGGAAAAAAAAGCACGACAAGAAAAAAAGAATGAAATGATTGTTACCTCAAACCAAAATGAAAAAAAGAAAGTAGATTAAAGAATATACATATACATGCATATGACATAGACTTATCCTCCTCTAAACAAATGTGGTTTTTGGATTTGAAAGATATCCCAAAGGGCAACTCTCCTTTTAACACACTTATGTACAAATTAAATAATTTTAAATATAAAAATATTGCTTTTTGGAAAAACACGGATGAAAAACTTAATTTAATAATTGCTGACATACATTTTTCTTTGTGTAGTGGGTCCTAATGAGTCAAAACCTGCAAAATTGTCTTCTCAAATGATTTCAGTAGATGTACTATTACTGACCATTCAAAGGCCGACACGTCGAGCACATTTAAGCTCTTCCCTCCCATTCATCTACTTCAAGGTTTAAAGACAAGCTACACGCAATGGTAATGTGCATGCCACTTGCCAAACACGACAAAAGCATAAGCAACTTTACTGTTGAAGGATTCACAATGTTATAGGATTTTGCCTGTTCTATCTACCATAGGTACCTAAGTTGATCAATGTAGAAGCGCACACATCAAGCAATTTGTCGATCTTAGGAGGAAGGGAGGAGAGCTCTGTTGTAACGGCAATGGCAGTATTTCTGTATGCATTGCTGTTTGCTATAGTTTTCTCGGCAACTACTTCAGGTATGTTGGCTTCATGTTGTTTATCTTAACACCATTTCTATTTGTATGAAAAGGGTTTCATTCCTGCAGATCTAGGATTATGTTGGAATGATTTGTGGGTGGGTGTGTAACAGAGGGGGCAGTGTCTCAGTGGTGTGTAGCAGACCCTCAGGCACCTGACTATTTCCTGCAAAGTGCATTGGATTGGGTTTGTTCGTCAGGTGGGGCAGATTGCAATTCCATTCAGCCCAACCAGGCGTGCTATGAGCCTCAGAATCTGGTAGCCCATGCCTCCGTTGCATTCAACAGCTACTGGCAGAAGTATAAGAAGCAGGGGGCTTCGTGTTATTTCAACTCTGCGGCATTTGTTACAGAAAACAATCCAAGTCTGTTTCTTAATAAGATTGTAAGATTGTTTGTTTTTAATGCTTGTTTACTCTGGTTGTGCTGCTTATAGAGTTGTGATTAGTCTTTCAATTTGAGCCAGTTCTGTATAAAACCGGTGTTTCTTCAAGATCCCGGGATGGGGAGAGGCCAATTTTAGGGACGGGTATTAACCTACTTAAATAATCTAAAAGCAGCTGAAATTTTAAAAAGTAAATATAATGTATTGAATTTACAATAAGAATCTCTTTGAGTTTAACTTCATCTTTTAGAAAGACCACCTTTCTTTCTATTTATGCACCAACTGTAGAAGGCTGTCTAATCTTGTAAAGAGAGATTCCCTCTCCAAATCCCCAATTCCTCAGGGTAGGGACGCCACTCAGACCCAGGGACATATCGCTTTGGAATGCTGAATAGAACCCATAATAGGGTCCTTGGTATATTTGCATATGAAATTTGACAATTTTTATTTATTCTGCAGTGCTGTGACCTGCTTCATATGTCCACTAGTCAAATTAACAATTCCTTTTCGAGTTACAGTTTTCATTTCTTATCAGAAATACAATTTCTAGTGATTATTTTAGAAAAACCCTTTACGCTCATGATGATAATGCATTCATCAGTACAACCAATATATGTAGGTAAATACAACTTCTAACTGTAACTGCCTTAGGTTTTCTATATGGGATGCACTTAACTTCGTAGGATTTACTTCTAGTTAAAGATTTCGTAAACAGTGAAGAAGGTCTTCACCTTGGCTTGTGCTAGAATATGAGATTCCTCTGCCTGGATTTGTGTTTCTCAAGTGAGAGGAGTTAATTGTAGCTTTTCTTAGAACCTAACTGTTTATCTGGTTTGAACTTCTAACAAATCTTGGGGGCAAAAAAGGCTTTGCTGAAACTGTCAATTATGAAGAATGGGAGCCAAATTGCCAATACAGCTTTCTATTGGATTTGTATTAGGTCGTGTAAGTTTTTGGCGAGCTGGCTAATTCAAAAAGATATTGATGTAAAAGTTACAGGTGTACCTAAGCTCCACTGAAATATTCCAGCTAAGGCCCAAAACATCCCCAATGACGGAAGCTATAGAACTTGATATCTCAACTTCCTTACCAGGAAAATGAACAAAAATATCTCTAGAAACAAATTGGATTTTCACCATCATATAATTTTTTAACTAACAATGCATATGTACAAATGTTACCCCAATGCATGGCATGATCTATGCACACAATGCCCACCTCATATCTTTGAAGCCCATCATTTCCTCCCACAGTTCTAGTGCCCATGGTTCGATGAATACCTTACTGTCCAGGCTTGCTTTGAATCTCCCCGGAAACTCTTTTTCCCATATAAAATCGATAGAAATCAGTTTATCCAGAACTTGACAGAATCAATTTAATGTAGTAAATTACTAGTGAAATAAAAGAAATCAAACAAACAAAAGCATCACTTACTGAAGATTCTTAAAAGAGTTGCAGATTGAAATAGCAAGCAAATAAGTCCCATCACTATTTTGCTAAATGTACCTAGAACATTGTACAGCCCCAAAGATCTCAAGTGAATTGATGAATTTGTCAAACAGTTAATTTCAGTTGTTTACTTTATTAAATTATTTTGTATAGAACATGTCAGACTATTGAAAATTCTTACTAAACATCTCAACAAAATTGAGAACTGATGCCACCCACCATATAAATAGCTGATGAAATTATGATGGTAATAAATGCTGTAACTTATCTAATGCTCGTGCCACCGCTCTATTTTTAACTCCTCAATTTTTTCTGTCTCTGTGTTTCTCATCTAATTGTGTGAGAATAAATCGCGAACAAGCTTATTGTCTCAATACAAGAGGATTATGAGCTCTGATCCTCACCACAGCCACCGCTCTATTTTTAACTCCTCAATTTTTCTGTCTCTGTGTTTCTCATCTAATTGTGTGAGATTATATCGCGAACAAGCTTATTGTCTCAATACAAGAGGATTATGAGCTCTGATCCTCACCACAGGCTTTGGCTTTAAAGCTAGCTTCTTTTCTAGTTCGAAGCTATTGTCATACAACATTACAATTTGAAACATGTTACTATTCTTTGCACTTCAGAGCTGGAAAATTAATCTCGCCATTGTTTTATTTTTAAAATGACGTATTTACAAGTCCTGGTTTTGGCTTTGAAAGGGAAAACATTTAAGGGGAAAACTCTACCTTACACATTTCAGAAATATGATTTTGGCAGAGTGCAACAACAATTATGGTGAAGTGACATTTGAACTCCATTTACTTCTGACAAAGGTAGATCATGAAATCCAACATATGTATTAAAAAAAAGAGTTGGTGATACCAAACACGTCTGATAACATGTTATATCTTAATTGTAACTAAGATCATTCAAAGTGTATCATATGTACTTCTGAAAAAAACTTAAACTTTCTCTCACTGTAGAAAATTGAATTGAACTCGAAGGAAAAAGAGGAGGCAAATCTATGCATTTCATTTGAATACACTGAACCTTTTTTGTGATGTGTATTAGTGAAGCGATATTTGAACTCTATTAGCTTCTAACACAAGTAGAGTATGAAATACTAGATCTATATAAAATTGAGTAGTTAGTCATACTGCAGTGAAATGGTTTTTAAACAAAAATGTTTGGTGTCTTTTGAAAATCTTAAACTTGGTTTCTGTTGAAATTGGAGAGCTTTTAATAGATTTTCTCTTTTGCTTACTAGTTCTCTAATGAAATGGTACCCAGTATCAATATGCTTGCTTCACCCTTCATATATGACATGACAATGACTTCCTTTGAGTCATAAGAAAAAAATCATTAGTCACCCAACTCAATCATTCAGACCTCGTTCAGACCTTATATAATTGTTATTTCGTTTGATATGTGAATATTTATGCTTGTAGAACATTTTGAACATATTTGTGAGTTTTTGTCAATTGAATACATCAGTCCATACACAATTTATTCGTATACAATTTTTTATAGGTTATTTTCTTCCACTATTTGTTCCAACACAATTTAATAGAATGATTCTTCAATCAAAAAATAGTACAAACATGAAGATCTCTAACATGTCTTTTTTATTTCTTTGTTTATTACAATGAGAACACTAGGAACACTGCATTTCTTAAATTGAATTGTTTGTAGCTATATTACACATCATTTGTATTTTCTTTTACTTCTAACATATTCAAAGTTTTCATTCTTTTCTTAAGCTTAAAATCAATATTTTTTTTATCATCATCACAACTAGCAATATTTGTAGATTAAAAAACAATGTTATCTTTAACATTACACTTATCAAAAGAAGCTTTAGTTATATCACATATGTCAAATGATTCATCAAATGAATAACATAAATCATTTGTATCACATGAGATATTACATTGTGTAGGCTTGAACCTTAGACATTTTTTTTAAAGTATGCTGCAGTAATTGATCTAATTGATTATTTTGTTCTTTCAATTTTCATATTTCATCCTTTTGAAAACTATTTTCCTTTATAAAGATTTTAGATTGTTTATCAAACCACTTCAACTTTTATTCCAATTTCTCAATTTTCTTTTTAACATAGTGAGCCACACTTGAACCAAAGATGGACCAGTTGCGAAGAGGGCTGGAAGCTCCGTGGTAGAACACACCAACAACAAATTGGAGGTCTTAGGTTTGACTCCTAGGTGGTCAATGAAAATTTTAACATGGTAGGAAAGCCTAGATCATAAGAGCCATCAGCCAAGCCAGGATACTAGAGCACTTGTAGTGTGGCTTAAGGGGGGGTGTTGGAAAATGAGCCAGACCTAAACTGAAGATGAACCGGTCAGTCACTAAGAGAGCCGTTTGCTCAATGATAGAGTTATCCCAGCAGCAAATTGGAGGTCCTAGGTTTGACTCCTAGTTGATCCATGAAGAATTTACTAATTTTAATGTAGCAAATTAAAAAGAACATTTGAAGGAAAAAGGAAGGCAAAACTAAGCATTTCATTTGATTACAATAATATGCTAGTGAAAAATAAACATGTTTGATGACATATTATACCCTACATGTAGGGTAGATCGGTAAGGGTATGTCTTTTACATCTTTTTGAAGAATCTTGAACTTCCTTTCATTCGAAGGAAAGAGAGGAAGCAAATCTATGTATTTCATTTGATTGCATTTAAGTAACATCTGAACTTCATTAGATTCTAACAAAAGAACATCATGAAACCCTAGATATATGTAAAAATAAGGAGTCGGTTATACTGCAATGAAATGACTTTTTGAATAAGCACATTTAATGAGACATCATACCCTAAAGTTAACTTAGATCTGTCAGAGTGTGTCTTTTAGATCATTTGAAAAATCTTTTAACTTTGTTTCAGTGTAAAAGTTAAAAAAGAATTCGAATGAAAACGAGGCAAATCAATTTATTTCATTTGATTGCACTAAATGTATTCTGGTGTATACTAGTGAAGCTACAATTGAATTCCAGTAGCTTTAAACGAAGGTAGAACATGAAACCTTAGATATATAAATATAAGAGTTGGTGATACTGCAATGAAATGGTATTTTGAATAAACACTTTTGATGACATATAATACCATAAGTTTTACTTTCTTTGATCAGTAAGAGTATGTCTTCAGATTTTTTTTTTGAAAAAGAGTAGATTTTTTTTTAGTTGAGAGAATAAAAATGAATTAGAAAGAAAAAGAGGAGGCAAAGCTTGCATTTCAGTTGCTTGCACTGAATGTTTGTTCTGGCATATACTTGAAGAGGATTTTATGTCATCTAAAAAATTAGTTTATTGGGCATTTTTTATTACAGGCAAGGGGAATTGCGTTTACAATTTCATTGTGAGGTATGCATCATATATTGACGAAGCCTACTGATAATATTTCTCATATAAGATTTTGAAATTCGCAATATTTCTATTTATTTTTATTAAATTGTTTTTCAGCAGTAGTCCTTCAAGCCCGGCAACTAATCCCAACTTTCCAGTCTACAATTCCAGTATTCCTGGAGGCATACCTAATGTAGGTTTCGGACCATATTTCTCCATCGGCACCAGTTTACCATCATCATCTTTGTCTTTGGCATTTCTGGTGTCTCTGAGTGTGGCTACATTAATGCTCACTTAAAGACTTTTGAATGTGGGCACCCAAGATGTGTGCTGCAGGGTTTCCATCTCGAGCCTCAACAGCTCAAAATAAAGATGGCCTGTATGAAATGGTATTGATTTGTTTAACACGTAGTGAGGGATATGGTGATATAGATGCTCATCTTAGTAGTTATCCTGTGCAAGTATTTTGGTTTGTGAAAAAAATTACATAGTTAACGTAATTTGAAGATGGGCATGCCATTCAGGTCTGTCTTATTCGTTTTCTTACCAGAGAGATGCTTATGCCTATAGAGGATGTATTGTTCCCAATATTGTAAATACATTGTACTAGTGGGTGGTGCATGGATATAATGGATATATGGGAATACTCTCATTTCTGTTGATCTTAAGTTTCCGCAGCGATATTGTCATTGTGTGTGCTCATTTAACCAGCAAGCTTGTTCCAAACAAATTGGCAAATCCCAGTAATTAAGTGTTTCTTTCCATTAAATTATCTTTTTACTGCATATGGATAAGCACTGAAAAGTTTTGGAAGAGAAAGATAGCTATTCATGTGGGAGTTTGCACATATGATTTATGGATTCAACCGTTTAAGGCATCAACTATGAGCTGGAGAAGAAAAATATTCCAATATAAAAGTTTTAGTGGTTATTGTTTTTCATTTGCCTTTATTTTTAGGTTATACTGTTTTTTTTTAAATATTTAATATTATTTGATTTATTAAAATTATGCATGGGATTTTAATTGTGAAAGTTAGGAAGATAATTGTTTTTCTTATTGCTATCAATACACTTTTTTTTCAAATAATGTTGTTGGATTATGGTATTGTTTGACTTATAAAGATAAAGAAATGTAGTAATTTAATAATTATCAATTGAGATATTTATTTTTTGTGAAGGATTTTTTCCTTCTATTTATTCTATATATTATTAAACTAGATGTACAATCCTATACACTTATAAATCTTCTTAGAAAATAACTAATAATTTAAGAGAAGTTCAATTCTGAATTTTGTTAGAAAATTATTAATAAGTTAAGAGAAGAATGACATTGAATAGGTTAAATAATTCAAAAACTAATGCAACAAAATGACAATAAAATATATGCTTATAACATCAAATTATCATACAAATCTTTTCAAGAAATTTACACTATGTTGATATATTATCTAAATAACATAAATATAATATATATGAATTTCCTTGTGCCCAAACAATTTGACACCTTAAAAGAATTTGCCCTCAAAGTGCACACAAATTCTTAGAGAATCTATGTTAATGCATTCTATATGTTGCTTGTTTTTTATATGATCATTTTAAAAGTATATGAAAATTTGTTGCATATAACAAATTTTTTATGTACTTTTTAATTGATCATGTGAAGACAAGTTGCATATTTGAGACTACTAGTTGCATTGTCTTCTCAAATATGCAACTTGCTAGTGTGTTTTACTAATGCCACAAGCTTGTTTTTATGGGCACAACATTTACAAGAAATTACCTAGTGGTTTTAAAATATTTAAAAATACATGCATATATAACTATAAGCCACAACCCTTTGCATTCCATGTCTCCTTGTGCTACAAACGACCTCTCATGCTCCACACGTCTATACATAAAAACAAGAGTCATATGTACATTCAAACACTCCATTTGACTATTCTCATACCTTTAGAGGCTCTTAACATTTTGAAGGTTTTGTGAAGTGGTTTTCCTTGTGCTATTTGGATTGATGCACCCAAGTTTATTCTTCACCCTAAAGGAATTTGTGTTTATTTCTTTAGTTCATATCACTCCCAAATTAAATATATTTCCCAATCTTGCAAAGAACATTTACATGGGATAACATCTAGCTAACTAAATGTAACATTCCACCTTAAGTGTACCACAACTTACACCACTAAAAATTTAAGGTGAAGAATGCCTTTTCCCATCATTTTTCTACTTGTATGCATTACATATAGGTCGAATAAAAACATTTATTTCAATCCAATAGATTCACTTCCAACAAACTTGCTATTTCCCTATGCAAAAATAGGGATTTATCTATACAAAGCTCCCAACTTAACAACAAATATCATAGGCAAAAATTATTGTCCTTAAGATCTTACACAACCATGGATCTAAAATTGCTTATCAAAAAAATATTGACACTCTTACAGAATCATATTGAATAACTTATAAAATCCTAGGTTAGTGCAACATAAGGAAATATCAAAGCATATGGTCCCTTAAGAAACCATTTTGAAAATATTCCTAGCAATAAACATAGCATCACTTTGATAGATTATCTGAATAGCTAGATTACAATATATGGAGAATCTCATTAATGGTCAAACAACTTTTTGATGCATTGTAAAGAATGTCTTGAACACAAATATGCACTCTCACATAACCTCTTCTAAATGCACTATATGTGGTGCTCTCCTTAATGTGATCAATCCAAAAATGTATAGAAACTTTTTACAATACCATACAACCATACATCCCTCACCATGCCTTCTTGGGATCTTATTGCAACAATATGCAACCTATTTACAATAACCTATCTACCACCTCTAGAAAGTAAACATACTTAATGCCCTTACAGGTTCCCTTTAATGTTCATCAACATAATTGAAAGATATAACCGCTTAACACATAACATAATGTGCATAAAATAAACATACAATGATCTTCTTAATTATGAGCATGATATAATAATTCACAACACATTAACTTTACTACCTATTGACTATGCTACAAAGCTTTTATCATTTCACTTGAGACCAAAGTAAAAGTACATAACAATCCCATTTCCCATAATCCCATTCCCACTATAGAATGAATACTATCCTTGCATCATTTTCCCCTTGATTATTATTTACAACATCCATACAATTAATACTTTTCATTTGATAACAACATATATAATAATGCAATTGCAATTTCTATTAATGCCTTCTACTCAATTTTCATAATAACACAATAAGATCATAAAGGGATAGATTAGGAAGGGTAACATAACTTTTAAAAACATTGTTTCAAATACAAAGTAATCATCCCTTATCATAGTTCCTATAAACTACCCTCCCTTTTACAATGCTTTTCATAAAATTACATATTTATTATAAGGCCATTCATGGCTTACAAATAATATTTACAATATTTGAATGTACTAGCTCAAAAAAAAGGTCTTCAACATCTTCAATCAAGGATCAAGAAGCATCATCAAAAGAGATCACGAACACACCTCGAAAAAAATATTTACCACCCAACCACGTGGAACCACAAAGGTCCACTCCCCCGTGCTAGGAGATAAAACCAAGGTCCACGCAAGTACTAGGGCAATACTAAGGCCATGAGACATGTTTCCCCAAAATAATAAACAAGAACCACATATCACATAACAACATCAAATAACATCACAAGAGAGAGAGAGAGAGAGAGAGAGAGAGAGAGAGAGAGAGAGAGAGAGAGAGAGAGAGAGAGAGAGAGAGAGAGAGAGAGAGAGCCAGAACACCTACTAGGTGGGTGTCATCATACAGCCTTAATGTTGGGATCCACCTTGCCTACCATGTACCGCGATTCCCTCTCAAAAGGATCCACCCAGCCTGTAACAATGGTCGCGGTACTCCAACAGGCCTATATGGACTAAAATAATCATTTATCTTATATTAGTGTGTTATATCCGAACCCAACCCAAGTTCATTTTTAAAAAGGTTATCACTTGAATTAAACCCACTCATAGGATCTCCTAGAAACCACTTTGGGTCATGGCAACCTATAGTGAGCCACCCACCTAGGGTATCTAGTTACCCTACTCAAAACATTTATCAAATAAAAATAATAATAATTCATCTCACACAATAAGCATATAAGTTCAAGTACTCTCCCATGTACTCCAAACCATAAGGATGAGTTTGACCCATATCCCTAAGCCACAATCAAGCATGAGAAGGAGGTGGCCAATACATAACATATATAAAACATTTTATTTTATTTTTATCATGAACACCTCACATACATGAATTAGAGTCTTTAAAATAGAGGTACCTACACCCAAACCCCTAAGAAGGAAAATCAACCCAAAGAACAACTCAAAAACCTATTAAAATTGAACCATGTTTCTTGTTGTTTAATAGATATTTATCTTGATAAATGGTTTGAGTGAAGACTGAAATATATTTGAGAAAATAGTATAATGATTTATATTTAATTTTAGCCTCAACCAAAGATTATAATAAAAGTTTAAATAAATTTTATTAAAACTATTTAAAACCCTCTTTGATAGAGTTGAGTAAAAGAGTATGTTCATAAATTAATTTTAAATCATTAAAAGATGATGGATTATTATAATATTTGGAGTTTTATTTCATATCCATTTATTTTATAATCATTTGGTTTTAGTTTGAGGAAGATATTTGATGCCCTAGTGACACAAACAATGAATGATTTTTAGTTTTGATTGACAGAAAATTAGTCTCCAAACAGGGAACATAACTTTCAAACTAACCGTTGGATTTTCTTAAATTCTGAATATGTTTTAGTACGCCTAGATTCCTACGTTTTCACCAAAGCGATTTGACAAATAATATCTTTAGTGAAAGTTATGAATAACATAATAAGAACTAGCAAAACTGGGACAATTAAAAATTATAAAAACAAAACTAAAACAAATACAAGAATTATTACTCCCAACATGACACTCATTTTCTCTAGGTTGAATTTCCCAGCCAAGCATATCCCTTACACAAACAAAGAAAGAAGCAGAAGAAAGTATTTCAAGAATAGCACTCAGAATTTTAAACTTAAATTTTCATCTAATATTTATTTAAATTATGCAAGCATAGCACAAGTAAGCCACATGGATTCTTCCTGGAATGAGGCCTACCTTGGTTCTTGCGGAGAAAATCCTTTGAGAAAGAACAAGAAAAAATCCAACCTCTTCCTGTGCAAATCTCTCTTTCTGCTCCTAAACCTTCAAATTCCTTCTGATTACCTTCCCAGAAAATACCAACCCCCTTCTCCAAAAATACAAACTTCAATAAATAATACCAACTTGTATAGTTGGAGAGGTTGTTTTACGGGAAGAAACCATTCCAACCTCTATGGTTGGTATTATTTATTAACACTAACTATAATAGTTTATTTAAAATTTAATAGATACCCCATGTAAATAAGCATACTAAATACTAGATAGCTAACAAAAATCTCAAATAACACATATAACTCAATGGTAACTATCAAGACTCATACAAGAGAAGTCATAGGTTCAAAACTCATTGACTAATATAACATTATTTTAAACGTCAATCTTTTTATTTTATCCTCTTTTTTTTTTTTTTTTATATATAGAATTAATAAAAACAAATCTTATTTTACACATACATATATATATATATATATATATATATATATATATATATATATATATATATATATACATACATATGTATATATATATATACATACATATGTATATATATATATACATACATATGTATATATACATATGTATATATATATATATACATATGTATATATATATATATACATATGTACATATATACATATGTATATATACATATATACATATGTATATATACATATATACATATGTATATATACATATATACATATGTATATATATATATACATACATATATATATATATGTATATATACATACATATATATATATGTTCATAGATATAACATAATCTATATTACTTTTGTTTCATCTTTTTAATGCAACATAACATAAACCACTTAAGTCATTTAATGTGTAGGTATCCTATCAAAGAAATAATAAAAAAATACGAACAATATAAATCCAAACCAATCAAAATACTCAACCCAATACCCATCATAAACATGACATTGCACAACCCTCAAGATAGGGTGATCTTCCTAAACAGGAGACCTACGTCCAATAGGTTTACTTGTGGGAACCTTGGTGTTATCTCCGCAACAACAACATTCGAGGATTTAGAGACATGCTCAGACCTGTGTAGCTAGGTGGAGTCGATAACCAGTACCTGTAATCCTGCATCGTCGAAATATATATCCATATACAAATGATAAACAAGGAGGGGGAGTGCGACATCATGTGGGTCTTCATAGAGTAACTACGACTACCTCCCCTCATCCTACATATATCTCATATAGTAATCTATTCCAATCATGGTTGGGTTAGCATTGTTAGCTCGAGATAATAAATATAAAATATAGCAACCATATGAAAAGATTATCATAATGAAATCCTGTACATAAACCAATGAAACCCCTAACTCACTAATGCATCAGATAACATACTGAACCATAAAGGTGCAAATATAACTAAATATGTCTCATCATCTACTCTAACAAGGAAATATAGAGTCCAACATCACCAAATATAACAAATAATGTCCATGCCAAGAAAAGTCGTTAGGGTGGGTATTAAAATTCCTAAATGGTGTACTTGAAGAGGAGGTATATATAGAGCAACCAGATGGGTTTTCCCTATCTGAAGACAATGATATGGTGTGCAGGCTACATAAAGCCTTATATGGTCTAAAACAAACACCTAGGGCATGGTATGAGCGCCTACATTCCCATCTTGTGAAGATTGGATTTGAGAGAACAAGTGAAGATAGCAATATCTACTTGAAGTCCGGAGGAGATCAGATCCTGACCTGTGAGGTTTTTGTTGATGACATTATCTTTGGTGGAGATGACAAGATGAGTCATGAGTTTGTTGATGAGATGAAGAAAGAGTTTGAGATGTCACTCATAGGGGAGATTAAGTTCTTCATTGGACAACAGATCTAACAGATGAAAGATGGAATCTTTATCACTCAGTCCAAATATGTCAAAGAGGTGTTGAAGACCTTTGGCATGGAAGATAGCAAACCGGTTGGTACACCGATGGTGACCAGTTGCAAATTGACAAAAGAGGATGATTCCGCACTGGTTGATGAGAAAGAATACCGATCAATGATTGGTAAGTTGTATTATGTAGTGCATAGCAGATCGGATATTGCACATGCAGTTGGCATTACTGCAAGGCTCTAGAAAAGTCCAAGAGAATCCCACTTGATTGCAGTCAAGCAGATTATTAGGTATCTGAAGGGAACAATTGACTATGGATTGTGGTACCCATATAGCAATGATTTCATTCTGAAAGTGTTCACAGATGTTGATTGGGTAGGTAATGTGGATGACCGAAAAAGCACAACTGGTGGTGCATTCTTTCTCGGCGGTAGATTGGTCTCATGGATGAGTAAAAAGAAGAGTTGTATCTCTCAGTCTACAGTGAAAGCGGAGTATGTTGCAGCTTTCATGAACTGCACTCAGACAATCTGGATGAAGCATGTTTTAAATGGCTTCAAAATCCCTGTATTTGAACTGGTAAGTATATTTTGTGATAACACAAGTGCTATCAATATTTCAAAGAATCCGATTTTACATTCTAGAACCAAGCATTTTGAGCTTAAGTATCATTTCTTGAGGGAAAAGGTTCAGAATAAAGAGATTGCACCGAAACATAATCTATATTACTTTTGTTTCATCTTTTTAATGCAACATAACATAAACCACTTAAGTCATTTAATGTGTAGGTATCCTATCAAATAAATAATAAAAAAATACGAACAATATAAATCCAAACCAATCAAAATACTCAACCCAATACCCATCATAAACATGACATTGCCCAACCCTCAAGATAGGGTGATCTTCCTAAACAGGAGACCTACGTCCAATAGGTTTACTTGTGGGAACCTTGGTGTTATCTCCGCAACAACAACATTCGAGGATTTAGAGGCATGCTCAGACCTGTGTAGCCAGGTGGAGTCGATGTCCAGTACCTGCAATCCTGCATCGTCGAAATATATATCCATATACAAATGATAAACAAGGAGGGGGAGTGCGACATCATGTGGGTCTTCGTAGAGTAACTACGACTACCTCCCCTCATCCTACATATATCTCATATAGTAATCTATTCCAATCATGGTTGGGTTAGCATTGTTAGCTTGAGATAATAAATATAAAATATAGCAACCATATGAAAAGATTATCATAATGAAATCATGTACATAAACCAATGAAACCCCTAACTCACTAATGCATCAGATAACATACTGAACCATAAAGGTGCAAATATAACTAAATATGTCTCATCATCTACTCTAACAAGGAAATATAGAGTCCAACATCACCAAATATAATAAATAATGTCCATGCCAAGAAAAGTCGTTAGGGTGGGTATTACAATTCCTAAATGGTGTACTTGAAGAGGAGGTATATATAGAGCAACCAGATGGGTTTTCCCTATCTGAAGACAATGATATGGTGTGCAGGCTACATAAAGCCTTATATGGTCTAAAACAAGCACCTAGGGCATGGTATGAGCGCCTACATTCCCATCTTGTGAAGATTGAATTTGAGAGAACAAGTGAAGATAGCAATATCTACTTGAAGTCCGGAGGCGATCAGATCCTGATCTGTGAGGTTTTTGTTGATGACATTATCTTTGGTGGAGATGACAAGATGAGTCATGAGTTTGCTGATGAGATGAAGAAAGAGTTTGAGATGTCACTCATAGGGGAGATTAAGTTCTTCATTGGACAACAAATCTAACAGATGAAAGATGGAATCTTTATCACTCAGTCCAAATATGTCAAAGAGATGTTGAAGACCTTTGGCATGGAAGATAGCAAACCGGTTGGTACACCGATGGTGACCAGTTGCAAATTGACAAAAGAGGATGATTCCGCACTGGTTGATGAGAAGGAATACCGATCAATGATTGGTAAGTTGCATTATGTAGTGCATAGCAGACCGGATATTGTACATGCAGTTGGCATTACTGCAAGTTTCTAGAAAAGTCCAAGAGAATCCCACTTGATTGCAGTCAAGCAGATTATTAGGTATCTGAAGGGAACAATTGACTATGGATTGTGGTACCCATATAGCAGTGATTTCATTCTGAAAGTGTTCACAAATGTTGATTGGGTAGGTAATGTGGATGACCAAAAAAGCACAACTGGTGGTGCATTCTTTCTCGGTGGTAGATTGGTCTCATGGATGAGTAAAAAGAAGAGTTGTATCTCTCAGTCTACAGTGAAAGCGGAGTATGTTGCAGCTTTCATGAACTGCACTCAGACAATCTGGATGAAGCATGTTTTAAATGGCTTCAAAATCCCTATATTTGAACCGGTAAGTATATTTTGTGATAACACAAGTGCTATCAATATTTCAAAGAATCTGATTTTACATTCTAGAACCAAGCATTTTGAGCTTAAGTATCATTTCTTGAGGGAAAAGGTTCAAAATAAAGAGATTGCACTGGAACATGTTTCCAGTAAGGAGCAGTTAGCAGACATATTCACCAAGCCTGTCCCAAAGACTACATTTGTGCATTTAAGAAGTGAATTGGGGGTACTGCCCCTTCAAGTGGTGAACTAAAAGTATTTGCTCCACATCAGTTAGGTATTGCATAGTTAATTTTTTTTTATTGATTGATGTGTTGAAGGATGCTACTCCTCGAGGGGAGCAGCATAATGGAATAGGGATGCTTGTGCCTCCACTTTGGAATTGTTGTCAAAGGGGGAGGAGTGAAGCGGAAAAGATATCTGCAGAAAATGGGGGAGAAGATGTGAAGCGGAGAGATATCTTTGTATATTGCCATCAATGCCAAAGGGGGAGATTGTTGGCATTATGTGAACCGGTATAAGGACATAATGATATTGTATGTTGTCATTGATGTCAATATGTGTTATAAAGTGAACCAACATATGTGATATGTGAGAAGAGAGAACCGACATATGTGTGAACTAGTATTTATGCCAAAGTGAAGCGGTGTATTTGCTCAAGGTGAACCGACATGTAGTTATGGGAATCAACACATGGAAGCATTGTATGACTACCGGTTGGTAGGTAGTTCCCACTTCAGGATTTTTGGTTGGAGTACCTCAAGCCTGTGTGACTCAATCGGTGATCTTTGTGTGATGAGTTAGCAGTATAACGGAGAATAGGTCATGTTGCCACGTAATCTCTATGCACGTGAAGGATCTTGCATGAAGAAGACTATTCCTATCTACCTCGAGAATGTGCGAAGTTTGTCAAACTGTGATAACGCGTGATGGGTTATCAGTCGCCATGAAATCGGTGGATAATGGATGATGGAGAATGTCTTGAGATCGATTCAAGACTGTTGCATTTTATGCAGTATGATTCAACGGTCAGGATTGAACCGCTTGAATTGCTTAACCCAACAGGTTTAGGGTTTAGGGTTTTTGCTACCGACCTGTCTATTTCCTATAAGGTCGATGTTGTGTTTCTTTCTAAGGTTGTTGGCAAAAGTTGTGTGTGTGTATCCAAGGGAAGTGATACGTGATTCTTGCCAGACCAAAGGAGAGGAGAGATACCTGCAAAGTGAATGTGTAGAAGGTGAAGAGGAGCCAAAATGGATCTGCATTAGCATTGAGTGCTATTACCTGATCATTGTAATTCCTGATGATCTTTAACCACTTCAACACTTGTCGAATCCCTTAACAAGGTAGCCTTAACTGGCTTGATACAAATCCCTTAACAGGGTAGCTTTAACCGTCTTGATTCAAATCCCTTAACAGGGTAACTTGAAGTTAATGAGTTCTGGGAAGCTATAGAGCTCTAGAGATCCTTTAGCTATTGAGTTCTTGAAATCCTCTAACAAGGTAACCCCAACTAGGTTTAACCCTTAACCAGGTATTGTAGCCATCCCTTAACCGAGTGATCCCTATCAGGATCGGTTCCTAGCAGAACCTATTGTAATGTCTTTAACCGGACAAGGCTCCTAACAGAGCGGACTTCTAAAGAGTTCAAAAAGTAGCTTGTGGGTATTCATCCCAACCCTGGTTTTTCCCAGTTGGGTTTCCATGGGAAAAATATGTGTGTCATGTGTGATGCTTTTATCTTGTGATGCTTTATTATTACCTGTTGAGCATATGATGGTTCTATGTTTTATGCCTGTCTATAAAACATATTGAACTAATTGTTGTGAAGATTGGATGATAGTTTACCTGTTCATGCATGAGGGTGTAATGGTACTATAGTATTGAGTTAAGAGGAAAGCTTAGTGAGTGACCAATTTATGATTGTTTTAGTTATTCTGGGTCTTATCGGTTGCACTTTGTTTCAACTAGTATCAATGCTTGCCAGTCATTTGGAGTATTTGCTGTCAAACCGGTTTTAGACTGTATTTTTGTTTGTACTGATTCACCCCCCCTCTCAGTACTGGTTTGGTACTATACGTTCATCATTGAGTTATCAATCACATCCTACATCACAAATCGGTCAATGCATATCATATAGGCATCAGTGTACACAATCATCAAGCACATCTTCCATCATAGATCAGTTAGTGCATCTCATATAGATATCATACACATCAATGCATAGTCATCACATCTTGCATCACACACATGTTAGTCTATCATATCATATGCATCCATACACACATCATACTACATACATGCATCATAAAAACCATAAAAGTGACATACACATAATGCGCCAAAAGTTTCTCCATCATATATATCTCATAAAAATGTATCAATAATATATCTAAAGTCCATCAAATGTCTAAAATATATCATGTGGTACATCAGTGTCTCAAAGAATAAGATACTTAAATCACAATGTATAAAAGAATGGTGTATATAACTCATGCTTAATCATTGCATGAGTTACAAGGAATCAATGAATCAAATAATCTGAATCTCCATTGTAGAGTATAATTTGTTTCTCTTGGGATGGCTTGACTGGGCTCTATTATGTCCCATGTCCATGTCCTTGTGATCCATATGTAGAGCCCATGGTTGACCTTGTGGAGTGTCCACTTTGTCATGAGTGGGTACTCCTGTTGGATCCACTGATACTTGGATTGGATCTACTTGTGTCTTTTCTCAAGCCATCACTATGCATGGAGCTCATCCAACTAGTCTAAGGGGGGACCACATAAGTCTCCCTGTATGCTATTGGGACCACTACCTCATATCGTGCTCAATACCACCTTGCCCCATGTGAGAGATCTCATATCTCATCCAGCTATCTCCTGATCAAGGTTGTAGGTAAATCCCCCTCTCCTTCTCATCATTTTCCAGTTGTCCTCTTGGCCTCACCCCTCTCTCACTAGTAGTGGGATGCCCTCTCCTTTGTCCTTTTCCATGCATGCTCAATGACATCCCTGGTTGCGATAGTTGCGTC
Source organism: Cryptomeria japonica (assembly GCF_030272615.1). Classification (NCBI taxonomy): domain Eukaryota; kingdom Viridiplantae; phylum Streptophyta; class Pinopsida; order Cupressales; family Cupressaceae; genus Cryptomeria; species Cryptomeria japonica. The sequence continues at coordinate 394,279,343 of NC_081414.1, read as the reverse complement.
GCTCTCCTAGAGAAGCTTATCTTTCTCTGTCTATAGTTGTCCCCTGTCTGGAGTGAGCTGGTCTCACTCCTACCTAAGTTGCTCCATCTGAGATGTCATATCTCTAAGTCTTTGCTCAACACTGGACAATTCCTCCTGGAGGGACTAGATTAGTGTTGTGGGATCTTGGGGTGCAGATGATACCTCTCCCATTTCATCTGCCTCCTCGACTTGCTCTTTGTCTTGGTGGCCTTTCTCTATGACCCTATCCCTATGTCTTGTGATGGTGCTTGCACACCCTCATCAATGTCCATGGCCTTGATAGTGTCTTGTACCCCTCCTCCCTCTCCTCCTATGGCAACTATCCTTTTATTCCTGTCTCTCCTCCTCAATGTCCTCCTCATAGGTGTTGTTGGTACCACCAACGCTCCTCAGGCCCTACTACCACTACAATTGCTCCCCTTTGAATAGGTTGATAAGTGTCCAACCTCACTCCCCTGGCCCATGCCTCCCTCCATCATGCCCTTAGTGGCACTAACCCTTCTCTTCCCACTATTCCAAGTCTCCTCTAGGCCCACCATGTTGTATATGTGTCAATGATGCCTGTATCTACCAACCTTGTCCTCAGATCCTACATTGTGGGAGCCAACTGTGTGTTGGCAATTGACACTCATCTGGTTTATTTGTGTTGTCATTGATGGCAACACATATCATTTTGGGTTGGACACTTAATGGGTACTCACCGATATTCATGATTCAGCAACTGACATCCAGGGAAACCAACAAACTAGGAACTAGTAAATGAGGCTGACATAAGAGATTGATCTGATAGGTCTACACCATAGCATCAACGACATCGGTCATGAAGTTTAATGTATTTATTTTTGTCTAGGCCGACATGTAAACAAATTGTAATATCATTGTAAGCTGACATAAGGCATTTATGTTTATGTTTGGGAAGGGTATTTAAGTCAATCCTGCTAGGATGTTTTGGATATGAGATATGAGATATGAGATATGAGATATGAGATATAGAAATACATACATGGTGCGATATGTAATGATATTGTGCAAACAATATTGATTGACTGTATGCTAATATAATATTCTATAGTCATTCTTGGTTATTGGTTTAGAGGTTTGGGATGTAGAGCAAGTTACCGGTAAAGGAGGACATAGTGAAAACCGGTACAAAGAGTGCTTGAATCGGAACTCATCCAGCATAGCAGATGCATTCTTTGAGTTCAGAATTTTGTTTGTAAACCATCATTTGGTGTTTGTAGTCAGTGAGGGTCCTTTTATGATGAGCAGTGTGCTCTAGGCTATTGGCCTTCTTGCATGTGCAAGACCCTATTGTAATATTTATTCATTTGGCCAGTGGATAGATATTGTGGGTCACCAATCCCACTGTGGTTTTTCTTCTTTGAGGTTTTCCACGTATAAATCTTTGTGTTATGATGTATGTTCTTGTGGTGGAATTATTTTTACTCACTATTATATTCTTTTATGGTTACTGGTTACTGAAACACTTTGTTAATAAGGTTAAAATTTATTTCACTGGCAAAACACTGTTTGACCCCCCCCCCCCCCCCCCCTCAGTGTTCTTAGATTCCAACACAGTGTCCACTCTACAATCAGACCTGTCCTATCAAGGGATGGACAAAACTCTACCACCCTCTCTTTGGTGATAATGCAGGGCATCTTGAGAGTCATTTTGAGTCATATTGAAAAAAAATTATTTATCTCTTGTTTTGGGTTTTTTTGAGTCTAATAAGGTCCTTTGAGGCCATTTTGGAAAGTTTCATGCAAAGTTGTCAAAATTGTCAAGTTGTCAAATTGCAACATATTTGTAAAGAAGTGTCATTAATCTTAAGAAATGGAGTTAAGGTCAGTTGGATAGTTGAAATTTGATTGTAATATATAAATATAGACTCCTAACTCAAATTGAGGGATTGGAGGAAGGAAAAAATAAGGAATTTTTGTTTTGTCATCTTTTTCTCCATGTTTCCATATGTTGCAGCCTATTATCTTTTATTTGTAGGGACTATATGTCCATGAAATGATGAAAAAATGATTGGAGATGTTATAAAAATGAATTAAATTTCTTTTGGAAGTGGTTTCATATGATTTCATTGAGTATTGTGAAAGATAAAGTAATTTTGGTATTGTTAGGACTAGTTTTTCTTTCATTTTTCTGCATTACAGTCTAAAAACGTAATTTGTATGGCCCGTAAGTGAATAGTATAGACCTACACACATTATAAAACTGAGTTATATTTAAAATACAAGTGGTTTGATCAATTTTCATGAAGAATTGAATAAGTTATGTTATTTTTTAGTGAAAATTGTCCCGAACCTTGCCTAGGGTTTCCAACAACACTAAAAAATTCATTTCTCTTGATTGGTACGGTGTAAAATTATAAAAATGGATAGTTCTATGTTTAAATTTTATTCAATATTACCAAGTTGCAGGGTCTAGAGTTAAGGTTTGCACATGTTAAAATTGACTGTTCCATTTGAAATAGTGTTTGATAGTTTGTAGGACGACAAATGGAGGGTTTGATCAAGCAAAGTCATTACATTGTTTTGGTCAATAAAAGTGAGTTACATCGGATCTTTCAGGCCACATAACAAGTTTTTCCATGTAATTTTGAAGAGTCCAAGGCATGCATGTTCAAAGAGCCCTAAGTAGGCCAATAGTAGTGGTCTAAGGAAGAGTACATAGCTTGCACCTATTTTGGGGTTAGTGAGAACCTCTATAAGTTTTGAATATTTGTCATTTTAAAGGTCCTTCCTTTGCATCAGGTGGCCCGCCAAAACTTGTGATTTGACTTTGACACATCCTCTATGAATCCAAACTTTTGACGAACCCTTTCTGACCTGTACCGCTCAACCACGTACTCCCATCGGTTGATAATGTACATAGGTTTTATGATGTATGGGATATGACATGCATCCTCTATCCACCTTTTAATGATCATGTAGGGCCTCCATGTAATCCCTCTAACATCGACTTTATCTAAGATCACCCTCCAATGGTCCACGTCATCTACCTCCTTGTAATGCAGCCCATCGCACCAACTATACACCATGGGATCCTCAACTCACTTGTCCAACCTACCTCTAGTCATGTCACTATGATGTGATCCTAGGCCCAAACTTGTAGCAATGTCACATAACCAAAACTACAGCCCTTGTGGTAGCATATATCGTTTAGCTCTCGGTATAACTTAGCCATAATCAATGTGCCCCAAGCTATGGGCCACCTTGCTTTCACCATGTCAATCGTGACCTAGATCACACCCAAGACCACTAATCTCTCACCTCTGTTTGGTAAAATGAATCCACTGACTAATGAAAACACATAGAAGTAAACATTTCTATCCGGCAATACCTATCTCAATTCCCAATCCAATGATATCTTTCCATGGTGGAGCACAACATCAACTCCCACCATTCTCTATATAGCATCATTGGGGGGTTCCCTCTCAGAGATAACCCATACCCCTCTAATTGGCTGCCTCATAATTTAGTAAACATCCTCACCTGTCATGGTGATCTCCCCGGTGGACAGGTGAAAAGTAGTTATGTTGCTCCTACATCTCTCCACTAGCACAGTAATCATCACCATATGAGCCCTAATATGGGGCATCCTTGCAAGGTGTCTGCTACTCATAGCATCGAATATCTCCTTTGCCAACTCACCAGGATTTCCATGTTCCACTGCATCCAACCCACAAGACAATGTTAGCTTTTATTACCTATCTAATCTTTTTCTTCTATGTCTCTTTTTCCCTCTAGCAGGAACTCTTGCCACCTTTTGTGGTAATCCCATTGTTTTCCTTCTTTCATGGCATTCCCTCCATTTCTTCTAGCAATCCTATAGCTAACAATTTAGTTCAATAGTCGCCATCCCCTTTCTCTATTCCTCCCAAGCGGGATCACATTCTCCCTGTCCAATTTGTGCTCCCTCCCTTGACCTTGCAGGAATGTGATCCCATAGGTCATCCACCTATGGGACTGCATTCCTTCTAGTCACATGCTTAATCCCACCACAATAGGATAACATTCCCACCCCCTTTGAAACCTAATGCTAATCCTACCCCATTTTTCTCTCTATGTGCAAGTGGTGAGAATACTTTCCTACCACTTCGACGTTTTTCCTAGCCCTATCTAAGCTCATAAATGCAAAAAAAATGAAAAAATGAGGTCTAAGTTTTTCCAAACTCACTTGGTGATTCAATTGTCGGTTTTGTTTGACGCTCACCACATCATCAATGCAGTGCCTCGATGCCTATCTAGCTTCCATCTCGTCTGCATGTATGAAAGCTCTAGAATGTGCAAAAGGGCTCTAGGATCTCTCAATTTCTCTCTCATGCACAGTAAAAGTGAATAGTAAATTTTCAAATTTGCTAATATAGGGCCTTCTAAAGCCCTAATTTTCATCATCCTAGTCTCTTCAGGACCATTTTTAGTGTCATTTCTTCCTATGGAATCATTTTTGAGTTTCATTTTCTCCTAGAGGCTTTGTTTTGTGTATTCTTTCATCCTATCTTCTAGGGCAATGTTTCTTTCAAGATGCCTCCTCATCCTCCATTTCTCATTCACCCTCTCGAGGGGGCATCACTAACTTGTCATCCATCTTGTCGCCCCTTTTTCATCATTAGTCTTGTCTAGGGCATCTTGCCACTCCTATTTAATCCAATTGTTAGTGTCTTGTTTTCTTTTCACTGATGCTATTCTAGCACCACCGCAAAGAGGGGAAAAATATAGACACTTAAATTTGATTAATTAATTTAATCGAATTTAATCCCTTTGGTCGCATACGTTAATTGAATAATTAATATTATTTAATTGATTATTGTATCCCCTTTGGTTACTCAATTCAATTAATCAAGCCATTTCCAATTAGTTAGTTAATGTGTCATGTGGAACATTTTAATTAATTAATTCCCCTACCCTCTTCTACTAAATAAACTAAATAATTATTTTATTTAGTTCATGTTACAATTTTCTTCTTAGTCTTTTTATTTGAATTAAATAATTCAAATAACTCAATTAGAGCACATGGCTCCTAATTTTAACCCATCTCCTAAGCCCAGTCCACTAACTAACCTTGGGTTGTAACCAACACTATCCTTTCAACCACCCTTGTTACATGTGTCCACATTCCCTATTTTTCAAATATTTGGAAAAGAATCAAATTTATTTGGGTGTTTCTCTCCCAAATGGACATGTGTCTCTTGTTACACTTGTCATCTTGGGCAATGACACTTGGCCTTTGAGAGGACATGTGTCATTTCTAGCATTACCACTTGTCCTCAAGTGGGACAAGTGGCATATTTCTAAGCATCCTCATTCACTCACCCATGCCCATTTAACCCATTCATTTTCCCTCATTAATCATCACTCACACTTGAATAGCATTGTTATAATGCCAATTTAATCACTTTTCATCATCCACTTTTGCATCAATCATTAGCATGTATTTCATAATTACATGAACGTAGAGCACTTTGGAGTACCCTTTGTAGCATGAAATCAAACACGCATCAAAGACAAGGACTACCAAATCAAATGAGAACTTGAGAGTTTGCATTTTTTATTGATTATTATTTTCTTTATCTAGTTTTCCTTTCAAACCTCCTTATCATGAGTGTAGGCTTGACAGTGTATTGTGGGTTGCAAGTTTTTTTCCTAATCTTTTCTTCACTCACAATGTTTTGTTCACTATATGTGTAAAGGGGAAAATTTGATTTGGCAATTTGCAACATATAAGGAGAAATCACCAAATCAATTTTCTCTTTGGGGAGGAATTCCTTTACATTCAAAAGAGGGGAGGAATCTACTAGATTCAGTCACAAATTAGATAAGGACTGATTACAAAGTGGATTGATTGATTATGATGTGTTTTTCCCTCTTTTGTAAGTTGAAATATTGATTTAGGGTACAGTACATGTAGGAATTGAAGACAAAACTGAGAAAATAATGAGCTACAGGTTTGGGATTTTGTCATGCACCTAGATCTAAGTAGAATAAGATGATTTGGATCTGCCATGAGAAAATGCCCAAATAAAACAGGGACCGTGACGCAGCAACATGGTCCTCCAAATTTTTCGCCCGTCAAAAAGGGTTTTTGCATCTCTACAAATAGAACCTAATCTGAGAAGAACAACTGGACACTTGTTTCCTACACACAAAAAGAAGGGGAAATAGGGTGGGAATAGGGGCTTGCCTTAGGTCAAACCTTGATTTTGGAATTAACCATGAAATTGAGATAAATGTAATTGAAATGACTAAAAGGAAAGGTTCTCCTTTTGAGGGAGATGCTGAATTATGACTAAAAATGAAATGATTATACCTTCTTGTGAAGTTTTCCTTGGCTCAATATGGAATTAGGGTTTCATAAAATAGGATGTAGTTCTCCACTTTAATGCTTGAATCTTGACTTTATTGATGCTCCAAGGCTTGAAGGAAGACTGAGAATGCTCAATTGCTCTTGAATGCTTGAATTCTTGATCTCTTGTGTTCTCAATACTTGCTCATGAATGTCATGGATGTTCAAATGAGAGGGGAAATCCTCTTTATATACTTTCTTATCATCTTAATTGACTATTTTTCCGACCTAAGCCGTCACGGAGAGGGAAATCCCGCTCAAATTTGAAATAGGAAAAATGGTTTAAATTGGGCCCATTTTCATGGCACCACCCCTGGTCTTGCCCTATTTTAGGCCATGATCAAGGTGTATACCAAGTGCAAGATCAAATATTTTGGTGTTTGTGATGTGCATGAGCATAATTAGGTCTTCAATCAGGCCAAGGGGTGCAAACACTAAGGTGAAGACCCAAATGCGGTCAAAATTGCAAGGGGTGCAATTTTAGGACGCCACATGTAGGCCCCACTTTAGCGGGAGTATGAAGTCAATTATACTCTTGGTAAAGTAAAAAGGGTTCACATTGAAATACTTTCAGCAAGTCATCAAGGAGGTAAGATACACCAAGCCCCCAGTGGACTAGATCTCACAACTTCAATGAAAAGGTAAAAGGGAAGATCATGAGAGAGAGAAAGTGAGAACCATGACTACAATTAGTAAGGTTGTCTTAGTATGAGTCATGAAAAGAAAAATAACAAAAATTATAAAGAAAAAGCTAAGTAGCTTTAAGTATCAAGATATGCAAGAGAGAGAATCATTGAGCGGAGTGTATGCCCCCATGTTAAAGCGATTGTGCATGCCTTATTGGGAGCAATTTCTTTAAGGTAGGATACACCCAAAAAGACAAGAACATTATCACAATAATATGCCCCCAAGAGAGGACAAATAAAAGGACAATGAACACAAAAAACAAAGCACGAGGTGGTTTCACTTCACTCTGGGGTCAGTATGCTTTTTATGATAACTCATGTATATTATGTATATATATATGCATAGAATTGTCCTCATCCCCCAAAGATAGGAAACCACCATGGAAGAAAGGAACACGTGTCTTTTGAGTCAACATGGGAGAGACCAAAAGAGATCTCAATGCTTTGTATCATCCTCAAGTAGACAACACTAGGGACAAAAAATAGAAGAATGGAGAGACAAATAGAAGAAGGATCACAAACAAGCAAGAGAGGAGAGAGAGAGAGATGTTGGCAATATAGCATTATAACAGACAATGAAATATTGTTGGCATTTCATAAGGATATTGAGAAGGTTGTTGATTTAATGGATATAACTAATTAAAGATGTTTACTGTCTTGATATTATTATTTTGTCATTGATGTCAAGAAATTGATTTTCTAATTTAGTATGATGTTGCCATATCTTGAGAAGTATGATATGAAGATTATAAATATGTCAGTAAAAGACACAGGAAAGAATATGATGAATAAGGGGATGAATAAGGTATTCAATGGGCAACTACTACCGAGTCAGACAATGATGAGATCATGATGTTTTAGATTGTTTTAACATCATACATATGTTGTAAAATGTAAAGGTTAATACTATACTATGTTATCAAGCAAAGAACCTAGTCGGTAAACCCTAAGGTTATCGCTACCGGTTAATGAAGGCAGAATGTCTACCGAGTGAAGTTTAGTATTCACCGAGTTGTTACTGAGTTGTAACCAAGCTATAACATAATGCATTAAATGGTTACATGCATTATTTAATGAAGGAAGCTGATGAGTTGGAATTGATCAATGATTGGTGAGCCGTGGAAGAAGTTTGTTAATGAATCTAAGGCAATGAAAAGTCGGCATGAAGATCTACAGCTTAGATTGAGCCACAATACCCTGGCACAAGTTCCAAGACAAATATGCAATTTCCAAGGTGGGGTAAAACATTTTCAAATCGAAAGATGCATTAAACCTGGACAAGATAGAAGATCTAATGGCTATGATTGATCATGGGAAATGTGATCAATGAGATTAAGCAGTTACCTAATTGTTTACAAATAGGAAACTATTGATAAACAATGTATGCGGGAAAGTGTATGCATAGGGATGCTACATAATGATTACCGAGCACAGAAGCTTGAAGACTTGTTAGAATAACAGAGTATAGAAGCCCAGCAGATAGACAAGATTAGTTCTATGTCTAGATTGTATTGAACAAATAGGAATCTGCTTTAGCATTTTAGATGTGAAGTTGCAGATAGATTTTATTACTGTTATTTTGTGAAAGTGACAGAAAATCTCTTAACCGAGTGGACTTAACAGTCTTATTTGTAAAACCCTCTAGCAAGGTGACATTCTGATTGAGTGTTTGAAATCCTTTAACAAGGTCACTTCTAACAAGGTGAAGATCCTAACAGATCTGAGGGAAATCCCTTAACCGGGTCACATCTAGCAATGTGTTTGTAATCTTTAACAGGATCTACTTTTAATCGAGCATACTCTAGAAGAGTATATTTCTTAGTGGGTCCGAAATCCCACAATGGTTTTTCCCTATTTGGGTTTCCATGTTAAATCTGGTGTTATGAGGTTTATGATGTTCATATGCTTTTGAGTTTGCATGTTTAACAGTTTGGTTATATTATTGAAGTATATGTTACCGAGGTTGAATCTGATGTTTTTATGGATGATTAAGTTTGTATGATTCACCCCCCCCCTCTCATCTTGTTGGTTATTGGATCTGTACTTATATTAAGTATCAAAACTATCAAGAGAGAGAGAGGCTCTATGGTGCTAATGAAGCTAATCAATCATGTCATCCACCTCTCAATCTTTCTCATCATTATTATGGGAAGGTGGACAACATGCAAGAGGAGCCACATCGAGCACAATAGATGGAGCTATTACAAGTTCCAAACAAGGACCATGCTCTAATGATAAGTCACTTTGTCTATTACTAGGAGCTAGGATGAATTCTTTTGAAAATTGTTTAGATAAATCATTGTCAACATAAACATATTCATATTCATCATCTAAAATATTAGGATCAACATTTTCATCAGTAACAACATTATCACCTATTTCTTCATCAAGATCAATAAAAATAAGAGCTTTAATGGGAGTAGAACTTGAACCATAGTTTGTCTTAAGCAATTTTCATCTTGGAGAATTAGGTTGAACTTGTTTTTAAGGAGAAGGTTGAACAAATGGAATCATGTCAACAGTTTGTGTCTTGGGAAAAGAAATGGTTTGGGAAGCAAGTTCACAAGTTGTAGCACTACGTCTCAATGGGAGTTCTCTCGCACAATGGTTTCGTTTAGTTTTAGTTGAAGGTTGTGAAAGTTTAGGTTCATCAAGTATAGGATTATTTTCTTCTTTTAAGTAAGGATGCATAGGAGGTCTTTTAGGTTGAACAATAGGAGAGGTCGGTTGCTTCCCTTTGTAAGATGTAGGAGGCGGAGCCACACCATATAAAGGAGGAATGTGAGGATTAGGAAGGAGACAGGGTCCATCATGAGGAGGATGAATAGATCTACCCTTAGGAGGAATAGCTTGGCACTTTGGAGGAGGAGCATTTCTATCCTTGGGAGGAAGAGTGGAATCATCCATAGGTGAAGGAATAGATTCCTCTTTGGGAAGAAGATTATTTCTTTCCTTAGGAGGAAGAATAATCTTATCCTCAAGAAGAGGTATATGATCATAAAAAGGAAGGCTGAGTGTTGGATTTCTAGGTTTACTCTGATAAAATCATCTCATTTTTCCATTTTTGATATGATTTAAAGAGAACATCACTTCTAGGTTGAAGTGGTTGGAATTGTTCAGACCAAAAATAATCAAGACAAACATCTCAATGCCTCACTGTAGGTTGATATATGCTATAATTAATAGTTATGATTTCATCATTATGAGGAAATTTAAAACACTTATGAACAGTAGAAGGGATCGCTTTCATGGAAGAGAGCCAAGGATGTCTCAACTTCACATGAAATTGATTAGTTGTAGGAATGATAGCAAATTTAACATCTAAGCTTTTAGTGCCAACATCAATAGGGAAGTGTGATAGAACCAATAGCAGGACAAGAGAATTCATCAAAAAAATTAACTATCACATCAGTATCATCATATATCACTTGATGCAATTGCAAAGTATAAAGAAATTCTTCAGCTATCACATTAACCATGCAAGCTGGATCAATAAATACTCCTTGAGAAGGTATGCCTTTTATTTTCATAGTTATATATAATGGGCCATCAGGTGCTTCAATATTCTCACTAGGATCAAATATAATGCACAAGTCCTTAGGAGGTTATTTTTTATCTATAAGGTTCACCCTATTGTTAAACCCTAGGCCAACACCATTGAGAGAGAAGGCAAGATGATCAGTCTCAATCACATTAGTGAAATGGAAAGGTAAAGGATCAGTGAAAATTTGAAGGTTTTGATTAGGAGGAGCTACTGATTTGTTTCCTTTATCATTCACACCAACCACATATATGGTATTGTTATCAATCAAGTCTTGAATCTTAAAGAATAACACTTTTCAGTGTCATGACCTGGTTGACGATGGTATTGGCAAAAGGATTTAGAAAAAAAGTAAGGTGAGGATGTCTTAGATGAATCAATTGGTTTGATAGGGGAAGTTTCAACACATTCCTTTGTAACAATTAAGACATAATACCATGGAAAGATTCATTAAGAGGAGTGAATTTTTTTCTAAAGTATTTAGACAAAGGAGGCACACCTATTGCAGCTACCACTTGAGTGTTTTTGTTGTCATTGAACTTGATGAATCCCTTGTTCAATTTGAACTTCACAAAGGATTGTTGAGAACTTTCACCTTTAGTACTTGGATCCATTAAAGAGGATGATTGCTCCAATTGACTCATGCTAAGTTGATAATTGTGAAGTACTACGCACAATTGCGGAAGGGAAGTAAAATCAGAAAAGAGAAGTTTATCTCTAATTTATTTTTGTGTATTAGAAATGAAAATTATTTGAATATCTTCATCAGGCACATGAAAATAAATTTCGAGAACACAAATGCTTATATCTATCAATAAAATCAATCACTTTTTCTTTCACACCTTGTTTATAATGCATCAAATCAGTCAAAGTAATTTTAGGACCAATATTATTGTGAAATTGTTGAATCAAATCATTAGCCAATTGTTGAAAATAAGTAATAGAATAAGGAGGCAAAGAACAATACCATTGCAAATTTTTATCCCTTAATGTTCTAGTGAACAATGTAGCCAACAATCTTTAGTCATGAGAAAAGTCACTACACAAAGTTTGAAATGTTTTAACATGAGTCAAGGGATAAGCTTTTCCATTATAAAGCTCCAATTTAGGGACTTCCATATGTTTAGGAGGGAAAACTCAGATAATGTCATTGGATAATAGGCTCACTACATAAAATGTGGGCACATTATGTTGGCATTTTTGATGATTATGTTTTGATTTTCATTGATAGACACACACTTGCTATGAGATCACTTTTTGTATGTATGAGTTAAAGCTCAACTAGTATTTATTCCAACCGGTATGATGTATTATAGTCTTTAGACTATCGATGTTTTGCAAAAAGTGTTTATCGATCTGAAGTGGTATGAAGACCCCAAGCGGCTCAAGGATCTCAAGCGGTACGAAGGAACGAAGTGGCAAAACTCATATTTCCCAGTCTTCATTTTGTCAAACTAGCAATCGATATTTTTCTTAAACCGGTATTCTGTATGAACCAGTGATACTCTATGATGATTTACCAACCGACATTTTGTGATGAATTACCATCCACCGATTGTTTGGCAATGCCGACACTTTAATAGTGCTTTTTGTGTCGTGTTACAGAATATGTCTAGATGCATTGAACCTAGGAAATTGTATTGTAATCCTATTGGACCAACATGAAATCAGATTCCTTTATAAGGACATCATGTCTAGGGTTTTAGGTTGTTTATAGGGTTTAAGGTGGTTGAAGAGTTTTTGTAAGTGCGAACATAGAAGAGAAGTTCAAGTCTGTGAGAGAAAGTAGAGTGTGAATGTGTTGAAGACTGAAGTAATGCTGGAATGCATTAGGAATGAGCTATCAAGGATCTAACCAAGCAATCTATGCTATTTGCTAGATCACTCACTTGTTGATTACTCACATCTTCGACAAGTCTGAAGCCCTTAACCGGGTAGGCCCAAAAAGCCTTTTGTAAATCCTCTAACAAGGTGGTTCACATCTATGAATCTAAAATCCTCTAGCAAGGTAGTCTTTAATCGGACTTATCTCCTAATAGAGATTGAGATTCCTAACAAGATCTGTTCTGGTAAAGAACATTGTATGACCTTAACCGGTCTGGTTCCTATTCTGTAGATAGTTACTTGTGAGTTTCATCTCATCGTGGTTTTTCCCATTTGGGTTTCCACGTCAAAACCTCTCGTGTTATGGTGTTTGTGCTTCTGTGGGTGAATGCATTACTTGCTATTTGGTTTGCATGTGTGCTAACCAATTTGTTTGCTAAACTATTTTACTGGTTTATTGCTAGACTAGTAAAGTATTTAAGTACAAAGATTTTTGGCATACTAATTCACCCCCTCTTAGTATTCATCAATTGGTATCAGAGCCAACCTTTCTATAAGACTAACCACTTGGACAGAGATATGGGGGAATACACTATGAGGGAACTTACTCATTGGCTCACTCAGTCTGAGCAAGCCTATGATGATCTTATAGTCAAATATAAGGCCTCTCAGGCAAAAAGGAGAGAACATGCTGAAAAAATGATGGAGCTATCTGAAAATAGTTCTTCTGATGAAGTGGACATGGAAGCCCTGATTCAAGAAGTAGAAAAGATGAATGAATCCAATTCCAACCTAAGAAAAGAGTTGGATGGATTGACTATTCGAATGTGCCAAGAGCTTGAGAATCGGAGGAAAGTTGAAGATCTAGTAAAAGACAAAGATCATGAAATCTCCAAGTTGAAGCAAGAAATCAGTGCCCTAACCACTCAACTCCATGCAAGCAAAGTGGAAAAGGAAGATATGCAAGGAGAACTAAACATAGCCATCTCCGAGAATGCAAACTTGATGGAAACAAATGCTGCTATTTTCATAGAACTCTCTGAGTCAAAGGAAGTACTTGCTAAGTTCAACAAGAGTACTGTTAAGCTAGAGAAAAAGCTTGAATCAGCCAAACCTGTCAAGAATACTGATGGACTTGGTTACTCCGGTCATGAGCAAGGTGAGACCTCCGGTGCAAATGTTGAAGCATCAAAGAAGCAACCGACATTCAAAGGTAAAGGTAAGCAAAAGTTCAAACCTCTTTGTTTTAATTGTCTTAAAGAAGGACATACTGCTAATGTATGTAGGAGCAAAGCCTACAATAATTTTCCTTACTTTATAAACAATGTACCTAGATCCAATAAGTTCAATGGTAATTGTTATGCATGCAACAAGTTTGGGCATAGAGCATCTGAATGTAGGTCTGTTATGAACAACACTGGAAGATATCCTCAGAGGATTCAAGGAGTTGGTTCGGAACCTTTTGTGAACTAGAATCCCAACCGGTTTAATACCTTTAATCATCAGTCAGGAAGCGATGGCTTTCAAGCTGCAACCGGATGGAGAGCAAACTGCTTGATCTATCATTGTCATGGTCACACTGCTGCAACATGCAGGAGGAAGAATGGTAGCATGAATAATGGACCTTGGAGAGCACCTGGAATGGTCTGCTATCATTGCAACAAAATGGGTCACATTGCCAAATTCTGCAGATTAAGAAAGAACATATCAGATGACATACCGGTCACTCTGGAAGGAAAGATTGATATTGAAGTTGTTAAAGTGGATATGAAAAAAACATGGAAAAAGAAACCAGGAGTATTGCAAGAAGAACTGGTTTCTACACCTAGTGTGGAACCCACGGAATCGGAAAACTAAGCATCAGAAAAGCTTAGGGGGAGAAAATGGCGAAATACTTCAAACCCTCGGTCTACACCGATAAAAGACCTTAACTGGTATGAGATACCTGTCAGTCGGTAGAAGACCAGAAATGGTAAAAGGCAAATTAGGGTTTACTCTTAATATTGGAGGATTTATTATGGTAGGTGGAGAACCTATTTAAAAGGTATTTTCAAATCATTTCTCACTTATCATTTTTTCGAGCGAAGAAGTTTTTCAAGTGCAGAGCGAAGGAAAGCAATTTACACTATGAATCAAAGAATTTATCAAATTCCCAAAGAATAATCTGAGGCAAACATCTATTGGAGGAGTGTAGAACGCAAAGTGGTATCCCTACAACCGAAGGAGTGTGTGGAGAAGTTCAAATTGCGAAGCCCTAAATTTTGATCAACGAAGGTATTTTTCATAATTCTCTGTTTATCATGGCTTCTGCATCTCATGATAGCTCTAGTACACCCATTGATTCTATGGACTTCATTAAGCGAAAGTCAAAATACAATGCCCTGTCTCAAGTATCGGCTGGTGTTATAGTAGAATAAGGCATTTCCGATTACATAGACTGCAAAATCAAAGACCTAGGGTCTCTTGTAATCCATTCCTAGCTGAGCTTATTATGCGGAAAGGATAAGAAGATTAAACCGGAATTCAACATTCTAGAAAAGAAGAAACTTCAAAATGCAGTTTACTTTCTTGAAGAATTTTTGGATGATCACATTCGCATTATTCTAAGCAGGGTACACGGTGACAAGATGTACCTAGAGTGGACGTATGATATCACACCTGAAGCGATTCATGCCATCACCGGTTTCTGTAACATAGGGGAAGTGCCAGCCCTAAGGAAGCTCAACAAGACTGAAATGTCCAAGCTCACCAGTTCAGTGAGTGACTCACGTGGAATGACCGTCAACTCAATCAAGGATGATCTAGTCAAGTATGCCTACATGGTGATAGGTTACCAGATGTTCTCTACTAGCAAAATTAATTCTATCTCTGCTAAAACAGTAAATGCCACTTACAAGATGATCAAGGAAGATGCATCATTTGATCTGTACACTTGTATGCAAAGACAACTTATGTTGAATCTCAAGTCGATCAAACAAGACAATGCACTGAGATTTAAGTTCGGAAAACTACTAGTTGGTTTGTTCTTTTACTTTCAAGGCTACTTTCCAAGAGTAGGTGATATTCAGTGGTCTACTGACCAACCGGTGACAAAACAAATCAAGGAAAGTCTACAAGCGGTTGGAACCGGCTATCCAGAAGCATTGAACAAATACTTTTATGAGTTCAGACGCAAGATGAGCCAAAGGATAAGAATATCTGGTGATTTAGTCAAAAAGTATGAGGAAGACATCTGCTTCACCATCAAAGTGGATGAATGCATAATGGAGGCTATTGAGCCCAGACAGGAAGAAGTAGAGCCTATGGGATATGAGGTAATGAATGATATGCTGGGTGGGAATGCTTCTACCCTAATCGCCTCACCCCTTGATCCTAAGGCAAAGAGAACCAACACCTATTTGGAAAGGGTTACACCAGTTGCAGAACCCTCAGAAAAGAAAGGAAAGGCAGTGCCTTCAGCATCGGCATTAGTTACTACAGCCAGTCCCAAAGTGACCAAGCGGTCACCAGTTAAGAAGAAACTAGAAGTAGCACGTGCAAAAGTCTTTGAGAGGAAGTGGAAGAAAAAAAGCAATACACCTGACTCAGAAGAAACTGTGTCAGAAGAACTGCCTAAGAAGAAGACTAGGCAAATGAAGAAAAAGACAAAGAATGAACCGACATCATCTGCACTGGTAAATATTGATATTTCTTCTTACAAACCTTTGGCACATTGTCAAAGAACTATAAAGAATATTAGGAGAAAAGTGTTGAATGATTTAATTGATTGTTTTGATGACTTCAATGATGAAGAAAAGGAAGAAGTTGAACAGGAAATCATTAAGTATTTGTGTGTTAATGACCGGTCGCCTTTAGAAATTAGATCTGAGATACCAGATTCTTTGTATAATTCTTTAGACAATAAATGGCACATTTCCATAGAAAAGGAACAGGAAATTAGGGAGGAAATATTTGCTCAACATTTTCCTGATGTATCAAATTCAGAACTTTTCGAAGTTATGAATAAATACAAAGGCCTCTTCTTCATGAGAAGAAGAAGACTCCTGTTACTGGAAGGAAAGGTTCATGAAGTGATCAAAGATAAACATACTCATGCTCAAGAAGCTCTTAAGATGCATCAAGTGGCTGAAGCCAACAGGAAAGTTGAGCAAGAACTAGAAACTGGCAAACCGGATGACGTGTATAATAGTGAAGAAGAACCGGTCACTGACCAAATGGACCCCATTGATGTTGACACCTTAGATGGTGAAAATGTTACTCAGGGCACACCATCAGAAGGAAAAGGACAGGAGAAGTAGGTAGAAGAAGAAAAGAAGCAACAAGAAGAGGAAAAGAAGAAAGAGGAAGAGGAAAAGAGAAAAGAAGAGGAGAAGAAGAGAAAAGAAGAGGAAGATAAGAAAGAAGAGGAAGATAAGAAACAAGAGGAAGATAAGAAACAAGAGGAAGAGAAGAAACAGGAAGAGGAGAAGAGGAAGAAGGAAGAGGAAAAGAAAGAAGAGGAGAAGTGGAAAGAGGAAGAGAAGAAACGGGAAGAGAAGAAGAGAAATAAAGAGGAGGAGAAGAAGAAGGATGAAGAAGAGAAGAAGCGAAAAGATGAAGAGAAGAGAAAAGAAGAAGAGAAAAGAAAGAAAGAAGTAGAGGAGCAGAGGAAGGCTCAAGAAGATAAACAAAAAGCCAAGGATAAGGAAGCAGCTGAAAAGAGCACACAGGTGGAGACTCTAATGGCAACCGGTAGTCAGGCTAAATTGACTGACATTACCAGTCCTATTGACCTCCAATCTGCAAATGAATCGGAGCTTCTATAGAGCATTAAGCTTTCTCAAGAGTGATTGGATGCTCTAAGGAGGAAAAAGGAGGAAGATGTTATCCAAGCTGCGGTGGACACTCTTACTGGTTTGATACCTGGTACAAACCTTCCTAGTACTGGTTCCTCACTTGCATAATTGAAGCTTCTATGTATAGTTGTAGAAGACCAGGTGCAAAGCCTGGAAGAGGTCGCAGAAGCAAATGCCAAGAAGGAACATCAAAAGGCTCTAGACACTACCTTGGTGAGAAAATTAACAGAGCTCCGGTCTGATCTTCAGAAGGCATAGAAGGACATTAGACATGTAATGGATGAGGGCAATCTACTACTCAGCAAGATTTGTCAACCTCAGTTATTTTGTGATGATGTGCTCACTCAGAAGGACAAACTGCAATCTAATATGCAGTCATTTATTAGCACCTTCAAGATGCCCTATGACTCCTTCTCCACCTATGGACAAACTGTTCACCGACTTCAACTGCAATCTGCAAGACTAGAGGTAGAGATAAGCAACCGGACATGAAATTTGCAGGAACTTCAACTGGTCCTACTGGCAAGACTGCAAATTCTCTAGAAGTGCTATCTAAATCTTGATGCCCTAATAGTCACTCAAGAGATGAGCACGATAGATGCCATGGAAGAATAGGTCTCCCAGATGCAGACAGAGAAAGAGGTGGCTACCTCCCTACTTGACTCATGGTCCTTATCCTTGAAGCAATTTTTGCAAGACTTTAAATTAGTTTTTGACAAGTTTTACTCATTACTGTCATAAACACTTATTATTTTATACTAATGAAATAGGGGTTAGTCTGCAATATTTTTTTTGTCATTGTTGGCAAAGGGGGAGAAGTATATAAATTTTGATGTTTTGATGTATACTTTCATGTAAAAAGGGATAGTATATATGCCTAGGGGGAGTAATTTTGATTATGGCATATTCTTTATTGTAAAACACTTAGATGTCAAAATTTTCCTAAGTGTTTCCATCAATGCCAAAGGGGGAGATTGTTGGCATTTTTTATGATTATGTTGTGATTGTCATTGATGGACACACACTTGATATGAGATCACTTTTTGTATGTATGAGTTAAAGCTCAACCAGTATTTGTTCCAATCGGTATGATGTATTATAGTCTTTAGACTATCGGTGTTTTGCAGAAAGTGTTTACTGATCTGAAGCGGTATGAAGACCCCAAGCGGCTCGAGGATCTCAAGCGGTACGAAGGAACGAAGTGGCACAACTCATATTTCCCAGTCTTCATTTTGTCAAACCGGCAACTGGTATTTTGCTTAAACTGGTATTTTGTATGAACTGGTAATACTCTGTGATGAGTTACCAACCGACATTTTGTGATGAATTACCATCCACCGATTGTTTGGCAGTGCCGACACTTTAACGGTGCTTTTTGTGTCATGTTACAGAATATGTCTAGATGCATTGAACCTAGGAAATTGTATTGTAATCCTATTGGACCAACATGAAATCAGATTCCTTTATAAGGACATCATGTCTAGGGTTTTAGGTTGTTGCTAAGGTTTAAGGTGGTTGAAGAGTTTTTGTAAGTGCGAACATAGAAGAGAAGTTTTAAGTCTATGAGAGAAAGTAGAGTGTGAATGTGTTGAAGGCTGAAGTAATGCTGGAATGCATTAGGAACGAGCTATCAAGAATCTAACCAAGCAATCTATGCTATTTGTTAGATCACTCACATCTTCGACAGGTCTGAAGCCCATAATCGGGTAGGCCCAAAAAGCCTTTTGTAAATCCTCTAACAAGATGGTTCACATATGTGAATCTAAAATCCTCTGGCAAGGTAGTCTTTAATCAGACTTATCTCCTAACAGAGATTGAAATTCGTAACAGGATTTGTTCTGGTAAAGAACATTGTATGACCTTAACCGGTCTGGTTCCTATTCTGCAGATAGTTACTTGTGAGTTTCATCTCACCGTGGTTTTTCCCATTTGGGTTTCCATGTCAAAAACTCTTGTGTTATGGTGTTTGTGCTTTTGTGGGTGAATGCATTACTTGCTATTTGGTTTGCATGTGTGCTAACCGGTTTTTTTGCTAAACTGTTTTACCAGTTTACTGCTAGACTAGTAAAGTGTTTAAGTACAGAGATTTTTGGCATACTAATTCACCCCCCCCCCCCCCCCCCCTCTTAGTATTAATCACATTATATTTAGATTGATTCATAGAAGTTGTTTGTTGCTGCAAGGAAGACACTGTTGGGATAGATTAGTGATGGTAGCTTCGGTAGAAGGATTAAAATTAGACATGTTGGATTGAGAAGGAGGGGTAACATTGTTCAATGAAGGAAGGGGTTGAGAATAAGGAGGGATATTGTTATAGGAAGGTGGGGGTTGAGAATAAGGAGGTGGAATACTATTGTAGGTAGGTATTGGAGATGATTGGGTAGCAAATGGAAGACTCATAGTAGGAGGAATGAAGGAATTATGATTAGAGGAGTTTCCCCCTTGACTAACATTTGTAAGTATAAAATTTTGCATAGAAGTAGCCATGATGTTGGATGTGAAGGTGGAAATACTAGCCATAGGGGTAGTCATAGGAATGGAGTGATTAACTTGACTAGGAGGTTATGTATAATCAAGGACTTTAACACAACTATTCATAGGCATAATATTGGAATCAACAATATGAGAAATACCATGCAAGATATCAACACCAATTTTATCACTTTGAACCATTCTTTTTAATCCTTCAATTAATGAGAGAGCTTCACTTTTTGGGTATTGTTGACTCATCAATTGTTGAAGAATTTCAAATTGATTGTCAATCTTCTCCAATTGGTCAATGGAAACCCTAGTTAGTGATTCATCCACATCATGAAAATTATCAAGAGGATAAACGAGGATATTTCTAGGATTGGAAGAACCACCAATATCCTCATTGAAAAATTTATCCAAATTAGGCTCCATCTCCTTGGTAATTAAACCTTGGGCAGCCTTAATTCTACAACTTCTTCTCACAGGGATATTATAGGTTGGACTAATAGTAGTAAGACTCGTGCACTAAGGGAGGTAATTTGAAATTTTGAAATTTGAATATTGAATTTTGAATCTAATTTGTAAAGTAATTGAATAATGCAAAATTCTAGGAAGAATGATTACTCAATTAAATGAACAAATTGATTGAAAGAATAAAGAGCAATAATGCAACCTCCTAGGAAATTGAAATTTAAAATTAGGATTATGTAAAAATAATCTCTTAATTTTAAATTAAAATTATCCAAAAGAGATTGAATTTTAAAATTAGGGCCTTGTGAAAATAACCTCTTGATTCTAAATTTTAAAATAGTAATGTTGGAATTTTAGAATTAATTTAAACTTAAAATTAGGGTTCTTTTAATTAACCACTTAATTTTAAAATTTAAAATTGTAATTGTCCAGAAAAATTTAAAATTTAAAATTAGGGCCTTGAAAAAAAAAGAACCACTTAATTTGAAATTAGTTCTAAGATTCAAATTTGGAAACTGAAAATTTGGGAAATGCACAAGATTAATTTAAATTTAAAAATTAGGGTTTGTTGAATTAACCACTTAATTTTAAATTGAAATTTGATCTAAAATTGCTATTTTGACTTTGAATTAAAATTAACAACCAAATGTGAAGAGGGAAATTCAAAATTTAAACAACCCACAAGCTCAATTTTTAAATTAAAAATTAGGGTTTTTGAAATTAACCACTTAATTTTTGAAATTTGATTGCAAATTGAACATGTAAATGAAAAATTGAAATGTAAAATTAAAAAGTGCTCAGATCTGAAATAATTTATCCGAATTACACAAATCACAAGCTCAATTTTGAATTTAAAAATTAGGGTTTTAGTGAAATTTACCTCTAAATTTTTAAAATTTGCATGAAAATCAAACCTGTAAATGAAAATTTTAATTTTAAATTGCATACACACTCAGATCTAAAAACAAAAATCAGAAGTAAGCATAGGACATGTCGAGTTCACCAAAATGTAAAGGGGGAAATTTGATTTGGCAATTTGCAACATAGAAGGAGAAATCACTAAGTCAATTTTTGCTTTGGGGAGGAATTCCTTTACATTCAAAAGAGGGGAGAAATCCACTAGATTCAGTCACAAATTAGATAAGGACTAAATATTAAGTGGATTGATTGATTATGGTGTGTTTTTTCCTCGTTTGTAAGTTGAAATGTTGATTTAGGGTAAAGTGTTGGAATTGAAGACAAAACTAAGAAAATAATGAGCTACAAGTTCGGGATTTTGTCGTGCACTTGGATCTGAGTAGAATAAGTTGATTCAGATCTTCCTTGCAAAAATGCCCCAAAAAAGAAGGGACCGTGATGTGGCAACACGGTCCTCTGAATTTTTTGAGCGTCGAAAAGGGTTTTTCCATCTCTACAAATAGAACTTAATCTGAGAAGAACAACTACACACTTGTTTCCTATACACAGAAAGAAGGGGAAATGAGTTAGGAATAGAGGCTTGCCTTAGGTCAAACCTTGGTTTTGGAATTAACCATGAAATTGAGATAAATGTAATTAAAATGACTGAAAGGAAAGGTTCTCCTTTTGAGGGAGATGCTAAATTATGACTGAAAATGAAATGATTATACCTCCTTGTGAAGTTTTGCTTGCCTCGACATGGAATTAGGGTTTCATGAAATAGGATGTAGATCTCCACTTCAATGCTTGAATCTTGACTTTATTGCTGCTCCAAGGCTTGAAGGAAGATTGCAAATGCTCAATTTCTCCTGAATGTTTGAATGCTTGATCTCTTGTGTGCTCAATACTTGCTCATGAATGTCATGGATGTTCAAATGAGAGGGGAAATCCTCTTTATATACTTTCTTGTTGGGTTAATTGACTAATTTTTCGATATAAGCCAGCACGGAGAGGGAAATCCCACTCAAATTTTTAATGGGAAAAAGGGTTTAAATTGGGCCCATTTTAGGGAGGACCATGGCACCATGCCCTGGTCCTTCCCTATTTTAGACCAGGATCAAGGTGTATACCAAGTGCAAGATCAAAGTTTTTGGTGTTTGTGATGTGCATGAGCATAATCAGATCTTCAATCAAGCCGAGGGGCGCAAACACTAAGGCGAAGACCCAAATGTGGTCAAAATTGTAAGGTGTGCAATTTTAGGATGCTACAGTATGTATGTATGTATGTATGTATGTATGTATTAAACAAAATAAAAAAAATGGAAAGGGAAAAGAAAAGAGATTACCCTCCCTTCAAAACCTACATGAATAAGAGTGACGAGAATTTTTTGGGTGGCTATATAGGGGCTTGTTGTAGTCAAACCATTGCTTTAGTGTTTCCAAGATAAGAGAAAGAAAAGACCAGACGATGTTTTTGCTATCTCACAAAGCATAAAGTGCTAGAGAGGGTGTGTTGCGGGCAACACATGCAAGGTTAAGTTTCCTCCCCCCACTACCCCGCACCAAGAGAAAGAGAATTTGAGCGGCTCATGGGGTAATGAAGCAAAGGGAACATAGGGCTTCCCCACCATCCCGCAAGAGATTTTGGGAAGAAATTTGGCTATGGGGGTAAGAAACACATAGTGCGGGTGATGTTCCCCGCCACCTTGCAGGGAAAAAGGTGTGGAGTGGGGGGTGTTGCGGGGTAAGTTATGAGCGGTCCGGATGGTCATCCCTCCACCCCGCAATGGTTTTCAATGGGTTGAGGTGACTTCGCAGGGTAAGAAATGACATCGGGGAATAAGGTTCCCTGCTAGCTTGCAAGAGAAGATGAACAAAAATGGAGCCTCCGAGAAAACATGAGATGACTTTAGTGGGTCCATCCCACAACGTGGCTCATCCGCGGTCATTGATTTTCACTTAATGGGCAATCGAGTGGCTATGTTTTAATCTTGAATTATAGAGAGATCTTGCACATCCATCTTTGTGTGAATCTCTCAGATCTACGACTAGCATACAATTATCTCTAAGTTGTTGGTATTTAAACTCTTTTACAGGCAGGTAGTTGTTGACTTGATGGTCAAGGTCCTTTTTTTTTTTTCTGCTTAGTCAATGCCTGGATTTCAACTTGATTTCAGTCCAACCACCAGGGATCTCTGCCATTACTCCATATTGGACTTTGTGACTCATTCTCAGATGCAACCCATGCTCATTCTTTGCAGACAAAAGACTTATGGGTCTAAAGGAATTTTTAGACACCATCCCAATGAAAAATTCTCCTAATTTTTAGGAGATGTTTGTCCCTCTCAGTGCTTCTATAGGTGACTTCCAGATGTTTTCCTCCACTGCCCATGCTCATTCAATGTAGAATGGAGACTTTATTGGCCTGCAGACACCGAGGTGATGCTTTGTGCACAGGGCTTTCCCCTCATCTGAGGATTTTTCTCTTCCCCATGTTGCAAAGGACTACCTTCAAAGGTTGTTTCAGCACACCATTAGATCATCCTTGATTTGATCTTCCCCCTCTTTGATGTTTTTGTAACCTAACCCTACCCAAGATTAGAGTTTCTTAACTACGGTACGATTTGAGTTATGCTTGAGATTTAAAGGCAATTTTGTAACCCTGTATAGGGATCTTCTTTCTTTTCTTCTATAGAAAACTTATGTTTCTCTGCACTTCTAAATTTTGCCTTGCCTTTGCATGAATAGAATTTTCCTGTTTTGTCTTCATTTAGGTCTTTCAACTTGTGTAATGTTTTTACATTTTTGTCTGAACTCATTTTATTTTTTTTCCTTACTATAGGTGAGTGTGTTGATACCTTGTGGATATAATTTGTGAACTAGATCAGTTCCTCCTACAATCTTACAATTTCCAACCTTCACTCTGCATTTTGGAAGCTAATTAGAATAGAATTTTGTGCATGCCTTGGGTAGTTTTATTTGTGTTTCGTGTAGCTACAGGTAAGGAAGATCACTTTTAGTCTAGGTGCAAACCTTATTTCCCCCCTTTCAAGTATCCCCTCTTTCTCCCTTTTCCCTGTCAGATCAGTAGATTAGGATTTATCAATGTTGGGTTGGTCCAACACTTGCACTCAGATTAGAAAGGAAGTTGGCCTTCTCTAGAGACTCAAGCTCACTTCTACATGTCCCACACTTGGGAGGTTGTTTCCATGTTTCACAAGGTTGATGATCAAGGTTTATCGTCACAAGGTGTAACTTTTGTGACAACAATTTTTGGCACGCTTGGTGGGACTGATTGAACTAGCTTTGGTTTAAGCTTTATTATCATCTTGTTAGTGGTTGGTGTGTGCATCAGCAAGTTCAGCCTTTGGAGGTAGCATTTCACATACCTAGCGATAATGCAACAAAAATCTACTGGTCAAGCAGTTCAATACTCTAAACAATTGAAGATTTGGTGTGTTCTTTAGTCTCAACCTCTGGAGGCTTCATTCTTTAAGCGTCTGACTCGAACAAATTTGGGGAATCATGGTATGTCACCTTCCTCTGTTAAGATAAATCATTTTGTCCTTTACAAGAAGTCTATTTAGAAAAACCCATTTCTTTTGAATGTTTTTGCAATGAGTACATACCACGAGTGTAACATGAAATCAAGCAAACAACTGCTATGGAATCAACAATAGGAGGAGGCATTATGTCAACAACAAAAACAACAATATTTCTAAGCTCAACAAAATCACGAGTCCTTCCTTGAAGAGCATCTTACTTCTACTAGGAGGGAAGAGGTTAGACAATTGACAACCCTAGAGGTCAAAATCATGTAGGCAGAGGCCTTTGCCCCTCCTCTTCCTAAAAGAAAAGTTTCAAGCTTTAGGAAGGATAGACCTCTCAAGCCTTTGGAGGAGCCTATCCTTGAACAATAGAATCCTTATAGATAGCCCCTTTCGGAGGAAGTCCAACTTGCTCCTTGTTTTCACGAGGAGCTCATTCATGAGAAGTTTGAATTCTAGGCTCAGCTCTAGCAACCTGAGTTGGAGGCCTTGAGATAACATTTTTTGCCTCTAATCTATTGTCTTGATGAAATTCACCTTTGCAAGGATGGACCTATTACATGGAGGGAAGATGGAGCTCATCCTCCCCCTATATTGGAGGAGTGGCCTACTGTTAGTGAGGAGGGCGTTAAGGAGCCTATGATGTTGTAGGAAGAAATCAAGAATGATCAATTCTAGCCACAAATCACCACACCAAAACAAATGTGCAGTGAGGAGGAAGCCTTGATCATCTTTGATCACCTTCCCTCCTTCATTGAGGATGAAGAGGAGTTTTCTTCACCCAGACCGATGGTGGACACCCTGTAGGAGCTTGCATTAGAGGAGGAAAATCATGATGACTATGGGACAATGGGAAATATTAGGTCTACCCCCATTTCCATATTTGCAAAGCTTCAAGACAGTTGCAGAAATGCCCAAATCAATCCCATTTCCGTTAAAAGTGAAGAAAAATTTCAAGAAGATTCCTTTTGGGATGATTTGGAGGGATTTTTTCAGATTTGGACATCAAGCCAACCTCTCATAGTGAGCTGATTGTGGAGCAACATGAGGAATAAATCATGGAGGTTCTTGTTTTTCTGCCATGTTGTGTGTAGGTCTAGGAGTAGACAAGTAAGGACTCTCAAGTTTTAGAGAGTCAAGAGGATGACTTGTAGGAAATTGTTATTCAAAGTAAACAAGAACACAGACCAGAGATGATTTATGAAGATAAAATTTCTGATATCTCTAATTTTCAGAACTTTGAGGTTGAGGTAGAACATGTGAGGGTTGATCATGAGCTGGATGATGATATGTTTTCACATATCATTGACTCTTTCTGTTCCAATCTCAATGATGAGTTCATGCCCTTGGGATGGGATCAATTTGGCTAGCATGATCAGATTTTGGTGAAGGAGACGATCGAACCTTAGCAGGCTAGCAAAGAAGGTTCAACTTTTGGCATATCAAGAGGCTACCCAATCAGATATATGTCCATGATTAGGGACAAGCATGAAGTTACAGAGCCACATGCCCAAGCTAGAAGTGAAGGTCAAATCAATAATATGTCTGATCAAGCTTTTGGGGTATGTATGTTTTTTTGTGAGTTGTAGGGCTTCTTGCAACTAGTTTTTATTTTTCCCTTCATCTTATAGCTCTGTATTTTGTTTCAGAGCCATGAAAATCACCCCTCCTTGTTTAGGGAGGGAAGCTACTTTAACCAATCTATGAGTAGTTTTGTTTGATGACTTCAAGATTGGTTTTGGAATAACAATGTTTTTTTGATGTAGTCCAGGTTGCAGGGGCATAAAGCATCTAATTTTGTTCAGGCCTTTACTCGTGCCCAATGGATACCTTAAGACATCTTTTCTTACCCTAAGAAAGCTTAGGGCCCCCTCCAAGTCACTAGAAATGTTGGCATTTTTTGTGCCAACCCTTGCAGAGATCAGTTCTGAAATTTCAATGTGACTAACACATCATGTTAATCAGTGCGACTAACATGTCTTGGTATCGTACTAAGTAGAGTTAGTTTTTTCTTCTTTTTTTTCAAAAAATGCACAACACGAAGGTTATGTGAAAGTGCATAACATGAGGGTTAGTGATATGAGCCAACAGTTACACCAGCATCGGTATGACTAACACAAGTGTTAGTCGCATCTCGTTTTATTTTCATTACGTGTTATTTGGTTGCGATGGACTAAGGTTTTGGTCACAAAAGTTTTGACCAATAGGTTTTGCCCATGCGAGATGGTGGGGAAGGAAAGGAAGTCATTTCCTTCCTTCCCCTGCTCGAGAATAGATCAAAGGAAAGTATGCTTGAAGGATAAGAGAAAGAGACGAGCGGGCAAAGTTTCCTCCCCACTACCCTGCACTAAGAGAAAGTGCATTTGAGCGGATCATGGGGTAGCAAAGAAAGGAGAACAAAGGGCTTCCCACCATCGCACAAGAGATTTTGGGAAGCAATTGGGCCCTGCGAGGTAAGAAACACATAGAGAGGGTGATTTTACCCTCCACCATGCAAGGCAAAATGCATAGAGTGGGGGGTGTTGCAGGGTAAGTTATGAGAAATTCAAATGGTCATCCCTCCACCCCATAGAGGTTTTCAATGGTCTGAGGAAACTTTGCAAGGTAAGAAATGACATCAGGGAATAAGGTTTCCTGCTAGCCCGC
This sequence comes from Cryptomeria japonica, assembly GCF_030272615.1. NCBI lineage: Eukaryota > Viridiplantae > Streptophyta > Pinopsida > Cupressales > Cupressaceae > Cryptomeria > Cryptomeria japonica. Next base: position 394,252,047 of record NC_081414.1, on the reverse strand, counting down.
AAGAGAAGATGAACAAAAATGGAGCCTGCGAGAAAACATGAGATGACTTTGGTGGGTCCAACCCACAATGTGACTCTTCTGCGGTCGTTGATTTTCACTTAATGGGTGATCAAGTGGCTATGCTTTAATCTTGCATTGGGCATGATGGATGCTTACATGGAGAGATCTCACGTGACCATCTTTGCGCAAATCACCAAAAAATATGCACTTTGGGTTTAAAAACCTAAAGTATATATTATAAGTCCATTCTATGTATAGTTCAAGTTTTAAAACCTAAATTGTGGGTCATCCATCTTGCGCAAAGTAATTTCTCTCCTATCCCACATGCACATTAGGTTTTAAAACCCAATGTGTACTTTCCCTACATTTTCTCACACACATGTAAATCAAGTTTTAAAACCCAATTTACATCACTTTGCACTTGTCACATGCACATCGGGTTTTAAAACCTGAATTGCATGCATAATCCAGTCTTAAGTGCAAATCGGGTTTTGAAACCCAATTTGCATGTTTTGCACTAACCTTTATGCAAACCGGGTTTTGAAACTTGATTTGCATGTTTTGACCTACCTTTGTGCAAATTGGGTTTTAAAACCTGATTTGTAATTTTTGATCCAAAAGGCGGAATTTTTCTAACTCTAGGCTTCTTTAATTCAGTACTACAATTCCATTCTAGATGCTTGCTCCTACACATTGGGGCCAGATGACTCTAAAGCACAAGCTACCTTGAAATGATATGAATATTTTCTCAAAAAGGGTGATGATGATGAAGACAAGTCTTTGGACACAACTATGTTTCATGCTTTCAAGTTATGTAGTTTGTAGTTTGTTATAAATATTATACATGTCTTTTTGTACATATAAATTTACATGTAAGAACATCACAAGTCTAAATTCAAATAAGACTATGTTGTTGAATAAGTCAAAGTTAGTTGCAACTTTCCCTCTTTTTGCTCATAATCTCTCCTCTATAAATATGAGGGGCTTCCTTGTAAATATGGTCTTTTGGCTAATACATCAAAACTTGCCAGATTGTAGAGTTTCTAAGACTTTGTTCTTTCAAGTGAAATATGAAAATTCAATCAAGAAAGAAGTAGAGTTGTTTACCAATCCTTGTCTTGGATTCACTTTATTTATGGTGAGATTGTTCTTATGTCATTCTTGTTATATTATCTTTAAAGATTGAATTGTTGTGTATGATGTTGTTAGACTAAAGAGTATAAAGGATATAATATTGTAGACTTTGAGCTATTGTATTTTATTTGGAGCTATTTTTCTAGTTATTTGTTTAGATTAGTAAAATCTATGATATATATGAAGAGACTTTGTTGTCTATATACCACAATTTTGTTTCAAGAATCGATTGATAAACCACACAAGACTTTGGTCTCATGAATTTTCTTAGCTATTGTAGATTTGTTGCTTCATCTTTGAGTCATTCTTTTGTTTGGCTATAATTTATATCGATTATTATTTCTTAAATTAGTTTCTTGTAATTTGTGACTTGTTGTAAAGGAGAAAGTCCACTCTGAAGTAAGAGAGTTGGATAAACACTTATTCTTGAAAAAGGAGAATATAGTGATTGTAACACATAGGAAATAGTTTAGAAGATAGGATTTAGGTAGACACCAGTTTTCAAATAACAATAAGAAGGAAACCTCCCCTTTGTGAGGAGAGATTCAATCTCATCACACTATGGCTGAAAGGCACATTTTATAATCATCCTTTGATTACAAAATTTTTAACCAACACATCTTTGATAGTAGAGTTCTTTCATTTGATCAAATATTTCACAATTTCTCTTGTTTTTTTCCCCTTAGTGTATGTGTGAAGAACTCCCTCATGATTCAATCATCTATGCCTTCCTCATCAAGCTCAGGTAACTTAATCTATGTTGCAACTCTTTGTTTGATAAACATTCAAGCATGACACATGAAATACTAGATGTAATTTTGTTGGCATAGGTAATTCCAATTTGTAAGCTACAATCCTCTACAAATCTTATAAGGACTATAATACTTGAGCGCAATATTTTTATATTTCTACTATTATTTTAGTGGCATATTCTACAATGCTACACACAAAGATCCAATATTCCACTTCAATAATCCTTTCAATGTCATGTTAATTATCATATCACTTCATCTTATTTTATAGCATTACCAAGCTTCCTTGAGACTAGCAAGTTCCTCTTGTTGATGTTGAACATGTTCTTTAATTATTAAAACCTTTGGGTGTGCTTGGAATGAAGAGGTGATTGATGGTGGTTGGTACCCATATAGCATGCAAAATATGGACATTTTAGAGGAAGTATGGAAATAAGAATTATTCCACCATTTTCTATTGAAAACATTGCACCCATCTCTCTTATTTATCTAAAGTAAAAGTGGGATCATGATAACTTTCAATGAAATTTGGAGTCCTATTTATTTTCTAAATAGTATTCATAAAGGTTGTGGTTATAGTGTTTGCTACCAATAGGTGTGCTAAAGCACAAAAATGTTCATTCATACTTGTGAGCCAATCCATAACAACCATGATAACATTTTTTCCTTTATAATTAGGCAAACCTACAATTAAATCCATGGACATATCCTCCAACCTCTAACTTGGAATTTTATACACCTAAAAATGGTATGTAGATAATTAATTAAATACATAGTTAATTAATTAATCCCCCTTCCCAATTAATCGAATTCACAAGCAAATTTGATTAATTCCCTTATTCATCTATTAGTAAATAAATCTACATGATTTATTTATATAGTTCATTTCATATCCCTTTTGATTAATTAATATAAATTAATTAATCCTCCCCCCATCTAAATCAATTCTTCTATTCCCTAATTAAAATTAACAAACTCAAGTTTGTTGAGATTAATTACCATTTTTCCAATTATTTGAATTTTTAAATTCAAATGAGCACATGCCTCCTAACTTCTAACCACCTCCTAACTATCCCCTAACCTAACCCTTTCCACCTAACCCTATCCTATCTTGCACATCCTAACCTCCTATGGTGTGGATATTCTCCCCTTGAGACACATGGCACTTTTGCCACATGTCTCCTCCCTTAGACACTTGCCCTCTCATGAGCAAGGCTCCTTGACACTTGTCACCACAAAGATGACAAGTGTCCCTTACTCCAACCTCTTCTCCAATTTCCTCAATCTTGGCCCTTGATATCTTCAGATCAGATCTGGACCGTCGATTCCTGCCACCTCAGCTTTGGCCTTGGAATTCCTATAAATACCCCTCATTTTGGAGCAATAAGGATCCCTTGCATTTCATATTCTTAGCATCATTACTATAGGCAATTTGCATTTCAATTATCTAGTAATTAGCTTTTGGATTAATCATAGCATGTTAATCTAGTTTCTTAGATCTTTCATTTCATATCATTTGCATAATAAATCATGATCAAGTAGCTACTCAACTCTTGAGTTGCCACTTTGGAGGTCATTGCTCCGCTGAGAGTTAATTAATCTAACACCTTCAAGGTCCTCAAGAATAGAGGAAAATGGGAAATTTCATGGAAGGCTTATGGTTTGCATCTTTAATTTAGTTTTCAATTAAGCTTTCCATTATGTTTTTATTGTCTCATTATATGTGTGTCTTTCCATATACCACATTTTTAGCATCACATATATTTGTATGCCTTTCCATATACCACATTTTTAGCATCACATTAATTGGCACCCACTGTGGGGCCTAGCCCCTTTGATCTTTAACAAGTTTGCTTGCAGGAAATTTCATTGACAGGTTGATTAGCTCTTTCAGAGTGCAGATTTGCTCTCTTGGGCTCCTGAATCACGTTCTTGGCTTCTTTTGTAGTGTTCTGACACCTCAAATGGCATTTTTGGGAGATTTCTCAACTCTGTTTTATGTTTTTCTTTGTTTTAGCATTTTTAGTTTGTACTTTAGCATTTTTGGTATGTATTGTGGCATTTTTAGTACATTTGTTAGTGTTTTCAGTCTATTTGACAACATTTTTGGTGTCCAGAACAACATTTTTGGTGTGCAAAGTAGAGTTTCTAGTGTGCAGAGTAGCGTTTTGGGTCCATTTGGAAGCGTTCTTGGCACATATGATGGCGTTCTTGGTCAATTTGATGGTGTTTTTCAGTTTTTTATTGATTTGGCAAATATTGTATTTTGCATTCCTTATTTCTGCTTCTGGACTGTCATTTTTCCGAACCTAATTTGCAGATTATTGGTTTTGTAGGTACTTATTTCACTGTGAAAGACTAGAGTCATAAACTACTTCGTCGTCAAAGAATGCAATATAAACTACTAACTTTGTTTGCAGCTATAGGATTTTGCACTTATTTTTGTTAAATTAGGCACATAGACTAATTACAATGGAAATGAACAAACATGTCTTATGTGTTTTGATGATAGGTGAGTATGGTCTCACCTTTCTTAGGTGATCAAAAATCCAAACTCATCTTTTGCTTTCAATAGTGCATATCTTTAGCGGGTCTGCCCTCCCGAGGATCCTATAAGGCCAAATCCATTAAGGTTGGTGAGAGGGGAACGACCCAAGCGGGAACGGCTAACACCAAGTACTCCAACCCACTATAAAATAAACATGATTTGATGAAAATCAAGTCAACGACAATGCTCAGGAATAGCTCTCCTCCATACCTTTAGGTATATTAAACCTTGGTTTTCAAGGCTGGGAGACCTCTTAATTGAGTTTATACTCCATCGTGCCAAATGGATTCCTTACTAGTTCCAATTAAAATTAGAAGATACTAGGTTTACCTCCGAACATTATTAAATTCTTAGAGCATGGAGGGGGAAGAATCTCTCCTTAAGATACTCACCATATGTCCCTCTTGAGCATATGTGTGAACTCCCCTTTTGAGACCTTATTTCTAGGCTCATAATGGGACTCCACTAGCTCTCGTAAAGGAAAAAACACGGGCACCCTTTAGGGGGTGACAAGGTTGTGTGAGCTGACAGGGTACCAAGTTATGGCCTAAGAACTAATAATGAAGCCAATCTCCTTAGGATAGACTGAATGATGTATTTTCAATTTTTAAAACTCGTGAAAACTTGGGCTTTCTTTAAAGCTTCTTGAACATAAACTTTATGTGTCCTTTAAGACAAAAATACAATCTGAATTTTGTGTTTGTAGTCAAGCCAAGATATCATCCATTGAAATACATCAAAAATTGTAAACTCAAACTTCAAATTGTCAAATTTACAAGTTTCACAGCAGATTAGCTCTTTCAGTCCAAACATTAGCTCTTTTGGTCCAAACAGTCGCACCTATGGTCCAAACAGTGGTATTCATAGTCCAAACATTAGCTCTTTTGGTCCAAGCATTAGCTCTTTTGGTCCAAACATTAGCTCTATTGGTCCAACAGTCGCACCTACGGTCCAAATAGTTACACTTTCAATCCAAACAGTAGCTTTGTCAGTCCAAACAATCGCATTCATAGTCCAAACATTAGCTCTTTTGGTCTAAACAGTAGCACTTTTGGTCCAAATAGTCACACTTATAGTCCAAATAGTCACACTTTCAGTCCAAATGTCAGCTCTCTTGGTATGAATGTTAACTTTCTCATATTTCAACATTAACTCTCCAAAGTTGAGCGCATCAGAGTTTCTGGTCTAAATAGCAAAGGTCTTGGTCAAAACAACAGAGTTCTTAGTCTAAACAGTAGCTCTCTTGGTCTAAAGGTCAGCTCCCTTGGTCTAATCAACAACTCTTTTGAGTTGAATGTCAAATTACTCATGTTGTACCATTAGATCTCCTAGTTTGTACTTGCTAGGTCTAAATAACAATTCTCTGAGTCTGAAAATCACAAAGTTGGGTCAAAATTGCAATCTCCTAATTTCAAACACTTAATTTGCTGAGTCTACACATCATTATTTTGAACTTTAAAGTCACTACATTGTAGAATAGCATTTTTGGTCTATTTCTCAGCATTTCTAGTCAGTATAACATCATTTATGGTAAGTTTGTTAGTGTTTCTGGTCAGTATAGCAGATTTCCTGGTTATTTTGTCAACATTTCTGGTAAAATGCACCAAAATCAGAAAACAAAAACAACCCATTTCTCAGACAGTCAAACATAGAGAGTAGGTCATCTTCTTGGGTCATTCAATCAGGTTATCTTCTATCAAAATAGATTCAAGACTAGACACGCTAAAAGTTCTCAATTATTCACCTCAAACAAGTTTAAAGATCTAACACCTTAAAGTGCAACATCACATTTTATTTGATAAAATGATCATTCAAACATAGTTTCTCATCAGGATCTATCATCCTTTATCATGAAAGTACAACACTTGATCATAATAACCTCGTTCTTTATCATAGGATATATCATTCCTATTAAACTTGGTCATATCAAAAATCACAAAATTTGCACTCCAAAACTAAGATCAAAAAACTTGCAAACAAGAAAATACTTAAAAAGATCATTTCCTCAACAATTGATCACTTATTGCGACACATTATAAAAGATTTAAACTTGCAAAACATTTAGAACACATGTATGCCCATTTTAACCAGGGCTCAGAGATGAAAGATTGCATAAACAGAAATAGAAACATTTGAAATAACTAAAGATTATAGGAAAATGGAACATGAAAATGAAATACAAGAAGAAGGGGAAATAACATAACAACATCTCAGAGAAATCAAACAAGATCCTAAATTCGATAAAATTTATGGAGAAAATATTGGAGGGAGACAAAGAAAAATACTTCCTAATGCTAGCTAAATCTGGTGCTACACTCCCCTAAGATTTTGATGTGAGAAAATTAGGACAAAAGAGAAGTGATTCTTTTCATGATAACGCATGACATCAGGACATTTTCGGTCACAAAAAGGATGACACATCAATTCCTGATAACACAAGAACTAATGAGAAAACTTCCATTCACAAAAAGGATGACATATAAATTCTCAATCATGTCAAATCTAATGAGGACACAAGAAGGAGTTGAGATGATACAAGAAGAGATCAAGATCATACTGGAATGCACACTCATGGTTATACAAGAACAAATCATGTTGATAATCCTATCACAACTCTTACACAATAAATACAAATGCTACAAACACAAATTCAAGATATGCAGAGAGGAACTGTTAGAAGATATTCACTTCAAGAAATTTGTCCTTATTCATTTGACATAAATCTAAACATTATACCATTTCCTACAAGTTGTGAAACTCCTAGATATGAAAAATATGATGGACACACTAATCCCCAAGATCATATACGAGAATTTTGCATAATGAGTATGGATTTTGCACATGAGGATACCTACTTGATGAGATTATTCCCAAAAAGATTAAGTGGACTAGCTATGGAATGGTTCTCCAAACTTCCACTGGAATTAGATCATTTGCAGAATTGGTGGATAAGTTCATTTCACAATACTCTTACAACATTCAACATGAAGTCACAATGCTCGACCTATGTAATACTAAACAAAAGAGTGGAGAACCTTTAATGACCTTTCTACAGAGATGGAGATGGTTAGCTTCACGATATCCTCGTACAGTGCCAGAATATGAGAAAATGGATATATTCATCGACAACCTAAATGATCAAATGAGTTATAATCTAAAAATGCAATATCATCAAAATTTTAAAAAAATGATTGATAACAGATTTAGAATGGAAGAAGCTATGGTAAAGAAAGGTGAGTTGAACTTATACAAAGAAGGTGTTCATCCTCCTAATAGCAATAACAACAATAACAATGATAAGCCAAAATTTTGGAATAGAAATTGAAATGTTGTCAATGATGGGATAGTGGATAATAACAATGTAAAACAAAAGCAACAAGTTTTCAATTTATCCAATCACTCAGCAGCGGCTCAACAAAACAACAATCATAAAAAATCAACTGTCAACAATTTCTTTCGACGGAAATTTACAAACATTGGTGAACCACTTGGTTTTACATTAAAAACACTTCTCACAAACAAGTTACCTTTCCAGAAGCAAGAAACTTTGAACCCAAGGTAAAACCTTCTTGGTGGAATGATAAACCATTATTGTGATTTCCATCAAAACAAAGGACACCAAACAGATGCTTGTCAATGATTAAAACATGTCATCCAAGATTTGATTGATAATGGAGTGATAACTGTGGATGGACATACAACAAATGAATCTCACACCGCTTTCAAAACTCTGCTTCCTAACGAAGAGAAGGGTGAATTATCAATAGAGCAGAACGGTAAAGGTAAAGCAAAGGTGATCTATGCTCATACATATGACAATGTGGTAAATGTGATCGTGGTTAAAGAGAAACAACATCAAGAACCCGCTCATGCTATCACACGAAGCAAAGCCAAAGTTGTTTTGTCAAGTCCTACAACTAACACGTCATCCACTACAAAGAAATGCAATCTAGTGGATCAATTACAAAAGACCCCCGCACAAATATCCATTTTAGAACTTTTAAAGCTTTCACCTGCACATAAAGAAATTATAGAAAGAGCATTAGTAGATACAACAGTGTCCAAATATCTTGATATAGATCAATTCCAAACCATGGTGCGACACCTCACAACCCCTCACTACTTATCATTTACCAAAGAAGATGACATGTCCATGCAACATCCCCATAATGCTCCCTTGCATATTGAAGTCCTCATTCACAAGATGCGCATTAAACATGTACTAATAGATGGTGGAGTTGGCTTAAACATTTTATCATTGAGTCTTGTCTGTGCTCTAGGTTATTCAGAAGATGCAGTTGATCCCTAGAAAAAGATCACCATTAAAGCATATGATGAAGAAGAGCGTTCCTCTAAAAGAATTGTGATATTACCCATCAAAGTGGGACCTTTGCAAAAAGACACAGCATGCCAAGTTCTAGACTTGTACTTATCATACAACATTATACTCTTGGGAAGACCCTGGATACATGACATACAAGCTATTCCATCAACTTGTCATCAGTGCGTAAAATTTCCCTACAATGGGCAGGAAATCTTGATCTCGACAGATTCAAATCCATTTCAATATTGTAGTAATCTCAAACTAGCTCAAGAATTCATTGTTCCTCATAATAGGGAGGCATCATCTTCAAACACACAAACCAAAGAAAAATCATTTGCCTCAATTTCATCAAGTATGGAAAAACAAATGCAGCTAAGAGATCGAGGGAACAAAGAATATTCACTATCCCAATTACCACTTTCTCCTAAATGCTTTGGAAAACCATCAAACTCTAAACAACAACCAATTGTGAAAGATCTTCCAATATTTGATGGAGCATTTCTTAGTGTGGGGACCTTATCAGAGGAAACAAAAGACAAAGATGTGCTATAGTGGCTATAAAAGGATGAAGAGGTCCAACAAAAGATCAACAATGCCAGAATACCCACTGAAAAGTATGAAAAAGGATTTAACATTCTTTACAAAATGGGATACACTGGAACACGTCCTATAGGAAAAAGAAAAGAAGGTATCTCAGAACCTATCCAGCCTCATACTCAGCAGGCTATAGACAAAGCAGGCTTAGGGTATGGACAAGTTACTCTACTAGAAGACACATCATCTAACCAACAACAACAATAATATAAAAAAAGACAAGAACAACTTGCAATTGAAAGGGAAGAAGCATCTACCAAGTAACAAGCACAAGCAAACATGAAATGGCAAACCTCAAATCAATAGGAAAAACAAACTAATAGTGTCTCCCAAGCAGCTTTAAATCTCAATCAAAACAAGCACGAACCTAGTACTAATCAAGGAGAGCTCGTAGAAAGGTTGACATAACTCAATCTTAGTCCAGAAGAAGTTGAATATGAAAGAAGAAAAGATATAGCAAGAAAAATAGAAGAAACAAATCAAACGCTATATGAACAAATCTGTAGATTGAAAGCTACAAGTGAGATAGATTCTAATGAATGGGAATGGGATTCATATCATTCTGAAGAAAATTGCTTTGAAGAAGATGTAGGAGTCAATGTAGTTCACACATATGCAAGGCAAATGCTAGGAACTAGCCCACTTGAATTAGAATCACATTTGGCTGACTTGGACTTAATCGAGGACAATCAGGAACTCCTTGTGTGAGGTCATTCTGATGAGGGTACTGTTCTAGACATTGACATACATATCAAAAACTTTGACATATCTATCATGACCCTTGATACCCTCAAAACATCTCAACCTGAGGACCCCTTACCTCTAATCCACATCGAACTTATTGATTGGAAAAATGAAGGACATACTGCCATTGATACCTTTCCGAATGACCATGCCATATCTGTATATCTTAATGCAATCGAACCCCCAACAACATTCACCAGGAATTTCAGCAACGCATCTTCCAATCAATTGGGTGCCAAATCTCCCAGTCGCAAAAAGAAAAATAAAGAAAACAATATTAGGTATAATTTTGAAAACCATTTACTGGCAACATTAGACCGAGAAAAAGTATATAGAAAGGACACAATTAACGGTGAAAACCTCCTCAAGGCACCGGAAGATGGGAGATTTGACACTTTACCTGAGTACTATCAAGAAAGGTCATCAATTTTGATTGAACCAATAGAGGTAGTTAACATTTGGACAACAGAGCAACCAAAGATCCTACATCCAACAACTTCTCTTTCAGAAGAAGAAATGCAACAATATATGGAATTCTTCAAATGAAGGCAAATCAATTTTACTTGGTCATATGTAGACATACCAGGATTAGATCTAGAGTTTATTATGCATCACTTAAATGTCAGTCCAGGAGCTAAACCAGTCAAACAAAAATTAAGGAAGATGCATCCACATATCGCTCTCTTGGTCAAAGAAGAACTAAAGAAATTACTGGATGTAGGATTCATTAGACCTATAGCAAATCCAAAATGGGTATCAAACATCGTTCATGTCTCAAAACCACACAAAAGTATTAGAGTATGCAAAGACTTCAGAGACCTTAATAATGCATGTCCAAATTAAGGATGACTTTCCTTTGCCTAGCATTGACATCATTGTAGATTTAACGGATGGACACTCCATGTTTTCTCTAATGGATGGTTTCTTTGGATACAATCAGATTAAAATAGCACCTAAAGATCAAGAAAAGATAGCTTTCACATGTTCGTGGGGTACTTTCTGCTGGAACGTCATGCCTTTTGGACTAAAGAACGCAGGTGCCACATATCAAAGAGCTATGACAATGATATTCCATGACATGATGCATACATTCATGGAAGACTATGTGGATGACATCTAGGCCAAATCATACAACAATGAATAACATATAGAAATACTGGAAAAGATCTTTGACTGGTTAGAACAGTACAAGCTATGGCTAAATCCTAAAAAATATGCCTTTGGTGTCACTTCAAGCAAGCTATTGGGATACATTGTTTCAGCTAGAGGTATCGAAGTAGATCCAACTAAGGTCAAAGTAATCATGGAAATGACATCTCCCAAGAATATAAGTCAACTCAGATCACTCCAAGGAAGACTCCAGTCAATTAGAAGATTTGTTGCTCAACTAGAATATAAATGTCAACCACTTACTCATCTATTGCACAAAAATGTTCATTTCAAGTGGAACCATCAATGTGAGGACGCATTCAAAAAGATCAAGGCATATCTCATGCAACCACCTGTCCTAATGTCACCAATTCTAGGAAACTCATTGTTACTCTATGTATCGATCACTGAAGTATCATTGGGAGTTCTACTCGCACAACAAGATAATGAAGGACAAGAATGGGCCATTTACTACATCAGCAGAAAACTAGTGGGATACAAGCTCAACTATTCTCCAACAAAAAAAGCATGCTTGGCGGTAGTTTTTGCTTCTCAAAAATTAAGACACTATCTACTATCTCACTCCATCAAGTTGATAGCTAAAATCGATCCATTGAAGTATTTTCTCAGCAAGGCAACATTAACATGACGATTAGCAAAATGGATCATGATCCCGAGTGAGTTTGATATTGAGTATGTAGACAAAAAAGCTATCAAGGTGCAAGTCATTGTAGACCAACTAGCCGAGGCATCGCTTCAAGATGATTGTCCTTTACACATTGAGTTTCTCGATGCTGATATCCTAATGATCACCACAAAAACATGGCAATTATACTGATGGTTACTATACACAACATGGATCATGAGCAGGTATTCTATTCATCACACCACAAGGTCATATAATTCTGAAAGCATACAAATTAAGCTTTCCATGCACCAACAACATAGCAGAATATGAAGCTTTGGTTATAGGTATGAAAATGGCTATAGAATGAAACATTACACAACTCCAAGTCTTTGGAGACTCTCAGCTCGTCATCAATCAAATAAATGAAGATTATCAAACAAAGGATGATAAATTAATGCCTTACAAAAATGTGGTAGATGATTTCAAGAAGTATTTTGTCAAAATAACTTTTGAGAAAATTCCAAGGAATGGTAACAAAGTAGCAAATGCCATGGCAACACTTGCTTCTCTACTTCAAACACAAGAAAATCAAGATCATTATGAATACCTGGTGGAAGAGTTGTTTTACCCTGGTCATAATTGTCCTAATTCCAAAACTATCTGTCACCTTGTTGGACATGATTCCTCCCGCTATGGCCAAACTTATACGTACCTGAAAGATAACACCCTACCTCCCGATTTTTCAAAAAATCAAAATAGAAACTTTACTTGTCAATCCTCCCATTATACTCTTGTCACGAGTACCCTGTTTAAACAAGGTCTAGACAGTACTCTTTTACGATGTCTCGAACAAAAATAATTTGAGAAGGCCTTACATGAAGTCCATAATGACATTTGTGGCACTCATTCAAGTGGTCTTACCCTTTCGAAAAAACTCATACGCTTGGGCTATTATTGGCCAACTATGGAACGAGATTCTTTTCAGATAGCTAGAACATGCAAACAATGTCAGATCCATGGGAATTTGATTCATGCACCAGCACAAGAACTTCATGCTTTGGAAACATCTTGGCCTTTCTACCAGTGGGGTCTTGATCTAGTAGGAAAGATAAATCCTTCTTCATCCAATGGTCACAAATTCATCCTTGTAGCTACAAAATATTTCACAAAATGGATTGAGGTAGTACCTCTCACAAATATCATAGAAAAATAAATTGTTGCATTTATCTTGAACAACATCATTTGTTGCTATGGAATACCCATGACCATTATCACTGATAATGGGCGACCATTTAGGAATTAGGATGTCCAAGAACTATGTGAGAAATTCAAGATCCAACATAGATTTTCCACACTGTACTATCCACAAGGAAATGGGCAAGCAGAAGCATCAAACAAAACTATTTTGAAAATCCTCAAAAAGATAGTGAATGATGTTGGAAGAGATTGGCATATTCAATTGAACCCTGCTCTATGGGCCTACCGTACTAGTATCCGCACACCAATAGGTGCCACACTTTTCTCTCTTGTTTATGGATCAGAAGCAATACTGCCAATAGAAGTAGAGATACCTTCTCTATGAGTATCATTAAACGGTCTTGTCCTAGATGAAGAACAACGAGTATCTAGATTGTAGGAGTTAGAATTGATCCATGAACGAAGACAAAATGCCTTTGATCATTTAAAGATATATCAACAAAGAATGTGCCAAAGTTATAATCACAAGTTCAAACCATGAGCCTTTCAAATTGGGGAACTAGTACTAAAGGAAAATCCATGAAACTAGTCAGATCAAGAAAAGAAAGGGAAGTTTGAACCAAACTGGGTAGGTCTGTTTGTGGTCACAACAGTATTTGGGTTAGGAGCATATTAGCTATCAACACAGGATGGGGATCAGCTCGAGGAACCCATTAATTGCATGCATTTGAAGAAGTTTTATGTCTGACAAAGCAGAGAAAATAAAAAAATAGTGAAAAAGCAGAAAATCCAAAAATAGTGAAAAAGCATAAAACAAAAATAGTGAAATAGAAGAAAATCCAAAAACAATGAAAAAGCAAAAAATCCAAAAACACTGAAAAACAATAAAGTAATAAAAATCAAATCAAATATGAGAAAAAGTGCAATAAAAATAGATGTTGAAAACCTGGCAAATAGGCACTATTTGTCAGCTAGCTCTTCCATCTATTGGTTCATGCATCCTTCTGCTTGCATTCATTTCTGGCAGCATTGTTCATATCCATCATAAAGCCTTTGTACATATGCAAGCATCCCAGGTGATTTCTCGTCATGGTTTGGATCATTGTATATATCATAACAAGGTGTATTTCTAAGCTGGGGGAAAAAAATTTCATCGTTTTGAGCTTAATCAAACAAGTAGAACAATCATTAGGCAACACTTGTCAAGCAAAACACCGAGACACATCCAACGTTGAACATAAGATCGCATGGTCAACCATCAACTATCACATATCAATCTAAACATGACAAACACATATCAATGGATGATATATCTTGACTCATGTTTTTATTACTTTGACAATAATGGTTCAACTATTTTATCTTGATTTTCGCTATCATGATTTCTGAGTGACTCTAGGATGTCTTTGACTAGAGGAACAAGGAAGGAACATGATATTTTTATTGTCTATTGTCTGTAAATTAATCGTTAATATGTGCAAAGTTGTCTCAAGACATGATCATCAGAGTATCATGGAAGACATTTCGGACTTGCATATAGGAATGGTAAATACTGCCTGTTTTACGTAAGCAACACTCAAGTCATTTTGGTTCAATTATACCTTGATGATTGTGCTAACTTGCAATATCAAAAACCAAGAAAGTAGTGCTTAGGTCATCATGGTTCAATTATACCATTGATGTTTGCACTCACTTCCCACATTTTAAAGGCTCAGTGATGAAACAAAGAAATGACCACATGACCAGTCCAATCACCACATTGCATTTCATTCGCATTTGCATTTCATTCACATTTGCATTTGCATTTAGCTTGAATTTCATTCTTGCATGGGATCACAAAATATCATCTTATCCAAGGCCAAATATATCACATGAATCATCAATGTATCATCATAGGTGCATACACAATCAGAATGATGGATCCCCTCTCTACAGATATTGTCGACCCAAAGCGAATCTTATGCTACTCCCTCAAATATTCCAACATTAGCTATCTGAATCTTCCTGCAATAGGATATCAACAAAATGTCAGTTCTTTATCCAATCAATCTTATCAATTCTATCAATCAATCTCATCTGATCTATTCTATCATATCTTATACAAGATGTATCTTTCCTGGAACCAGACATTCTGATCAAGTCTTATACATGATATATCATTCCTGAAACTAGATTATTTGATCATCTTTGTCTTATACAGGAGGTGTCATTCCTGAAACTAGACTAAATCTTGATCTTATCAATATAATCAATCTTATCAATTCAATCAAGCTTTATCAATCATCACATCCAGAACCACATCATAGTGATCAAAGAACTCACACTTTCATCAATCAATTTCGCAATGATCCAAAAACTCCAAAGGTCAATTATCTCAATTGATCTCCTGAGGGGGCATCATTGTACCGCAATTTATCAATCAATGTCTAGGGCATCCTATCGAACCAATGTCACATCACCATCATCAAAAATGAGATTATTATTTGAACCAACACGTCATCACACATCGCTTCAAAGAGGAGTAAAATGTATACACCTAAAAATGGTTTGAAGATAATTAATTAAATACGCAGTTAATTAATTAATCTCCCTTCCCAATTAATTGAGTTCACAAGAAAATTTGATTAATTCCCTTATTCATCTATTAGTAAATATATCTACATGATTTATTTATATAGTTCATTTCATATCCCTTTTGATTAATTAATCTAAATTAATTAATCCTCCCCCCCATCTAAATCAATTCTTCTATTCCCTAATTAAAATTAATAAACTCAAGTTTGTTGAGATTAATTACCATTTTTCCAATTATTTGAATTTCTATATTTAAATGAGCACATGCCTCCTAACTTATAAGCACCTCCTAACCATCCCCTAACCTAACCCATTCCACCTAACCCTATCCTATCTTGCACATCCTAACCTCCTATTGTGCGGATATTCTCCCCTTGAGACACATGGCACTTTTGCCACATGTCTCATCCCTTAGACACTTGCCCTCTCATGAGCAAGGCTCCTTGACACTTGTCACCATAGAGATGACAAGTCTCCCTTCCTCCAACCTCTTCTCCAACTTTCTCAATCTTGGCCCTTGATATCTTCAAATCAGATCTAGATCGTTGATTCCTGCCACCTCAGCTTTGGCCTTGGAATTACTATAAATACCCCTCATTTTGGAGCAATAAGGATCCCTTGCATTTCATATTCTTAGCATCATTACTATAGGAAATTTGCATTTCAATTATCTAGTAATTAGCCTTTGGATTAATCATAGCATGTTAATCTAGTTTCTTAGATCTTGCATTTCATATGATTTGCATAATCAATCATGATCAAGTAGCTACTCAAATCTTGATTTGCCACTTTGGAGGTCATTTCTCTACTGAGAGCCAATCAATCTAACACCTTCAAGGTCCTCAAGAATAGAGGAAAATGGGACATTTCAAGGAAGGCTTATGGTTTGCATATTTAATTTAGTTTTCAATTAAGCTTTCCATTATGTTTTTATTGTCTCTTTATATGTGTATGTCTTTCCATATACCATATTTTTAGAATCACATATATGTGTATGCCTTTCCATATACCACATTTTTAGCATCATAGGAATAGATCAGGGTAGGAAAAGATAAAGAGTCTTAATCAAATCCCCTTTATTTTGCTAGCATACCATGTGTTATGTTATGCATTTTCTAATGTCCCCTTTGAGTCCCTCCCAAAAGAAATCTTGCTTGATTCTATATGATAAGTCTTCAATAATATAGATTTCCTACCTATTGAAAAAGCATGTACTTTTTTCAACACATTAAACTTAAGGATTAAGATCCTACATGAATACAACCTGTCCTTGTACCATAAATTTGTTTTCATGTAATTTATTCTTACACACTTGATGGAGTTTATCAATATGAATTTATGAATTCATGACCTTCTCCTAGTCCTCTCATGCCTCATTTACTCAATTTTCCTTCAATATGGAAATGATATACAATAGTTGCTCAAATTCCCTGGTAGCTATGTCATTTAGCTGATTGAATTCCCTAGTAGCTACCACAATTAGTTTATCAAATATCATAGTAGCTACATATTTTAGTTTCTCAAATATCCTAGTGATTAACTCATTACACTAGAAGGAATCCTTTTTCAAAAAAGTTGTAAGAGATAATGTTATGATGTCATAATTATTTACAAACCAATAGTAGTAACTAGTAAGCCTTAAAAAAAACCCCACAATTTCTTGAGTGTTTAGAGACTTTCCATTCTATCATAGTCTTGATATTTTGAGGGTCCACCTTGACTTACTCATGTGAAATAATATGACATATATACACTTCCTTGACTCTAAAAACACACTTGGATGGCTTATCATAAATTTGATGTTATTCAAGAATGACTAAAACCTTATCAACATATTGTGCATTTTATTCCAATTTTTTTTATATATGTTATTTTCAAAAATAACGTAAATATGGAGTTCATCAAACTCTAAAATGTCTATCGTGCATTTTTGAGGTTAAAGGTATCACCAAAAATTCACAGTGGCTCTCATGGGTTTTGAAAGATAATTTGTACATCCTCATCTCTAATTATGGTTTGATGATAACTAGAATGAAGATTAATTTTGGTATAATAAACAATACCATTAAATTTCTCTAATAAAACATTATTAAATTGAATAGGAATATTGTCTTCTATAGTGTACTTGTTGAGCCCTTTGTAATCAAGACACATATGCCAAGTATCAGATTTCTTATGCATCATTACCACTAGAAAGGAGTAAGCACTTTAACTATGCAAAAAAATGCCTACCTATAACATTTCTTGAAGCATCTTCTCAATCTCACTTCCTATACATAAAAATTCTTGCAAGGATTGATGTTGGGGGGTTGGATCCTTGGTGGTAGTTGAATGGAAAGATCATGATCTATTTTAGTAGGTAATTTGTAATTCCCTACCAAGGAAACCTATAATATATGAGAAAAATGCACAAAGAATACATGAAAATATTTTCTTTTTGAAGTAATTAAGTGTGAACATACATAACATATACAATAACAAAGATCGAACCTCTAGATTAGGTCAAATTATCTATAACTGACAACACACATGAGAAAGGATAAACACCTGAAACTTCACATAAACAAGTGTAAAGGTCTCATAAACCATAGAAAAAGGTCAAGGAGGTTCTTAGGGTCACACAAGACCATCTCCAAAGTCACAAGACTAGAGATGACAAGCAATACCAATTGTTAGGTCCTAAGTATCACAAATGGGCTATGGTTAAATCCTA
Source organism: Cryptomeria japonica (assembly GCF_030272615.1). Taxonomy (NCBI): domain Eukaryota; kingdom Viridiplantae; phylum Streptophyta; class Pinopsida; order Cupressales; family Cupressaceae; genus Cryptomeria; species Cryptomeria japonica. The sequence goes on along the minus strand of NC_081414.1, from coordinate 394,233,690 downwards.
ATCACAAAAAAATACAAACACCATTAAAATTCCCTAAAAATATACTCAAGAAACCTTTGAGGGTTCCCTAACATCACTACCTTCACAACACATTCAAACTAGCTCAAATTGACACACTATCTCCAATAATCTTTCCCAAAGGAAATGGCTAAGCACAAGCCTCTAAACCTAAACAAAGTGTCCCAAAAGGAAACTAGCACACCATTAGGACACTATAATTGTGTTATAAGGTACATAACTCATGCAAGTGTCATGGACATGCACTTATGTCATAATACATACAAACACACATTGACATCCTTTGAGATGCACATCTGTCTAAACCAGAGAGCTTGGATGTAGACTTTGGACCCTTGGATACCCCAAACTATTTGGTAAAGTAAAAATACTCACTCAACACTCAAATTGAGAGAAATGGTAAAAAGGGTGAGAAAATGAGACAAGATGGTGCCATTGATTCACTAGATGACAACATGATATATCAATAATTGGGAGCATACAAGGTCATACTTTTTTGTCAATTCCAAAATTGGTCCATGTAAAGCTACACTAATCCATATCAATTATTTTTTAATATGCCATTCTCATTATGGAGTGTTAACTATACATATCATAAATTTTTACATTTCTTGTTTCAACATACATTTGGTTTAAAATGTTGTAAGAATGAAATAGAAATAAACAACATGTGTTGAGGATGATGGATGAGCTCCACAATGTCGATGTTGAACCAAGTCCACTAGTCCCAAACCATGGTTTGCAATGCCACCCAACCGTGTGGAACCCTTAGGTCCACACCACCATGTTCATGGAGATATTCATAAGGCCCAAACAATCATACAATATAAACAATGGATACAATAGTCTCACACACACCATACACAACACATCAAGACATACAAGAATCAAATATACTGGATAATACAAAGTCATGAATCCATTATGGGTCATGACTAAAATATACACAATATTTAGATATTAGAGACTAATAATTAGGAATGTGATTACATATCATGAATGGATGGCTCATGCAAAACTGAGTAGTCCTCTCATGAAGACAAGGAGACTCAATCATGCTAGATCAATGCCCCATAAATGGTCATGCTTTCCTAATACATCCTTAGTCTATAAAAGCACTCAAGGCATGCAAGGGGCATCCTCAATTATCTTATTAGTGTGTTATCCCCAATATTTTAATTATGTTTTCACTTGCATTTGTTAACTCTCTAATGGGTTACCCAATGATGAATTTGGGCCCTAACCCCCGTTGAGAGCCACTCCCCAAATCTAAACCTAATACCCACATCTTAGGCTCATGCTTGAACTCACTGCCATATATCATATAACATCAAAGTGTCTCAATTAAAAAATGTCATTTTATACATAAACAAGACATTCTTAATTGGTCACAATATCAAGAGAATGGATCCAATTTGATCCCATGCTAAAATTTACATATATAATATAATCACTCCACACTATAATATCAACTCTAAACATTCAAAATCCACTTTTGGACAAATCTCATTTTGGACTAAAAACCAGTCCAAGAGGTCATCCCCCATTGATGGACCTCCAAAATCTCAAAAATCCAAAATGCATGAATAAAAAATCTGAGAAAACCCATTGGTTCCCAACAACTCAAATCACAAAAATCCCTTCTTTTTCCATTACAACAAACCAATAAAAAATTGGTTAGAATTTTCCCATATAAACATACAAATTATACAAACACTTAAATGACAAATTCTAAATTGGAGAGATGTGTAAAAGAATTCAACAAATCATTTAAACAAACTATAAATAATATAAATGAGAAACAAAGGAGAAAAATGAATTCCTACCTCAAAACTTGATGAAAACTTCAAAATTGAAAGGCACACCAAACACACTGGAAGAGAAAGAGATTTCCAAATAGTCAATAGAATCCACCAATCCAAATATTTTGGGCCAACACCCATAAAAATCCACAAAGTTGATCTCCTAAAATCAACAATTCAAATTCAACATGTAGGTTTTTTTTTTTTGAGAGCACAAGAGTAAAAATGACTAATTCAAATTCAACATGTAGGATTTTTTTTTTTGAGAGAACAAGAGTAAAAATGACTAAGTGTTGGAAAAAGACTCTAATTATAAAATATAAACTCATTTTTTAGAATGAGAAAATAAAATAATATTGTATATGGTGAAAATGGATAACAATAATAACGATATTGAAAGGCTAAATGAATTCAACCACAAAACCCTAGCCTAACAATCAACAAAGATCCACCATAACATATGAAGATTACCTAAGACAATGCAAATCAAATGAAATCACAAAGATTATACCATCACATGTCCAATAGGGTTTTGATCTCCATTCTTCCTATCTCCATTGATCTTGCTTGATATATTTGCTCTCAGATTTTATGTGCACAAGAGCTCAACAAAGAACGGAATGTGGTTGCAAGTAGGATCGTAGTGTAGTTAATTGCATAAGAGATTATTAGAATGCATAGAATGATTAGGGTTTGATAATGAGGGAAGTGTCTCCTTATATAGAAGACACAATATGAAATGGAGGGATAAGATTGAGAGGTGTAAAAGGAGGTCGGCTATGATTAGAGGGTAGGTAAAAGAAATAATAAAATAATGAAAGGGGTAGGTAGTGTATGAATTAAGAGATAAATGACATGTGTCATGGGTAGAAAAGGTTAATGAATTAATTAAATAAATAAAGATTTATTTAATTAACAGAAGAAGTAGGATAATTAAATAAATAAGAATATTTATTTAATTTAGGAAAAGGATAATTTAAATAAATAAAAGTATTTATTTTTATGAGAAATAAGGCTAGAAGAGGATAAATGAATTAATTAAATAAATAAAGATTTATTTAATTAATAGAAGAATTAAGCTTAGATAATTAAATAAATAAAATATTTATTTAATTAGACATGACAATTTTAGGTGTCTACATTTTGCCCCTCTTTGAGACAATGCGGCTTGTCGCATTGTTTCAAAGAAGATAAGATGAACTGATACAGAGTTGCCCCAGGATGGGAATGATATGCCTGCTCGAGAGATTGGATGAAAATGTCTGGAAAGATCGCAGACAATCTCTCGATAAGAAAGAAAGGCTAGAATGGACTGACCGGATAAAGTGACAGAGTCACGGGATAATGAAGACTAACTCGGGAAACGAAGGCTAGGGGTAGTCTATAAGATAGACCACAGGGGAAAATACATCCTCATTGTCATCTACACATCCAAGAGAGCATATTGTAGAGTGAGAATAGAGCAGGAGCAGTCAGCAGCGATGGCTTTCACTCACAGATTCGACCGCGTTCGCCGATTTCAGAGGCCAGCAAAGGCAGGAGAGCCGGTAAGTACCGCCAAACCTCCTCGTACTTTGACGCATTTAATTTTTTTCATTAATGCATGTTGAATAGGGTCATAAATGCACTTAGACTAGGGTCCAAAAAGTGTCAAAAAATGTCCAGGCGCGTCTGCGTTGGTGCCAGGTGCGTCTGTGTTCGCTAGGCGCGTCTATGTTTGTGCCAGGCGCGTCTATGTCTGGACCCGCGTCTGCGTCAATTGCGGCCGCGTCTGTGCTGTTCAGGCGCGTTTGTGCCAAGAAGGCACATCTGTGTCAACCAGGTGCATCTATGCAGAGCATAGGCACGTCTGTGTCAAGTAGGTGCGTCTGTGTTTTTCAGGCGCGTCTATGCAGTCGTTGAGCGCGTTTATGTCATGTAAGCGCGTTTGCATTTGAAAAGCATGAATTTGCATCTTCTAGGTCAAATCGACAGTTCTGTGATGAACATATGCTGTCGATTGGATAAGCTGCTGAGAGGATACACTCAAGCAGGTCCTCTAGGAAGACTAGGATAGATCAAGGCACTTTGTGATGAACAGTGAGTACCAAGATAAAGTACTTTGTGATGAACAGGGAGTACTGAAATATGAGCAGCACTTTGTGATGAACAGGGAGTGCAAATGTGAGCAACACTTTGTGATGAACAGTGAGTGTCACACACGTAGTACTTTGTGATGAACAGGGAGTACTACTAGAATAAAAGCAACACTTTGTGATGAACAGTGAGTGTCACTAGAGTAGATAGCCAGATGCATTTAGATAAAGAGTAGCATTTTGTGATAAACAAGGAATGCCACGATGACTGACATGATTGATTTGTTTGACTGCAGGAGTATTTGCCGATGCTAGAGTCACGGGAGTGATTCCCATCGACGCAGAGGTTGTGACCTGAGTTGTCGCTCGAGGACATAGCTGCCATTGAGGAGATGGGTTTGAGACATGTGCTGTATGTGCTTGAGTTTCGGGCAAACATGGGTTTGCTGACTGTGCTGGCTGAGAGATGGCACTCTGAGACGTGCACGTTTCATTTGCCGATGGGTGAGATGACAGTCACCCTAGAGGATGTATACAGGATATTGCGGATACTGATCGATGGGGAGTTGATCCCATACGATCAAGATGGTGACAGAGAGGCCCTGAGACGGGTGTTCCAGGACCCAAGACTAGAGATGAGGGCAGGACACGTGGCATGGGATACCATGACAGCCATAGGGCTAGCATTGCCGGCAGTAATCAGAGGAGCTATCAGTGGGTTCCTATGTCCGGATAGGGCGACACGGGGTTTGGCTGTGGGCTGGGGAGGAGCACTGGAGACGCTGGTGATGCAACACACTAGATATGCCTGGGGACCATGTGTGCTGGCCCATTTGTATTATGAACTTCATCAGTTTGTTTATCATGGATCAGTGGGATTGGGTTGTGGAGTGACACTGCTACAGGTATGGGCCTACGAGCATCTGCCGGTTACCCGACCAATACACTTCAGGGGCAGAGGTCATGGACGCAGCTTTGTACATTTGTACGACATGATCACGTCACAGCCATGGATTGGCAGGCTAGAGCATTGGCGGTAGGTGATTGATGACATTGATGAGGTCATATGGCGACCATATCTGGGCTACGAGCAGTGGAAGGATGACGCAGTTGAGTTGCCGTACACCTTTTGGAGTAGGTACTTGATTGGGCAGACACCCTATGTACTAGAGAGACAACTTGTAGACAGGATTGGTCGGCAGTTTGGCTGGATTTAGAGGATGCCCCAGGGCTTAGGCTGGTATGCACGCACAGTGAGAGATCAGGCACAGTTTGGGCCCTTGCTGTCGTATGATCAGGTAGTGACTCAGCTAGTGGAGATGATACCCCTACCCTGGGATATGCGGCTAGAGATCGAGGATGCCGGCATGGATGCTGAGTATACAGCTTATTGGGCAGAGCATCCGTTCCCACGGTTGACAGATCTAGGAGAGGCATTGGAGGGAGATGGGGGGGAGATGATGATGATGATGGTGGAGGTGATGGGGGCCGAGGCCGACAGAGGAGGAGGGGAGTAGTTGGAGAGAGGCGGGTTGCACCTTGGAGGGAGGGTGGTGAGGAGAGGTAGGCTCGGGTGGTGAGGGGTTGCGGTGGATTGCCGCTACAGGTGCCAGCAGCACAGGGTCCCAGGCAGGTACAGATACAGGGATAGGGATAGAGACAGGTACCTGTACAGGCACTAGTACAGGTACAGGCACCCGTACAGGGAGAGCCACAGGCAGAGGCAGAGGGGGTTGACCCAGTGGAGGAGGAGCTGCTAGATTTGAGGGAGATCTGCCAGGGCCAGGCAGATGAGATCTAGGAGCTGGAGAGGGATCAGCTCAGGTCGAGGCTCAGGGATACTGAGCGGGAGCGAGATCAGGCTATCCAGCGCTACACAGAGGCTGAGATAGCACTAAGGGCAGGGAGACAGGCAGTTGAGGATACAGGGGCAAGATACGCTTTTGTCCTGTGGGCAGGAGAGGAGATAGCCTACTGGAGGGACCTCTACTATGGTGTAGTGTCAGCAAATTAGCGGGTGAGGAGATTCCATAGACCGTCGCGTACAACGACAACTACGGGAGGGAGCCGGAGGAGACAGGCATCTAGTGGTGGGGTTATGGGTCCTCCACCACAACCAGATAGAGGGGACAGGCAGGATGATCCTAGGATGGGTCCTTCAGGGGCTCAGATTCCACTGAGGCCAGGAGGCTCCGAGGGAGGGAGTTCATCATAGCCTTAGAGGGCTCCTTTTGTATCAGTTTTGTACCATTTTTGTATTGTAGACACCTGCGGGTGCTTTTGTAGCCATATGATTTTGACATCATTGTATCATGACACTTTATTTATATATACGAGATGATTCATTTTTGCAGAAGCTATATGCATGTGTACCTATGTGATGAGATGTTCTTATGTGATGTTTTATGCTATGGATGCAAATATGTATGTAATGCAATATTTTTGTTCTTGTATGTGTTTAACATGTTATGCATGATGCAAATGTGAATGTATGTAATGCAAATGAATATGATAATGGAAATGATTATTGTGCTAACAGGTGTTGTGTGTAGGATGTGATGTAGTTGTGATATCTATATGTATGTATGGAATGCTTATATGTGGTAATGCAAGTGAAACTACATGAAAAGCAAATGTTTTTGGTGTGTCATTATACTCAGTCATGTGATAGCAGGCTATGCGGACTCGAGAAGGATGATGGAAGTCGATCAAGAAAGGGGGATGAAAGACAGAAGATATGAAAGTGAAAGAGCTTCTTGTGTGTTATCATCATTGAGCTTTATTATGGCAAGTAGGTTATGACAATCGAGGCATATGTTCGACCTAGAAAGTCATTGTACCTATTTGCATGGAGATAAGACAGTCACAAACAAGGAATGCCCCAGTTCACACTAGACTCACAGTGTCCTCATATCCTTGGACAAGTCATAGCATTACTAAGAGACAATCCACAGACAGCAAATACCAATAGGTGACAATACCCCATCCTCGCCTTTCTAGTCAAAGACATCCTGGAGATAGAATCTCTAGTCAAAGACATCCCGAGAAAAGCTAAATGACATGTCACCGAAAGATAAAATCAAAAGAAAACCAAGACTCGACACCAACATCCACTATAGTCCTCAAGTTTAGTGTCTCTTGTCACTTGCATAAGTCTTATTTGATTGTGGTCACAATGTTTACTTTCACAAAATGGATAGATAGCACTGAGCCATATGATGTCTGAGTTTGTTGAAAGATTTGTTTTGTTGAAGCCCATTGTTGCTGCTGTGTCTCATCTAAAACTGACTGAATCCATAAAACTAATACTTTATTGCAGAGAAGATGAAACTTTATTGTGGATTTGTGATGCAGATGTTGCTTTATTGTGGATTGTGCGCAGATAGACTGAAGGAAGCTGGAAGAAACTGTACTCCTCGAAACATGTGATGTGCTCAGTTCCACACCCATTACTAGACGTAAGATTTGCCTTAGCCACAGATAGGATCTGGTTTATTATGGATGGAAAGGGATGAAAAGGGAGGTTTATTATGAATGGCTAACCAATCTTAGGGAGATCAATAACAAGCCATGATGGGAATGGGTAAGTTTATTATGGATGAATTGGTCGTGAGTGTGTGCAAAGTGAAAGGATGAAAGTGAATCCTGAAGGAGAGAGGAGCAATGTCTCTACGCATGGCGTTGGTGACCCAGTTTTCACCATGGTACTTGCCCAGGGCACCACCGAAGTGGTTTTCACCATTGGACGAAATTATTTCTCTTTACTTTTTTCAATTTTTTCAATGTTTTTTGTATCACAAGGCGCCTGTTTGCCAGGTTTTCACCAAGTAACGATTTTTTGTTTGTTTTACAATTTTTTTTTTGTATTTTTGTATTTTTTTGATTTTTTTGTATTTTTTAATTAGGATATTCTGAAGAGCTATGTGTAGAACCAACGAAGGTGCATGTTGTTGATAGGATCCTCCAAAGGTTCACCTTCTGTAGTTGAGAGCTGATATGCACCAGATCCATATGTTGCTGTAATAATGTAGGGACCAAGCCAGTTTGGTTCGAACTTGCCCTTCTTCTCTCTGTCTTGTTGATTTTTAGGATTTTCTCTGAGAACTAAGTCACCTACCTCCAATGTGCGAGGCTTGACCTTGTGATTGTAGCTGCGAATCATTCGTTGTTGGTAAGCCTTGAGATGACTAAAAGCAGTTTGTCTTCGTTCATCCAGTAGTTCCAACTCTTGTAAGCAAGAGACCCTATAGTCTTCGTCACTGATGATGTTTTGCAAAGAGACTCGTAAAGAGGGTAGCTCGACCTCAATAGGCAAGATAGCTTCAGTGCCATAGACAAGTGAATAGGGTGTAGCTCCTGTAGGTGTGCGGATACTTGTGTGGTAGGCCCAAAGTGCAGGATTAAGTTGGATATGCCAATTACGACCAGCATCGTCGACTGTCTTCTTTAGGATTTTAAGGATTGTTTTGTTAGACGCCTCAGCTTGGCCATTACCTTGGGGGTAATATGGTGTGGAGAAACGATGAGAGATATGGAAGCGGTCACAGAGTTCACAAACATCCTGATTTTTGAAGGGACGCCCGTTATTAGTGATAATGGAAACAGGAATACCGTATCGGCAAATGATATAGTTGAGGATGAATGTAGCAATCTGTTTTCCAATAACTTGTGTGAGAGCCACAGCTTCAATCCATTTTGTAAAATACTCTGTGGCAGTGATAATGAATTTATGACCATTGGAAGAAGGAGGGTGAATCTTGCCTATGAGATCGAGTCCCCATTGACAAAAGGGCCAAGGAGATGCCAGTGGTTGAAGTTCTTGTGCTGGCGCATGTATGAGGTCTCCATGAATTTGACATTGCTTACATTCCTTGACAAAGTGATATGAGTCTTTCTCCATATTGGGCTAGTAATATCCAGTCCTGATGAGTTTCTTGGCCAAGGTAGGACCACTAGCATGTGGACCACATATCCCTTCATGCACTTCCCGTAACGCCATCTGAGCTTCGTCGCTTTCTAAACATCTAAGAAGAGTGCCATCTAGACCTCCCCAATATAGGATATCAGCTAAAATGACATATCGAGAGGATTGGTGAATGAAAGTGCGACGTTGGTTATTTGATAGATCAGGAGGTAAAGTATTGTCATGTAGGTATGTGAAAATGGAACCATATAACTGGGATTCGGGACCGACAACACATATCATCTCAGTAGGCATGATCTCATATGAAGGGACCAAGAGGTTATCGACCAAGAACTCATAGCGGGTCTCGTTTGGAGGTAAATCAATCAGTGAAGCAATTGTAGCCATGGCATCTGCGGCGCGATTCTACTCTCTTGGTATCTGCTCAAAATCTATCTTTATGAAGTGTTGTTTCAGGTCATCCACCATTTGTTTATAAGGCATTAACTTTTCATCTTTTGTTTGGTAATCATCGGTTGCTTGACGGATGACAAGTTGGGAATCCCCAAAAACACGAAGTTCTTGAATCTTCCATTGAACTGCAATTCGTAATCCTGTTGTTAATGCCTCATACTCCGCTATATTGTTGGTGCAAGGAAATGATAAGCGGTATGATTTTGGTATAGAATCCCCTTGAGGAGTTATAAAGAGGATGCCAGCTCCTGCCCCATGCTGTGTGTATGAGTCGTCAAAGTATAATTGCCATGGCTTTGCATGTGACATTGTTAAAATGGATTCATCTAGAAATTTTGAACTTAGAGGAACATCATCTATCATGGGAGCATCTGCTAATTGATCTGCGATGGCTTATCCTTTTATTGCTTTTCTGTCCACATACTCGATGTCGAATTCACTTAGTATCATTACCCATTTGGCTAGTCGCCCAGTAAGTGTCACTTTGTTAAGAAGGTATTTCAATGGGTCTATCCTTGCAACTAACTTAGTCTTATGAGTGAGAATGTAATGTCGTAATTTTTGCGAAGCAAAGACCATGGCGAGACATGCACGCTCAATTGGTGTGTAATTTAGCTCGTATCCCACCAATGTACGACTGATATAGTATACTGCTTTATCCTTACCCTCAGCAATTTGTTGTGCTAAGAATGCCCCCAGTGTTGTTGGAGTAGCTGATATGTATAGTAACAGTGGTTGATCTGGAACTGGTGGCATCAGAACTGGTAGATTTAGAAGATAGTCTTTGATTGTTTGGAAAGCCTATTGACAGTTATCATCCCATTGGAATTTGATGTTTTTATGTAGCAGGTGCTGAAAAGGATTACACTTGTCTACCAGTTGTGCTATGAATCGTCGGATGGACTAGAGTCTGCCTTGTAAGGATCAAAGTTGACTGATATTCCTTGGAGGTTGCATTTCCAAGATGGCCTTGACTTTTGCTGGATCAGCTTCAATTCCTCTTTTGGATACAATGAATCCTAGAGGCTTCCCAGAGGTTACTCCAAAGACACATTTCTTGGGGTTTAATCTTACTTTGTATTTTTCCAACCGATGAAAGACGACTGAAAGTATGTCCAAATGTGTATTTCTGTCTATTGATTTTTGCAAGAGGTCGTCAACATAATCTTCCACGGTTATGTGCATGAGATCATGAAAGATAGTAGTCATGGCTCTTTGATATGTAGCACTTGCATTCTTCAGCCCGAAAGGCATGACATTCCAGCAGAAAGTTCCCCATGGACAAGTAAATGTTGTTTTATGTTGATCCTCGGGTGCGATCCTTATTTGATTATAACCAGAGAATCCATCCATCAATGATAACATTTCATGACCTGCTGTGAGATCAACAATCAAGTCAATATTTGGTAATGGGAAGTCATCCTTTGGACAAGCTTTGTTGATGTCTCTGAAATCTGTGCAAATTCTGATGCTGCGATCCGGTTTACTAACAGGTACCAAGTTGGAGATCCATTCAGGATAATCAATTGGGCATATGAATCCGACATCGAGTAATTTCTCAAGTTCTGCCTTGACTAATAATGCCACTTGTGGATGCATTTTTCTTAATTTCTGTTTTACTGGTTTTGCCCCTAGTTTGACTGTCAAATGATGCATTACCAAATCCGGATCTAATCTAGGCATATCAGTGTATGACCAGGTGAAGTTGATTTGTTGTTCTTTGAAGAAACTTATGAATTTTGACCTTTCGGACTCTGTCAGTGATTGAGCTAGGAATATGTTGTGTGGAACCTCTTCTGTACCAATGTTTGTTTTGATAGTCTCCTCTACCAACATGGATGACTTTTCCTCATATGATGCTGGGAGAATGTCGAGCCTTCCATCTTCGAGCACCTCGGAGAGGTTTTCACCCTCAGATACATCCTTTCTTTTTACTTTTTTGGGGTCAGACAGCGCCACAATGTGGTTTTCGCCATAAGACCCTTGATTTGTTCTTATTTTCACATTTTTGCGACTGGAAGGTCCGACACCCTCACCAAAATATGCCACGCCATTGAGTTCTATAGTGTATCCCACTTTATGGTCTCCAGGGGGAAGATCATCTCGTATGCCCAGATAGTCAATAAAAGCTTCATCATTTTGGAATGTATCAAACTGTGCAGGCCCTTCATGATCCCAGTCAATGAGTTGGCGGTGAATAAGGGGAAGGCCGTTAATGTCTTCAAAGTTAGCGGGGCTAAGAGTGAAGATGTGGTTATATTTGGGTATGTCAAGGTAATTATCAAGGTCATCGATGGCACTCTCCTCATCAGTCTCGATCACGAGCGAATCCAAATTATCATCACTAGTAGTGCATTTTGGGACAGGTGTTCTCATCCTATGTGATTTCAACCTAGAACCTTGAGACAAGGACTATGTAGACTCCTCATGGGTTGTTTCCTAACCAACTCTGAACTTGTTATAAAACTCCTCTTCTTCTGTGGGTTCATCTGGCTCTTGAATGTCTCGGTGAGCTCGTAGTCACTGGAAGACTTGTCTGAACCCCATTCCCATTCGTTGGAATCTGTGGAATAGCGATTCTCTTGTTGAATTATGGTAGCTTTAATTTGTAAGGCTTCTTCTATCCTTTGGGTGTGGACCTTTAAGAAACCAAGTCCTTTCGAGCGTTCCTTCTTGAAAGTCAACTCAGGTTGTAAAGGTTCAATGATGCCTTCCTTTCGTAATCCCAGAGGGCTTTTTCCATCATACCCGAATTTTTGTAAAATTTTGAAGCCTTTGCCATATTTCTCACATGGTAGGTTGATGTGGTCTTGTGTTTCCTCTTCATTGTCCCTGAAAAGCATTTGGTATAAATCTTCCTCTTCTAGTTCACCCCTTCTTTGAAAGGTAGTAGGATCCCATTTGAGCATCATAATGGCGATTTGCTTGTTAGGATGTGGTCTTCCATATTCTTTTGGGGAACTCATGACTTGTCTTAAGTACATGGTTTGATTGAAATTATATTCCCCCATGCCTTTGTCCTGAAACTTGCCTTTAAGCTCACCTTGTTTTGAGGTCGAGGGTTTTAATGACTCAGGATCAATGTATGTCGACGAAGGAACAACCTCCCGATTACTGGGAATGATGGTCTTAGTCTTTGATTTCAAGTTATTGCAATATATGAATGGATTAGGATCCCCGTTAACTGTTACTTCCACTCCATTATGAGGAAACTTAATGCATTGGTGATATGTGGATGGGACTGCCCTCATTTCATGGATCCAAGGGCGTCCTAGCAATATGTTATAAGTGAGATTTAAATCCAGGACTTGACAGACCACATCCTTTGTAACTGGCCCAACTCTAAGAGGTAAGATGACTGTACCCTTGGATGAATGCTCTTCATCATCATATGTTTTAATGGTGATTTTGTTTGTGGAATTCACAGCTTTATCAGAATATCCCAATTGTGTAATAGTGCTTAATGTGCAAATGTTTAGACCTGCTCCTCCATCTATCAGGACTCTTTTTATTCGATGTTTGTGTATGAAGGCTTCAATGTGTAATGGTGCATTATGTGGCTGACTTACGAAGGCGTCATCTGCTTCTGTGAATGTAAGGGAGTGTGGAATGGAGAGGTATCCCACCATGGCTTGAAACTGGTCCACGTTTAGATCAGTAGGGATGGTAGTATCTCTCAAGATTTTGTCAAGAATGGCTTTATGTGCGGGAGATATGCGTAATAGCTCAAGAATGGAGATGAGCGTGGGTGTCTTCCCTAGCTATTCTACAAGGTCATACTCAGGTTTGGTTGATGAAGAAGCGGTGTTTTTAGTTGGAGCACCTTGCAAAGTGAATTTACTTTGGCGATTTGTAACATGACATTCAGAGGTAGGTTCTGAAGAAGATCCAACACCTTTTAGGACAATCTTGGGTCTTTGAGTAGAATTCTCAGACGCTTTGTCCTTGATGATAATAGTAGAGACGTAATTGTCCATCGATATGTGATTGATAGTTGAATCATAGTTGTAGGATGCTTTGGTATAATTGGTTTGATCATCTGTGGCTTTAGCTTTTCCTTTGTCATGTTTTGGGAATGGTTCCTTAAACATCTCATGTTCTTGATTAGACGAATGTCCCTCAATCTCAATGTCACCTCTATCAATGAGATCTTGTATGATGTTCTTCAGTCGATGACAATTCCCTGTCTTATGACCCTTGCTCTTATGAAATTCACAATACTCATCATCGTTCCACCAATTTGGTTTGACCTTTGGTTCATATGGAGGAAAATCTAGAACTGTGATTACTTTGTTTGCCACTAGCTTCTTGAAAACTGACTCAAGTGGTTCTCCCAATGGAGTGTACTTCCTTTGTGATCTGGAAGTTGTTTGAGTATTCACTTGATTGTTTGTAGAACTTGATCCTAAAAAGATGAATTTGGGTCGCACTGTGTTGGCATCAACAACACCATCATTGACTGTGTTCTTGTTTTTATTCCAAAATCTTGGCTTGTCTTTTCCTTTAAAGTCATCTTTGTTTTCCTTGAATATCTTGATGACTCCTTGTTCAATTAGGACCTTTTCTGTCGCTAAGCCTTTTTCAATAACATTCTTGAAGGTGGACAAACAAGCTTTCCTTAGATCATAGCCAATGTCTCTGTTAACATTCTGGGTAAACATCTCTACCATTTGTTTTTGTGGAATTTCGCAAGAGCATCTGCTCGCTAGATTTCTCCATCTTTGTAAGAATGATGCAAAAGATTCTCCCTCTTTTTTCTTAGTGTTGCACAAAGTAGTGACTGATATGTCTGTCTCTATGTTGTAGGATAAATGTTGGATAAATGCCTCTGCTAGATCACCCCATGACTTAATACCAGGTGGTAGTTGGGAGAACCATTCCATAGCTTGATCACCTAAGCTTTGTGGGAATAATCTCATCAAATATGTCTCTTCTACTGCTACCTCAATGCAAGCTGTGAAAAATTGTCTTATGTGTGCCATAGGATCCCCTTTTCCTCTATACTTATCAAATTTAGGCATCACAAAGTGTGTAGGAAAAGGAGGCATTGGAATGCTCTTGTCAAATGGATAAGGACATATGTCTCTCATTGTGTATGTTGGCTTTGGTGCATTTATGTCCTCTATTTTCTTTTGTAATTCCCTGATTTGTTGCTCCAAATTGCTCTTAGGTGTAGATCGACTTCTTGGACCATATCCTATGTTTGAGGTACCCATTGGAGGAGGAGCATGTTGTATATATGGATGATATTGATCATACACATGTTCATATGGAGGAGGTCTATAATGATGTTGCATATATGGACCATTTGGTACAGGTTCATGTTGAGGAACACCATATCTATTTTGTGCATGTATACCATACTCTACAGGCATGTCATGTTCTATTGTGTTGCCCCCAAATTTGACACGGGGTTTCCTTATGTCCAAATTTTGAGCATGCCTTTGCATATCCCATTGCTTTGGTGGTTGATCCTTAGCATTGATATGTGATTGAGCATATTTTTCTCCATAAGATTTCCATAATGGTCTGCGAAGGTGAGTATCATATGTTTGACCATGTGTATGTGGGATCTCTGGTTTTTGAAGCAAAGTTGATGGTGATTCAGGTACCATATATGGTCCTCTATTTCCTCCACTATTAGGTCTCCTTTGATCCATGTTGGAGTGAGGTTGTTGTAAAGGTTGATTTTCCATTATTTGAGACATGTCAAAATCATGAGGTATCTTGGCTCCACTTTGTGCCATCATTTGTAAAAAGTATTGTCTATCCCTCCTCATTATTTCCTCAACTAATCGATTGAAATGGGGATTCATAATGGATTCTTCCACATCTACTGAATGTACTGAAAAGTTGTCCATATTGTCATTGTGTGTAGCATTGTTGTTTATAGTGTCCATGTTCTCAACATTTGGAATGTTTCTATAGGCATCCATGTCAGGTAATGTAGTATGATCAGAATTGAAAAAGATCTCATTGTCATACTCATAAGAACTCATGTTTGCAGACTCTTGAGCCTCTTTAGTTTCTCTCCTAGATTTTTGAAGACGGGTTTCAACCATGAACTAGGTATTGACCAAGATGTGTGAGACTAGATGACAAATGGAAAGAGTATGGAAGACCAAGAGTTGGATGAAATGTAAATGAATCTGAAGTGTACTTGCAATGTCCAAAGTGTAAGACCAAGTATGTATGTAGTAGAGTAGGTGTGACTTCCGAAGAGAGGATAGTTTCTCTTGATGAGGTAAGTTGACCTTGACTCTAAGTAGGACCAAATGAGACCCAAAGGTAAGAAACCTTGATGAGGGACCACTTAGCAAAGTGTTGTTGTATGTAGTGTGTTGACAAAGTATGATGAGGACAAGCAAGTGACCTTTTGACTCAAGTTTAGACAAATGTGAATGTAAAGTGAGATGTGAAGCAATGATGGACTTTGTGAGACCCAAAGACAGGTTGAATGCTAGATGAACCCTGGAGAAATGACCTAGGAAGCTCAAGAATTCCGAAACTGACTGTGTTTGTTTGCTGGACTGTAACAGTTTTTCAATTCTGGACACAGACGCACCTGTATGCTTCACATACGCGATTTCCCGACACAGACACTGCTCTGTTTAACATAGACACGTTTCTGAGATTTTTTTGCCAAAATGTACTATTGATTTTGTGGACATAGACGCGTTTCTGCCCTTCACAGACGCGGCTAGACAACACAGACGCGTTTCTGCAAATTTTGTGCAATTTTTCCAATCTGTGAAGTTCTTTTTGTTGTGACCAAATCTGACTGTTTGACTATTTTTTCGTGACAAGAGGACACAATGTTGATGAAGACTCAATGTTTACAAGTGTCTAGACTCCAAATGACTCCAAGAAAAGTGTGTTGTTTGATGTAAAAATGTTTTGCATACACTTGAAGACACAAAAGACACAACGTTTTGCTGTTTGGTCTTGAATGTTTTGAATGTTTAACATAAGTCAAGCACAATTCTTATGGCTGGCCAAGACAATAGTTATTGATCCCACATGGGGTTTTACCCTTGAGGCTACGCTATTCAGAGTGGATACTTAGATGCTTTACCTCACTGGCTCCACCCTCGGCACTCACTTCTCAGGTCAGCCAAGCATCAGTCCCCACGAAAACTCCCCGTGGCGAACTTTGTATCTCTACTAAGAACCGTATGTGTGTGGGCCGCTACCAGAGGTCTGATCTCCTGCCCCAACAACTAGAAGGATTTGGGCTTCTAAAACAAAAAGGTGCTAGTAAGGGCATCCGCTCGTGTGGCCATACATGTGGCACTTTCAGCTCTGTAAATACAGAAGGCTCCCAGCCGGTAGGGGTTATGCCCTACAACTGATCAAATAAATTTGATCAAACGGGTTTATGGGGAGACATAGTGTCGATATGAACTAATCAGCACACGTTATTCATAGTTTTCACCATGAATACATTTGTTTATAGTGGTTCGGAAGAGGTGGGTTTTCCTTGCTACCACTTGGGTCATTCTCTTCTCACTAGTAGTCCTAATGACCACACGGGAAGATAGGCCCTCTAAAGATTAAACAAAAAGAGCCTATTTCTCAAGACACAAAAGACAATGATTCAATTTTAGTGCACCAATTGAAGTGTTTGCTAATCTATGAAAGCAAGGCACACAATAGAAAAAAAAATCCAAAAATCCTTGCCAAGGACCTGCAACAAAGAGTTGATAGTAGTTTGGAATGTTTCAAATGATTACCCCTTCCTGCAAGCACACAAGTTAGGTAAATTTTAAACCTAAAAGACTTTGTGAAAATAGGGGCCTTCAACCAAACGATTTAGCCTTCAAGACAAGCTGCACAAATTTCGTTAGCTAGATCTGAAAATGTTAGCTCAAAATAAACCATATCTGGAACCCTAGATGCGAAATCCAAAAAACTGAATCAATGAAAATCAAAAATTTTGAAACTGATAAACACAGACTGGGTAACACAGACGCAGTTCTGTGAGACATAGATGCGGCTATAGAACACAAACGCATCTATAGAACACAGACGCGGCCAAAACCAGTCCAGACGTGACCTTACAACACAGACGCTTTTTCCTGAAACCTGCAAAATAAAATAATGCTAGAACATAGACGCGGTTCAAGATGTCGTAGACGCGCCAGAAAATCAAAAACGCGATCCGAAAGTACGCAAATGCGGAAATAACAAAATGTTGCCAAAAACGTCAGATCTGCAACTTCACATTACAAAATCTACAACAAGGATGTTAAATGCAAAAGGGACAAGTGTCCCACCGGGCGTGCCAAAATGTATATGGTGAAAATGGATAACAATAATAACGATATTGAAAGGCTAAATGAATTCAACCACAAAACCCTAGCCTAACAATCAACAAAGATCCACCATAACATATGAAGATTACCTAAGACAATGCAAATCAAATGAAATCACAAAGATTATACCATCACATGTCCAATAGGGTTTTGATCTCCATTCTTCCTATCTCCATTGATCTTGCTTGATATATTTGCTCTCAGATTTTATGTGCACAAGAGCTCAACAAAGAACGGAATGTGGTTGCAAGTAGGATCGTAGTGTAGTTAATTGCATAAGAGATGATTAGAATGCATAGAATGATTAGGGTCTGATAATGAGGGAAGCATCTCCTTATATAGAAGACACAATATGAAATGGAGGGATAAGATTGAGAGGTGTAAAAGGAGGTCAGCTATGATTAGAGGGTAGGTAAAAGAAATAATAAAATAATGAAAGGGGTAGGTAGTGTATGAATTAAGAGATAAATGACATGTGTCATGGGTAGAAAAGGTTAATGAATTAATTAAATAAATAAAGATTTATTTAATTAACAGAAGAAGTAGGATAATTAAATAAATAAGAATATTTATTTAATTTAGGAAAAGGATAATTTAAATAAATAAAAGTATTTATTTAAATGAGAAATAAGGCTAGAAGAGGATAAATGAATTAATTAAATAAATAAAGATTTATTTAATTAATAGAAGAATTAAGCTTAGATAATTAAATAAATAAAATATTTATTTAATTAGACATGACAATTTTAGGTGTCTACAAATATTAAATCCAATTAATCCCTAATATTAAATAAACCCCAAAATCACCCTTTGCAATCATATTATACAATTATCATTAAATCAAATACATATAGAATATATTTCATAATTCAATATTAGATTACCACTATATCATTTAAATATCAATAATATAGGCATTATAATGAGGACAATTTGAAATAAATTGAACATTCATAAACAGTCATTACTGGTCTTTCACAAAGATGTATTAGGATAACTGGACATTACCAAAATGGTAGTTGGGGTGTATGAACAAATGTAATTGGGAAAATCATCCAAATTAGGAATGATGGCTAGCACTGGGTGACAAAAATGGCCAATCTACTATATCTTTTAACCTTCATCGGTGATATGTGCATGCTTAGACCTAGGAAGCTAGGTGGACTCATTTCCATATACTTGCATCAACCAAAACACAAGTATCTCTACATATATATATACAATATAACTGTAGTGCATATATAAACATTCCCCACTCAAGGTCGCATTAAAACATGTTTAGCAACATAATATGTCATCAAATCAAATGATCATATATAATGCATCATTACGAAACCAAATCATGATTAGTATATTTAAAGTATCATTCAGAGTATATACTATGTGTCATCATACAAAATCATGCCATGTCATCATATAAGCATCATGCATATATGATCATCACTAAATATATGAATATAATCAACTATCCACATCACCAATGATATTTACTCTATCAAAAGAATATACCTGCAATTAGGATGCACTACATAGATGCCAATACAAAATAATAACATACACATAGTCAAAATATAGCATATACAAAGTCAATCTTGAATCAAAATAAATAAACGACATAATGCAGACCTGGGAGGCATTACATTCTGCCCCATGGGACTAGGCTTACTCTTGGAAGCTTGCAAAAAAATAGGGGTACACACTATCAATTGTGAAACATCCTCCCAAGTAGTTGAAGTCTCATCATTCAGGTCGCATTGTACCCTTACCTACTCTATATATTGAACTTTGAGGGTCAGCCTTTGATGTTGAACAATACGCATGGGCTCAGGTCAGCCTCTGATGTTGAAGGATGCACATGGGATCAAAATAAAGTTGTTCATCCTTAACCTCTAAACAACCCCAATCAAGAACATGTGTCACATTGGAAATATACTATCTGAGCACTGAAACATTGAAAACATTATGGATGTGAGATAGGCTAGGTGGCAAGACAAGACAATAGGCAATCAGAGCAATCCTCTCAAGAATCTCAAAAGGTCAAAAAAAATGTGAAGCCAACTTAGATCCTTTCCCATAACAAATGAGGCTCTCCCAAGGGTGCACTTGTTGGAAACAACAATGGAGGAAAAGTGAGAGGGGGGGGAGTGAATCAATTTTCACTAGATTAGACAATTTAAGCACAACATTATATCTGATCAACTACATCAAGAACAAAGATAAACACAATAAAATTAACACACATAACACCAAGATTTTGATGTGGAAAACCTGTTTAAGGGAAAAACCACAGTGGGATCCTACCCACAATAAGATGATACTTTGCAATAGTATGTGAAAATTTTACAATGCAGAATGCACATATATTTAGGCACATTGCCTAGAGCTCACTACTCAAAATAAGAAACCCCTGAAAGGATACAACCACTAGGAAAGGCTACACTCCTTTATCTATCATCAATTTACACTTATCTTGCATGGTCTTGGTCTTAGACATTGTTACATTATCGTTATGATGTTCGCATTGTATTAGACATTTCTTGATCTTTCAGCAGTTTTGAGTTATCTTTCATGGTCTTGTCCTTAGAAGTCATAGTGTTGTTATGTTGTATGCATTGTCTTAGAAACTACTTGATCTACCAGCTTTTAGGATCTATCTTTTTATGATCTTGGTCTTTCAATGTTGTTGCGTTGTCATTATGTTGTCTACATTATGGTAGATATCTTTGGATTATCAGTATTTGATATCTTTATCTGTACATTTCTCTAGTCCTAGATGTCATTAATCTACGCATTATGTTGTATGTGAGTCTCTAGATTCTAGTTCGATTAGTATCCTTTGGTTCTTGGCTTTGCGCAGCGTTTGATCATTGTACCCCGATTTGCATCTAGATGCTGCCGATTTTTTTATTAGATCACCTTTCGTCTCATATCTCCCAACATCAAGATTATTGTCCATAATCATATCTTGTCTCCCAATTCGCATCATCATTTCCTTCTTCCTAAGTCAGAGGTTGAACATCAAATATACAAAATTGAACATCGAATTTCATCCCCTTTCCAACTTCTTCAAAGTCAGTCCCCATCTCATCTTGGTCTTTGGTCTATCATGTTGGCATTTTGAGTTTATTGGCATTTTGCATAGAGATTGCATTAATAGTATGTTGTCATTGATGTCAATTGAACCGGTAAATGGTATTCATGTTATTGTTGATATTGTTATTTTTAAAATTGGCTAGTAATCGGTAAGAAGAGAGTTGTAGAAGATGTTGTAACCGGTATGAAAAGTTTGTGAGTTGAACTGGTGTAAAGGGTCATACCTTTCTATGTAATGTAACAGGAAAACCCTATCAGTTGTTAAACCCTAACCGATCAAGTTTGTTGGTTTATTATCTGATGAGTGATAATTATGGAGACACATGTGATCATTGTATGAGGATAACTTCAAATTGGTTTGGTCTGTTTTCTTATTGTCTAGGGAAGGAGCAAAGTGGATTGCATTTAATTCACAACGTGCGATGAGTTACAAATTCCAATGCAGCGGTGATCATGGAGCGGTTGGAATTTTCTTGAAGAATGTGAAGAGATTGTCATGATTTCTAACAGTCAAGATTGAACCGACTTGTTTGTAATCTCAATGATGAGAATTAGGTTTTTGTTGTGTTACCGACCTAATTGATTTGTATTTAAGGTCGATGAAGTTGTTTGTAAAGGTTGTTGGCAAGATTGGTAGAAAACTTGTTGAGTGTGTGGTTGCCCAACCAGTGAATGGATCTACACTTTGAGTGAAGGCAAATTGAAGCTTAGAAGGATTTGATCAAGCAAATGTAGTGCTACTTAGACAGATCAAGAAAACCTGTTGTTTTCTAATAATTACAGCAAAAGCAAAACTCCTTAACCAGGTAAGCTCTAACAAGCTTGGTTACTCATTAAATCCTCTAACAAGGTGGTCCATTAGCTTGGATTCTTAAATCCTCCAGCGAGGTTACTCCTTGATAACTCAATGATGAATGAATAGTACCAAACCAGTACTAAGAGGGGGGGATGAATCGGTATAGACAAAATCCAGACCTAAACTTGTTCAGTAGCAATTACTCTAAATAACTGGCAAATAGTGACACCGGTTTGAAATAGAGTGCAACCGGTAAAACTCAAAACAACTAAAACAATCATAAACTGGTTACTTATTGATTTTTCCACTCAACTCAAAACTACACTACCATTTCACCCTTATGCATGAACAGGTAATCTATCATCATATCTTCACAATAGCTAGTTCAACATGTTTTATAGACAGGCATAAAACACAGAACCATCATATGTTTAACAGGCAATAACAAAGCATCACAAGATAAAAGCATCACATATGACACACATATTTTTCATGTGGAAACCCAACTAGGAAAAACCGTGGTGGGGATGAATACCCACAAGCTTGTTGTTGAACTCTTTGGAAGTCTGCTCAGTTAGAAGCCTTGTCCGGTTAAAGACATTACAAAAGGTTCTGCTAGGAATCGATCTTGTTAGAGATCACCCGGTTAAGGGATGGCTACAATACCCGGTTAAGAGTTAAACCCTTTTAAGGGTACCTTGTTAGAGGATTTCAAGAACTCAATAGCTAAAGGATTTCCAGAGCTCTCTAGCTTTCCAGATCTCAATAACTTTGAGTTACCCTGTTAAGGGATTTACAGGAAGCCGGTTAAGGCTACCCTATTAAGGGATTTTCCAACTATTGAGGTGGTTAGAGATCAATAGGTATTACAATGATCTAGTGATAGTACTCAATGCCAATGCAGATCCGCTTAAGCTCCTCTTCACCTTCTGCACTTACACTCTACAGGTATCACTTCTCTCCTCTAGTCTGGCAAGGATCTCGTATCCCTTCTCTTGGATACTCACAACCAACTTTTGCCAACAACCTCTGAAAGAATCACAACATCGACCTTATAGGACAACAGATAGGTCAGTAGCATAAACCCTAAACCCTAGACCTATTAGGTTAAGGAATTCAAATAGTTCAATCCTGACCATTGATCATACTGTATTAAATGCAGTAGATCTTTGAATAAATCTCAAGACATTCTCCATCGTTCATTATCCACCGATTTCATGGTGGCTGATAATCCATCACGCATTTTCACCATTTACAAACTTTGCACATTCCCGAGGTAGATAGGGATAGTCTTCTTCATGCAAGATCCTTCACGTGCACAAGGCTGACATGGCAACATGATCTGTTCTTTGTTATACTGCTTACTCATTACACAAAGATCACTGGTTGAGCCATACAGACTTGAAGCACTTCAACCGAAAACCTTGAAGTTGAGACTACCAACTGGTAGTCATACAATGCTTCCATGTGTCGATTCCCATAACCATATGGCGGTTCACCTTGAACAAGCACACCACTTCACTTTGGCACAAATGCCGGTTCTCACATATGCCAGTTCATACATCTTCAACATATTGACATCAATGACAACATACAATGTCATTATGTCCACATACCAGTTCACATAATGTCAACAATCTCCCCCTTTGGCATTGATGGCAATAGACAAAGATATCTCTCTACTTCACATCTTCTCCCCCTTTGACAACAATGCCAAAGTGGAGGCACAAGATTCTTGGCTCCATTATGCTGCTCCCCTGAGGAGTAGCATCCTTCAACACATCAATCCTGAAGAAAGATTTGACTATGCAATACATGACTGATGTGGAGAATATGCCTTTAGTTCACCTCTTGAAGGGGTAGTACCCCTAATTCACCTCTTAAGTGTGTAAATGTAGTCTTTGGAAGAGGCTTGGTGAATATATCTGCTAACTATTCTTTACTGGACACATGCTCCAGTGCAATCTCTTTGTTCTGAACCTTTTCCCTTAAGAAATGATACTTAAGCTCAAAGTGCTTGGTTCTAGAATGTAAAACCGGATTCTTTGAAATATTGATAGCACTTGTGTTATCATAGAATATACTTACCTATTCAGGTATAGGGATTTTGAAGCCTTTTAGTACATGGTTCATCCAAATTGTCTGAGTGCATTTCATGAAGGCTGCAACATACTTCGCTTCCACTATAGACTGAGAGATACAACTGTTCTTTTTACTCATCCATGAGACCAGTCTACCACCAAGGAAGAATGTACCACCGGTTGTGCTCTTCTGATCATCTACATTACCAGCCCAATCAACATCTGTGAACACTTTCAAGTTGAAGTCCTTGCTATATGGATACCACAATCCATAGTCAGCAGTCCCCTTCAGATACCTAAGAATCTTCTTGACTGCAACCAAGTGGGAATCTGGTCTGTTATGCACTACATAATGAAACTTACCAATCATTGATCAGTATTCCTTCTCATCAACCAATGCAGAGTCATCCTCTTTGGATAGTTTACAACCAGTCACCATCGGTGTACCAACCGGTTTGCTATCTTCCATGCCAAAGGTCTTCAACACCTCTTTCACATATTTGGAGTGAGTGATAAAGATTCCATCCTTCATCTGTTGAATTTGTAGTCCAATGAAGAACTTAATCTCCCCTATGAGTGACATCTCAAACTCTTCCTTCATCTCATCAGCAAACTCATGACACATCTTGTCATCACCACCAAAGATAATGTCATCAACAAATACCTCACAGATCAGGATCTGATCTCCTACAGACTTCAAGTAGATATTTCTATCTTCACTTGTTCTCTCAAATCCAATCTTCACAAGATGGGAATGTAGGTGCTCATACCATGCCCTAGGTGCTTTCTTTAGACCATATAAGGCTTTATGTAGCCTACATACCATGTCACTGTCTTCAGATAGGGAAAACCCATCTGGTTGCTCAATATACACCTCCTCTTCAAGTACACCATTTAGGAATGTAGATTTTGCATCCATTTGATATACTTTGAAGCCTCTAAAAGCTGCATATGCAAGAAGCATATGAACTCCTTCCAATCTGGCTATAGGAGCAAAGGTTTCTCCATAGTCTTCTCCTTCTTCTTGAGCATATCCTTTGCACACCAATCTGGCTTTGTTCCTAATCACTATGCCATCCTCATTCAGCTTGTTTCTGAACACCCATTTGGTGCCAATGACATTTTTATGCTTTGGTCTGGGTACCAAGGACCATGTACCATTTTTCTCTATCTGGTCAAGTTCCTTTTCCATTGCCTTGATCCAGTCTTCATCTTTATGAGCCTCGTTGAATAATTTAGGCTCAAATTCAAAGATAATACATGAGTTTTCTCTGATCTTTCTTCTTGTAAGGACTCCTGCATCCTTATCTCCTATGATCTTCTTAGGATCATGATTCAGCTTGACATACCAAGGAATGGTCTTGACTGGTTCTTCTTGCTTTTCCTCTTCATCCTCATCTTCATCAGTATCAGCATTCACCGGTTCAGGAACACTGTTACTGGTACTTGGTTGACTGACAACCAGTTCCTAGAAGGTTGCAACCGGTCCATTTATAGCTTTCTCACTATCAGTTTCCTCAGTTTTCTTAGAGGATTCATCAACTCATACATTGATACTTTCCATAATTCTCTGAGTCCTATTGTTGTAACACTTGAGAGCTTTACTCTTGGTGGAATATCCTAGGAATATTCCCTCATCGCATTTAGCTTCAAATTTGCCCTGATGTTCACTCCTCTTGATGTAAAATTTGCTACCAAATACCCTAAAGTAGCTAACCACAGGTGTCTTACCGGTCCAATACTCATAAGGAGTTTTGTCCTTACCTTTCTTGATGAGTACCCGGTTCATTGTGTAGACT
The DNA here is from genome assembly GCF_030272615.1 of Cryptomeria japonica. Classification (NCBI taxonomy): domain Eukaryota; kingdom Viridiplantae; phylum Streptophyta; class Pinopsida; order Cupressales; family Cupressaceae; genus Cryptomeria; species Cryptomeria japonica. Next base: position 394,208,334 of record NC_081414.1, on the reverse strand, counting down.
GCAGTGATCACCGCTTCTCTCCAAAAGGTGTGAGCTACCTTTCCTTGAATCAACATGGTTCTAGCTGCTTCAACCACAGTCTGGTTATTCCTTTCTGCTAGGCCATTCTGTTGTGGAGTATGGGGGGCAGACAGTTGTCTCTTGATGCCAAATTCTTCACAATACTTGTTGAATTCACCGGAAGTGAATTCCCCTCCTTGATCAGTTCTCAGACACTTGATCCTTTTACCACTTTCCTTCTCCACTAATGCTCTGAAAGCTTTAAACTTTACAAAGGCTTCAAACTTGTCTTTCAAGAATGTGACCCATATCATTATCGAGCAGTCATCAGTGAGAATCATGAAGTACCTATCACCCTGCACACTCCTAGTTTTCATAGGATCACACAAATCAGTATGCACAAGATCAAGCAAGTTATCAGCAGTGAAAGATTTACCTTTAAAGGTTGAGGAAGACATTTTCCCCAATTGACATTCTCTGCACAAGGTATTATCCGGTTTGCTTAGCACCGGCAATCCTCTAACTACCTTGATCTTACTGGCCTTTACAATGTTATCAAAGTTTACATGGTAGAGTCTCCTATGCCATATCCAGCTATCATCAAATTTGGCCATAAGACATGTGCTTATATTTGCATTCAGCTGAAATAGATTACCTTTGGTCTGCATGCCGGTGGCCACCAATTTACCATCATTTCCCTTGATTCTGCAAACTCCATTCTTGAATTCCAGAGTGAGGCCACTATCATTCAGCTAGGCAACACTCAGAAGGTTGTGTCTGAGACCATCAACCTAGTACACATTGTCAGTACTACTCTTTCCATTCAGAGAGATGGACCCTCTGCCTTTGACCATGCATGGTGCATCATTGCCAAAGCGAACCACACCACCATCATACTCCTCCAAGGATAGAAACTTGCTCCGGTCACCAGTCATATGGTGAGAACAGCCATTGTCAATGATCCACTCATTGGAATTATCAAACCGGGAGACAAGAGCATTCTTGTCTGACACATCTTCTTTGATAGCAACAAACACAATATCTTCATTTTCTTCATCCTTTGATTCTTCATCTGTGACACCTTTATCAACTGCCACAAAATAGTTTCTCCGGTTTCCTCCTTTGAATTTCCTGAACCTTTTTGGTTTGTCCTTGATATCGCCATTAGGATAGTTTATAGCAATATGTCCTATCCGATTACAAGAAAAGCATTTCAAAGGTAGCTTACCTTTGTATATACCGGTTCCTTTAGGAAGCTTCCTGGCAAGTAGAGCTTCAAATTCCATCAGAAACTCCTCATCATCCATTACTCTGCTCTGTCTTGGTTCACCACTAGTGCTTGCTTCTTTTCCTTTCCTGGATGGTACATTAGAAGCTCTGAAAGCTGATTCAGTCTTTTGAACACTACCATAAAAAATATTTAGCTCATAGGCTTTCATCTTTGCTATGATGGAGTCCAAGGATACCTTAGTCTTGTCTATTGATATCATCTCCTGAATAGCAGCAACCCATATTGCATACACCAGCAATAAGGATCTTAGGACTTTGCTTACCACAATGGAGTCTTCTATTTTACCACCTGCACTCTTAATTTCTCCAACAACTGTTTTGATTCTTATTCCATACTGCTGAATGGTCTCACCTTCAACCATCTGCATATCTTCAAACTTCCCTCTCAGGCTTTCTTCCTTAGCCTATTTTACATGTTCATCACCACCATAGATATTTTCAAGAGCATCCCATACCTCTTTGGGATTTACCTTGTCCTGAACATCAATAAACTCAATGTCAGATAGACTACTAATGAGAGCTTCCATGACTTGCCCATTTTCTTGTATCTCTCTCTTTTGGTCATCAGTGAGAGTACCGGTAGGGACAACATAGACATTCTCAATATAACTCCAGTGTTGAGCACCCATGCTTCTGATGAATATCTTCATCCTATCTTTCCATATACCAAAATTTTCCCTATTAAACTTTGGACCTTCCCTCTTCATCATTTGTCTGGGATCTTTACCTCAAGCAGTTAAGCTTATAACACAAAGGGCCTGGAGGAAGCTCTGATACCAATTAATAGCTCAATGATGAATGAATAGTACCAAACCAGTACTGAGAGCGGGGGGTGAATCAGTATAGACAAAATCTAGACCTAAACCGGTTCAGCATCAATTACTCTAAATGACTGGCAAACAGTGACACCAGTTTTAAATAGAGTGCAACCGGTAAAACTCAGAACAACTAAAACAATCATAAACCGGTTACTTACTGAGTTTTCCACTCAACTCAAAACTACACTACCATTTCACCCGTATGCATGAACTATTACTACTTATCAAGTTGCCATTAGTTTTTATATTCAAAGTCATACTATATACTCTAGTCAGTTAACACTACTGAATCATGCAGTTGATATACACAGAGAAGTCGGTATGCACAGTCTAGTCGGTTATAGAAGAAAGCAGTCATAGAACACAGTATACACTGAGCTATCTACCAAGTATCCTTTTATGTCTACCGAGCAGCAAAGATGACACATGGAGTTGATATACACCGAGTGAAACGTGTTACTAGATTCATTGAACCTAGACATGCATATGAAAACGTGTTACAAGATCAAGGCACATCTAACCATTATCACATTGGAAATTGCATTAGAAGATTGTGTATGATTTTGAGATCAATCTAACCAATGAAATATTTTGTATAGTTATTCATTCGAGGAATCGTGTTTGTAAGATTGAAGCAATGAATTGGATCACTGTCTTAAGAGATTTATTTATACAACATGAGTTAAGAGTTAAAGGTGTGCGCATGAGTGTAAGAAGACTGTTACAGAGACATAGAGGTCACCGAGAAGGTTTTCAAAGAACAGTCAAAGAACAAAGTAAATAGAAGGGTTTACCGAGTTACTATATTGGTTACCGAGGTATGCTATAAGCAAGGTAATCTATTCTGAGCACATAGAATCTGCTATAACATTTCAGATATTTGTAATGATTTTATTGTAATATTGTGAAGTTGTAAGAGAAACCTTTAACAGGGTTAAAGACTCTAATCAAGTCTATAAATTGTAAAGCCTCTAACCAGGTGCAACATTTATATTAAATATTGTAAAATCTTTTAGCAAGGTAGATCTAACAGATCTTGTTACTCCTAACAGGGTAAGCTATTAGAAATAGCTAATATGTAGCTCTAACCGAGCACTCTTTATTATTGCAGTAGTGAAGTTGTGGGTGTCATCCCCACCATAGTTTTTCTCTCTAACCAACAGTTTCTGTGTGACCAAAATATATGTGTTATGGAGTGAATCATGTATGATTGTTATCTATTTGTTTTAACTTTATTTTATGTTACTGCACTATTCTGTTTATGCATAACAGTAAAGTTATTATTCAAGAAAAGTTTTGAAGTACTGATTCACCCCTCCCCTCTCAGTACATTAGCTTTCCATATTGGGCCTAACAATTGGTATCAGAGCTTGAATCTTGGAAAAGGGTTTAACTACCTAAAGAGAAAGATCTTATCAATGGAAGGCTACAAACAATCTCGGAGGATTGTGTATCTGCAAGAAGAGCTGGATCATACTAATCAAGTGATTGCAGACATGCAAAAAACTCTTAAAGTAAGAAGAAGATTATCTGATGACTTGCAGGATTCTCAAGAGTTAGTGGAACAAATTGAGACATCATCTGAGAATAGTATATCTGAAGAGACTGAAGAAATGATTGGAGTATTGAAAGAAAAGAACAAAGCACTGGCTGATCAACTAAAAGCAATGAAAAGAGAACATAAACATTTCAGTACACAAATGACTGAAAATCTAGATGCATTAAGGACAGCTAAGGACAAAGCAAGAGATCTAGAAAGAGAGAAACAACAACTTGAAGTCTTAGTATCTGATAAAAATGATGAAATCATAAGGTTGACTGGGATTCAACAAAATATGATAGATCAACTAGGTTATGCACATCATGAAGCAATTCTGAAGAATGATGAAAATCAAGCATTGAAACTTGAAGTATCAAGGTTGACCGATGAACTTGAAATAGAGAAGAAATCCAAAGAAACATTGAAGAAGAGTTATGAAGCATCAAAGATGTTGGATGAGCAATTGAATACAAGAAGACCCAACAGAGATGTAGGACTCGATTACAAAGGAAAAGACTCTACCAAGAAAGGAATTCATACTACCGAGAGGAGAATCATCAAAGCAAGCTGGAAACAGGAATAACATCAAAAGAAAGAAGCTTATTTGCTACTACTGTGGAAATCAAGGTCATACTGCCAACATGTGCCAAATTAGAAAAGGTAAGCAACCGAATATCACTAAGTCCAATGGTTATTGTTACAATTGCAATAAATATGGTCACACATTTAACCAATGTAGGACAGAGTCTATTAACAACTATTAGAAGGCAAAATACAAAGGGTTTTGTAGAAACTGCAATAGATATGGACATAGTACTGAGAAGTGTTGGCTTAAGAAAAAGAACTACATGTGGTCTGCACACCGAGCAAACACTAGAGGTTACCGAACTTACACAGATCCTTACCGACAATATGCAGCAATACCATGGGATTACAATACAAGGATATGGTGTGAATGTTGTGGAAGATATGGACATATTAGTGCCAACTGTTTTATAAGGTTTGGAATGAACAATCGAAGATCATGGAGAAATCCTAGTATGGCATGTTTTCATTGTCACAAAGTTGGACACTTGGCTAGAGATTGCAGAGATCAACCTAGAGGAGACACTGAAGAAATAAAAGGCAAATTAAAGATGATTTGGAAAAAGAAGGAAATTGTGTCAAATGAAGAAAGCACCTTACCTATCGAGTTAGGTGCACCTAGTCCAAATTAATCAGTAAAGGTATTAAGGGAATGCATTCTCTGAAGGTTAAAATCATAACAGTTCCTATTCTATTATGTACTAAATTCAAAATCTGCATAGTTAAGATGCATTAGTAAGTTTGAAATTCTATCAAAAGTACTTTACAGGAAACCTGTCAAGTCAGTGAATACAGGAAGCCTGTCAAGTCGGTAAATGAAGGAAATTTGGTTACTTGGTTAAAACAAAAAAAGAGAGTAAATTGGTTAAGGTGAACCGAGTGCATTTAATTTTTTTGACCTAACCCGCACGAAGCCCGATAAGGTATTTTGTGTACTTAAAAGTATTTTCGCGGTCATTTACACTTACCAAGTTTTCGAAAGAGCAGAGCAGAGCAAATCAAGGCGATCAAACCTCATTCAAAGTGAATTCAAGGTATTTACATCAAATCTCATCGCACTGTTAAGCTAGCTTACTGATCTTATCTTGTTGCCATTATTTGCTAAGTGTGAAGCATCTGTCATTTGAAATTCTGAAACCCTAAGGACTCTTTACTAGTTTTTACCTGAAATCTTAAATGGTGCCCAAGATCCAAGATCCCATAGTTGTCAAGAATGTAGAGAAGCCTTCACTGAAATACTCTTTGACTCCTAAAGTCACCTCTGAATCGGATGACAAAACTGCCTTTTCACTCATCCCGGATTGAGTATTGTTAGTCGAAGATGTGAGATTCTTCACCAAATGTCATGTTGAAGAACTCGCTCATGTTGAAATAAGAGACACCTATGATCAACTATGTACCGATGGTGTATTAAATAGCAAGTATGAACACATCAAAATCAAAGGATTGACTGAAACCCTAACCTATCCTGTGTGTTCAAGCCCCAATGGGTCAAGTTTGTTCTGAGTAGAGGTCATGATGATTTCATGTGGCTAGAAGAGCAACCATTTAAAATCACCAAGGAAATCATTCATGTGATCACAGGTTACCCTATCTATGATCATGCACGAGCTCAAAAGATGATATCACAGAAGGAATTGATTAGTTTGACCGAAGTAGAATCTGATTATAGAGAACTGAAACTGAACAATGTCACTGATGCAAAACTTAAGTTTTCCATTAGATTAATTGGTTACTATTTCTTCCAATCAGCAAGGGAAAACAATGTACCCTGTGCAGTAGTTGATATAGCTTATAAAATTGTGAAAAAGGGAATGAAAATTGACTTATGTGAAGTGTTACTGAAGAACCTGTTTGAGAATCTGAAGACAATAAGGAAGCCAAAGAAGAACAACTCGGCAAATACACTAAAGTTTGGTTCACTTCTTGTATGCATATTTTTCTACTTTGAAAAATTCTTTCCATCAGTCGGTAAAGTAGTTTGGGAGCTACACCGACCAATCACCCATCAGATTAATGACTTCATCAAGAAGCTAGGTGATAACTTCAATGATATAATGAATGATTACTTTAGTAAATTTCAAGAGAAAATGCACAACAGGTACCAGATTCCACCCCAACTAGTGGAGAAATATAAAGATGACATATGCTTTGAGGTAGACACTGATTACTATTATGTGAATGTTGTGGAACCAAGAACTCAATCTTTGCCACCTATGGGTTATGAGATTGACTTTGACATCACACAATAGAAAATTGATGCATTTCTTACATTAACAAGGCATACTACCAAGCTAAGGTATGGAACCTATGAAGAAGTGAAGGGTAAAGTAAAAATGAGCATTGTAGTACCCAAAGCTACAAGAAAAGCAACAAAGATGATAAAGGTTTTAACGGAGAAATTCAGAGAAGATTCTTCCTCCACACCTATCAAAGGAACTTTTGCCATCACCGAAGAGGAATCAGAAGCTCAAGAGGCAGCTATAACACTAAGCACCGAATTGCCTAAGGGTAAAGTGTTAAAAAGAAAGAAACAGGACACTTCAAAGGCCCTATCGACTCCTCCAACAAAGAGACCTAATACAAGAGCATCTGCAACATCACCGAGTAAGAAAAAAAAGAGTGTTACTACTCCCAAGGAAACAAAAACATACAAGAAATCTACTTGGAGACTCATTTTGGCAAAAGAGTCTAGTGATACAGAATCTGAAGATGCAAACAAATTCCAGATTGTCAAGAGTAAGAAGGTAAATATACATAGTGTTGAAAACTTCTATGCCAATCTGAAAGAATATGGCAGATTTGGTTCATTTAGATATGTCAAGTATGAAACTAGAAATAATGATGAGAAGAGACAAATTGAAGAAGTTGTCATCTGTACACTTCTATCCGGTTAGCCCCATTGGAACTAGTAAAGTCACTTCCAAATGAACTTTACTTGCATATTGATAATAGGTGGAAGTATGCAATGGACTCAGAGAAACAAATCAGAGAAAGAAGTCTAGTCCATCTATTTCCTGATATGTCAGTAGCTGAAATAAAAGAACATTTGACAACCTACAATTCAAAATTTCTTGTCAAACATAGAGCCTTAAAACTGATGAATGGGCTATATATTGACGTAGAAAATGAGACAAAAGCAAAATGGCGGGAAATCTTCAAAATCAAAGATGTCGGTGAACAATCTATAGTTGAAATTATTGATGTCACCGAGCATGATCCTGATGTCCCCGAGCAAGGTACTGATGCTACCAAAAAAGACCCTGCTGACACCATTCAAATAGATGAAGATGTCATGGATACAGAGGAACCAGAGCAGGAAAATGATAGAAGGCACTACATATGCAAAACTTGTATCTAGTGAATCCGTTTTAGAACAAGTTCAGCCTTATCCACTGATTAATCAACCTGTCTCTACCGAAGCTCCTCAGGATACAACACAAGGCACCAAAGGTCACAAGTCTACAATAGGAGAAGATACTACTCTAGAACAAACCTCTCAAGCACCTTTGAGCACTGAAAATGTTGCAGCTGAGACACCAAAAGACACCACCGTGGCTACAGGAACTGACCAAAGTGTTGTCTATACCGAGCAACCTACCGAGGGTTAGCAAGCCTCTCAAGCTATTGTCTTGGTCCAACCAACCAAAGGTAAAGAGAAGAAGGTGAAAAAGCATAGTTTCAAAGTTGATTTATCTAAACCAATAGTGTTGCCCAATGTGGATATATCAAAATTAAAGGGGCAAGCACTCATTGATTTTGGCGAACTATGCAAAGCAAAGGCCGAACAAGAAAAACAAATGGCAATACAAAAGAAGAATAAAGTACTTCAGAAGGTGAAGACACTGCTATCAGATATGCTACCTACAGCTACAGTGTCAACCGATGAAGCCATCCACATTCAACTAGATGAACTCCTTAATCAAATAGAAACATATGGAGTTGATGCATCTGAGTATTTGAGCAAGCTAAAAGACAAGGAGCTTACTGCAAAAATGATCGAAGAGGTACAGAAAGCTCTAGCTATTGGCAAAGTCAAACTTGTTAAATTCATTGCTGAGTTGTCCCCTCAACTCAAGCACATTCTTTATTTATTTTAGAAAATCTGTACATTTTCTTTATTCATTAAAGACATTAAGAATAAAATTGATGCAATTGAGAAAGAGATCACCGATCTCTCAAATAAGTTGACTCCAGAGCCTAATTCAGTTCAGCATTTTTATACCAAGCTTCAATAGCTCATGGCTCAACAATTGGAAATAAGAAATGAAGAACACAAGATCAGGATGGATATAATGACACTCCAGACATTATTATTTCCTCATCTTTCATCCGCTCAAGAACAGCTCAACCGAGCCACACGCCTATCTACTACACAAGAGGGAAGCACTCTTGATGGCTTAATATCACTATTGGTTGATATTCAAGCACAAAACTCTTTAATGGAAAGTGTAAAAGATGTACTCTCTGTCGCTCTCACCAACACTCGAAACAAGTACAAATCCATTTTTGACCAGTTACCACCCTCAGATGGAAATTAATTTTTTGATGTTTGTCAAAAAGGGGGAGTGATATAATATATTTGGGGAGTGAGATATATTTGGGGAGTGATGACTATTGTATATACTGTCAAGTATAGTCATTTTGCAAAGTATATAGATTTTTGACTTATGACTTTGAAAGTAGTTTTTGTCAAACATCTCAACTAATGTCAAAAGGGGAGATTGTTACTAATTATCAAGTTGCCATTAGTTTTTATATTCAAAGTCATGCTATATACTCTAGTCGGTTAACACTACCGAATCATGCAGTCGATATACACAGAGAAGTTGGTATGCACAGTCTAGTTGGTTACAGAAGAAAGCAGTCACAGAACGCGGTATACACCAAGCTGTCTACTGAGTATCCTTTTATGTCTACCGAGCAGCAAAGATGACACACTGAGTTGATATACACCAAGTGAAACGTGTTACCAGATTCATTGAACCTAGACATGCATATGAAAACGTGTTACAAGATCGAGGCACACCTAACCGTTATCACATTGGAAATTGCATTAGAAGATTGTGTATGATTTTGAGATCAATCTAACTAATGAAATATTTTGTATAGTTATTCATTTGAGGAATCGTGTTTGTAAGATCGAAGCAATGAATTGGATCACCATCTTAAGAGATCTATTTATACAACATGAGTTAAGCGTTAAAGGTGTGTGCATGAGTGTAAGAAGACTATTACAGAGACACAGAGGTCACTAAGAAGGTTTTTAGAGAACAGTCAAAGAACAAAGTAAACAGAAGGGTTTACCGAGTTACTATATTGGTTACCGAGGTATGCTATAAGCAAGGTAATCTATTCTGAGCACATAGAATCCGCTATAACATTTCAGATGTAAAGTTGCAGATATTTGTAATGATTTTATTGTAATATTGTGAAGTTGTAAGAGAAACCTTTAACAGGGTAAAAGACTCTAATCAAGTCTATAAATTGTAAAGCCTCTAACCAGGTGCAACATTTAGATTAAATGTTGTAAAATCCTTTAGCAAGGTAGATCTAACAGATCTTGTTACTCCTAATAGGGTAAACTATCAGAAATAGCTAATATGTAGCTCTAATTGAGAACTCTTTATTATTGTAGTAGTGAAGTTGTGGGTGCCATCCCCACCGCAGTTTTTCTCTCTAACCAAGAGTTTCTGCGTGACCAAAAAATATGTGTAATGGAGTGAATCATGTATGATTGTTATCTATTTGTTTTAACTTTATTTTATGTTACTGCACTATTCTGTTTATGCATAATAGTAAAGTTATTATTCAAGAAAATTTTTGAAGTACTGATTCACCCCTCCCCTCTCAGTACATTAGCTTTCCATATTGGGCCTAACATGAACAGGTAATCTATGATCATATCTTCACAATAGCTAGTTCAACATGTTTTATTGACAAGCATAAAACACAGAACCATCATATGCTTAACAGGCAATAACAAAGCATCACATATGACACATATTTTTCACATGGAAACCCAATTGGGAAAAACCACGGTGGGGATGAATACCCACAAGCTTGTTGTTGAACTCTTTGGAAGTTCGCTCTGTTAGAAGCCTTGTCTGGTTAAAGACATTACAAAAGGTTTTGCTAGGAACCAATCCTATTAGAGATCACCCGGTTAAGGGATGGCTACAATACCCAGTTAAGGGTTAAACCCTGTTAAGGGTACCTTGTTAGAGGATTTCAAGAACTCAATAGCTAAAGGATTTCCAGAGCTCTCTAGCTTTCCAGATCTCAATAACTTTGAGTTACCCTATTAAGGGATTTACAGCAAGTCTGTTAAGGCTACCCTGTTAAGGGACTTTCCAACTGTTGAGGTGGTTAGAGATCAACAGGTATTACAATGATTTGGTAACAGCACTCAATGCCAATGCAGATCTACTTAAGCTCCTCTTCACCTTCTGCACTTACACTCTACAGGTATCACTTCTCTCCTCTAGTCTGGCAAGGATCTCGTATCCCTTCTCTTGGATACTCACACAAATCTTTTTCCAACAACCTCTGAAAGAATCATAACATCGACCTTATAGGAAAATAGACAAGTCGGTAGCATAAACCCTAAACCCTAGACCTATTAGGTTAAGGAATTCAAATAGTTCAATCCTGACCGTCGATCATACTATAATAAATGCAGTAGATCTTTGAATAAATCTCAAGACATTCTCCATCATTCATTATCCACCGATTTCATGGCGGCTGATAATCCATCACATGTTTTCACTGTTTACAAACTTCGCACATTCTTGAGGTAGATAGGGATAGTCTTCTTCATGCAAGATCCTTCACGCGCACAAGGCTGACGTGGCAACATGATCTGTTCTTTGTTATACTACTTACTCATTACACAAAGATCACTGGTTGAGCCATACAGACTTGAAGCACTTCAACCAGAAACCCTGAAGTTGAGACTACCAACTGGTAGTCATACAATGCTTCCATGTGTCAGTTCCCATAACCATATGATAGTTCACCTTGAACAAGCACACCGCTTCACTTTGGCACAGATGTCGGTTCATAGAGTTATACTGGTTCTCACATATGCCACTTCATACCTCTTCAACATATTGACATCAATGACAACATACAATGTAATTATGTCCACATACTAGTTCAGATAATGCCAACACTCCTAACAGGGTATTGTGATTCTAACAAGGCATATTTGTAAATCCCTTAACCGGGTGATTCCTAACTAGAATTAGTTCTTAACAGGACTTATTGTAAATCTCTAACAGGCTTGGCTCCTAACAGGGCGAACTTCGTATGAGTTTAGAAAGCTATCCTTGTGAGTCCCATCTCACCGTGGTTTTTACCTATTTGGGTTTTCCATGTATAAACATTTGTGTCAAGTGGTGAATGCTTTTGTGGCTGTGATCTTATTTGTTGATTTGGTTAACTTCTGATAAGGTATGTTAAGTAGAAGCATTGAGAGATGAATATGTTGAGTTAAGATTAAGCATTGTTGATGTTTACAAGATTGAAGGTGTTTACTGTTAAAATTTATCATAACAGTTAAACCGGTTAATGTCAAGTATTCCTAAGAATATTGATCTTGACTGAGATATGTTTACTTTGTTTGACTGAGTTTGAGCTTGGGAACTTTGTATCAATTTTTCAATATATTGAATCACCCCCCTCCCTTAGTATTCTACCAGATACTTATTCTTTCATCATACCATCATATCACCCTTTTTCATCTTTCATCTCTCCAACTCATCAAATAATCATCATGTCACAATTCTATTATGATGAGTTTGGTTGCCCTTGATTTTCTTCCACTTCAGCCTATGTCGATGACAATGAGGGTATGGTTGATCAACCTAATGACACATATATCCAAGTCATCTCTCAATCCTACTATGATGAGTATGGTCATTCCTCATTTTATTCCACTTCACCCTATGTTGATGATGACGAGGGTATGGTTGATCAACCCGATGAGACAGATCTCCAGGTCATGTCGCAATCTTATCTCACTTCTCCATCCAGTTCTAATCTTCCATCTTATCTAAATATCCATCCAGTTCTAATCTTCCATCCTATCTAGATTCTCCGTCCAGTTCTAATCTTCCATCTTATCTCACTTCTCCATCCAGTTCTAATCTCCCATCTTATCTCACTTCTCCATCCAATTCTAATCTTCCATCTTATCTAAATTCTCTATCCAATTCCAATATTTCATCCTATCTCAATCCTTCATCTAATCCTAATCTGACATTATTTGTCACACAAGCTATGACTGAGGGAATGAATTACACAATGCCATTATCATTTGTGCCCCCACCCATCCAATTAGTGCCATAAGTGGTCAATGCCCCACAACATCAACCTCAAGTAGCACCACAACCTATTATTTCACAACCACAATGCAGTTATCTACACGCACCACCTTCATCCATTGTTGTGATGAAAATTCATGAACAAGCACATGGCACCAGTCGTAATCCTTCATCTCACCTCAATCCTCTACCATCCACTTCCTCCTATCTCAATCCACCATCCACCATAACTTGTCTCAATCCACCAGCTTCCCTTCCAACTTCCACATCTATCATTCCTCTCCCACTTCCTAACACAATCAAGAACGTCCCATCCATTAATATTGTCCACCCATAATCCCCGTCACCTGCTCCTATCATCATTCACACTCCAACTGATGAACTTCTAATCCTTCCATTGACTCCATATCTCCCAGTTGAAGAACCTATCATCCTTCCATCCAATCCATCTATCCTAGCTGAAGAACATCTCATCCTTCCATCCACTCCATCTCTCCCAGTTGAGGAACTTCCCATCCTTCCATCCACTCCATCTCTCCTAGTTGAAGAACCTCCCATCCTTCCATCCACTCCATCTCTCCCAGTTGAAGAACCTCTCGTACTTCCATCCAATCCATCTATCCCAGCTAAAGAACCTCTCATCCTTCCATCCACTCTATCTATCCTAGTTGAAGAACCTCTCGTCCTTCCATCCACTCCATCTCTCCCAATTGAAGAATCTCTCATCCTACCATCCAGTCCATCCACCCAATTCATTGACCCTTCTATCATTCCATCCATTCCATTTGAAGAGTCTACCCACTCACCCCTTGTCGCACCATCCACACCTATCCCATCATTCCAAGATCTTGTTCTAGAGCATGTTCAAAAAACTATTTTTCCAAATCAAGATCCTACCATTCCATCCCCTTCATCTCAAGATCCCCTATCATCCCCTCTTCCAATTCAAAGTCCTCCTGTCCCATATACTCCACCTCTTTATCCTTTGTTTCCTCATATCCAAACCATCCAACCACCATCACTCTATCCCCTTGGTTCGCTTACATTCGTCCATGGTAGTTCATTCACATCAGAAGAACATCTCATATGCACCACCCATTCTCCTCCATCTGACAAAGGACTCACATCTTGTTACCCAAAGAACAAGTATCCTACTTTAAATAAAATTCTCAAAAAAATGAAATATCAAGTAAAAGGCTTAGGCCTACATGAGAAAGGTACTTTGGAGCCCATCCATATCAAAGAAAATCTAGGATCTCATGGTCTAGGTTACATATCCCCAGGTACTTCAAAGAAAAATGTTGGTACAACTAATGCAAAATCCAAGTATACTTCCAAACACACCATTGCATCTCCCCATCATTCCACCAAAAAATTTATCAGCATCCCCCCTCCTCCATCATATAAAGCTAAAACAACCATCCATATCCCTCCTTCATCCTCAAAATCCATTTTGGGTCCCTATATCCCAAAATATACCTTCATATATTCCCCATATGAAAAACCATTTTGGGCCATTATATCCCAAAATCTCATCCGCCATCTTTTCCTACTCATCCCTCCATGCACAAATCCACTATATCCATCACCCATAATGAACATCCTATTCCTTTAATTCCTAATTAGGAACAATAAAGGAACATGTCCTCACATTCCATCCAACATCCTACCACCATCACTTCACCCATATTCCATCTATCTCCTACACCTCTGCACACTCCTTCCAAGGCTTCTAGCATAAATTTGGATGCCAAATAAAAAATTCATAAATCTAACCATCCACATCAATATAAAGATGATCATGTCCACTCAAAAGACATGTACCAATAGTGCAAAAGTTGATACAAAAATGCAATGAATCCCAAAGGTTGTAAAGGCCCACTAAAGCGAAAGAAAAAACAATATGGATTCCAAAGCAAAAAGAAGCAACGCATCCAAAATAAGAACTTGCAATGGCATCCAAAATTGCTAGTCCACCAGTTAAAAATTCTCCCCCTCCAACTCCTAAATCTATTTTGGGTCCCTATGTCCCAAAGCTACCTACCATAATTCCTCCATCATATTCACATGCTAGATCCATCTCTCCTTCACTCATCCCTCATCCTCTGCAACATGTGCCAATGTTGGTCCTGACAACATTCCCTATCACATTCACTTTCCCTCCTTCCATCCAAACACTTGCCACTACCACATTCCATACATTTTCCATCAAAACCATCTAATCCAAGCCTTTGCATAAGTCACTCATTCCTAACAAAGTTGTACCAACATCCAGTGATCACTTTGGATGGGCTCCTAGTACCTTGATATGAAACTTGATGCTTGAGTCCACCATCTATCTCCCTTATCACCTATCTTACAAATCCATTTATCCCCATCCATATATTTCCTCCCAAAAAATCACAAAATACCAAAAAAAAAAAAAATCATCCAATGGTGAAAACTTGGCAAACAGGCGCCTTGGACAGGTACTATGATGAAAACCAGGCAAACAAGGGTCATGTGTAATTCCCCTCATCCTTTTTCTCTCTACGCTTGGGGGCAAATTTCTTCTGGCCATCTAGTCATTTCATCCTTTGTTTCCATATTCCTACCATACCCATCATATCCTATCCAGTTCGCTTCCTTCATCCTCCCTTGGATCTTGATAAAAAATAAAAAAAGGCCACTATATATGCATGCTCTAGACACCTCTTGGCCTCCCTTCGATGTAATCCTTTTCCATTCCTTCATAGTCCTTATCCACTCATCACCCTATCTTCCATGTGTTTCCCTTGAGATTCTTATCCTCCTTTCATTCCATTTCCATCCACCAATCCTTATCCCCCCGTTCCTTCATCCCTTCATTCATATCCATTCATCCACCTATCCTTATCTTCTAGTTCCTCCAATCCATCCTCTTATCATATCCATTCATCCACTTGTCCTTATCTTCCAATTCCTCCAATCCATCCTCCTTTCATTCCATTCCCATCCACCAATCCTTATCTCCCTATTCCTTCATCCCTTCATTCATATACATTCATCCACCAATCCTTATCTCCTCATTCCTTCATCCCTTCATTCATATCCATTCATCCACCTATCCTTATCTTATGGTTCCTCCAATCCATCCTATTATCATAGCCATTCATCCACTTGTCCTTATCTTTTGATTCCTCCAATCCATCCTCCTTTCATTCCATTCCCCTCCACCAATCCCTATCTCCCCATTCCTTCATCCCTTCATTCATATCCATTCATCCACCTATCCTTATCTTCTGGTTCCTTCAATCCATTTCCATCCACCAATCCTTATCTCCTTGTTCCTTCAGCTCTTCATCCATGATCATGTTCCTCTACCCTATCCTTATCCTCCTCTACCTTGTCCCTTCATCCATCATCCTTTTTCATCCTATCCATCATCCTTTTCGTCAAATCTCCAATCCTTTTCATCCAATGCCATCCATCCAATCAACTGCATCTGCCTACGGGGAACAATTTCTTCCCCGCTCCCGCTCCCTCTTTTTCATTTTCTTTCCTCCTTTTTTTCTACTACTTTGCAGGTGGGGCTGCGTACCCACACCAGTGGTTTTTCTCCCTTGCAAGCAGAATTGCGCTCCCACTTTTGCGAAGTTGTTCACTCGCGCCCGCAGGGATCCCCCCTGTGAGCGAGATCGCTCGCAGGGATGCACCCCTGCATGAGCGGGATCGCACCCTCACATTCATGGGGATGCACCCCCATGAGTGGGGTCACACCCTCGTGCTCGTGGGGTTTGCACCCCCACGCTCACGAGGATGCACCCCTGCGTGAGTGGGTTCGCACCCCTGCGCTTGCGGGGATACACCCCTGTGAGCGGGGTTGCACCCCCAAGTGAGCGGGCATGCACCCTCGTGTTCGTGATGATGCACCCCTACGCTTATGGAATGCACCCTTGCATGAGCAGGGTTGCACCCCCGCACCCGTGGGATGCACCTCACGCCCACAGGATGCACCCTTGCATGAGCAGGGTTGCGCCCCCACGCCCGCAGGATGCACCCTCACATGACCGGGGTTGCACCCACGTGCTATAGGGTGACCCGCCATGATTTTTCCCCCTGATTTCTTTCAGCTCTCCCCTGGTTATAACATATCTATCAATAGAAAAAATAACACCCGACGCCTTTATAAAATGATAGGTCTATTTTTGGCCTCGTGGGGCACTGCCCCTCGACCCCGCCTTGTATCACCATGCAAGGTGACCTACCCCTTGACCCCATCTTGAGGGTGCTACCCCTAAATCTCCATGGAAAAATATGGGGAGTAATCACACCGATAGAAGTAGGGAAAATTTAACCTCTAAGTTTGATTAGGCTACACATAGCAACACCTCCTTCGCTCATCCTTTGAATCAATTCATCTGCCTCTCAATTCCCCTTCACATTCCAATCTTATCCATTCTTACAAATTATATAATCACTCCTATCTAATCGAATCCTCCAATCATCATCATCGTCGGGTTTCTTCCAATCACTCCTCTCTCTTCAATCAATCTAGTCAATCATCATCCTCAATCTATCATGGATTTTTGTCTTGACTGGGGCAACATCATGCCTGTCCCAATGTCTTTTTCCATCATCCATATCTCTTGTGCATCTTGTATATAGGTGTCGTTTTACATTGGCGTTTGTTGGTTTTGTCCTTAGAGATCATATCCTATCAACTGGTTCTTCAACAATCATCTTTGAGCATCTTTGTCATCGTGATTGTATCATATACCTTTTGTCATCCCATCATCAATCTTTTATCCTGGTGTTGTTCCAAGATGTATCCTTCTCACCAACACCCATCATCTAACTACACAGGATGTATCCTTCCTCAAGTCAGACATCATCCAATACTCATCCGATCAGTTATCCTTTTAGCAAAAGACTTCTAAGACACTCGTGTTGGCTTTGATTCTTTTTTATCTTTGTTTATCTTTATAAACTCCGGTAGGCTCTGTTTCCTCTTGGTCGCCATGATCTTTTATATCATGGTACGCTAGGAATAACAAGGCTCAGGATGTGATCTTGTTGCTTTTGGTTTTGCTTGGCGTGTCTTTTGGATGTATCCATTTTTGTACCCTAATGAGGTCTCTGTCATCTCATATTACATTGGGGCATATATTATACTTGGGGTTCTTTTAGCACTGTTGCCTACAGGGTCTCTGTAACTTTGTGTGGTGCTACATTAGCCTGTGTGTATGTTTATATGTGTCACTCCATGCATTGGCTATGAAATTCCACCTTGGTTATTCATACCTTGGTGACTCACAGACATTGCTAAATCAAAATAAGTGCTTTGTACAAGGCATCCTATTTCGTGGGTGCTCGAGCTCCATGATCATTTCTTCCATATCATCCATTGCATTTGCATTTTTCTCCTTTTCCTGTTCTGCTTCTTTCCTTCTATCCTGTCTATTGGGGCAATGTTTCTTTCGAGACATCACTCAGTTCCTTTTTCCCCGTCCACCCTCTCGAGGGGGCATCCCTACCCATTCCTTCATCGGGCCTGGGCATTTTTCACTTCCTCGCTCTTATGTGTTTTATTTTTCTTCGCACCGATGCTATTCTAGCGCCACCATGAAGAGGGGCAAAATGTAGACCCCTAAATTTATCTAATTAATTTAATCAAATTTAAATCCTCTTCTTCTGATTAATTAATCTAATTAATTAATTTGCCATCCCTTTCTTCCTATTAATTAATTCTTAATTAATTAATCTCCCAAATCCCTTAATTAATTATCCTATCCTCCTAATTAATTCATTATCTCATCCTCCTAATTAATTAATCTAATTAATTGATAATCACATCCTCCTAATTAATTAATCTAATTAATTAATTGTCCTTGTTCTTCCATCCCATTTGATTAATTATCTTTAATTAATTAAATGTCCCTTTTCCCAAAACCCCCATGAATTAATCAATTAGACTCAAATCCTATTTGAGAACATGGCTCCTAACCTTGCCCCTCCCCCATCTAACCTAACCCTTGTCCTAACCCTGGGGTTCCAACCAACCCTATCCATCCAAACCTTCCCCAACCTAGTCACCCTCCAAACCTTCCAACCAACCCTATCCTATCCCTCCTAACCTCCATATTTGCACATCCTAACCTCTTTTCCCCCTTTTTGGGGAAAATGTCCTATTTTTGGGTGGCTTTGCCCAAAATGGACACATGTCATTCCTCTTCCCTCATGTTGAGCCACTTGTCCTTTTTTGGAGGACAAGTGTCTCCTCTTCACACCCCCTCTCCTTCCCTTCATCTTCTATTTAATCCCTCTATTTTTAGACCAAATCCTTTCGAATCCACCTTCATACAATCATATCATCACTCTATCGAAATCATTATCACATCCATTATCATTTTCATTATCATCTTCATCAAATCATGGAGCACAATCGAGCATCCAAATTGACATCATGAGCACACATCCAATTGCGAAATAATTGAATTGAAGCAAGGATTTGGGGTTTGCATAGATTTTCTTTATGTTTTTGCTTTGATTTTACCATTTCAATCTTGAAGTGTTGAGTTTAATGGCTTGTTTTGGTTAATTAGTTTATCTTTTACCCCTTTGTATTCGCATGCACATTTTCCCTCACATAGTAAGTACCTTGAACATAGTGGAGGATCTACTTAATTGTTTTCCAATGCAACTCATGTGGCTCCTACATGAATCTAGAGACCATGCCCATAACATATGAAATGTTAGGTCTCATATGGGTCAAATAGATGAGACTCCCAAGAAGTTGTTGGTATAAATTTCTATCAACCAAGGGTGAAGAGCACTTAGCCTCAAGTTTGACCACTGACAAAAATAGAGTTGATGCAAGCTTATAGTTAACCATGCAAAATCGGGAGAGCAGATCAAGTGCATACTTGGGTTGTCTAAGGAAGATACCTAAAGATGGCTAAGTGATCTAAATCCCCAAGAAGAAATGCAAAATATCCAAGTCTGAGATCATAAATTTATCATGTAGAGCAATTTTCACTACCTTGATGGTGGATGAGTGACTCCCTATGATCAACAAGTCATCAAAATAAAGAACAAAAAATGTGAGTTTCATGATGTTGTGGAATTTATACGCTCGAATCAAAATGAAATTAAGTGAAACCAATTGTTAGAAGGAATTATTCTATCTTGGCATACCAAGATCAAGGAGCCTATTTGAGGCCATAGAGAGACTTACAAATTTGACACACAAGTAAGCGATATTGAACAAACACATGTGATTGCTCCATGTAGATTAACTCCTAAAGGTCCCCATGAAGAAAGACACTCTTCACATCCATATAATGAACTTCCCAATGATGGGTTGTAGCTACAACAAGGACAATTTGAATGGAATTCATTTTAGCAACTGGTACAAAAGTCTCAAAGTAGTTAATCCCAGGAACCTCGAAGAATCCTTTTTCTACCAAGTAAGACTTATCAAGTGACCCATCTATTTCTAATTTTGTTTGATAGATCCACTTGCATCAAACAAGTTTTTTTCCCTTAGGAAGAGGGAATAAATCCCATGTGTTATTCCTTTCTAAGGAATTGAACTCTTCCTACATTTCAAAATCCCACTCGGGAATACTCAAAGCTTCCTGAAAATACTGTGGATCAGAAGCTGAAGTAATGAAGAGATGTGGAGCTTTTTGAAATTGTGACCTTGTTCTTCTTGTATCTGATGGACCACCTAGCCAATCACTTGTTGACTCAAATATTTATCGATACCAAAGAGGCACTGAGGTTGGAGAGTTGTGGGGAGAATCATCAACCTCTAAATTATGACTATGAGAGTAACGTGAATCCTCATCATCACTATCATAATTTGAAGTGGAGGAAGAAGACTCATCATCAAGATTAGGAGGATTAATATCCTCTGAAGAACTATCATCATGATGCAATGTCTCCAATATGATGATGGATGGAGAAGCGGTATGAGAAGATACCCAGCAAATATGCAAGGATTTCTCTATGGATCAATAGCCTTATGTTTCTTTGTTGGGATGTGGGTTCATCCAACAAAATGAAATACTCTAAAGTGCTTAAGTATGGGTTTCCAACCAGTACAAGCTTGAAAAGGAGTTACCCCCTTTACAAATTTTTGAGGAACTTGATTCTGGATGTAACACACATAGTTGATGGCCTCTACCCAATACAAAGGTGCCAAAGACTTGGAGTGAATTATACAATTGGACATCTCTTTCAAGGACATTTTCCTGCATTATGCAACACCATTTTGTTGAGGACTAGATGGAACTGTGTGTTGAATGTTGATACCTTCTAAAGAACAAAACTATTCAAACTAATTGTTAACATATTCACCCCCATTATATGTACACGGAATCTTGATGAACTTCCCAAATTGTTTATTTGCAAAAACTTTGAAATATAGAAAATTCCTGAAGAGCTCAAACTTTTGTTTGAGAAAGTAAAACCATATATATCTAGCCCTGCTGAAAGATGGTTGTGGAAATGGTATTGCCAAGTCATTGTGTACCAACTCCAATAGTTGTGTATCTCTCCATGCTTTTACTTTATCACACTTCTCCTCAAGATGCTTACCAAGAATGCATCCTTGATAAACTCCATCAAAAAATATGATAGATGGCAACCCTAAAACCATGTCCTATTGAGTAAGGTGTTGCAAGTAACGATAGTTCAAGTGGTCAAACATTGATTCTACAAATAACTCACCTCATTTGGATGAGTAAGACTATCAAAGGAGAGTTAGGAACAAAATGAGAAAAGTGATATAGTCTAGATTGATGATCTTCTTTTCCCACTACAAAAGTAGACCCATTATGCATTTCAATGATAACCTCTATATTTAGTGTGAACTCAACTCACTTGCAGAACTAGTGTGAGTGATATGATAAAAATATAGGAGATTATTTGATAAATATGAAACACAAAGGACATCCTCAAATTTTCCTTCACCCTCATCAATAGAGCCTCTCCCATGCACTTCAATAGGAGTGTCATCACCCATTAGTATGTTAGGTATAGAACGTGGCTCTAAATAGGTGAATTCATCTCTTGAAGAAGCCATGTGGTGCAAAGCACCGAAGTCAATGATCCAAGAATTTGGTTGTGAAGAAACAATAACTAGAGCCTTACACTTTGATTTCCCCTTACTTTTATTTGTGTCCTTAGAAGATCCTTTTGATGAACTTTGTTCAACTAAATCAAGCACCTTGATATTGTTCTTTTCTAGAGGATGTGAAAGGTGATCAATTTATTTCTTTAAATAGTTATGTTCATCATGGCTAGGCCTCTTACAATAAGAAAACTTTACCTTACCCTTCTTAGGTTGTTCACCTCTTGATGAAGAGGTCTAAATATCTACTTTTGAGGTAGTAGATTTTTTATCTTTATTCTTCTCTCCTTAGTACTTTTGTTTCTTATCTTGCTTGCTATACCCTTTATGTTCTTTTGTGCCTTGATTTACAGCTAAGGAATGTGACTCAGAGGGTTTAATTGTATCCATTTGAATCAATTTATCCTATTCCCTAGTGATTTTTTCTATAAATTCATCTAGAGAAGGCACTTTGAATGTGGTACCTAGGGCACATTTTGTAGCATAGATTGTAGAAACAAATATTGAATAGTTAGGACCAAGCTTAGAAAGAATAGTCAATATCAATTTATTATCATCCTTCTTGACTCCACATTGTTCCAAATGTAATCCTATAGATTTGAGTTTTATGAAGAAGTCTTGTATAGTATAAAAATTAGTTCAACTCAACCCTATGAGTTCATTCTCCAACTAGTGACCTCTTAACTCATCCTTCGTACGAAAGAAGTTTCCCAAAGTGGCCCACACTCCATTTGGTGTAGTGTCACATTCAATGTGAAAAAGAAGGTCAGGGGAGACTAACATGCATAGAGTACCAAAGGCTTCATCAATTTGTTAAACCATTTTATCTGTTCTGTAACATCTTGAGGTTCAATTTCAAGTCCCATAGTAATATAATGATATCCATGTCTTTTCAAATATATTACCATCTTAGATTTCCATTCACAATCATTATATGGTGTTAAAAGAGGAACTATAGATGCATCCATGATAGTTGAAAAGAAGATTGCAAAGAATCAATAAAAGGTGCAAGAAAGAAGACACACATGACAATCCCCCTTTCCACTTGTCTAAAAGATAACCCCCCCAAATATTACAAAGTTGGCATTTTATAATTAGTGCATTTACAAAGCCTTTTATAAAATTACAATGTTTTTTAGGGCTCTAATTGTTGGAAGTATGAGTTTGTATGGTTGTCATCGATGTCAAACTTGGTTGTTTGGATGGATTCTAGTTTGGATATGTTTCAGTTTGTGCTAAAATTACAATTGAGTTTAAATCTTTTGGTGTTGGTTGTGTCAATATGTAGGAAAGAGTTTTTTTGTTATAAAAGCTAGTTATTTATGTTTTCTAGTAGTCAAAGTGTCTGTTAGACTGGTCCGAAAAGTCTTTGGTGGCCTCTAAATATGTTGAAGTATGTGTTGTAGATTAGTGGACTTGGTTATTTAATTCTTCTAGTGTTCTCAATATGATTCTCTTGTGGTGTTTTTGTTTCGCAAGTAAGATGTTGATCTGAGTGTGATATATTCAGTTATGCTATGGTTTGATGTGTCTGCTTTGGATTATCTTATTTGGATCATGTTTTAATGTGGACATGCATTGGAGAACAAGTTGGAATATTATTATAGGTCTCACCTTGGTGTGTAGAGATTTGTGTGGAGTAATCTACATTGGAAGATGATTTTTTGGTTGACTGTTCGATAAGCTTTATTGCATATTTCATGTTACATTTGATGCTGACTTTGGAGGATGTATTAGTGTGTGCAAATCATTGCATTCATCTTTTAAGGATATGTTATGATGTATTTGGGTCCCTCTTTCTCCTAGAGTGGACCGCCTTGAATATTTTTGGTCCGTGTGGCTTATTTTGTGTAATAGTGTTTATTTTATCTTGGATGACGTTCAATTAAGTTTTTGATGTTCTATCTCATATTTAAGAAGTGTGGATGGATTATTTGTGTATGAAATGTGTTTGAATTGATAAGAAGTGGATTTGAATGATGTACAATCAAATTTGAGTTTGTGCATGTGTGAAAGTCAGTTTGTGAAGAACTTTGAAAGTAATATATTCAAGAAGACAGTGTGCAGAGAGAGTGACAAAGTTGAGAAATGTTTTCTATTATATTGGTCGCTTGATTGTATTGGTCAAGCATAATTTCATGTTCAGGAGATCCATCTCATATTGGTTCTACTATTTCTTCTATTGTTGAATGATAGTGGGTCTTTTAGCAACATTTATGTATATTTCCCTAAAGCAGTGAGCCTTAGTTGTGCAAGTCCAAATCTTGTATCTTGCCTAAGGTTGTGCGCCTTTGTTCTATAAGTCCACCAGTTGTTGTTTCTCCTTAGTAGTGAGCCTAAAATATTGGAATCATTGTTATTCATAATGTGAGTTAGATTCTCCCCATGGTTTTTCCTAGTTTGGGTTTTCCATGTAAAATATGGTATTCATTTGTTGATGGTTATTGTGATTTGTAGTGTTGTTTTGTATGATTGAATGTTGTTTATAATTAATTTTTTTTGAAGATTTAGATTGATTCATGCCCCCCCTCAGCCTTTCCTTGGGTTCAATAATTGATATCAAAGATTTGGTTCCTGAAGAGGTAGATCTAGGATTTTGAACGCTACGTTTGAAAAAGAATTGAATGATATCGATTAGAATGGTTCGGATGATGTTGAAGGCATTGTTGATAGGGAAGGCAAATTAAGATCTGCATTGGCAGACCTAGATTGTAGCAAACAAAAGCAGAAGAAAGAAGTTGAAAAGATATTTTATTTAAGAAGCTTGCTTGACAAGGGAAAGAAGGTCATTGATGAATTTGAAACAAAGCTTGATGAGAAGACAAGAGAATATTCAAGACTTGAATAATAAATTATGAGACTTAAGGAGGAACTAAAAGTTGCATGGGATTAGATTGACAATGGACTAAAACTCAAAGGTGGTAGTGAAGTGTTGGATGTTGTGCTCAACTCTCATAAACAAAGTAAAGACAATGGTGGACTTCTATTTGAGGAAGGTGAATGTTAAAAGATAGATAAAGATAAATACAATATTAATATAGGTTTAATAACTCTAATAAAGATCAAAAGAATTTAATTTTAGAGCGAGGCGTCAAAAACTCAAAGAATGTCAGGCAACCTCCTCCTATTCATTCTAGGTATTCACCTTTTAATGGTAACTTTTTTCATGCTATAGATTTGAACATAGAGCTAGTGAATGTAGAAGCTAGATTAGAAATCAATATTTTAACAGAAATTGTCACTACTGTAATAAGTTTGGTCATAAAGCAACTGAGAATCTAGATGAGATTGAAGCGAACTTTGTAAGAAGACTAAAGAGAGGTACCAAAAAGTACAAAGGTAAGTTACCCTTGAAATTATTTAATTGTGGTACGAGTGGTCATTATGCTTCTAAATCTATATATAAGGAAGATTAGAAAATAATTGATGATGATGACAAGAAAAGGAGATACAAAAGACATTATTTAAAGAAGAGAATAGATGATAAAAGGAATAAGGGACTATGTTATATTGAGACACATTCATCAAAGGATGAAGAAGGTGAAAACTCGAATGAAGAATCTTTGTTTTTGGCTATAGAAGAAAAGCATAAGGATATATCCAGAAGACCGGAAGGAAAGAAAAACAATGAGAAGATTGCACTTCATTCTAAAGTGGAACCAAGAACCTGGATCATTAACTCTAGATGTTCAAATGATATGACAGGTGATAAAGAGAAGTTCATTAATCTTAAGAAGTATGATGGTGGATTAGTGAATTTTGCAAGAGAGAAAGTCATACCTATCTATGGGATAGGAAGTATCTTGATTGATGGTAAACATATGACTGATGATATTTATTATGTTGAAGGGTTGAGACATAGCTTATTGAGTGTTAGTCAGATGTGAAACAAAGGTAATGAAGTTGTATTTAGCAATTCTGGATGTATAATTAGAAAAGGAAAAAATAGAAAGTTTGTGGCAGAAGGTATTAGGACAAGTGAAAATGTTTACTACATAAAGAACAGAAGTGGAAATGCATATTTTCTAACTCAGAGTAGTGAATGTTGGTTATGGCATAAAATGATGCGATATGTAAACTATGATAGCATGATAAATATTTGTAACACTAAATTTGTGAGAGATTTACCAAGGATTGTCAAACCTACTAATACTTTGTGCAGGTAATGTAAACTTGAAAAATAGACAAAAAGGAGCTCCAAGAACAAGGAGTATTCTACTTCTAAACCCTTGGAGTTGATTCATACAGACCTTTGCAGACCTACAAGAACAAGAGGACTCAATGGAGAAAGGTATTTTATGTTGCTTATTGATGATTATTATAGGATGACATGGGTTACATTCTTGAAAAAGAAGTTTCAAGCTTTTGAAATGTTTGGAGTGTTCAATTGAATGGTCGAAAATCAAGTAGATGTTAAAATCAAGTGTTTAATATGTGATAGAGGAGGAATTTACTACAAATAAGTTTGATATTTTTTGTGAAAAACATGGAATTAGAAGACATTTGTCTACCCCTATAACCCCTCAACAGAATGGAGTAGTTGAAAGGAAGAATAGGACTATTGTTGAGATGGATAGAACTACAATGAAAGATGATGACTTAGCTAACATATATTGGAAGGAATCTATGCATACTGTTATGTATATCTTAGCAAGGTCAAATAAGAGTAAATCATGCTAAGGCACCTTATGATTTCTGGAATGGAAGACTACCTACTGTGAAGTATTTCAGAATCCTTGGGAGTAAGTGTTACTTTAGAAGAGATGAATATGATCTTGGAAATTTTTATACGAGAGTAGATGAAGGGATATTTATAGGATATGCTACCAGTATTACAATAAGAGACTAAACAAGATGGTGGAAAGCACAAATGTAAAAATATGTGAATAATGGGATCAGATTGCCTCTGAACCTGTACATGAGACTAATTTTGAGATCATCTTGGTTGCTGCAAAAGAGAAGAGTGATTTGGAAAACAACAAGGATAAAGTGTAATGCCCACCAAAATACCCTAGAGAAATTAAACATCTAACATACTATTGGAGATTAAAAAAATTAACATCTGGTGCTTCACATACATCGTCTATAGTTACATCCATTAACATTAATCATTATAAACATGAATTATAAACACATTAACTAATTACGCAACCGGAATAACATCACAATCATTACTACTATCTCTCTAGGGTACCTTAACGTTATTACTTAATTAACTATCCTAAGCAATAACATTCTAATCGCTTGATTACCACACTTATTATTGATTAATCCTTAATCTCAATCAAATACAAGTTGTATATTTCCTTCCATTACGATATACAAACTACTTGATTATTTAACCATTATGAGTTGCACTCTACTCTATCATCTAACTAACATGATATGCTTACTCTTTCAATGC
Organism: Cryptomeria japonica; assembly: GCF_030272615.1. Lineage (NCBI taxonomy): Eukaryota > Viridiplantae > Streptophyta > Pinopsida > Cupressales > Cupressaceae > Cryptomeria > Cryptomeria japonica. Next base: position 394,181,273 of record NC_081414.1, on the reverse strand, counting down.
AAGACTAATCCCTTTTATTACGTTCATTCTATGTACCAAATCCAAATGTGCATAAACCCTTAATCATTTCCTATCTATGTGATCATTATTCATCTATAAGGATAATGCAATACTTAATGCATAAACATAATCATATTTGCTTGACTACTTTATCCATGCTACACATGCATCCATATTCCTAGCATGATCTTTTCCTTAACATGAATTCCAAATGCATAATGCAATAATCTTAATGTCATCCTATATTCTATGCATACTTTCCTAACTTTCCAATGCAACCACATGAATGACATCATCAACTAAACATGATATTATTGATCAACCACAATTCCTACATTATATTCATTCCATTTACTTAAGGTTTTTCTACATATTAATCTACATCCTAGATGATAACCATGGAAACTAAACTAATACAAATAACCCATCACATGAATCCATTCTTTTTCAAGTATAATTCCATTACAAACATCTAAGTACATGAAATAATTCCTTTCAATTTACAGGCACATAATTATACATCTCATAGTCTCGTTATTACAATTCATACCCTGACCTAAGGCACCAACTACAATATAGTTACAATTATAACTACATAAATGATACATCATGAGCTTAGCTCATTTCTAATACATGATTCATCTACATCTTCTACATAATAATACATTACATGAATCTAAATATCCATTACATAAATTTGCTACAAGAAACATCCATAAGCTGCTATGAAGAAGAGTATCCACATTCACACATGAAGAATCCAAAAGAATATCCCAATGGTTTAAGAGCACCAACCACCCGACCATGTGGAACCTTAGGAACCACCCGCCCGTGCTAGGAGATGACACAAGGTCACAACACACACTCTATATCTAGGCTGACACTTAACAACCAAAGAGACTAACAATGCAAGGACTCTCAAGCATGGACCAATCACAAGAAACCACAAATAGAAACTCCCAAAGGCATACAAATCAACAAGGCATAAATATAGTCAACAAGGGGACACATGTAGGAGTGGAGTGTCATCACATGCCATCTTCTAACATAAAAAATACTATAACATGAGGCACTAGCCTGATGGACATGCAGAGCCATCTCAATCTATGAGAGACCAAGGGAGATTGACTTGCCATCACAATGGCCTTCCCAAGCTTATCCTGAAACATCCTCCCTAGGATCAAATCATGGGGCTCAACTATTAATTATCTTACTTAGATGAGTCCTAATTGTTGGAGTTGAGAAAATACAACACCACAGGAGCCTGAAGATCTTCTGCAAGCTGAATAATCTGTTACAAGGAGAAGCAAGGAAGCAAATAATCTGAAAGACAAAAACATAGAAAAATATGCTCAAAAGATGAGAGCTCAATATTAACCAAAATGTGTAATGTCATAATGATACAAAGAAAAGAAAAATAACCTCTAATAGGTCAAGAAACCCTAAAAGGGAAAACCTAGGCTTGCACATAATAATTAATAAAAGAATTAATTATTATTTACCTAATGTTAGAGTAATTGGGTATTTACTTGATTAATTAAACAAGAAAAAAACACCCCCCCCATAATAGATAAACACAAACCCTAGTACATACTGATGAGAAGGAAGTAGCGCATAAGCAAAAAAACTTCAAACTGATATCTCATGTACCTAATGAAAATTCTAAGAAAAAATATCATAAATTTGAATAGAGCATGCTGAGAGATTTCCAACGCCTATTCGTTTTCGAAAAACGGAGTCCGTTTACACAATCTACGGCCCCGGAAGTGCAGAAAAGAGGCCCGACTTTGACTGGAAAAAAGTATAGTCAAACAACAGATTCAGAAAAAAAAACCACCACCACGAGGTCCAGCTCAAAATCATCTTTCCAATGCCTATTTTTTTTCCAAAAAATGACTCCAGATGCCCAAGATATGACCAAAAAATGAACCCCCCCTCAAAAGGGCTAGAGGGTGGCGGTTTGATGGAGGAACCAGGAGAAGGTGGCACTCCGGCGGCGCTCTGGAAGCACACCAAGGAGGAGCGGCAGAGCAGTGGGTGGCGGGAGGAGCACTGGCGGCGGTGCGGAGGAGCTGGGCCAGCTGAGCGGAGCTACGGTCGAGCGGAGTGGAGCAGGGAGCGGTGTTGCAGCCGAGAGGCGAGAGGAGCGGCGGGGGCCACAGGGTGGTGTCGGCGGTGAGGCCGGAGGGCGATGCCAGTGGGGGCTAGAAGGTGAGGGGTCAGGGCTGGCAAGGGAAGGCAAGGCCAGACTGATAGGTCTGGTACCCTGCATACACTCAACACCCAAAAAAAAAAAAAAAATTGAAACCCCTTTGATTTTTTATGTCTTTTTGATTTTTTGATTTTTTTTGAAGAGTTTTTTTTTTTTTAAATCAAAAAACAACCTACATGTCGTAAAAATGCAAAAAAAAAAAAATTGAAATTATTTTTCTCGATTTGCATGCCAGAGCCGTACAGCCTGGTTTTGGAGAAAAAAATCACTCAGATGCTCAGGAGTCAAAAAATAGATAAATTTTATATGACTATAGGGGCTTTTGGGCCTTTTGAGCATGATGGTGAGGTCCGTTTAGGCCCAAAGTGCTCAGAAAAAAAAAGGCCTATCCCTAAGCACACAAAAAAAACTACTTGAAACCCCATATCTACTTCCAATGCAAAATTTCTCAAAAGCAAGAATAGATAGCTGCGGATCTGAGCTCTGATACCATGTTGGAGTTGAGAAAATACAATGCCATAGGAGCCTGAAGATCTTCTGCAAGCTAAATAATCTATTACAAGGAGAAGCAAGGAAGCAAATAATCTGAAAGACAAAAACACAGAAAAATATGCTCAAAAGATGAGAGCTCAATATTCACCAAAATGTGTAATGTCATAATGATACAAAGAAAAGAAAAATAACCTCTAATAGGTCAAGAAACCCTAAAAGGGAAAACCTAGGCTTGCACATAATAATTAATAAAATAATTAATTATTATGCACCTAATGTTAGCTTAAGTGTAAAAAGATAATAAAGAACTTAAAGAATTAAACAAATATTGTTTAATTAATCAAGTAAATACCCAATTACTCTAACACGAACTACCCACCCATTAATTCATTATTAATGTTATCACTTGTTTATGATCATGGTAAACTTTTAATGTGCCCTGGCAGTCTAGACTTCAAACATCCTTACAAGGAACCTTTTGAAAGTCTATCTCTCATGACCCTAGTCATCATAAGGAAGCCCACTCCCCCTAACATGTGCCCAAAACATAAACATAATAAGAGTCTCCAACACAGTCTATAAATCTGAAAACCATAAGCATCATCATGCAGTCATAGCATATTAAAACTTCAAAGCCATAATAAGGCAACCAAAATCTGTCACAATAAAATGCAAGTAGCAAGGCACATCAACTTGTTGATCTAAGAACAATAAATCAACCCTCTCTATCATGGCTTCTCAACATCATGAGAGCATAAATCCTTAAGAGTGAAATACAACAACCTGTAGAAGAAAAACCATAAAAGCATCATCAAAATTGACAAAATACAAAATTGGAAAACATCAACAGACTTCCAAACATGCCCCTAGTACAAAAAAAATCAGAAAAAGACATCAGAGATTGACAAACTGGAAAAATACACAATAGCTCAGATTAGTGAATCTGATTAACAAAATGACGCATTTGACAAATTACTCAATGCATATGATAGTTTAATCAGTGCATGTGATAACTCTGTGAGTGCATTTGATCTATATTTTAGCGTGTATGAACAACATATTGGCGCATATGAATATTTCAGTAGCACATATGGCAAAATTAATAGCGCATATGATAAAATAATTAGCACATATGACTCAGAACATAAATTTGACAAAAAACAGTCAAGAAACGAATCCAAATTAAAAATCAAGGAAAAATGGTTAGTCCTGAAACCAAATTGAGAAGTAACGCCCAGACAAGACAAAATATACGCAACAAACGGGTTGCAAATTCATAAACAAATGAAGGATAAAATGTGAATCAAAGCCTAAGAGCTTCCATTCAATCTTACACAGAAAACGCATACAAAAAGCTCATTTTAGACCTAACACACATTCTCTTATCAAGATAAAACCCATGGAAGACAAGAATCAAATAAATCCAAGCAATAGCCAAAGAAACAAGGAAGAAACTCTGTAGTCTTCCTTCACGGCAATGCCAAACCAAGAAGCTCATAGAGATGACTGGGAATAAAAATAAAATCCACTGAGCACAATATGGCTCTCAAGAAACTACAAATCCAACAATCTATAGAAAGCCAAACATAGGAAATCTACTAGCAATATTTTCCACAGTGTCGTGCGTCCATGACAAAACTCCCAACCAATAGGAATGATTTATTTTTCTCCTACCTAAAGTTAAACTATATTATAAAATCTATGCAAGGAAATATTTTTCCCAAATCTATAGTCTAACTATATAAAATAATCTTTTCCCCAAATATATTCCCGCACACAACCATGTTTCTATAGACACAGAGAATACACAAAATCTAAAAATAAAACTTCAAAGGAAAGACCTCCAACCTAGATTAGAAGTGATGGAAGAAGGTTGAAGAAGCTCCCACAAAATCCAGCAAACTCCAAAGCCAAAATCCAAATTTGCAGAAAAGATTCAAGAACGGTAACCCGACAACAAGCACAGGCTGCCGAATAAAAAGGAAAAGCAAGCCTAAACCCTAATCTCAAAGTCAACCAGTCAAAATATTCCTTTTGGGAATATATTTTACCTACCCATATCAGATGATAATTTTATTCCTCATTTCAAATTCAACCAATGAGGGTAAATGGTAGGTGGGATTAAATATAAAAACATATTTACAAATATATAAGTGGGATACGATATTATTTTATTCTAAGGTATTTATCCACCCCATACAAATAATAGACACACTATATTAATAAACCATAGGCTATAAATTAAATAATCCAACTGGGGATTAATAAATAAATAATTCAAAAGCTCATAGTAAATAAATAACCATGACAAATATTAAACACAATAAATAAATAAACCACAATACAAATGAAACAATAAATATTGAATAAATCATAAATCAACATTAATATCAAATAATTAAATACAATAATCCAATAAATTAAATTAAACATTATTAACTATAAAATCACACATAATTACATCAAATAAATCCACAATAACTATCATACTTACAATCACCAAGAAGACCACATCTCACTAACTGACATAGTGAATTACGTCGAGATGCTGACGACTCAAAGTGAACAACTTAGACCTAGAGTATGTGAAGGGAACTCATGTCATCTCCGAACCACATGCCATTGGGATTTAAAGACACACTCAGACTTGTGGAGCCAGGTGGAGTCAATGTCTAGTACCTACAAATCCTACAACCACAAAGCAACGATACAACATACATATATCATAACACGCAAGTGATAGGGAATCGCAATGGCACATCCTGCTTGCAATGATTGATGTGACATCATCCCTTTCATGAAGACATTCATACAATGTTCAAACACGTTGCATAATCAACTCATCATACGTAATCATGAACTAGGGTTAGTGTAATCGTAATAGCATCAAATCCATGATCAATATAAACTATCAATAATCCATCAACATAGTAATTCATATAGAATCCATCAAATCACATGATCAATAATGATAACGTCATCATCCATATAAATCATTAAAATAGCATATGTCCAAATAATATCTAGCATCATAATGAGTAACTAAAACACATGTATAATCAGAATCCAAAACATCATAAAGAGTTTAGATAAGTCTATCATGCATGAAATAAAAAGTCAAGTCAAGGGTGGACACTACATAAAGAGACAAGTCAAGAAAAAGAAGTGGAAGAAGAACTAGAGAAAGTTACTAAGACCCCAGCCAAATATGTACAAAATAATCATTTATAAGATTAGATCATTAGAGACAAAAACAAAGGAGTTCAAATAAGAAGAAGAGTTGCAGGAGAAAATGAGAAGGAAAACTATTGTTTTCTTTCACTAGTGGAACCTAAATCATGTGAAGAAGCAAGCAAAGAAGAAATTTGGGTAAGAGAAATAGAAGAAGAACTGAATCAGATACAAAAAAATTGGACATGGGAACTAGTACCTAGACCAGTGAAAAAAAATGTGATAGGAACTAAGTGGGTGTTCTAAAAAAAGCTAAATGAACAAGGACAAGTTGCAAGGAACAAAATGAGATTGGTATGTAAAGGTTACTCACAAGTTGAAGGTATTGATTTTAAAGATATTTTTTCTCTAGTAGATAGAATGGAAGCTATAGGATGTTTCTTTGTTTTTCTACTTATAAGAACTTTAAGGTATATCAGATGGATGTTAAGTCAACTTTTATGAAGGGAGAACTTGAGGAAGAGGTATATATTGAGCAGTTGGATGGTTCAGATTATCAAACGAACAATATATGGTTTGCAAATTGAACAAAGAATTGTATGGATCTCAAACAAGAACCTAGAGCTTGGTATGCTAGATTAGACAGATATCTGTTACAACAAAATTTCAGGAAAGGAACTGTTGACAACAATCTATATTTTAAAGTTGGAGGTATCAAGTTGTTGATTGTTGTTGTCTATGTTGATGATATTATGTTTGGAGGAAGTGATGGTCTATGTAAAGAATTTACAGAGGAAATGCAGAAGGAATTTCAAATTTCAATGATCCATGAGTTATCATTATTTATTGGTCTACAAGTTAATTATTAGATGGAATTTTTATTTCTTGAGCTAAATATGTCAAAGAAATGCTAAAGAAGTTTGAAATGGAGAATTGTAAACCTATTACAACCCTGTTGGTTGTTGGTTGTAAATTCAACAAAGATAATGTATCTTTAGATGTCGATCACAAGAAGTACATTTTTTTTATTGGAGGACTATTATAGTTGATCACCTCTAGACTAAATATCATGCAAGCTATTTGTTTGGTTGCTAGATTTCAAGCTAATCCAAAACAAACTCATGAACAAGATGTGAAGAGGATTTTTAGGTACTTGAAAGGGACTCTAGATATTGACCTTTGGCATAAGAAGAATAGAAATTTCATGATGAAAGCATACATAGATGTTGATTGGGTCAGAAGAATTGATGGCAAGAAATGTACTAGTAGTGGTACATTTTTTTGGGGAAACAAGTTGATAGTTTGGTTGAGTAAGAAGTAGGATTCAATATCTCTATCTATTGCTAAAGAGAGAGAAAGTTATCGAGACGGAAGTCGGATTGGAGTATATTTCTAAAAAAGAGAAGGTTGTAGAAATTTTCATTAAGGCGTTGGTGAAGGATACTTTTCAATATCTCAAGCATAAACTAGGGGTTATTGCCCTTCCTTTTTCTAACTAGATGCATAATAGAGGTGCATCTCTCCAAAGAAAATTTTGAAGCTTATTCTTTATCTCCTATATTTATGTTAGTTGTTGCTCTCAGGTAGAGCAGTGGAGCAATGGAGTAGAGGAATTTGGTGTGTTGTTTCCCTTTGTCTTTAATGTCAAAGGAGGAGAGAACTTGTTGATAGGGGAAAAGGTGCTCTGATTTGTGTTCAAGTGTTCCAAGTGTTGCCATCAATGACAAAGGGGGAGATTGTTGGAAATATGAGTTTGCATGGTTGTCATTGATGTCAAACTTGATTGTCTGGATGGATTCCAGTCCAGAAATGTTTTTGTTTGTGTTGCAATTGTAGTTGATTTTAAATCTTTAGGTGTTTGTTGTGTCAATATGCAGGAAAGAGTTTTTGGTTACAAAAGTTAGTTGTTTATGTTTTCTGACAGTTAGAGTGTCTATCAAATTGGTCCAAAAATTCTTTGGTGTCCTCTGGATATGCTGAAGTATGTGTTATAGATTAGTGAAAATGGTTAGGTGATTCTTACAGTGTTCTCAATATTATTCTCTTGTGGTGTTTCTGTTTTGCAAGTAAGTTATGTTGATTTGAGTGTGATATATTCAATTATGTTACGGTTCGATGTGTTTGCTTTGGATTATCTTATTTGGATCATGTTTTAGTCTGGATATGCATTGGAGAACAAGCTGGAATATTTTTGTAGGTCTCACCTTAGTGTGTGGCTATTTGCTTGGAGTAATTTGCATCAAAAGATGACTTTTTGGCTGATTGTTCGACAAGCTTTATTGCATATCTCATGTTACATTTGATGTCGACTTTGGAGGATGTGTTAGTGTGTGTAAATCATTGGAATAATCTTTAAAGGATATGTTATGATGTATTTGTGTCCCCTCTTTCTCCTGCAATGGACCGCCTTGATTATTTTTTGTTCGGGTGGCTTATTTTGTGTAATAATGTTTATTCTATCTTGGTCAACCCTCAATTAATATTTTTTATGTTCTATCTCATATTTAAGGAGTGTGGATGGATTAGTTGTGTATGGAATTTGTATGAATTAATGAGAAGTGGATGCCAATGATGTGCAAGTAGATTTGAGTTTGTGGATGTGTGAAAGTCACTTTATGAAGAACTTTGAAGGTGGTATATTCAGGAAGACAGTGTGCAAAGATGGTGACAGAGTTTCAAGATGTTTACCATGACACTGGTCACTTGATAATATTATTCAAGGACAATTTCATGTTTAGGAAATCCTTCTCATATAAGTTCTACTATTTCTTATATTGTTGAATGACAGTGGATCTTTTAGTAGTAATTTTGTATCTTTCCCCGAAGTAGTGAGCCTCAATTGTGCAAGTCCATATCTTATATCATGCCTAAGGTTTTGTGCCTTAGTTCTGTAAGTCCATTAGGTGTTGTTTCTCCTTGGAAGTGAGTCTAAAACATTGTAATCATTGTTATTTATTATCAACATTTTTTTCTTAGTTTAGGTTTTCCATGTCAATCTGATGTTCATATGTTTCAATGGTTATTGTGCTTTGCAGTGTTGTTTAATATAATTGAATGTTGTTTATAATTAATTTATTTTGAAGATCGAGATTGATTCACCCCCTTCTTAGTCTTTCTTTGGGTTCAACACCAATGACCAAAAATAGAAAGTTTTGATATAAATAACTATGATGTAAATTCTTATAAAAATTACCTTATAAGTGTGTAATAATCTTCAATACCTTTCCAACACCTATTTGTTTTTGAAAAATTCAATTTTGAGGTGAAAGATATGGCCTATTGAAGAGGAAAGATACAACTAATTCAGCCTACAATATCTAATGGAAAATGATAGAATTTTTCAATCAAAATCATGTGGATGGAAAGTGCTCATTTTTTGCTTTCTTTAAGTACTCGTTTGTGAAAGTCTAATACCCAAGGAAAAAGCTATGCAATTCTAAAACAAAGCAGTTGAATTTGTTGACCAAAACAACTCACGCTTGATTCAAACTCAATTTCTACAAAAATTACTACTTATTTGGAAACAAGACCAAAAACCCAGAAGTTTCTTGATACTATAAAACAAAGCTAGAAATCATTTTTATTGCAAATGAGTGGAAGCTAAAATTGTAAAGGAAAAATGAAAACATATTTAGTAAAAAAAATGAATTTTTATTTTCACTCTAATTTTTACTATGTCCTTCAAACTCTGATTTTGGAGAAATAAAATTAATTTTTTACTTTCTTAAGCATTCTGGACACTCTGGAAATGCTGAAAAAAGCCTCTAATATTTACCAAAATGTTGCAATCACCCAAATCTCAAATGAATACATATGTGTGTCATCCAGATTAACTAGAAGATGATTTTCCTTTAAATTGGTATGATTCTCTGGGTCGTGCACAAGAATGCAGGAGAAGAACATACTTGGTTTTTAAAGAAATTACTATCTATCTAATTTTCTTAAATCTCTCCAAAAAAAAATTTAAAATAATGAGCTATACCAGACAACATAGCTCAGATACCATGTTAGATTCTGCGAGAAGCAAGAACTGAGCCAAGAATTGATGTTGGTCGTATATCACACGCAATAGATGATCGAAGATCAAAATGGCTAAATGAAGATAAATATTAAATGAGAGAAAATAGAGACAAGGAAGAGAATTTTGATAAGACTCTCACTGAGCTATCACTAAACTAATGAAGGTGAGATTATAGTGCTTATTATATAAAAAATAATATCATAAACATCCAAGAGGTACATTAACTCTCACTGCCCATAAAAAGTGGGAGTTTTACCTACTTGGTAAATGTCAAAACATGAGGTGTAACCTCCTTACATGAAAAAAAAGGAGTTAAAAAGGTGGCACATAAAGCTGAAAGAGGGTAAGAAACCCAACTACCCCATAACCCACTTAAAAAATGACAAAATAGTGGTTATGTGAGGTGGCACAACAAGCCAAAAGAGGGTGTGCAACTCAACTACCCATGAGAATATGGGAGTTACACATGTAGCTAGAGTATTTCTCAATGTGTCCTCATATTAACCACTCCTAATAGCCTAAGCAAGATTAAATAATATGTGTAGGAAAATAAATACCCCCTCACATAAAGAGAAAAAAAATCTACACTAACAAGTATGGCATGGACAACCATACAAAGCCTAAAATGGTGACATATCGATGGAACTATAGTACTCATAATATAGGAAAACTCAACTAGGTACAAATAGTTCTGTAAACAAGACTGTTGATCTATATAAAGCATATCCTCAAGAACTTAACTAACTCTCTCTATTTGTTTGTCAATATCAGGGTGATATATAAAATTAAAGTTAAGTTGGGTACCCAATGCATGTTGTAATGAAATCTAAAATGTTGAAGTGAACACTAAGTCTTGATCTAAAATGATCTTGTGAGGTATCCCATGCAGTCATACAATGTCCACCATAAACACATGTGCTATCTAATTAATAATATAAGAAGATATGATAGGGGATAAGTGTGCCACCTTGGACAGCTTGTCCACTGTAACCATGATAGCATCATGATGACATAAGTATACCCATTGTAAAATCTGTAGATGTATAAAAATGACCATATTCCTAAATGAATATTTTATGTTCATTTCTCTATTTAATTAAATCCAATTTAATTAAATTATCTGCATTCCTCTATTTAATTAAGTAAATTACTCAATTAAATTCACTATACCATTTAATAGGATAAATTCATTTTATTCAATTAAAGCCTCTGTCCACTTTTTAATTAAAATAAAATTTAATTAAAATAGTTATCCTAAATTAAATAAATCTAATTTATTTAATTACAACCAAATTGAATTAAATTCAACTAAAACCTATTTTCCCTCACCCACTTGCAAAATCCTACACCTCCCACTTGCATCCTAACCCTCTTTCTAACCTCTTATAGATTCTTCTAAACCTAATTAATTAACCCAAACCCATCCATTATCCCTTTTCCCTAAATTTGAGGAGGTCACTTCTCAAATTTGGAGTAAAGTCTTCAAAATTGCATTAAAGCCTTTATCCATTCAACAAGCTAACTTGTTGAATGCCCCCAAATTTGGAAGGACTCTTACAAAGTTATCCCCAAAGTCTTCATAACCATTAATGGTTAACTCAACCCTCTTACATGGTTAAAGAATTTCCATAAACTCAACCTCCATCTAACCCAAGGGTCTCATCAAGCATTTATTGCTTTGACCATGGTTATCCTTAAACCTTTGCACAAGAGTTTATCCTTTGGGTAAAAGCTTTATCCAATGGATAACCCTAACTTAACCTTAACCCTTAACCCCTAGGGTAACCATGAGGTCTTTTCAAGCATTTAATGCTTCTTACACCTCCTCTCAACCAACCTTATGTTGACAATTGTCACCATTTCATTGGTGCCAATTGCAAACATGGATTCCCAACTTTCAAACTTGGCCCTTGATTGCCTCTTTCAATCTTGACCATCCATTGCCCTGTTTTTGCTATAAATAGAGCTCTCATTCCTCCATTTTCATCATCCAAGTCTTTAGTATCACACTTATACTCAAATCCATTCAAACTTTCATATCTCATTTTTTATGCTCATCATTTAGCTTCTCTTTTAAACAGGAATTAATCTAAATATGCTAATTTAGAGTATGTTCCTTATCATTTAGCTTAAATCATGAACTAATATAGTATGCTATGATAGTATTGTTTACTAATCTTGTCATCTTATAACTAGTTTATTGCATTTGTAGCATCATGCATAGCTTAGGATGCATCTCATATTAAAATCAACAAAAACATCCCTCGTTCTTGCATTTGTCATCCCTAAGCCATTTTGCTCAGTGATCTGAGAGCAAAAACATTGGTTTGAGGGACCATGTAAGATAGAGAACCATGAAACCATCCTTGGGAAGCTGAACCATACTTCATGACTCCATAGTTTGCACCAAGAAGTCTTGTGCGTGTGTGAGCAAGGCTCCATAGAGCTTTGTTTTTCACATATTGAGTTCTATCGGCCCGCTTTTCCTGCATACATTTTTGGCGCCCACCATGGGGCATTACCCCATATATCAAATCAGTTTTCAAATATAACCACTTTTGCAGGTCTGTGGGAAATGAGAATCATCGCGTGGGAATCATTCCCTAGCGCATCCAGTTCACTGTTCAGCACATTGGGTCCATCATCTAGCGCGTCAAGTCTATTTATTAGCGCATCAGAATACTAAACTTTTCCTGTAGGTCTTGGCGCGGGAGAAAAATAGAGCAGCGCTTCCGGAACACAGAGTAGCGCATCTCGAAAATAGTGTAGCGCATCACAAATTTCTTTTAGCGCATCATGGATATTTTGTAGCGCGTACAGTTTGTTCTGTAGCGCATTGAAAACAAACAAAAATCAAAAATTTAAAATTTGTAACCGAGAGTAAAAAAGTAGACTTGTTGAAGTCCACCAACCATCTAACATTTTCCACTTGTTTTCTTGCAGGATTCTAACAAATTTGTTGCAGATGGGAGCTTAATTTTAAAAATATTAAGATACTTAGGATTTTCACTAACTTAGTTAAGTTAGTTTAAAATTTTGAACTTCTTTTATTCTTAAAATTGAACTCACTTGTTTCCTTTGGGCTATAAAAAGAACCACAAATCAGAACATTTCTTGCTTTCATAGGAGAAAACCTATTTTTGGGCTTTAAAAAGAACCATACAAACCTTCCTTTTTTGCAAAAGTAGCTATAAAAATAACTTCACCATCCTTTGGTGTATAAAAGGATTCATTTTCAAAATTTTTTGCAAAGGAAAGAACCTCACCTAAAAATTTTGTTGCAATCAAAGAGGGAAGTTATTCCCCTTTTGTTTACCGATTTTTCTTTTGTTGACCAAATCGAACCTTTTTCTTTGTTGACTCGATTATTTTCTTAGATTAAATAATCACTGATTTGGGGAAATAAAATTAATACCATGCTTTTTGGAGCAACATCTCCCAATAGAAGTTAGCAAATCATTTATCTTAAAAGGCTGAAAAGAAAAATTGTTTGCCTTGTCTCGAAAGTGGAAGGAATATGCTCTCCCCTTAATTGGGTGATCAAAAATCCAAACCACTCTTAAAGCTTTCTTTACTTCAAGCAAATAAAATTATTTAGTAGGCCTGCCTTCCCGAGGAGTTGGAATCAACTCTTAAAGCCATTTATGGTCGGTGTGAAGGGAATGACCTTAGTGGGAAATGACTTTGACGCCAAGTGTTCCAACCCACTATAATCAAAAGTGGAAAGTGATGAAAGTCCTTTTCAATGGTTGCGTGCAGCGATTAGCCTTCCCCCAGTATCCTCGAAATACGTAAAGTCTTTGTTCAGAAGGTTGGGAAGCCTCCTAAGGGATTTTATCACTGACAGCCGAACAAGAAGCCTGATTACAAACCATAGAAATAGAAACCTTGAACCAAGTCAGTAACTAGACATTTATAACATCATATTGCAAGGGTGGGGAAGAATCCGCCCCCAAGATCACTCACCATATATCTCCCAAGATAACTACTCAATTGTGAAGCGATTCACTTTGAGTTAATTTCTGGCAAAAGGCAAAAAAATGGGTGCCCTCTAGGTGGTGACACGACTGTTTGAGAGTATCGAGACTAGTGGGCTATGATGTTATTTATGACCTTTGAATAAAGAGTCTTTCTGAAGTGTATTATTCATATCCAAACCTGTTAAAACATTGGGGATTTGAACACATCCTCATAGAACATACACTTTTTGTTAGATTAGGCAAAAATGGTTGTCTTTTTTGTGCTGTGCTTGCATTTACTACTTCAGAAAATCATCCATCAAGACTGAAAAACTCACAATCAAATCCAAAAATTACAAAGAAACCAACCAAAGGAAAAATCAGGGCAATTTAGCGCGTGGGAGAAACTTCTTAGCGCGTAAGGTACTTTTGTTAGCGCATCCAAGCATCAAGTTAGCGCGTCTGGTCAAAATAGTAGCGTTTTATCCAAAATTCCAAAACAGTGTTAAACAATTAGCGCATCGAAAAAATAGCCTAGCGCATTGAAGCATCAACTTAGCGCATGGAAGCCAAACGTTAGCACGTAGGGTTTAACAGTTAGCGTGTCATAGACCCATACTAGTGCATAGCTTTTCAAAATAGGCAGAAAACAAAATTTTAATAGTCGAAACTTTGGCGCGTGGCTGGGGGTAGCCTAGCACATGTGGTCATTCTTTTAGCGCATGAAGTAAATTTAGTAGCGCATCTTATCTCTGTTTTAGCGCGTGACCAAAAATAGAAAAACAGGGGGCAAAATAGTGAAGAATTTTGAAAATTTAGAAAACATTTTTGGAAGCCCCTTTTCATCAGCATCATTTTTCATCAAAACAGAGTAGCAAAAACAAAGCTGTAAAAACTATTTCTTGAGCAAAATTTGTGTCAAACCAACATTGTAAAAATCCAAAACTGATCGCACGATAAAACATATCTATCCTACCAAAATCTAGAAACCTCATCACAAGTATCAAAAGGATCCTTTATCATCTCACGGATTTCATCTCAAACACACTTGTTTAAAACCTCAAGTTGTCAAATCAAGTTTCCATATCGGGAAACTTTATCCATATTATTTGACATGCTTTGTCGTGAAGGGGCATCTAAACCTTCACTTTGATAGAGTAAAACTTGAATTTACAAAACAAGATCAACTAAATCCAAAACAAATCGAAGGAAACCATTGTTCACTTATGCATGACTAATCCCCATATTCTGAAAAGAAAGAATCTTTATCGTAACATCACGTTAAGGAAACAACAACCAAGTTTTTCCAAATTTATCAAGAGAAACAAGTTTTTATACATCAATTGTCAACTCTTTAAATCTCATCGAGTATTCCTTCATCACGTCAAATGTTATATCCAAAACAAATCCAACAAATTTGACAAAGAGCCTTTAAAGACTAGGGCATATTGTCAAAAATCCACTTTTAATCAAATCATAAACCGTGGAGGAAGGATCAATCTGACATTCTTGCCCAATGAGTGTATCACTTATAACACACCCCGACCTGAACCACCAACCCCCGAGAAACGTATCGAAGAGGATTTTTTCCCCTTCGTCACTGAAAGTTTCTACTAAAATGCCCGTTACTCGCTCTCAACAAAACCAACAAAGTGAGGCACAAGTAGAGTCCAGTATGAATCGAAGGTTGTCAAATCCTTTTGAAGGTCCACACCTAGAGGATACTGAAATTTCTGAAGAGCTTCTTTAGGAATGTCAAGAAAGCGCTTCATTCCAAAAGCTTGTAGAAAGGCTCATGTAAAATGACAAAGAAAAATATTTGCTCATGCTCATAAGTAAAGGAGTAAAACTCCCTGAAAACCTTGACACAGATGTGTTTAGAACGCGACCTCAACATTATGAATATCAAGAATGACAACAGGAAAGGGAAGCACGTGACCCTGAACAAGATATCCCTGATCAAAACATACCAGAACAACATACACCAAGACAAAACATCCCGGATCAAAACATACCGGAGCAACATACACCAAGACAATACATTCCCAAGCAAAACATACCATTCCATACACTGTTTCAACCCAGGATCAATACAAGGGAAGAACCTTTCCCTCAGCAAAACAATGCACCTTTGGTTGCCTTACTCAACAAATGCAAATGTTACAAAGACAAATGCAAGACATGCAACAAGGGACAACAGTGTGGCACTCATTAAATGAAATTTGTCCTTATCCTTTTGACAGAAGATTGCACATGATCCCTTTTCCTCCAAACTCAGACTTGCCTAAATTTGACAAGTACAATGGAAAAAGTGATCCTTGTGATCATGTCAGAGAATTCTGTACCATGAGTCTTGAATTTGCTCATGATGACACCTATCTGATGAGGTTATTCCCAAGAAGCTTGGGAGGGCAAACAATGGAATGGTTATCCAAAATTACACCACCTGTCAGATCGTTTGATGAATTGGTTAACAAGTTCATAACACAATATTCCTATAACATTCAACATGCTATAACCATGCTAGACATTTGCAACACCAAACAAAAGAACAACGAAACATTCATGATATTCTTTCAATGTTGGCGACGTATGGTATCACAATATCCTAGAGTTATTCCTGAAAAGGAGAAAATGGAAATCTTCATCGACAACTTGAATGGTGAGATGAGTTACAGGCTCAAACTCCAATGCATATCGTCTTTCGCTAAATTGATTGAAAATGGCATTCAAGTAGAGGAAGCATGTGTCAAAAAGGGAATGCTCAAATTCTTCAAAGAAGGAACAAATTCATCAAACTACAATAACCAAAACAATAACAACTTGGACAAATCTCGATTTTGGACTCGGAACAAAAACAAAGGCAACAATGAATCGCATGATCCAAAATCTAAGCAACCAGTGCTCGCATTATTCAGAAATCCTCAGGCTACGAAAAATCCTAAAGGTGCTAACCCAAATGCTAACACATATGCACCAAACACCAATCAAGGTCAACCCAACGCAAACAACACCAATGATACTCAAAACAAAACCATGAATCCAGGACCTAATAACAATTCGCGCAACGGCACTAACAATTTCCAAAAATGTGTCTTCACACCACTCAGGCAATCACTAGAGTCAGCATTGAGAGAGCTTCTGGCAAACAAGTTTCTCTCTTTGCCTGCAATTAGCAACTATGAACCCCAAATCAAACCACCTTGGTGGAATGATTCACACTATTGTGATTTTCATCATAACAAAGGTCATCGAATGAACGATTGCATGAGATTGAAAAACATTGTTCAAAACATGATTGATTGAGGTGACTTAATGGTAGATGGTCTCAAAACAAATGGTGACCATGGAGCCTTTAAAAATCCTCTTCCAAATTACAACAAAGATGGAGCTTCAACCTCAAACGATACACGTGGAGCTCGTATCAACCACATCTACAATAGCACCATCAATCACATATCGGCTGAAGACCATCACGTAAATGTCATCACCATCCGAGACCAGCATAATCATGAATCTATCAATGTCACAACTAGAGCTTAGAAATATGTCTTGAAAGGACATACTGCGCCTACAACCACTACACCAAAAATCCAATATGATTTAGTCAACCAACTACGCAAAACTCTAGCTCAGATATCTATACTAGAATTGTTGAAATTGTCACCCAAACACAAAAACATATTGGAACAAGTGCTCTTGGAAACAAATGTACCTCAAGATCTGGATGCAGACAGATTTCAAGCCATGGTCACCCATATGACAGGGCCTCATAATCTCACCTTCTCAAAGCATGATAATACTTCCTTGAGTCATCCGCATAAAACTCCTCTCCATATTGAAGTCATCATTTATAAACACCGAGTAAAAAGAGTCTTAATAGATGGAGGGGTTGGACTTAATATATGTACATTAAAGCTTATCTGTGCATTAGGCTTCTCGGAGGAGTCTATTGATCCCCGTAAAAAGATTACCATAAAGGCCTATGATGATGAGGAAAGGTCATCTAAAGGAACCGTGATGTTACCCATTCAAGTTGGACCAGTGCAAAAAGATACTATGTGTCAGGTCTTAGATATAGACCTCACCTACAATATTTTATTAGGTCGACCTTGGATACATGAAATGCAAGCAGTACCTTCTACGTATCACCAGTGTGTCAAATTTCTTTATAACGGACAAGAGGTCTCTATATCTGTTGATCACAATCCATTTCAACATTGTAATGCAATGGGGGTAGCCCAGGACAGTTTGGTTCCTCATAATAGGGAAAAGAAGAGATCCTCAACATCAGATCTACAGAAGGGAAAGCCCGAATCATTATCTGGAGATTTCAAGAAAAAAATGCAAATCAAAGAACAAGGTTTGGGAGAATACTCTTTGGAACCCATGTGTTTGGCCAAATTACCGACATCACCCAGATCTAATGGATTGCCTATTACATCAACACATCAGGTAACTCAGCCCATCACCAAATTTGATGGTGCCTTCATCCAACTAGGCACTCTAGAACATGAATCAGAAGAGAAAGACATTCTTAGCTGGTTATACAAAGATGAGGAAGAAGATAACAGAGCAGTTGCTCTGGATATAGTTCTACCAACATACCTATATGGAAAGGGCTACTTAATCATGCAGCAAATGGGATATGATGGTAGAGGACCTATTGGAAAATGCAAAGAAGGAGTCACTGAACCCATAGATTTTCCTTCACAGCCCAGTAGAGACAAAATAGGATTGGGTTGTAAACTCACTTTCCTATTAAGAAGGACACTGCGCATAACTCCAAAACCTCAATGGAAAGCAAAGAAGAAGTACAAAGAAGAATCCTAGTAGGAAGCACTATTTAAGTCAACAGAAACAATCCACAAGGCACATGAACGTCAAGAACAGAAGCAACATCAGGAAAAGCTTCTAAGTCACAAGAAGGCCATATCTGTAGCCATAGCTCATATTCAAACACCAATATCTCAAGAACTAATAGTATCATCTCATGATACCATTATTAATCCCCAAGGAGGCACGGTCTATGAACAAATACAGAAAGTAGAAGCAGGATCTGACACCAAATCAACAAAAACTATCAAACTGGTATCCATCATCAAAGATCTATTTTAACCCTATAACATACCTGTTTATAGCACTGATAGAATTTGGGATGATGCCTCAGAGACTGATTCCAATGAATATGGATGGGGTAGCTGCTCAAATGCTACTACAGATATCACTGATAATACTGGTACCATATCCCTTTCTCAAGAAGAACAGAACACAAAAGATAGACCTCTTGAATATCTATGACGCCAAGGAAAGTGAACAGAAACATTATGAACAAGTCTATACAGAAGATGACACCATCGAAGACCTTGATAAAATCCTTGGCTTCTTTACCAAAACCAATCATGATGAAACCTTTGTCTTGACACTTACAGTAGCAGAACTTGATCCACTGAATGATTCCTTACTGCTTGTCTTTCTCAACCTCATTGACTGGGACGAACCCGAAATACATGATATACCAATTTTCCCAGACAATGAATCTATTATCCATTACCTATGTACCGTTAACCTAGAAATAGGCTCTACCAGTGAACAAAGTAATGATGTCTGCAAACCAGGGAGTGCCAAGTCTCTCGGTCACAAAAATGAACCGAATAAAAGATTTGATGCTGAAAACCAGTCAATGGTAGCTCTAGATCACAAAAAAGTAAAAATAAAGGATGCATCTGAGGGTGAAAACCTTTTTAAGGCACCCAAAGATGGGAGACTTGACATTCTTCCAGAACACTTTCAAGAGCGATCACCCATATTGATTGAGCCCACTCAATCAATCAACATTGGTACCATAGAAGCAGTCAAAAACATACACCTAGCAGAATCTCTGACAGAGGAGGAAAGATCGGCATTTATGATCTTTTTTAAAGAAAAGCAAATTAACTTTGTTTGGTCATATGTTGATATGCTCGGAATTGATCCACACTTAATCATGCATCACTTATCCATCTCTCCAGGAGTTAAGCCAGTCAAACAAAAACTACGAAAGATGAATCCACGGGTGGCACTCATGGTCAAAGTTGAACTAAAGAAACTATTAGATGTCGGATTCATCCGACCCATTGACTTTGCAAAATGGGTCTCCAACATAGTGCCAGTATCAAAACTAGATGGCAGTATCAGAATCTGCACTGATTTCAGAGATGTCAACAAAGCCTGTCCAAAAGATGACTTTCCTTTACCCAACATCGACATAATTATAGACCTCACAGCGGGCCATGCAATGCTCTCACTAATGGATAGTTTCTTAGGCTATGATCAAATCAAAATAGCCCCAGAAGATCAAGATAAAACAACATTCACCTATCCTTGGGGAACGTACTATTGGAATGTTATGCCTTTTGGCTTAAAGAATGCAGGGGCTACTTATCAAAGAGAAATGACAACAATCTTTCATGACATGATGCACACATTCATGGAAGACTATGTGGACGATATGCTAGCTAAATCATGCACCAGAGCAGAACATCTCGACATCCTAACAAAAATCTTTGATCTATTGGAGAAATTCCAAGTTCGGCTCAACCCTAAGAAGTGTGTCTTCGGGGTTACATCAGGAAAGTTACTGGGCTACATTGTCTCAGCTAAAGGTATTGAAGTGGATCTAGCAAAGGTACAAGCCATTATGGAAATGCCACCACCAAAGAATATCAGTCAACTCAGATCTCTACAAGGATGACTTCAATCAATCAGATGATTCATCACTCAACTAGCTAATAAAAGTCTACCATTCAATCATTTGCTCCATAAGAATGTACCTTTCAAATGGGAGACCAAGTGTGTAGAATCTTTTTATCAAATCAAACAGTATCTGATGAACCCACCAGCTCTAGTACCACCAGTCGCAGGAAAGCCCCTTATTCTATACATTTCAACAACAAAAATATCACTGGGGGCACTGTTAGCACAACAAGATCAACAAGGAAAGGAACGAGCCATCTACTACATCAGCAGGACATTGAATGGCTATGAACTCAACTACACATTCATTGAGAAGGCTTGTCTAATAGTAGTCTTCGCATCTCAAAAGTTCTGACATTATATGCTAGCACACACAATTAAGCTAGTAGCAAAAATTGATCCTCTCAAATATCTACTCAGTAAGGCAGCTCTTACTAGCAGATTGGCTAAATGGGTCATGATTCTCAGTGAATTTGACATCCAATACACAGAATGAAGAGCCATCAAAGGACAAGCAATTGCAGATCAACTAGCTGAAGCACCGCTACCAGGAAAACAAACTATGGAGATTGAATTTCCGGATAGGGACGTTCTTGCTATTTCCACCACGCAATGGACTCTATACTTTGATGGATCCTACACCCAACATGGTTCAGGTGTTGGCATTCTCTTCATCACTCTTGAAGGACACGCTATACCAAGATCATATAGGCTTATGTTCCCATGCACAAATAATGTGGTTGAATATGAGGCATTGGTTATAGGAATCACAATGGCCATAGAATGGAAAATCATAGAGTTAATGGTCTATGGAGATTCACAACTAGTCATCAATCAAATCAACAACGACTATCAGACAAATGATGACAAGCTACTACCCTACAAACAAATGGTGGATGACTTCAAATAGTATTTTGTACACATCACCTTCGAGCAAATACCAAGGTTGAACAACAAAGAAGTCGATGCCATGGCTACTATCACTTCATTACTACAAATTCTAGAGCAACAAAGTTTTTACGAGTTCCTGGTAGAGCAACTGTTCTCCCCAGCCTATGACCACTCCGAATCCCATGTTGTCTATGCCTTAACCGGTTCGGATTCACCTTTATATGGACTGATATATGATTATTTAAAGAATAACATCCTACCCATTGACTTATCCCGAAACCAAAAATGTAATTTTATCCGACAAGCCACCTGTTATACCCTTACTATTGATACTTTGTACCGTCGAGGTTTAGATGGTACTCTTCTTCATTGCCTTGATCATAATGATTATGATTCTGCTTTACACGAGCTTCATGAAGGTATTTGTGGAACACATTAAAGTGGGACTACTCTTGCTAAAAAGCTTCTAAGGATGGGATACTACTAGCCTACAATGGAGAAAGATTCTTACCACTTCGCCAAGAAGTGTCCTAAATGCCAGATCCATGGCAATCTGATACATGCACCAGCACAGGAACTGCAGCTATTTACAACATCCCGGTCCTTTTGTTAGTGGGGACTAGACTTGGTCAGCAAAATTCATCCTTCATCTTCAAATGGACATAAGTTCATTATAACTGCAATAGAATACTTTACCAAGTGGATAGAAGCAGTCCCAATGACCACAGTAACTGGAAAGCAAATCATGTCTTTTATCCTAAACTATCTGATATGCAGATATGGTATTCCAAGTTCCATCATCACCGATAATGGATGACCATTCAAAAACCAAGATGTCCAAGAACTATGTGAACAATTCAAAATACAACATCGGTTCTCTACACCATACTACCCCCAGGGGAATGGTCAAGCAGAAGCATCCAACAAAACAATACTGAAAATTCTCAAGAAAACAAATAAATGATGCAGGAAAAGATTGGCATATACAACTCAATCCAGCACTTTGGGCATACAAAACCAGCATCCGTACACCTACATGAGCAACACCTTTCTCATTGGTCTATGGATCTGAAGCTATTTTACCACTGGAGGTAGAAATTTTATCTCTCAGAGTCTCTCTAAAAGGCTTAATCCCAGATGAAGAGTATCGGGTCAACCGACTGCAAGAATTGGAACTATTAGATGAAAGACGTCAGCATGCTTACACTCATCTCAAAGCATATCAGCAATGCATGTGCAGAAGCTACAATCACAAGGTCATCCCTCACAATTTCAAGGTTCGTGACCTAGTCCTCAAAGAAAATCCAAGAAATCAACAAGATTGAGAAAAGAAAGGGAAGTTTGAACCTAACTGGTTGGGTCCCTATGTCATCATATCAGTCTATGGATCAGGTGCTTATCAGCTTACAACCTTAGAAGGAGATGTGCTCGATGAACCAACTAACAGCATTCATCTGAAGAAATACTACACTTGAGTAGTCTAATGCACGGAAAAAGGCCAAAAAACAAAAAAAATCAAAAAATCAAAGAAAAAGAAAATAAAAAGGTACAATAAAAGCAACTGGTGAAAACCTAGTAATAGGCACTATTGTGAAAGAACAGCTCCTCCATCTATATCTATAAACTTGCAGTAAAGTACTATCAGCCATCGCCCGACACCTAGCAAATATCCATTCAATACATACTTAGCGTAGTCACTATCCCTGTCTATCCATATATCCTCTTACCACATTCCACCATGGCTTGGAAATCACTGTACATGTTCACATCAAGATGCACACTCAGCTAGGTGCAATGAATCGTCAAAACTTGCAACACATTCAATACATCAAGACTATTTGCCAAACTCAAAAACATCACATCCAGCGACCAAAAACTTCACTCCATCGTAAAGCAAAACATTGGATCACTAAAAAAAGAATCACAGACATAACAAAGATGGATGATTTTCTAAAGTACTAAATGTTGCATTATCGCATAAAGTCTTGACTATTTTTGCATTTGAACTTTTTTAGAATTATTGGATTCTCTGCATTTTCTCACTAAATGCTTCAAAGCTAGAGATCATGGGGAAACTCAAATATTTTCTTAGTCTTCTATCTGTGAGGCGATCATTTGTACTATGTAAATACTTGTCTCGAGACATGATACATCGAATATCACTGAAGATATGATTCCACTTTATGCATACAAATGGTTTAATCTTGTCTGTTTATACGCAATCTGCACTCTGGTCGTCCTGGTTCAATTATACCTTGATGCTTGTGCTATCTTGCAAAATAAAAAATCATGTAAAAATTTTCTCAGGTCATTATGGTTCAATTATACCATTATGCTTGTATAAATTTTCAACATATCCCAAAAACAAATCAATGCTCAATGATGATACCTATATCAAAAGCAAAATAACATATGGTTATATCAGGATAACAAATACAGAATGAGGATGCTCTAAAAACAAATAGTTGCATATCATTTTTGAAATAGTTGCATATCATTTTCAAAAAGTTGCATATCATTTTTAAAATAGTTGCATATCATTTTAAAAGTAGGTGCATATCATTTTGCATATCAAATCATACATCTCATTTTCAAGATACATCTCACATCATTATCATTATCATACAAGATACATCATACATTTGCAAAACATGCATCCATCTATCTAAGCATTACATCATCATAAAGTAAAGAAAGAGCACATAGAACATGCATCCATATAACACATCACATGATCAAATAAAATGGTGCCATCTATATATAATATCAAAAAATGATCCAAATGTACAAAATATGTCATCTCTGTGCCCAGTACAAGCAAAACAATGATCTAAAAATATAATAGAGACATCGTCTCTCAGGTATGACTATCTCCTGAGGGGGATGGTCTCGCAGCTGATGTCCCAGCTCTTGGATCTCTAGGAGGATCCTGTCTTGAGGGCCCCATCATGCCTCTGCTCTCTGACTGTGTCCCAGTCTCTCGAGATCGACTCGATCTCACCCGCGTGAAGCTCTGTACTCTGTGCTCCTTAGGCACGACATCCTCATAATGGTGTCTATAATACTCCGCCCCCCTCACTCTCGAGGACATCTCCCTCATAATATCTCTCATCGGGGCCCCTGTTGCCACTCTCTAAATGCTAGCTACCAACTCCTATACCCGACCACGCCGTTGTATCTCTATGTCTCGCTCTAGCGTCAACTGAGTAATCTGACGTTGTTGTGCCAATAGTTGTGCCTGCAACTGCTGAACTGTCAACTGCAGGGTCCTGATCTTGCGTCGAGACTCGGACCCGTAGGGGCACCTGTGAAGGGGTACCCCCTATCCCTCTGCCTATCCTAGGTGCTGGTGGAGGTAACTCATCAGTCCTCCTCCTCTATGTCGACCACCTCCACTCATCTATCCCTCCCACCGCTACCATCACCTCTCCCACTCTCCCCTCCTCCCCTGCTCCAATGGCCAACCCTCCTCTCCCTCTATCCATCACAACTCACCGAACTGCTCTCTCCACTCGACCTCCCCCATCCCTATCCCTGTCTCCTCTCCTCCCCTGATATCCTCTCCCCCATCATCTGCCTCTGCCTCCATCATCTCCATCGTCTCCATCTCCCCCAACATCCTCCTCATCATCATCAAAGGTCGGTCACATCTCCTCAGGATCTGATATCCTGGCAACAGCATGAGCTGCAAACAAACCAGTGAACTCATGGGTCATCCCTGCGTCTAATATCTCAGGAGCATAGTCCCATATCTACCCCGCTAAGCTGGAGAACTCCTCTACGGCTGCTCTGCTATCAATAGTGGGACCCCAATTAGGTACATCCTGTCTCCGACGTGCATACAAGCAGGTCCCTTGTGGTATACCCTGCTACTGACCATACTGCCTCAGCACCCTGCCCACTTGAAATCTCTCTATCACAAAGGGCGTTTGCCTTATCAAAAACTAGCTCATAAAAATATAGGGCATCTCAAGCCCACCCTCTGTCCAGACCTCATAATTTGTATACGGTCGCCAGATGACTGTATCTATATCATCCAAGACCCTCCTCCAATGCTCCAGTTTGCCCAGCTTACGCTGGACAACTAGACCCCTGTAACCATAAGCATATGCCCGCCCAGAAGGCCTATCTCTATCTACCAATGGTCTCACTGCTGAAATGTGCTCCCAGCACCATACCTGTAAAAGTGTCATGCCAGCTGACAAACTGTCATAACCCAGATACACAACCTCATGTAGGTCCCTGTACAAGTGGGCTAACATGGCTGATCCCCAAGCAAACCTACAACCCTGGGTCACCATCTCCTCAAGAACCAATCCCCAACCCACAGAGAATCGAATCCACCGATAAACCCTGCTAGTACTGACGGGAGGGGGGCATAATCTAAATCCAGGAACTCCTGCCATGCGATCTTATACCCACATACCATCTCATCATGAAAAATATGCCGCAGTGCCTCAATACCACCCTCCTCCGTCTGCTCATAGGGCAATAAAGCACCTACTACTGGAATCCTCAAGATCCTATAACAGTCCCCTGGAGTGACTGTCATCTCGCCCATAGCAAGGTGAAAGGTGTTTGTATCACTGTGCCACCTCTCAGCAAGCGCTATCAGTAGACCCCAGTTCACAGTGAACCGAGGCATGTCTAGCAAAGATGATAAACCACATCTCTCAATCACATCTAAGTCAGCCTAAGTCAACCATGGTATCAATGCCCAAGGTCAAGGAAACCGCTCCCGCGACTGCACCACTCCCAATCGCTCCTGTCAAAACGCAAAATGAGTCTAATATCAGTTTCCACATCCAAGCAAAGATATCAAAATCAAAATCACATCAAAAGCATGAAACAATTTGCTCATCTAATCAAGTTCCACATCATATCATATCAACTTGTAACACAACTCAAGTTTTCAAAAACCATATCAAAACTTGTAAAACAACTCAAGTCTCCACATCACATAAACTTGTAAAACAAATCAAGTTTCCCACCCATATCAACTTGTAAAACAACTCAAGTTTCTAACTCATATCAGCTTGTAACACAAATCAGGCTCCACACATTGAACTTGAAACAGTGCAAAAACAAATCATGGTTCAATCAAAACAACACATTCATATCTACATCAATAACTTGAAAAAAATCGCAAATTAAATCAAGTTATATCAACACTCATATTGGACACATTTTCAAAAACATGATCAAAGACACAGCAAATGGCAAATATCCACCTCCCCAGGCAAAACTGACCTTTTCCTATGTAATTTTTCACCTTCAAAATTTACTAACTCTTGCAAAACTCGACCCATATGATAAAAAAAAAAACTTGGCTGTGCGCTAAAATACACCCATGCGCTACCCTGTTTTCTCCATGTGCTATTATGTCTACCCTATGCGCTATTCTTTTTCCTCCATGTGCCACCCAACCTACCCTAAGCGCTAAAACCGACTTATGCGCTAACCTATCCCATGCTCGCACTACCTATTTGACCTTATGCGCTAGGTCTAACCTACGTGCTAAATCCCCCTACCCATGTGACCCCCTGCGGACCCTATGCGCTAGGTCTAACCTATGCGCTACCCTTTTAACCTAACGTGCTAGCCTAAAACTTTCATGCACTAACCTGAGACCATGCGCTAACCTATTCATTCTCGGACGCTACCCTAAATTAATACCCTATGCGCTACCTAATTTATCGTATGCGCTAAACTACGACTTCTATGCACTAAACCGTTAAAACCGAATTTCAAAAATAAAAAACAGACCAAAAATGATCAAATTCAAAATTAAAAAAGGGTCAAAAGCATTGACTTACTAGTGGTCCGTATACGGCAGGTTCTAGATGCCTCCGAATGCACTCGAATCAATGTGTGGAATAAGGAATAGGCATTTTGTCTTCTCTCCAAAAGTCTCTTTCTCCAAAGTCAACAAGCACAAATGAAACAAATTAAAGCACTTTTTCCCTTTTATAGGAGAAAAATGAAATTAGGGTTAGGGAAAGGAGCATGTAATTTGCTCGTGGTCTCCCTCCTACCCTAAAACACATCAATTATCAGGAGATGAATCAATTTCAACGTTTCACCTAGCCAAAATCTTGTGCCGCAAACGCAAATTATCAAATCAAATCAAATTTTTCAAAATTTTGATTCATCTCTCGAGGGGGCATTATCACCATCGTTTATCAAATCTGGGGCAACAAACATCAAATCTGGGGCATAACATAAAAATCATAAATGACATCAATCATAAAATCACAACGACACATCATTTTCTTTGAAATAACATGTGCACACACGTCACTTCAAAGAGGGGCAAAATGTAGACGTATAAAAATGACCATATTCCTAAATGAATATTTTATGTTCATTTCTCTATTTAATTAAATCCCATTTAATTAAATTATCTGCATTCCTCTATTTAATTAAGTAAATTACTCAATTAAATTTAATATACCATTTAATAGGATAAATTCATTTTATTCAATTAAAGCCCCTGTCCACTTTTTAATTAAAATCAAATTTAATTAAAATAGTTATCCTAAATTAAATAAATCTAATTTATTTAATTACAACCAAATTGAATTAAATTCAATTAAAACCTATTTTCCCTCACCCACTTGCAAAATCCTACACCTCCCACTTGCATCCTAACCCTCTTTCTAACCTCTTCTAGATTCTTCTAAACCTAATTAATTAACCCAAACCCATCCATTATCCCTTTTCCCTAAATTTGAGGAGGTCACTTCTCAAATTTGGAGTAAAGTCTTCAAATTGCATTAAAGCCTTTATCCATTCAACAAGCTAACTTGTTGAATGCCCCCAAATTTGGAAGACTCTTACAAAGTTATCCCCAAAGTCTTCATAACCATTAATGGTTAACTCAACCCTCTTACATGGTTAAAGAATTTCCATAAACTCAACCTCCATCTAACCCAAGGGTCTCATCAAGCATTTATTTCTTTGACCATGGTTATCCTTAAACCTTTGCACAAGAGTTTATCCTTTGGGTAAAAGCTTTATCCAATGGATAACCCTAACTTAACCTTAACCCTTAACCCCTAGGGTAACCATGAGGTCTTCTCAAGCATTTAATGCTTCTTACATCTCCTCTCAACCAACCTTATGTTGACAATTGTCACCATTTCATTGGTGCCAATTGCAAACATGGATTCCCAACTTTCAAACTTGGCCCTTGATTGCCTCTTTCAATCCTGACCATCCATTGCCCTGTTTTTGTTATAAATAGAGCTCTCATTCCTCCATTTTCATCATCCAAGTCTTTAGTATCACACTTATACTTAAATCCATTCAAGCTTTCATATCTCATTTTTTATGCTCATCATTTAGCTTCTCTTTTAAACAGGAATTAATCTAAATAGGCTAATTTAGAGTATGTTCCTTATCATTTAGCTTAAATCATGAACTAATATAGTATGCTAGGATAGTATTGTTTACTAATCTTGTCATCTTATAACTAGTTTATTGCATTTGTAGCATCATGCATAGCTTAGGATGTATCTCATATTAAAATCGACAAAAGCATTCCTCGTTCTTGTATTTGCCATCCCTAAACCATTTTGCTCAGTGATCTGAGAGCAAAAACATTGGTTTGAGGGACCGTGTAAGATAGAGAACCATGGAACCATCCTTGGGAAGCTGAGCCATACTTCATGACTCCATAGCTTGCACCAAGAAGTCCTGTGGGTGTCTGAGCAAGGCTCCATAGAGCTCCATTTTTCACATATTGAGTTCTATCGGCCCGCTTTTCCCGCATACAAAATCCATAGATATTGTGTCCCATTTCTACTCAGGAATGAAATGTTACTACAAGAGACCTATGGGATGACGATGTTTTTCCTTCACCCTTTGACACTCTAGGAACCTGGACACAAAGTCTATAATATCATGCCTCATCACTGTCCAATGGTATAACTATCTAAGTTCGACATGCATCTTCTTGACGTCAAGATGTGCTAAATAGGGTGCATCATGTGAGTCAGACCATTTGCAAGAGGATCATAGATACTATCAAGATGTAGTAAAAGTCCATCTGACTCTAAAGAGTACCATGAAAATTAGCTCTCAAGGTCTCTCCCAAAGACAATCTCCACTCTCACCTCTTGATATAATGTACCACTAGGAAGTTCCTCAAGGATACGACTTCACAAATCAAAACCAAGATTTATCATTGAAATCTCATGCCTCCTCCTACTCAAGACATACGAGACCACATTCTCCTTGCCTTGGATGTAGTGGACATCAAAATAATAATCATAAAGAAACAACATCTAGCAATGTTGCCTAGAATTAAGGTTAGAGTGAGTGAAGATATATTGCATATTGTGATAATAAATGTGCAACTCAAACCAATGACCAAAAAGAAAATGTCTCCAACACAAAAATGCATGTACAACTTTCACCTACTTCAAATCATGTGTGGGGTAGTTCAGCTCATGATCCTCTAGCTTGTGAGACTCATGTGAAATCACTTGTCCACCCTACATGAGAACTTCCCCAAACACTCCAAAGATATTTCAATGCACAAAAAAAAATCTCCTACTAAATTTGGCACTACCAAGATAGGTGCATTGGTCAAACGCTCATTAAGAGCCTACAAAATTGTCTCACACTACTCTATCCACACAAACTTCTTCCCTGTCCTTTGAAGATAAGTGATAGGATGTACCAACTTAGAGAAGTCTCTCACAAAACAATGGTAATAAATTGCCAAGCCCATGAAACTATAAACTTCTAAGACATTAGTCAGCACTAGCCAATCCATAATAGCCTGAATCTAAGAGGGGTCTATTGAGATACCCTCTCCTAAGAAGATATAACCCAAGTATCTCACCTTAACCTAAAAGAACTCACACTTGGACAAGTTTCCATAAAATTAATGGTTGTGAATAATATCATCAAGAAATACAAGGACAAATCAATCAAGTTAGGTGTGAAACACCCCATTCATGAAAATGGTGCATTGGTCAACCAAAACAAGACAACCATGAACTCATAATATCCATAATAGGTGCAAAATACAGTTTGATGAATGTAGACCTCATGAATATGAAGCTAGTGATACCTTGACTTGAGGTCAATCCTAGAGAACACTTTGGCTCCCTTCAACTCATCAAACAAGTCATAAATCCTTAGCAATTGATATATATTCTTCACCATCACCTTATTTAATTATCGATAGTCTATGCACAAATGAAGAGATCCATACTTATTCTTAATTAAGATGATAGGTTCTCCCTATGAGGAAACACTAGGAAGAATGTGGCCTTTAGCCAACAACTCCTCTAACTAAAAATAGAAATCACTCAACTCCTAAGTGGTCGTATGATAAGGTGACCTAGAAATGGGCTTATCTCTAGGAAAAAGATCAATTTGGAATTCTATGTCATGCTTAGGAAACATGCCTCCTATCTTACTCAGTAACCCATCTTCAAACTCATAAAGGGTAGCATGATCATCAAGATATACCACCCAACTCTCACCATCATTGAGATCACTCATTAAGAATGAAAACAACTGACAACTCTACCACATACACTATTGTAGACGTATTAAAATGACCACTTTCCTAAATGAATATTTAATGTTCATTTTATTCTCTTTCCTCTATTTAATTAAATTTAGTTTAATTAAATCATCCACATTCATCTATTTGATTAAATAAGTTATTTAATTTATTTAATTAAATTCACCTAGACCTTTCATATCATTTAATTGAATAAATTACTTTATTTAATTAAATCCCCTTTCTACTATTTTTAATTAAATTTACGTTTAATTAAATGGTTCACTTCAAATAAATAAATCTAACTTATTTAAATCCTCCACTTGCATCTATTTTGTTGAAATAAAGCAATTTATTTTAAATGAAATTACCCTCCACCCACTTGCATTCTCCTACATCTCCCACTTGCCTCCCTAAACCCCCTTCTAGATTCTTTTAATCACTTCTAAATTAGCCTAATCCATCTCCTAAACATTGTCACATCCCTAAACAAAGGGAAGTCACTTCTCAAACTTTTAAAGTCTTCAATAACCATTAAAGGCTTTATGTCCTCAACAAGTTAACCTTGAAAGTCTTCCATAACCATTAATGATTAACTCAACCTTCTTACATGGTTGGAGACTTTTCGCCTAACTCAACCCTCATCTAACGCTAGGGTCTCATCAAGCATTTATTGCTTTGACCATGGTTATTCCTTTAACCCTTGCACAAGAGTTTATCCTTTGGGTAAAAGCTTTATCCAATGGGTTTTCTTAACCTAACCTTAACCTTTACCTTCTAAGGTAACCATGAGGTTTTCTCAAGCATTTAATGCTTCTTGTATCTCCTCTCAAGCAGTCTCTTGTTGACAATTGTCACCATTTCATTGGTGAGAATTGAGTGCATGGATTGATTAACTTTCAATCCTAACCCTTGATAAGATTATCCAATCTTTACCATCCATTGCCCTATTTTCCCTATAAATAGAGCTCATTCCTTCTTCAAAAAAGGATCTAAGTCTTTAGCATCACACTTATATTCATTTTATCAAGCATTTCAATCCCTCTTTGAATAGAAATAATCTAATAAGCATTTTAGAAGTATTTCTCTTTATCATAATAATCATATTAAGCTAGTATATCATGTTAGGATAGTTCTTTTACTAATGTTTTCATCTTATCATCATATACATACTAGTTTAATTTATATTTGTTAATACCATGCATATTTAGGATTGCATTCATGTTAGATTGATCAAAAAATCCCTCATTCTCATGATCGTCATCCCTAGGTCACTTTGCTCGATGATCTGAGAGCAAAGGCATTGGCTTAAGGGGTTTTGTGAGATAGAGAATAATGGAACATCCCTTGGGAAGTTGAGCTATTCCATACAACTCCATAACTTGCACCAACAGTCCCATTGGTGTGTGGACTAGCCGTGATTTCGCTTTTCCCGCATACATTTTTGGCGCCCACTGTGGGGCCCGACCCCATTTATCAAATCATTTTTGATACAGGACTAACTTTGCAGGTATGCAAAAAACTTGAATCAGTGTGTGTCGAGCATCCTCTAGCACATATGGTGGACTGTTTAGCGCGTTTAAACCATCTTTTAGCGCATCAAGACTTAACTTTAGCGCATAGCATTTATGCTATTTCCTGTAGGTCTCAGCAGTTCAATACATCAGTCTAGTGCATCCAGACAACAGCTTGGCACATCTGGGCCTTCAGATAGCGCATCACTCCCTTTTTGTAGCGCATAGGTTCCATTATGTAGTGCATAATAGACACAGGCATAAATCAAAATTGTAACAGAAAGTTAAAATTAGACTTGTAGAAGTCCACAAAAGGAAAAATTTTGATTGATAATTGGTTTTACTGCAGGTAACTAACATTTGTTTGCAGGTTTGGGAGATTGTTTTCTATTACTAAAGTTTTAGGCTTTGAGTTCAATTTTTTGTATTTCTAGCTTTGTTAAGTTAGTTATATAGAAAAAAATTCATTTCCTTATTAGTAAAATGAACTCATTTTCATTTGGGAGTACCTAAAAAGAACAACAAAGCAAACTTTCCTTCTTGCAAGTTAGGCAAAACACTTCAGTTTTTGGGTTTTAAAAAGAACAAGACAAACTTTGATTTCTGCAAAGCTTAAAATGAGCCTCACCATCCTTTGGTGTTTAAAAGGATCCATCTTATTTCTTACATAAGTCAAAGAACCTCATCGTCAAAATTCTAGATAAGGCAAAAAGAGGGAAATCTTTCCCCTAGTCGATTTCATTTTGTTGACCATCCGAAAAACTTTGCTTTGTTGGCCATGATTTCATTACTTAGCTTATAAAAATCAATGATTTGGGAGTTAAAAAGAACACCATTATTTTTTTGGAGAAACATCTCCAAATAGAGGTTAGAAAATCATTGCCTTTGAAAGTTAAAAAAAAAGAAACTTTCTGTGTCTTGTCTCGAAAGTGGAAGGTATATGCTCTCCCCTTAATTGGGTGATCAAAAATCCAAACCACTCTTACACTTTCAGTATTTCAAGCAATAAATCCTTTACTAGGTCTTCCCTCCCGAGGAGCTAAAAACTCTTAAAGCCATTACGACCGGTGTGAGGGGAATGACCTAAGTGGGAGACGGCTCTATCGCCAAGTGTTCCAACCCACTATAATCAAAATTGGAAGGTGACGAAAGTCCCTTTCAACGGTTTCGTGCAGCAATTAGCCTCCCCCCAGTATCTTTATGATACGTAAAGCCTTTGTTCTAAAGGTTGGGAAGCCTCCTGATGGAGTTTATCACTGACGGTCGAACAGAAAGCTTGATTACGAACCTTAGAAATAGAAATCTTGAGCTGGGTCAGTATCCAGACATTGGCAATATCATAGTGCAATGGTGGGGAAGAATCTGACCCTAAGATTACTCACCATATATCTCCCAAGATAGCTACTCAATTTTGAAGCAATTCACTTTGGGTTAATTTCTAGCAAAATGCAAAAAAAAGGGCGCCCCCTAGGGGTGACACGGTTGTTTGAGCTAACAGAGTATCGAGACTAGTGGGCTACAATATTGTTGATGACCCTTGAATAAAGAGTATGCTTGAATCATATTATCTATATCCAAACCTATGAAAACATTGGGGATTTGAACACATCCTCACAGAACATACACTCTTTGTTTAGAATAGGCAAAAATGGTTGTCTTTTTCGTGTTGTGTTTGGATTTTATGCTTCAGAAAATCATCTATCAAAGTTAAGATAGTATTAAAATTCACATAAAAACCCACAAGCAAAACAAAATAGGGCAGTTTAGCACATAGGAACAACAGCCTAGCACATCGGGAGAAAAACTTAGCATGTCCAAGCTGAAACTTAGCACATTCATTCTCAAAAATAGTGCATAACAATTTGAACATTTGACAGCTAAACATTGGCATTTCTTTAAGACATATCAGCGCATTGAAACAACAGCCTAGTGCATTGGGGGAAAACAGTAGTGCTTTAGGTCTAAACATTAGCGCATACTCAGACCAGATTAGCGCATAACCATTACTGAAATAGCAGAGGTCAAAACATTGTCTTAGTGCATAACAAGGGCAGCTTAGCGCATTGGTTGTTTTAAACAATGCATCTGAGTCGAACTTTAGCGCATCCAGTTTCTATCTTAAGCGCATAGAGAAAACTGCAAAAATAAAGAGCAAAATAAACTATTTTTTGAAAATTTTAAACAATAGTTTGAAAAACCCTTTTGGATCTTCAGTTGACTTCATCAGGTAAAACTTGAATCAGAACATCAGAACTATTCCAAAATAATCAAACAAGACATTCTTAGAGCAAAAATTGTCAAAACTCTGAAACTAGTTAAGCATAACACTCTCTCCTATCAAAATCAAGTAACATCATCACACTAATTAAAAGGTCCTCCAATCAAATGGATTCTATCATCAAAACATACCTAGTTTAAACCTAAGTTGTCAAATCGAGTTTCCATATCGAGAAAGCTCTTATTCCATATTATTTGACGCACTTCGTCATGAGGGGGCATCTAAACCTTCATTTGATAAAAGTAGACTTAAGTTTTTAAACAAAATATCATAATCTAAACAAGTCAAACGAAACCATTGATCTCTTGTGTATGACCACTCCTCATATTTTGAGAAGAAAAAGTCTTCATCCCAACACTAAGTTGAAGAAATGGCAACCTAGTTCTCAAAAATTTGCTAAAAGGAATAGATTTCTCTACATCAATCGCCAACTCTTAAAATCTCATCACACATTTATCTATCATATGCACTTATATCTTCAAGACAAGTCAAACAAATTTGATTAAGAGCCATTGAGAAGTAGAGTCTTTTGCCAGAAATCAACATTCAGCCAACGCCTAAATCATGGAGGAAAGATCAATCCAGCTTTCTTCCCAGAAGTTTGCATCACTTATGACATACCTCGATTTGAACCACCAACCCCTGAACAACACACAAAAGAGAAATTCATCCCCTTTGTCACAAAAAGTTTCTACTATATTCTCGTTCTCACTCGCTCTCAACGAAACAAGCAAAGTGAACCACAACCAGAGTCTAGTATGGGTCGAAGATTATCAAATCCTTTCGAGTATCCAAATCTAGAAGACACCCGAATTTTTGAGAAGCTCCTCCAAAAATGTCAAGAAAGTGCTTCATTTCAAAAACTTATGGAAAAACTCATAGAGGCCGACAAACAAAAATACTTTCTCATGCGAACAAGCAAAGGAGTTAGGATCCCTGATGACTTCGATACTAACATCTTTAGAACAAGGTCTCAAAATTATACTTATCAAGATCAACAAAGAGAAGAGGAAGCATGTGACCCTGAACAAAACATACCAGAGCACACACATACTCGATCTAGGGATAACGAGAGGGAAGAACTCTTCCCTCGGCAAGAAAATGCACCCTTGGTTGATCTCACACAACAAATACAAAGACAAATGCAGGACATGCAACAGGGGACAACAGTGCGGTATTCCTTAAATAAAATTTGTCCTTACCCTTTTGATAGAAGGTTAAACATGATACCTTTTCCCCCAAATTCACATATTCCCAAATTTGACAAATATGATGGTAAGAGTGATCCTCGCGATCATGTTCGGGATTTTTGTACCATGAGCCTTGAATTTTCCCATGATGACACCTATTTGATGAGGCTATTCCCAAGAATCTTGGGAGGACAAATAATGGAGTGGTTATCCAACTCACACCTCCTGTCAGATCCTTTGATGAGTTAGTCAAAAAAATTATCACTCAATACTCCTACAATATTCAACATGCAATCACCATGCTAGATGTTTGCAATACCAAACAAAAAAACAATGAAACATTCATGGTGTTTCTTCAACGTTGGAGATGGATGGTTTCAAGATATCCTCGAGATGTGCCTAAAAAGAAAAAAGATGGAAATTTTCATCGATAATCTGAATAGCAAGATGAGTTACATACTCAAGCTCCAATGCATACCATTTTTTGCAAAATTAATTGAAAATAGAATCCAAGTAGGGGAGGCATGTATCAAGAAAGGAACATTGAAGTTCTTTAAAGAAGGAACTAATTCATCCAACTCTCATTTCAATAACCAGAACAACAACAACAACTTAGACAAATCCAAGTTTTGGACCAGAAACAAAAACACTGGAAATGAAGGAGGAAATGATACTAATGATATAAATTCCAAACAACCAATATTGGCTTTATTAGGTAATCCTCAGGCTACCAAGAATCAAAAGGGTACTAACCAAGGTACTAACACTTATGTACCTGATACCAACCCAGAACCTTCAAATGCAAACAATACCAACAATACCCAAAACAACAACACAAATCAAGGACCTAATCCTAATTCAAGGGGTACCACCAACAACTTTCCAAATAAACACATTTACACACCATTGGGGCAATCATTAGAATCGACATTCAGAGAACTCCTAGCAAACAAGATTATCACATTACCAGCTATAAACAACTTTGAACCCCAGGTCAAACCACCTTGGTGGAATGACTCACACTTTTGTGATTTCCATCGAAACAAAGGACATCAAACAAATGACTGCATGAGGCTTAAAAACATTGTTCAAGACATGATTGATAGAGGTAATTTAACTGTCGATGGTCTCAAGACAAATGGTGATCATGGCGCCTTTCAAAATCCTCTTCCAAATTACAACAAGGATGAAGCTTCTACATCAAATGAAACACAAGGAGCTCGCATCAATCACATATACAATAACACCATCAATCATATATCAACAGATGACAATCAAGTAAATGTCATTAAAATCAGGGACAAACGCGAACATGAATCGATCAATGTAACCACCAGAGCTCAAAAATATGTCTTGAAAGGGCATACATCAATAGCAACCACTATCCCCAAGACTCAATATGATTTGGTAAGTCAGCTGCGTAGAAATTTTGCTCAAATATCCATACTTGAGTTATTAAAACTTTCACCAAAACATAAAGACATCTTGGAACAAGTACTATTGGAAACAAATGTACCTCAAGCTCTGGATATTGACAAATTTCAAGTCATGGTGGCTCACATGACAGGGCCTCATCATCTCACCTTTTCTGAGTAGGATAATATCTCATTAAGCCATCCACATAATACTCCCCTTCACATCGAATTATTGGTCTACAAACATCGAGTTAAAAGAGTATTAATAGATGGAGGAGTTGGGCTCAATATTTGTTCCTTAAAACTTATCCATGCTTTAGGCTTCTCTGAGAAGTCTATTGATCCACACAAAAAGATCACCATCAAAGCATATGATGATGAAGAAAGATCATCCAAGGGAACAATAATCTTACCTATTTAGGTAGGACCGATACAAAGGGACACTATGTGCCAAGTCTTAGACATAGACCTCACATGTAATATTTTACTAGCTTGTCCTTGGATACATGAAATGCAAGTGGTACCCTCAACCTACCACTAGTGCATTAAATTTCCTTATAATGGGAGGTGATTTCTATATCACTAGATAATAACCCCTTGCAACATTGCAATGCTATGAGGGCAGCCCAAGATAGCTTAGTTCCACATAACAGGGAAAAACAAAATTCTTCAGCAATGGATCATCATCAAGAAAAGCTCAAATATTTATCCATGGATTTTAAACAGAAGATGAAAATCAAAGAGAAAGGCATGGGAGAATACTCTTTTGAACCCATGTGTCTAATTAACTTACCAGGATTGCCAAAATTTCATGGACAACCTTTTGCATCAACACATCAAGCAACACAGCCCATCACCAAGTTTGATGGCAAATTTATCCAATTGGGCACACTAGCACATGAATCAGAAGAAAAGGACATCCTTAGTTGGCTATACAAGGATGAAGAAGCAGTCAAGGCTGCTACTATGGAAGTAGCTATACCAACACAACAGTATGGGAAGGGATACCTAATCGTGCAATGGATGGGGTATAATGGCAAAGGACCTATCGGCAAGTGTCAAGAAGGCATCACAGAGCCATTAGATCCTCTTTCACAGTTTTCTAGAGACAAAATAGGATTGGGCTATGGACACACTCTACCCCCAAAGTGGAAACCAAATAAATATCAAAAACCTTAGTGGAAAGAAAAGAAGAAATACAAGGAGGACTCATGGTAGGAGGCACTATATGAATCAGCATAAACAATAAGGAAAGCACACGAACACCAGGAAAAAGAGAAACAACAAGAGGAATTGGCCATTCAAAGAGAAGAAGCATCATATGTAGAAGTACATCATGTTCAAGAACCTATTCCAAACAAAGTTGAATCACCCCCTAAGGAAATCACTACTCCCCAAGAAGAGATAGTATATGACCAGATGCAAAGAGTACAAGTAGGATCTGATATGGAATCAGAGAAAAGTATCCGACTAGTATCAATCATCATGGACCTATTTTCACCCTGTAACATATCGGTCCACAGCACTGAAAGAATCTGGGACAACACTTCTGAGACTGATTCAAATGACTATAAATGGGGCAGCTGTTCAAATGTTACTGAAGATATTCCTGAAAATACAAGTCATATACCACTTTCTCAAGAAGGACAAGGCATAGAGTCTAGACTACTTGAATTTGGTCCACAAAATATCTATGACACCAAAGAAAATGAGCAGCAACATTACGAGCAAGTCTACATGGAAGATGATACCATTGAAGACCTCGACAAAATCATTAACTTATTCAATATCCCAACCAACCTTGATGATACCTCCATCATGACACTTACCGCAGCTAAACTTGGCCCACCCAATGACTCTTTGCCACTTGTCTTTCCTAATTTCATAGACTAGGATGAACCTAAAAACCATGACATACCTATTTTCCTAGATGATGATTCCATTATCCAT
The DNA here is from genome assembly GCF_030272615.1 of Cryptomeria japonica. NCBI lineage: Eukaryota > Viridiplantae > Streptophyta > Pinopsida > Cupressales > Cupressaceae > Cryptomeria > Cryptomeria japonica. The sequence goes on along the minus strand of NC_081414.1, from coordinate 394,141,922 downwards.
TACCTATGTACTGTCAACCCGAAAACAAACTCTATCAACAAACAAAGTAATGACATCTACAATCAGGAGAGTGCCAAGTCTCTTAGTCATAAAAATGAAAGAAATAAAGGATCTACTACTGAAAACGAGTCAATGGCAGCACAAGATCAAAAAAAAGTAAAAATAAAGGACGCATCTGTGGGTGAAAACCTTTTTAAGGCACCTAAAAGATGGGAGACTTGACACTCTTCCTTAACACTATCAGTAGCGATCACCCATATTGATTGAGCCCTCTCAATCAATCAACATTGGTACAATAGAAGCAGCCAAAAACATACACCTAGCAGAATCTCTAACAGAGGAAGAAAAACTAGAGTTTATCAAATTCTTCAAAGAAAAGCAAATCAATTTTGCTTGGTCCTATGCAGATATGCCTGGGATTGATCCACACTTAATCATGCATCACTTATCTATTGCTCCAGGAGTTAAGCCTGTTAAGCAAAAATTGAGAAAGATGAATCTGCATGTAGCACTCATGGTCAAAGTTGAACTAAAGAAACTATTAGATGTCGGATTTATTCATCCTATAGACTATGTTGAATGGATTTCAAACATCATGCCAGTTTCAAAACCAGATGGCAGCATCAGGATATGCACCGATTTTAGGGATGCCAACAAAGCCTGTCTGAAGGATGACTTTCCTTTGCCCAGCATCGACATAATTGTAGACCTCACAGCAGGCCATGCAATGCTATCATTAATGGATGGTTTTTTTGGCTATAAACAAATCAAGATAGCTCCAGAGGATCAAGATAATACAGCATTCACCTATCCTTGGGGAACGTATTGTTGGAATGTCATGTCTTTTGGCTTAAAGAATGCTGGGGCAACTTATCAGAGAGAAATGGTGACAATATTTCATGATATGATGCATACTTTCATGGAGGACTATGTGGATGATTTACTAGCTAAGTCATTTACCCGGGTAGAACATCTGGGCATATTAGAGAAAATATTTGAAAGATTGGAGAAATTCCAAGTTAGGCTCAACCCTAAGAAGTGTGTCTTTGGGGTAACATCAGGCAAGTTCTTAGGCTACATCATGTCAGCAAAAGGCATTGAAGTAGACCCAGCAAAGGTACAGGCCATCATGGAGAAGCCACCTCCTAAGAACATTCGCCAACTTAGATCTCTACAAGGATGACTCTAGTCAATCAGGTGATTCATCACCCAACTAGCAGATAAAATTATACCATTCAATCATTTGCTACATAAGAATGTACCATTCAGATGGGAAGCCAAATGTGCAGAATCATTCTATCAAATCAAGCAATATCTAATGAACCCACTAGTTCTGGTACCCCCAATAGTAGGAAAGCCACTTATTCTCTACATATCAACAATGAACATATCATTAGGGGCACTATTAGCACAAGATGACCAAGAAGGCAAGGAATGAGCTATCTATTACATCAGCAGAACTTCAAATGGATATGAGCTGAATTATACATTCATTGAGAAGGCTTGTTTAGCAGTGGTATTCGGTTCTCAAAAATTCTGACATGATATGTTAGCTCACACAATCAAGCTAGTGGAAGAAATTGATCCTCTAAAGTATTTACTCAACAAAGCAGCCCTCATAGGTAGATTGGCTAAATGGGTCATGATTCTCAATGAATTTGATATTCACTACACAGAGCGTTGGGCTATCAAAGTATAGGTAATTGCAGATCAATTAGCTGAAGCACCACTACCAGATAAACAATCAATGGAAGTCAAATTTCCAAATACGGATGTCCTTACTGTTACCACCAAACAATGGACAATGTACTTTGATGGTTCCTACACTCAACATGGTTCAGGTGTTGGCATTTTGTTTGTCACTCCTGAAGGACACACCATACCAAGATCATATGGACTCATGTTTCAATGCACAAATAACATTGCTAAGTATGAGGCACTAGTCACAGGAATCAAAATGGTCATGGAATGGAGAATCACAGAACTGAAAGTCTATGGAGATTCCCAACTAGTCATAAATCAGATCAACAATGACTACCAGACAAAAGATGACAAGTTTCTGCCATACAAATGAATGGTGGATGACTTCAAATAGTATTTTGTACACATCACCTTTGAGAAAATCCCAAGGTTGGACAACAGAGCAGTTGATGCAATGGCTACTATCGCTTCACTGCTACAAATTGCAGAGCAACAGAGTCGTTATGAGTTTTTGGTAGAGAAACTGTTTTCCCCAGCCTATGACAATTTTGTATCCCATGTTATCTATGCCTTAATTGGTTCAGACTCTCCTTTATACAGAACAATATATGAGTATCTTAAAACCATTACCCTACCCATTGACCTATCTTGGAATAAAAAAATGCAATGGTATCTGACAAGTCACCCGTTATACCCTAACTGCTGATACTTTTTATCGTCAAGGTTTAGACGGTACCTTCTTCGGTACCTTGATCATAATGAATCTGACTCTTCTTTACATGAGCTTCACAAAGGTATCTATGGCACACATTCAAGTGGTCCTAGTCTTGCTAAAAAACTTCTAAGAATGAGATATTACTGGCTGATGATGGAAAAAGACTCTTATCAATTTGCAAAGAAATGTCCTAAGTGCCAAATCCATGGCAATCTTATACATGCACCAGCATAGGAATTATAGCCATTTACAACATCTTGGCCTTTTTCTCAATGGGGACTTGACTTAGTAGGCAAAATACACCCTTCATCTTCAAATGGACACAAGTTCATTAGCACTGCAACAGAGTATTTTATAAAATGGATTGAAGCAGTCCCAATGACCACAGTAACTGGAAAACAAATTGTCTCTTTTATTCTCAATTATCTGATCTGCAAATACGGCATTCCTAGTTCTATCATCACAGATAACAGACGTCCATTCAAAAACCAAGATGTACAAGAACTATGTGAATAATTCAAAATCCAACATCATTTCTCTACACCTTACTACCCACAGGAGAATGGTCAAGTCGAGGCATCAAATAAAACAATATTGAAAATCCTCAAGAAAATAGTAAATGATGCAAGAAAGGATTGGCATGTGCAACTCAATTCGGCACTTTGGGTATATAGAACTAGCATCCGGACACCTACGAGAGCTATGCCATATTCAGTGGTGTATGGATTAGAAGCAATTTTACCTCTTGAGATAGAAATTCCATCACTCAGAGTATCTTTGAAAGGTCTCATTCAGAATGAGGAGTATCGTGTAAACAGATTGCAAGAACTAGAGCTTCTGGATGAAAAAAGACAACATGCCTATAATCACCTCAAAGAATACCAGTAGCGCATGTGCAGAAGCTACAACCACAGAGTCATCCCACAACATTTTAAAGTCGATGATCTCATGCTCAAATAAAATCCTAGAAATCAACGGGATCGAGAAAAGAAGGGGAAGTTTGAACCTAACTGGTTGGGTCCCTATGTCATCATCTCAGCCTATGGATTAGGTGCCTATCAGCTAACCACTTCAAAAGGAGATGTGCTCATCGAACCAACCAACAACATCCATCTAAAGAAATACTATACTTGAGTGGTCTAATGCATGGAAAAAGTGAAAAATACAAAAAATAAAAACAAGAAAAAGGTGCAATAAAAACAAATGGTGAAAACCTGGCAATAAGCGCTACTTGTGAGGGAATAGCTCCCCTATCTATCTTTACTCATATATTTTTATCAGAAGTCAAAAAGCCCTAGCCATCACCCAACACTTTATCAAAATAGCATTATCCAGGACATACTTAGCGTAGTCACTGTCCTTGCTTATCTGAATATCAGTTCATCATATCCCACCATGGCTTGGTAATCAGTGTACATTTCCACATCAATCGATATCTATAACTACGAGCAACATTCTTCTAACTTCAAGGACATTTCAGCAAACAAGCAAGCAACAATCGCAGCATGCCAAAAAAATCATGTCAAGCAAAAACTCCAGCAGCCAAGAAAACAACAACTGATCCAATTAACAACTTCAAAACACATGATGGATGATTTTCTGAAGTATAATTTGTTTACATCTTGCATGAAGTTTTGACTATTTTTGCACTTGAACTCTTTTGAATTATTGGATCCCCTAAATTTTCTCAACAATGCATTGAGCTAGCGAAAGTGGTTGGAGACTCCAATATTTTTTTAGTTTTGTTTGTGAGGCGATCACTTGTACTATGCAAAGACTTGTCTCGAGACATGATTCAAAACATATCACTGAAGACATTGTTCCACTTTGCACATACAAATGGTTAAATCTTGTCTTTTTATACGCAAGCAACACTCAGGTCATCTTGGTTCAATTATACCTCGACGCTTGTGCCATCTTGCAATATCAAAATCCATGTAAATTTTTCTCGGGTCATTATGGTTCAATTATACCATTATGCTTGTATAAATTTTCAACATATCAACAGCCCAATGATGATAAACACAAAGAAGGCAAAAACATGTGACTATTCGGGAATGACAAACAACAGAATGAGGATGATCAATTAGTTGCATATCATTTTACCAATTAGTTGCATATCATGAAAAAATTACATCTCACAGCATATCATTATCATACATCTCATTTTCAAGATACATCTCACAACATATCATTATCATACATCTCATTTTCAAGATACATCTCACAGCATATCATTATCATACATCTCATTTTCAAGATACATCTCACAACATATCATTATCATACATCTCATTTTCAAGATACATCTCACAAATCACATTGCATTGCATCATGAATCATATCAATTAAAATCAAATCAAATGCATTTATCTAACCATTGCTTCATCATCATAAAACCATCACATCAATGCATAAATCATTATCCATAAAAACACATCACATGTGGATAAGAAAATCGGTGTCGTCTATATATCTCAAAAGTGATCAAATATACAAAAGATGTCATGTTTGTCCAAATACAACATAATGATCAAAATACAATGGAGACAAAGTCTCTCAGGTATGACTATCTCCTGAGGATGATGGTCTCGTGGCAGATGTCCCAGCACCTGGATCTCTAGGTGGATCATGTCGAGATGGCCCAGTCACACCTCTGCTCTCCATCCCCGAATGAGTGCCTAGATCGAATGTATCTCACCACAGTATAGCTCAGAGCTCTATGATCTCTAGGAACCACCTCCTCATATAGACACCTATAGTACTCAGCGCATCTCTCTCAATGTGTCTCTCACAGAACCACCAGCCACCACTCTTTCTAGGCTATCCACTCGAGCCTCTGCTCGACCTAAGCGCTCCATTACTATATCCCGCTCTGTGGTAACATGCATAATCTGACATTACTATGCCATTACCTATGCATGAAGCTACTGCACTGACAACTGTAAGGATCTAATCTGTGCATCCTCTTGATGGGTGGGTACCCGCATCTGAATAGGTACATATTTCATGGTACCCTCTATCCCTGTCCCTATCCTAAGCATTGGTGGAGGTAGCACATCTGATCTCCTCCTCTGGGTTGGATGCCTAAACTCATCCATCCCACCCATAGTTTCTATAACCTCGCTTACTCGGCCAGCTCCACCAACTCCAACCCTCCCTCCATCTCCACCTCCTCCCCTCCCTCCATCTCCACCTCCTCTCCTTCCTCTGTCTCCTCCATCTCCTCCTCTATCTCCTTGTCTCCCTCTACCACCTCCCCTACCATCTCCTCCATCATCCCCTCCACCATCCCCAAAGCCCTCCTCAATCTCCTTTCCCTCCTCTCTCCATCTCCCTAGCCTCTCAGGCTGCTCATCCTCATCATCATCAAAAGCAGGAATCATCTCCACTAGATCAGATATCTATGCTACAACATGAGCCATGAAGAGCACAGCAAACTCCTTTGTCATCCCCACACCTACCACCCCATACCCATAGTCCCATATCTGTTTGGCCAAATGCATATACTCATCCATTGTTGTTGCACTATCAATAGTCAGACCCCACTCTGGCACATCCTGCCTCTGACGAGCATATAAGCATGCTCCTTGCAGTATGCCCTATTGTCGACCATACTGCTGTTGAACTCAGCTGTGCAAGAACCTCTCAATGACAAAAGGAATCTGCCCTATCAAAAATTGTGGCATGTATATATAGGGCATCTCTAGCCTATCCTCTACCTACACCTCGCACTACATATATAGTCTTCAGATAATTGTATCAATGTCATCCAGCACCCTCCTCCAATGCTCTAGCTTGCCCAGCTTATGCTAGACAACTATCATTGTGTATCCATATACATAAGCCCGACCAACTAGTCTATCCCTGTCTGTAAGTGGCCTCGCTGCAGGAATGTGCTCCCAAGCCCACACCTATAACAATGTGACGTCGGTCGATAAACTATTGTATCCTAAGTATACCACCTAATGCAAATCTCTGTACAGATGGGCCAACATACACAACCCCCAAGCAAATCGGTGACCCTGTGTCACCATATCCTCTAGAACTAACCCCCATCCCACTGCCAATCCCTTCGACCTACATTCGGGACACAAAAAGCTACCTACAAAACCTGCCAATACTAATGGTAGTGGGGCATAATCAAAGTCTAAGAACTCCTGCCAAGGGATCTCATATCTGCAAATATGCTCATCATGGAAAATCTGGCAAAGCGCCTCTGTCCCATCCTCCTCGGTCTTCTCATAAGGCAATAATGCCCCTGTAGATGTCTAAAAATGGTCAACGCTTGCGGAGTCATACTTTAACATCTGCGCATTGCCTTATTTTTAGGGTTCTTGCATCGCATTAACATTTCTTCTATGTTGCGCACTTGGTCTTTATCATTTGCGAGCATTGAGTCCTTCTTCTGCATTCTTCATTTTTCTCGCTTTCGAATTTGGTCTTGTTGATAACAATCTTCAGTCATTATTTTGGTCAATCTTATCTTGCGCATCAATGTGTGTGCTCATTTGTCATATTTTGGACATCGTCAATTCGATTTCATTTTGGACATCATCAATCCTAATCGATGATAGAATTAGGGTTTTGTCCTCTTGTCAATTTTGTCATCTTGCGATCGATTCATCATCGATCCTTTTCCTCTTGTCAATCTTGTCACCTTGCGATCGATTTGTCATCGATCCTTGTCCTCTTGTCAATATCGTCATTTTTGTGATCAATTCGTCATCGATCCTTGTCCTTGTCAATCTCTTCATTTTGCGATCGATTCGTCATCGATCCTTGTCCTTGTCAAATCACGTCATTGTTGCGATCGATTCGTCATTGATCGTTGTCCTTTTCAATCATGTCAAATTGGATCAATTAGTCATTGTTTCTCGTCAATTGGCACCTATCAATTTGATCTCTTTATCAATCTTGGTCAATTTGTCAACCAATCTCAATCATTTATCAACATTGGTCCTTTGTCAGTCAGGATCATGATCAAATCGACCCTACATCAATTATCTTTTGTCAAGACCTAATTGTCGTCCTTGCATTTCTAATTCATCTTCTAGGGTTTTATTATTTATTCATTTAATCTTGTTTGTCATTTTCCCTCTAGGTTAAATAATTTATTTATTTATCCTAAGTCTTCTTGTCACAATTAAATATTTATTTAATTGGCTAATTAATTCCCTCTCTTTTTGTGAATTAATTAATGAATGAAAAATTATTAATTAATTCACCTAATTTTCTAATTTCTTCTAATTTCTATTTCTATTTTCAAATTTTTGTCATAACATCTTGCATAGCAATTTGTCATAATTTGTCATAAATTGTCATAATTTGTCATAACACCTTGCATAGCAATTTGTCATACACTTGTCATAATTTTGCTATTCTTGTTTTGAATTTCCTTTCAAATCTCTTCATGCTAATCTTGTCCTCTCTTCAATTTGTCTATAAATTGGATGAGTTTCTTCAATCAAGAGTCCCAATTAATTACATTTTCAAATCGATCTAATCACATTTTCAGAGAATCAATCACGCTTCTAGTATCCTTACACTGCCATTTCATCTTGCTTTCATACTATGCCTTTGCATTTATAGGTGAGATCCACAAACAAAGCAATTTGAAGGAGAAAGAAGGACAATGGAGAATCTTGAAGGAGATATTCACATTTTTTATGGTTTGCATTTGATTTGAATGTCTTGTTGTCTTGTTTTCATATCTTTGTTGAATGTTTTTAGGATTGTTATCATTGCAATCTAGTTTTTTGTGATTGAGCTAGTCTAAATTCCTATTTGCTTTGATGAATTCCAAATTCCTAACTACATTTTTTGGTGAACCCAACGTGAACTAACCCCTTAACTGTGTTTTTGAGCTGATTTGCAAGTAAAAAACCCAAGAAATAGGGCAATTCAGGGCTTTCTGGGCACTTTTGCGCCTGTGTAGGAGGGATCTGCGCCTGTGTTAAGGAGACCTGCGCCTGTGTCAAAGGGATCTGTGCCTGTGTCAAGGCATTCTGCGCCTGTGTCAAGGCATTTTGCGCCTGTGTTGAGACATTTTGCGCCTGTGTAAGGCCAAAAACAGAGGTGAAACCAGTGTTTTTACTTGCAAATTACTTTGTTTTCATATTCTGGTTTTCTTTGGTACTGATTCTCTGTGCAGCACCTTGGCATTACGTGTGACGAAGACTAAGAATGAAACTACTAACAAATCTTATGCAGGATATGGTCAAAGACTTCAATTAAAACATCTTGCATGTGATTTTCAAAGTAGTTGCACATTTAGCTCCCTAAAGGTTAATGAACGCCATGTATGCTTTGATTGCTTTTAGTTTGATTGCATGTTTTAACCCTTAGAATTGGGCCTGCCTCCCGATTTGCCTGGCACTTCGCATAGGCATTGGTGAGAGGGAATGACCCTAAGTGGTGATGGGCTAAAACCAAGCTCTTCCGAACCACTCTAACTAACTGAGGATGCAACGAAAGTTGTAGACAATGGGTGCTGGAATGGTATTTCGATGATTTATTCATCAGATCAATACCCACCCAAATGGATGCCCTTACTAGAACCTTTTGTTTGTAGAGGCCAAAATCCTTCTATCTGTTGGCTCAGGCATTGTGATACGCGCATGTCGAAGACACCTCTCATGTACTCCTTAGTTAGAGATAGCAAGTTCTTGGGAAGTGATACCCCTTGAACTCGAAGCTTGGTATACCCGAGAAGTGAGTGCACTGTAAGGGGGAGCTAGTGCTACCAAGCATCTAGCTATTCGGCTAAGTGTTGTATTTTATGGTTAGAGGATTCAACAAATATTGCCCTTGCCATCCATAGGATTTGTTGTAAATATGCTTGATTGTCTTGAGCCAAAGTCAAACAAACATTCTGTTTTCCATGATTGTCAAAGGTTAAATTAAAAACAAGCTTTCAAAAAAGTGCTCATAATCAACTTGGATTTTCAAAATCAACAACATTCAACTCAAAACACAATCCGAACAAAGGTCTAAATTTGTCCAAGTATTCATCCAACATTTGAACATGGTCGTCAACACATTAAATGTCTTTATTTCAAAATTCATGTCACTTTAGGCTAGGTTTTTCATAGTCCCACTTAGGTCCTAAGGCATATTGTCATCTCCCTTCATTTTAGTCCTTTTCATTGCAAGCATCCTCATTTTGCACTTAGGTTCAAAATCATTTTCCCTAAGTTTGCATTCCATTGTCATATCCAAGCTAGATTTCCATTTAGGTGACATTCGTGCATTATCCTTATCATTGTATTGTCATATCATATCCTTAGATCATTTTGATGTCATATCCTAAGTCATTGTCATAATCATTTTGCCTTCTTGCATTTAGTATCAAAAATTTGGTTTGTCAAACTTGAAAAAATCAAACACTTTGGATGATACCCTAAGTTGTTGTTAGGAAGTCTTGACCTCGTCTAAATTTTGTCCTTTCATTAATATCATTTTTGTCAAACCTAGCTTAGTATCCAAGCATATAGGTGAGACATTGTCAATTTGTCCTATTGTCATTTGGTCTGTTGTCCTTTAAGGTCTTGGCTTCATTCCAACTTCCCAAGGTTGAGTCTTTAGGTTTGCATTCCAAAAAGTTTGTCCAAATCTTGAAAAACAACAAAAACATAGGTTGCATTCTTGCCATAGATTGCATTTTCATTTATTTAGGTTGCATTTAGTTACATATCATACATCATACTTTTAAAATTAAAAATCCCAAAAACATTGCATAGTGACATGTCTATTGAAACAAGGTTCCAAGCACCAATGATGCAACAAAGTTTGACATATCAACCGACAATGCAATCACAATTCTATCCAACCCAACAACAAAGAAACATTGATCAAACTTTTTATGATGAAACAGGGCTCCAAATACAAAAACTAGAGGAGAAACTAGCTCAAGAAAAGGAGATTTTGGAACAAAAACTAAAAAACATTGAGAAGAATAGATCACAAATGTCCAAAACATTTCAAAAATTTTCAGGTCAAAATCCAAATATTAAGCCAATTGATGTAAGATCTCTTATCGAATGATTATACATTCCAGCTCTCCTCTCACAAATAGAGATGATGAAACAATTTCAAGAAAAGAGACAACAACATTATGTGCCTTCACAACAAGAACAAGAAGGTGTTTACTATCAACCACATTTTCAACCATCACAACCAATGGTTCAACAATTCCAACATTTCCAATAGACACAACCAATGGTCCAACATATACAACCAATGGTCCAATTTCAACAATATGTCCAACCAACTATATAATGTCCACAAATAGTTCAACCAATGGTGGAATATCAACAAGTTCAATCAACATATCAATATCAACAACTACAATCACAAATTCAAAAACAAAACTTGCAACATGCACCAAGCCAAATTTTGAACATGTCAAACCAATTTGATCAACATCTAGTTCAAAATCAAAACACGACATCAGACCAAAACCAACTCCTTTCCAAACAAGTTCAAATTCCAGATACAACTATGTCAAAACCTCGAAAGAAAGGTGGCTTTATTGCAAGGATCTTAAGGAAACTACCAAGTGAGTTCTTTGAGGAAGATCAAAATAATACACTTATGTCTAGCAATGCCTCATCCCCTCGCAAGCAAATTGACTCTCCAGCGACATCTATCTCTACACCTTTAGAAGTTTCACAAGAACCTTCCATATTGTCCTCATCAAACAATACACCCAAGGATGAAATTATCCAAGAGCTATCCATAATTGATTGCCAAGATAATCCAATTCATGATGCACATCCTTGTCATATTTCAGAAATACTAGACCCAATGCAACCATGCACTTTATTGCCATTACCTCTTTTAGAGGACCCCATTTGAAGTCCCTCTTCCTCATGTTCAAGCATTGATTCCTTGCCAGAATCCATCACAAATGTTCAAAGTGCATTTCCTTCATGCCAAAACATTGATTCCTTGTCAAAATCCCCCATGCATATCCAAAGTCCAACCCCACGTCAAGAGGATAATTTAGAGCATGAAGAAACGTGTCTTAAAAAAGATCAAGATCAAGATCTCGAAACCTTATCATCCCATCCAATTGTTGACCAGGACCCCATTTCCCCAGACACTCACAATGATTCCATTATTCTTGTCCATCCTATCCAAAGCCCTATTGACACTCCATTTCCCGAGCAAGATCAAGATATCCTAGTCCATCCAATCCCAAACGATCCCCTTCCATTTCATAAAAAAAAATGTCCTTTCAAATCCCATTGGCATTCCACTTCCTAAGAAAGATCAAGATATCCCTTCCATCCTTTCCGATGATCCCATTATAAGGCAAGAGAAAAGCACCTTTAAAGAGGATTCCAATGACCTTCCTCCTTGTCAAGATCAAATTATTCCTTGAGAATCCTCCACAAGATCCTTTTGTTCCTCCATCTCCTTGTCTTAATCCTCCATACACACTCCAAGATCCCATTATTTATCCCATTCCATCTCTTGAAGAGCCTATCATTGATCCATGTCCACCACACAATCCTTGATCCCCTCGTGATCCTGATCCCCCTCATGAACCTAATCCCCCTCATGATTTTAACATGTCAGTGCAAGATGTTCATGAACCCTTGACATGCACAATGGGTTCTTCCACTTTGGTGCAATCCGATCCACTACAAGATCTCATTATTTCTCTCATATCATATCCACCTCATAATGGACTCACATCTTCTTCCCAAAGAAAAGAGTATCCTACAAGTCAAGATATTCATAAAGGCAAAGGAGTAGACCTTCACAAGAAAGAACTCCTCAATATCAAAGAAGATCTTAAGGGTCATGTCTACACAACTCACTCTCAAGACGTTGGTATCCCTCCATCAAAATCAAAACATACACCTTCCCCATCATACTTTCCATCCATCTTAGGTCCTTATATCCCTTCCTCCTCTATGCAAGGTTAGCAAAGGCACACATCCTTGAGTAAATTTCATCCATCCAAAAGAACTCCATTGCATTCATATCCATCCATGCATTCATTTCCTCCTCCAAGCAATTTGGATGCCAAGTATAAAATTCATAAGTCTAGAAATCCACATGTATTCAAGGATCAACATGTCCAATATAATCAACATGTCAAAACAAAGAATAAATTGACCTATAAAGAAAAAGAAATATCCAAAAGGCCACAAAGGCCCACTGAGAAAAATCAAGCAAAGTCAAAATATATATGGGTTCCTAAATCCCTTATGCAAGCAATGCACTACAAGGAACCACAAAAGCATGAAAAATCAAAAACCATGTGGATCCCTAAGCAGCTCCTTGAAGCACAAAAGCCTAAAGAAACGTCAAAATTGGCATCTACAATTGCTATTCCTCCATCCAAACCTTCCAAGTCTATTTATCCACCACCTTCTTCATCTATTTTGGGCCCTTATGTCCCAAAATCCATAGCCTTTCCTTCCTCAAAATCTCAATATCCAAAATACATTTTTCCTCCATCAGTTCACCACCCCTCAAGGTGTGTGCCAATGTCAATATTGCCAACATTTCCATCCATTGAAGCCCAATTCTTCCAATACCCTATCCATTATCCAATGCATATTTTCCATCCTTCGATCCCTTTGATCCCATCCTTTACATAAATCCTTGCCTTAGTTTCATCTTATTTTCCATGTCCTTATCCTACCAACGTCTTTGAGCATACTTTTAACGGTCATGGTCTATTTTTTTCAAAGCTACTATCCAAACAAAAATATGTTTGAGTCCTTCTTCCATCCCCTATCATGTGTCCATCTTCTATTGAAAAAGTCAAAATACAAAACAAAACAAAAAGTGAGCAAAAAGAAAAGAAAAAAAAAAGCCAAAAAAAAAAAAAAAAAGTGAGAAAAAAAAAAGACAAAAGAAAAAAGTAAAGCAAAAATAATTCATCCACTGGTGAAAACCTGGCAAACAGGAGCCTTGGGCAAGTACCGTGATGAAAACCTGGCAAATAGGCATCATGCGTAATTTATGAACTTCTTGCACACCACACTTGGGGGCAGGTTTCCTCCTTCATATCCTATTGCCTTTCATTATCCTATCATACCATGTCATACTCCTCCATTATCCTATTGTCCCTCATGTCCAGTTTCCCTTTCCACCTTTGATCTTGACAAGGCTGAGGATCATCATGAGCATCATGCATCTTGTTTGCAGCTTTTAGTCCATCATAACTTTTGGTCTTTATCCATTTGCTTATTACAACCTTTCATCCATATTCCCTAGCTTATTGCAACTTTCTGCCACTATCCCGTATCCTATCCCGACCTTCAGTCCATGTCCCTTATCCATTCTTGATCTTTCTTATCCTATCCATATCTTATCACTATCCATACACCCTTTTTCATTCCTTGATCTTGATCTAACATAAGGACGCAAAGTTTAAACATGGTTTCAAAAACCTCTTGACATGTCCCTCATGCCATGTCACTACTTTACATTGTCATATCCAGTCTCTTGTCCCATCATGCAATAGCCCTTGAAAATTGCATCCGTATTGCCTCCATGATAAAAGGCCTTTGTCTTCCCTCTATCCACCAACATTTCAGAAAGCCTATTTATTCACCTATCATATTCCTTGCCTTGCTAGACACTGGGGGCAAAATCATAAAAATCAAAAAAGTCTTGAAAAAATCCCTAAAAATCATATAATGTCCTGAAAAAATCTCAAAAAAATCAAATAATGTCCTGAAAAAATCCAAAAAAATCAAATAATGTCCTGAAAAAATCCAAAAAAATCAAATAATGTCCTGAAAAAATCCAAAAAAATCAAATAATGTCTTGAAAAAATCCATAAAAAATTGAAAAATGTCCTGAAAAAATCCATAAAAAATTGAAAAATGTCCTGAAATAATCAAAAAAATTGAATAATGTCCTGAAATAATCCACAAAAATTGAAATAATGTCCTGAAAAAATCCCTAAAAATCAAATAATGTCCTGAAAAAATCCCTAAAAAGTCAAATAAAGTCCTGAAAAACGAACAAAAAAATTTCAAAACATCAAAATCCAAAAACAATTCCTTTGGTATTTTGCATTTTGTCAATAAATGGTGCCCTTTATGCATAGACAGATCGTTGAGCATACATCCAATGACAATCGATCAAACATTTGTGTAGACAACAAACGGATAACATGTTACAACACTGCGCTTTACTGAAATCATGCGTTAACAGATGAACTTTTCAATCAAACCAAGCATTCAAACTGATCAAAATTGTCATATCAATCAATTCAACATCAATATCATTTGTCCTTGTCATTATTATCATGGGTCTTATACAAGGTGTGGTATACTCGAAACCAGACCATGTCCTGTCTTAGACAGGGTACCGCATTCCCTGGAACCAGACAACATGATCATTCTTGTGTTCCACTTTTGACAATGATGATCAGAATGTTTGTTTGACTTGGTCGAATTTGTGAGTCTTATCTTTTTACTAATTTATCTTTGGCTTCGATCATGTTCTTATGTTGCTTGAGGATGTCACTGAGTGATTTGAGTGACTGGGATGGTTCATGGTCCCTTTCCTTTTTTTGTTGTGTTTGTTGTTTGTGGAATGTTTGTCACAAACTGGGGCAACTATATCATTGGGTGTCTGTGATAAATACGGTCACTTTATTTACGCCGCACAGACCTCGACCCTTGATGTATGTACCCTAAGATTCTTCACTCATTCCTTGTGTGCGATGTGTCTGTCTTTTGCAAAAGGGGTTGCGTTCCAGCTCTGGCCTTCAATGCCATGATGCTCTGCATCCGCTTTGCTACAATAAATAAAGGTTCTCACCTACTTATGTGCATTTGTGAAAGAAAGTTTTCCTTCATCTCTAACTGTCCTCTGTCTAATTTCTTCTTACTAACATTTCTTCCGTCAGTCTTGCCAGTCCGTTCGGTCTAGTTCCACTACTTGTAATTTGTGCATCCGACCTCCGATTTTTTATCCGTTTGCTCCTATCATTTTCTATCATTCTTATCGATCAATTGGCCTCCTTTCTGGATGTTTCTAGCCAATTCCTCGAGGGGGCATGCATATGTCATTGTTATTGTCTGGGGCATTTTCATTATTGTTCTTTGAAACAACGCTTAAAATCGCATTGTCTCAAAGAGGGGCAAAATGTAGACGTCTAAAAATGATCAACGCTTGCAGAGTCATACTTTAACATCTGTGCATTGCCTTATTTTTAGGGTTCTTGCGTTGCATTAACATTTCTTCTATGTTGTGCACTTGGTCTTTATCATTTGCGAGCATTGAGTCCTTCTTCTGCATTCTTCATTTTTCTCGCTTTCGAATTTGGTCTTGTCGATAACAATCTTCAGTCATGATTTTGGTCAATCTTATCTTTTCGCATCAATGTGCGTGCTCATTTTTCATATTTTGGACATCGTCAATTCAATTTCATTTTGGACATCGTCAATCCTAATCGATGATAGAATTAGGGTTTTGTCCTCTTGTCAATTTTGTCATCTTGCAATCGATTCGTCATCGATCCTTGTCCTCTTGTCAATCTTGTCACCTTGCGATCGATTTGTCATCGATCCTTGTCCTCTTGTCAATATCGTCATTTTTGTGATCGATTTGTCATCGATCCTTGTCCTTGTCAATCTCATCATTTTGTGATCGATTTGTCATCGATCCTTGTCCTTGTCAAATCACGTCATTGTTGCGATCGATTCGTCATTGATCATTGTCCTTTTCAATCATGTCAAATTGGATCAATTAGTCATTGTTTCTCGTCAACTGGTGCCTATCAATTTGATCTCTTTATCAATCTTGGTCAATTTGTTAACCAATCTCAATCATTTATCAAAATTGGTCCTTTGTCAGTTAGGATCATGATCAAATCGACCCTACATCAATTATCTTTTGTCAAGACCTAATTGTCGTCCTTGCATTTCTAATTCATCTTCTAGGGTTTTATGATTTATTCATTTAATCTTGTTTGTCATTTTCCCTCTAGGTTAAATAATTTATTTATTTATCCTAAGTCTTCTTGTCACAATTAAATATTTATTTAATTGGCTAATTAATTCCCTCTCTTTTTGTGAATTAATTAATGAATGAAAAATTATTAATTAATTCACCTAATTTTCTAATTTCTTTCAATTTCTATTTCTATTTTCAAATTTTTGTCATAACATCTTCCATAGCAATTTGTCATAATTTGTCATAAATTGTCATAATTTGTCATAACACCTTGCATAGCAATTTGTCATACACTTGTCATAATTTTGCTATTCTTGTTTTGAATTTCCTTTCAAATCTCTTCATGCTAATCTTGTCCTCTCTTCAATTTGTCTATAAATTGGATGAGTTTCTTCAATCAAGAGTCCCAATTAATTACATTTTCAAATCGATCTAATCACATTTTTAGAGAATCAATCACGCTTCTAGTATCCTTACACTAGCATTTCATCTTGCTTTCATACTATGCCTTTGCATTTATAGGTGAGATCCACAAACAAAGCAATTTGAAGGAGAAAGAAGGACAATGGAGAATCATGAAGGAGATATTCACGTTTTATATGGTTTGCATTTGATTTGAATGTCTTGTTTTCATATCTCTGTTGAATGTTTTTAGGATTGTTATCATTGCAATCTAGTTTTTTGTGATTGAGCTAGTCTAAATTCCTATTTTCTTTGATGAATTCCAACTTCCTAACTACAGCCCCTACCATAGAAATCCATAGAATCTAATAACAGTCCTCTGGAGTGACTGTGATCTCGCCCGTAGCCAAGTGAAAGGTGTTGGTGTCACTGTGCCACCTCTCTGCCAATGTCAATAAACCCCGGTTAATGATATACCGAGGCATGTCCAACAAAGAGGACAACCCACATCTCTCAATGATATCTCTATCTTCCTATGTCAATTGCGGAATCAAAGACCATGGCCTTGGAAATCACTCTCATGACTGAAGAACACCAAGCTGTTCCCGTAACAAACAAAACAGATCCAAATATCAGTTCCCACATCTATCCGATATATCCAATCACAATTTCATATCAACTTGAAACAAATCCATATCAAATTAAGTTTTATATCAAGCATCAAATCCATATTGAAAGTAAACATTCATATCAAATTGCAACAATGAACATCAAATCCATATCAACTTGAAACAAATCCATATCAAATCAAGTTTCATATCAAGCATTAAATCCATATCGAAAGTAAACATCCATATCAACTTGCAACAACAAACATCAAATCCATATCAACTTGAAACAAATCCATATCAAATCAAGTTTCATATCAAAAATCAAATCCATATCAAAATCAACATCCCATATCAACTTGAAACAACGAAAATCAAATCAAGTTTCATATCAAAAATCAAATCCATATCGAAATCAACATCCCATATCAACTTGAAACAACGAAAATCAAATCAAGTTTCATATCGAAAATCAAATCCATATCGAAAACAAAATTTAATCAACTTGAAACAATGACAATCAAAACAAGATTCATATTGAATATCAAATCCATATCGAGAAATCAAATCAAAAATGCATATCGCATGACTCATATTAGGAATCATATCGGAAATCATAGATCAGAACTCACAGAAATCAAAAATCCAAATCAATAGAAAATCAGGATCATCATTCAAATCAGTTAGCTTGGAACTTCAACAGCAAAAGCAAATTCAAACATCTATCAAAAAATCATGCATCAATACAGCAGACACAAAATTGGCTAAACAACCCACCTAGGAACACTTGGCAGAAACCTACCCACCCCAACCCATCTTCCTTCATCTATTTTTCCCCCGTAGCATCACCTTTCCTTTCTTTTCTAGCTACGTTTTTTGGCCATGCGCTAATAAATTTTCCCCACACACTAAGCTGCCACCTATGTGCTAGCTAAACTCAGCTACGCGCTAAAGCCTTTACCCTATGTGCTAGGTTACCCTATGTGCTACCCTATTCCCTGTATGCGCTACCCTGTTAGCCCTATGTGCTAGGTTACCCGATGCGCTACCTTGTTCCCTGCATACACTACCCTATTGGCTCTATGCACTACCCTACACCTGCAATGTGCTATCCGACATCACCTAGATGCTACCCTAGTTTTTAAACCCTACGCGTTAACAATTTTATTATATGCACTACATGAGAGACCCGATGCGCTAAATCGTGAGAATCCAACCCAAAAAATCAAAAACATGATCAAAATCGACAAAACAAAAAGCAAAAGGGGCAAAATTTAGATGACTTACAGGTGGACCATACGTGGCGGGCCTCCAGTATCGACGAATGCACTTGAATCGGTGTGAAGCATAGGGAACCGACATTTTTTCACTCTCCAAATGTCACTCTTACCAAAAGTCAAAAGGCACAAATGATCCAAATAAAATCACTTTTCACCTTTTTATAGGGTAAAAGTAAATTAGGGTTAGTAGGTGGGGCATGTATTTGGCTCATGCTCTCGCTTCTAACCCTACCAAAGATCACCTTTCGGGAGATGAATCAATTGGAACGCATTAAACACAAACAAAAATTTTAAAATGTGATCAAATCTACAAACTATTATCAAATCAACAAATTTTTCAAAATCCTTGATTCATCTCCCGAGGGGGCATTATCAACACCATATATCAAATCTGGGGCACGACATCGACATCTCAACACATGACATCACATCAATCAAATTTTGGTGACACATCAATTTTCTTTGAATCAACATGTGCACACACGTCACTTCAAAGAGGGGCAAAATGTAGACGTATAAAAATGACCACTTTCCTAAATGAATATTTAATGTTCATTTTATTCTCATTCCTCTATTTAATTAAATTTAATTTAATTAAATCATCCACATTCATCTATTTGATTAAATAAGTTATTTAATTTATTTAATTAAATTCACCTAGACCTTTCATATTATTTAATTGAATAAATCACTTTATTTAATTAAATCCCTTTTCTACTATTTTTAATTAAATTTACATTTAATTAAATGGTTCACTTCAAATAAATAAATCTAATTTATTTAAATCCTCCACTTGCATCTATTTTGTTGAAATAAAGCAATTTATTTTAAATGAAATTACCCTCCGCCCACTTGCATTCTCCTACATCTCCCACTTGCCTCCCTAAACCCCCTTCTAGATTCTTCGAATCACTTCTAGATTAGCCTAATCCATCTCCTAAACATTGTCACAGCCCTAAACAAAGGGAAGTCACTTCTCAAACCTTTAAGGTCTTCAATAACCATTAAAGGCTTTATGTCCTCAACAAGTTAACCTTGAAAGTCTTCCATAACCATTAATGGTTAACTCAACCTTCTTACATGGTTGGAGACTTTTTGCCTAACTCAACCCTCATCTAGCCCTAGGGTCTCATCAAGCATTTATTGCTTTGACCATGGTTATTCCTTTAAACCTTGCACAAGAGTTTATCCTTTGGGTAAAAGCTTTATCCAATGGGTTTTCTTAACCTAACCTTTACCTTTACCTTCTAAGGTAACCATAAGGTCTTCTCAAGCATTTAATGCTTCTTGCATCTCCTCTCAAGCAGTCTCTTGTTGACAATTATCACCATTTCATTGGTGAGAATTGAGTGCATGGATTGATTAACTTTCAATCTTGTCCCTTGATAAGATTATCCAATCTTGACCATCCATTGCCCTATTTTCCCTATAAATAGAGCTCATTCCTTCTTCAAAAAATGATCCAAGTCTTTAGCATCACACTTATACTCATTTTATCAAGCATTTCACTCCCTCTTTGAATAGAAATAATCAAATAAGCAGTTTAGAAGTATTTCTCTTTATCATAATAATCATATTAAGCTTGTATATCATGTTAGGATAGTTCTTTTACTAATATTTTCATCTTATCATCATATACATACTAGTTTAATTCATATTTGTTAATATCATGCATATTTAGGATTGCACTCATGTTAGATTGATCAAAACATCCCTCATTCTCATGATTGTTATCCCTAAGTCACTTTGCTCAGTGATCTGAGAGCAAAGGCATTGGCTTAAGGGGTCTTGTGAGATAGAGAACAACGGAACATCCCTTGGGAAGTTGAGCTATTCCATACAGCTCCATAACTTTCACCAAGGGTCCCATTGGTGTGTGGACTAGCCATGATTTTGTAATTATCATTTCATCGAGTCGCTTTTCCCGCATACAACTATTTCTATTGCATAGCCAATATTATGTGTAGGGAGATGGGTCTTTGGACCCTTACAAGCTCAAATCTCTCTCTGAAACCATCCATACACTTAACTTACTTATGTTGGCAATCCATACAATTAAACAAAACTATGAAATAAATGTATCTAAATCTAAAAATTAGATCTAAAACTCAAAATTATAAACATGCAAGTGTAAGAAGAGTCAGGTTCACCAAAATGTAATAGATGGAAAATTAGGATTTCATAAGTTATGCTTTATAAACTAGGAAATGACTTAACTTTCAAATGCATTAGACTAAAAGGAGGATGAGCACACTACATCCAACCTCAATTTTAATAAGAAGATGGTTCAATTCTGATTGGAGTGTTATTCTCCTTTTGTTTGAGTTGGAAATGTAATTGAAAAATGTAAATTGAATGCCAAATCTAAGGTAAGAAGGTACATTCATGAATTAGCAACTAGGACTAATTATAATAACTGATAATGAAACAAAAACTTCACAACAAGTACAAAAATGGATATGGAATTATATTGTGCACCTATAGGTGAAATATAAAGCTGAATTGGCAGGACCAAGGCGTTGGACACCCTGGTCTTTTGAGCTATGATGTAGTCTGAGTGATGACCCTAAAAATTGGAGCTAAACTAGGAGACCTTGGTCCTGGGACATTAGCATTGGGCGCTCTAGTCCTTGAGACCCAAGTTGAAATAATGATAGAGGACCTATACCTACTTCCTGAGGTTTCCCGAAGTCTTTTGGCTTCATCGGGTACCTATAGCTTCACACAAGAAAAAAGAAAGAGAGTTGTGGATAGGGGCTTTTCCTTAGGTCAAACCCTAGGTTTGGAATTAACCCTAATTGAAATATAAATGGAATTTAAGGCATATCTTTTGAGGGTAGAAGAAAGACTTGAAATTGAAATACATGAATGTAGATGATTACAGCTTCAATAGGTGATGTAATTCTCTTGGGATAAGTCCTCCATGTGTTGATGTAATAACATGATAAATAGCATAAAATACATCATGAAATCATAATTGAAACATAATATGAAGATGCCTTGATGTATTTTTCTTCTCTTTGAATCAAAATTTCTCTCGAGGAAGAAGAATTACTCTCGAGTTGATGATAATGTTAGCATAAGATAAGATTGTGAAAATTATTTCAGAGGGATGCCTTATATAGGGATTTCATAATTAAAATCACCTCTAGGATGACTTAGATTTGATATATTTTCCCATGGATATGGATTTGTATAGGGTAGGACCGCCTTATTATCCTCCCAGAATTCAGAGAAAAAAGTTTGGGATTGGGTATCTAGGGTTCGCCCTGGTCCCGACAATACTTTTTTAACTTTCAAGGAATGAAAGATAATGAGGTTCTAATGCCAAATCCAATTCGATTTCTCAATCCATAATGCATAGGTTGTGAAATATGCTTTGAGAGTTTTATTTAGGATAAGATTAAGGATAAATCGGGATAAAATGATAAAGGGCACACCTAGTATTAAGGGCCCAAATAAGAGTGTGATGATGTAATAAAGGGAAATAAGACCCTTAATTTTAATTTTAATAATAATTAATTACAATAAAGGTGCTATAATTCATAAAGGAAATGGAAATACTAAAATAGGTGCTAGGAGAGTATGAAATTGGACACACTAATAAAGATGCACAATCTATGACACTACAATATTATCAAAATTATTGTGATTTAAAGTTTATCCATCCAAATCTTCCTTCTTTGTGCATAAGTTTTGTTACCTTTAGTCCTACATCCAATATTCTAGTGTGAAGAAGTTATAGACTTGTAGCTTCCAAGGGCATTGAGCCTAAGTTACATAAATAATTCCATGTGAATTTGGATAATTTCTCTAACCCTACACAAGACATACCTAACATTATGAAGAGTCATTCACCTCACAATTCTCATAATGAAGATGACTCTTTAACTTGAGTAACAATCAACAAAGTGGGGAATTTTGATAAAGAATTGGATAAACTTCAACAATATATGGGTCAAGAATACTTGAATAGTGATGGAATCCCTTTGATTGAAGGATTTAGGAGAATGATTCAAAGTGATGAACATGGTGTGGAAGTGTTGTGTGGCATTTCTCATATTGTTAATGCTAATTTTATGCCAATAAAAAGTTGAGTTGAAGCTCTTGGTCACTCTACTCCTACAAATCAAGTTGAGAATTCCATTCCTACACCTACATCCTTGCCTAATGTGTCTACATATACATCTTCTATCATAGCTACATCTGCACAAAATTCTAATCCTACACATATTATTCATGGAGGCAATCCTATTAATCAATACTCCTACATACCTCTGTCCATTAGCCTTTCATTTGTCTCCCAACCATCTCCTTTACCAACAAACCATAATGTTCCACCTCCTTATTTTCAACCTCCACCTACCTATCATAATGTTACACCTCCATCTCAATCCAACCTTTAAAACTCAAACTCATCCATTGAAGCCACTATCAATAACCTAGCTCAAAATTTTGTTGCAAATGTGAAGATGTTTGATGTGTTAGTATGGTTGTCATTGATGTCAATGTACTGATTCTATGTTTTAGTGTTTGGTTTTTCTTCACATTATTGATATGTTGCAGATGTGTTCATGATGTGTTGATATTTTATTGGATATTTCCTTGAGATATCTCTCTTGTGTTTTGGAGGTCCGAAAATTGTGCTCTAGATGTTTATGTAGTAATGATGTTTTTTTGGTAGAAGTTGCAGTGCTTCGCATTTCTTCATTTTTTCAGTTCTGTTGATGAGATTTCAGATTTATGTTATTCATGTGTCTATCTTTGGTATTCTAATTCAAAACATTTTGGTATGCTCCAGATTTGTGGTTTTGGATATGATTGGTATGAGTTCGGTTAACCCCAGATGTTCTATCTTTTGCTCTGGTGACTGTGGCATTTGGATAGTGTGTTGTTGCATCGTGGTGTGGTCCACTTCTCATTCCTTTCCATCATGGAAATTTTTGGTGAAGAACTATTTTGAATTATCTCCTTAGCCGACTTGAGAATTCTATTTCAGATATTATTATAAATGAAGAATGATTGTAATGAGGAATATATAGAAAAAGATAGGTAGACATAGAGAGGAATTGGATTGAAAAGAATATATATCTCATGTTGGTTTGTGCGAAGTTATGTTTGGTTGTGGATGATTAGTATGGTAGTGTGCTAATGTTTTTTTGTACCACTGGTAGTGAGCCTAAGGTTTCTTATGGAAAGTTAGTTGTGTGCTTCAGTGGTGGATTTTTTCTTTCTTTCTTTCTTCTTCTTCTGGGCAATGAGCCCTCTTTCTTTTTCTCGCAATTTTACCCAAGAAGTAAGCACACCTACAATGAGAATTTCTAGCAGTGAGCCATCTTGTAAAAATCACCTTAACTGGTGTCACCCTAATAGGTGTTTTTATATTGAGAACTAATATTCTCCATGGTTTTTCCCTTCTTGGGTTTTTGACGTCATATGGTGTTTCATGTGTGTGATCTTTCATGTTTATATCTGCTTATGGTTAAGTAATCTGAGATTTGTTTATCGAAACTATTTTTGTGGGAAAAGTTAAATGTTTTAATGTACAACTAATTCACCCCCCCCTCCCTCTTAGTTGTCTAAGATATTCAACAATTGGTATCAAAGTTTTGGTTCCTAGATACTGAGACTAACCGCTTGACATAATTTGACTATTCTTATTGTTGAAGGATCTGACTATACTTTTTGGGGAGTGAAGATGTGAGGATATTTGATTTCCCTAATTTACAAGACTTGGAAAGTTGTGGAGACTAAGTATGATCAACCGGCGAATGGACCTACTACATCAGATGAGATGGAAACCTATGAAGAGAATGAGTGAGCAAGAAATGCTATCTTTAGTGCATTATCTAAAACTGAATTGATGAAGGTTGTTGCATTAGATACTGCTTATGATGTCTGAGAAATATTGAAGAATTTCTATGAAGGAAATGATAGAGTTAAGCTAACTAAGATGCAGACTGCTAAAGGTAGATATGAGAATTTGAGAATAGAAGAAGATGAAGATATAACAAGCTACTTTCAAAAGGTTGATAGTATAGTGAATGATATTAGAGATCTTGGTGGTACCTTAGATGATAAGGATGTGATATAAAATATCATGAGGACTTTACCGGAATGTTACAATGACAAGATTTTATCTATTGAAGAAACTTATGATTCGTCAAAGTTTACCAGAGAAAAGTTGCATGGCACCTTAACAGCATTTGAGATGAGGAATTTTGGTAAAGATAAAGTTAAAAATAGAAACAATATTTATAGCATCAAAGGCAATAGATGAAGATTTAGATTGATGAGAGCTTGGATGAAATGTAAGCAAAATCCGTGAGAAAGATAAAGAGAGGAATCGACAAGTATAAAGGTATGTTACCCCTTAAATATTTTAAGTGCAGAAAGATTGGTCATTATGCATCTAGATGTCCGGAAAGAGGATCAAAAAAATTATTTAAAGAAAACAAAGGAAAGTTCAATAAGAAATCCTACTATGTTAGAGATGATATTGACATTTCAGATGATGAGTTAGATTATGAGGATGGTGATTGTTAATTTTTGGTAGAAAAGGATGCACCTAAGTCTAATAATAATAACTTGCTTGTTGAAACTGTTACTTCAGCATTGCATGTTAGAAGAGATAGAAATGAATGGTTGATTGATAGTGCATGTTCAAATCATATGACCGATGACAAAAGTAAATTTGTAAAGCTTGAAAAGTATGATGGTGGTTCTATTAGTTTTGGAGATGATCAAACTAATCAGATTGTTGCAATTGGTTCTATTACTTTTGATGGAAATCATAACACTAGCAATATTTACTATGTAAAAGGATTACATCATAATCTCTTTAGTGTTGGGAAGATGTGAAAAAATGGTTACAATGTTGTTTTTCAAGATGGTGGTAGTGAGATCCAGAAGATATCTGAAACTATTATTGTTGTGGGGAAAAAGATGGGTGGAAATATGTATCAATTGAAAGTTATTATTGGACATTGCCTATTACCTCAAATTAATGAAAGTTGGCTATGGCATCGAAGGAATATCACATCAATTTTGATAATTTGGTGAAGATTAGCATGACAAGAGCTATGAGAGATTTACCAAGGCTGACTAAACCAAATAACAGTATTTGCAAAGAATGTCAAGTGGGAAAGTAGACAAAAGGAACATTCAGAGGAAAAGAGCAATATTCTACTAGATTATTGGATTTGGTTCACACAAATCTTTGTGGTCCAACCAGAATAAGGATTTTACTTGGGTTGCATTTTCTAGTGAAATGCAAAAGGAATTTGAAATGTTTATGATTGGTGAGTTGAATTTCTTTCTTGGATTGCAAATGAATCAGAATAGTAAACGTATTTTGATTTATCAGTCAAAGTATGTTAGAGAGCTATTGAATAAGTTTGGATTGGATAATTCCAAACCAGTATGTACTCCAATGACTACAAAATGTAAATTGACTAATGATGATAAATCTCCTAAAGTTGATGCAAGCAAGTATAGATCTATGATTGAAGGATTGCTATATCTAACTGCTACCAGACTAGATATCATGTGCATTGTTTGTCTTGTAGCCATATTTCAACAAGAATCAAAGGAATCTCATGTTGTTCCAGTGAAGAGGATATTCAAAGGAACATAAGATTTCAGATTGTGGTATCCCAGACGATCAGACTTTACTCTAAAAGGTTCTACTGATGCAGATTGGGTATGAAGTATTGATGACAAAAAAAGTAATAGTGGTGGATCATTTTTCCTTGGCTCCTGATTAGTTGCATGGTTAAGCAAGAAGTAGGATTTTGTACCTTTATCAATCGCAAAAGTTGAGTATATTGCAACTACTTCATGTTATACTCAGATACTTTGGATGAAATAGACATTGAAGGATATTGGTGTGATGCTTGATGAACTGATCTCAATCATGTGTGACAATACAAGTGTGATCAATATCTCTAAGAATCTCGTACTACATTCCAAAACAAAGCATATTTATATTTGGTATCATTTCTTAAGGGAGGAGGTGTTGGACACTAAAGTAAAACTTGAATATGTACCTACAAAAGAATAGGTTCAAATATCTTTATGAAGGTTTTGTGCAAAGATACTTTTAAGTATCTCTGGCAGATGTTGGGGGTCATACCCCTTCCTAGTTTAAACTAAGTGCATTTAGCAATGCATTAGTTCAGGAAACTTAATACATATCTTAGTCTGGGCTAATGTTTTGGGGCTTCCTCTTAGTGGGAGATGTGTGGATTTTGAGCTGATTTGTTGCTTACCTTTGTCTTTGATGTCAAAGGGGGAGAATTTTGGAGAGATACAGTCATTTTTCTAAGGGGGAGAGATTTGAAAGATGAAATTTGTGTTTGTCATTGATGAATGATGTCATCAATGACAAAGGGGGATATTGTTGCAAATGTGAAGATGTTTGATGTGTCAATATAGTTGTCATTGATGTCAACGTACTGATTTTGTGTTTCAGTGTTTGGTTTTTCTCCATATTATTGATGTGTTCATGATGTGTTGATATGTTTTTTATTAAGGAAAAACATGTTTTAAGGGACCCGAAACCCACTTACATATCATAAAGAAAAGCATTAGAGAAGCAAGAAAGGACAAAATGAAGAAAGAAAGGCAGCAAAAGATCAACACAAAAGACAGCAGCCAGAGAAAAGTACAACAAAAGACCAGCGAGATACTGGCACACCTAAAACAAAACTAGAACATCTAGGTGAAAATATTTATGGTCTCCTCAGCATCCTTGACAAGCATCATCATTGCATTTTCTGACTCTTTAAGGTCTTTTCTTTCCTGCACCTGTTGATTACCTTTAGTCTTCAACTCCAACTCTTTAGCATTTTGCCTAGTCTTGCGTCTAGAAGAATGTTGGACAAAGCTAGAACCCGGCTCATCATCAACAATCACAGTATCTATGTTCTGCTTATCCTTCTCCAGGCAGGAAACCAATGCATTCATATTTTGGGAAGTCACCTTCATCATAGCCAAGCTATGCTCCATGATTTTCCTCAGAGCACTCTCATTTTTTTGAACCCTGTTGTTTATCAGTTCATAATCGGACTCACCCTTTTCTTTGAGAGTCCTCACCACATCCTCCAAGTGATTCACATTGATATGTTATTGGATATTTCCTTGAGATATTTCTCTCATGTTTTAGAGGTTTTGAATTTGTGCTATGTAAGTCTATGTAGTAATGATGTTTTCTAGCAGAAGTTGCAGTGCTCCATATTTCCTTGCTTTTTCAGTTTTGTTGATGAGATTTACGTGTCTATCTTTGGTATTCTAATTAGGCACGTGTTGGTATGCTCTAGAGTTGTGGTTTTGGATATGATCAATACAAGTTCGGTTAACCTCAAATTTTCTATCTTTTGCTATAGTGATTGTGACATTTGGATAGCGTGTTGTTGCATCGTGGAGTGGTCCACTTCTCATTCCTTTCCACCATGAGAATGCTTAGTGAAGACCTATTTTGAATTATCTCCTTGGTCAACTTGAGAATTCTATTTCAAAGATCAGTATAAATGAAAAATGATTGTAATGAGGAATATATAGAAAAAGATAGAAAGACATATAGAGGAATTGGATTGAAAAGAAGATCTATCTCATGTTGGTTTGTGTGAAGTTATGTTTGGTTGTGGATGATCAATATGGTAGTGTGTTGATGTTGTTTGGTACCAGTGGCAGTGAGCCTAAGGTTTCTACTGGAAAGTCAATTGTGTGCTTCAGTGGTGGATGCTTTCTTTCTTTCTTCTTATTTTGGGCAGTGAGCCCTCTTTCTTTTTCTAGCGGTTTTAGTAGGGCAATGAGTCCACCTACAGTGAGCATTTCTGGTAGTGATCCATCTTGTAAAAATCACCTTAACCAGTTTCACCCTAATAGGTGTTTTTATATTGAGAACTAATATTCTTAAATTAAAATGGAAGGAGTCAGAGTTAAAATGCAAATTACTACGCCTTGGCATCAGTTAACTATTTATCAGCAAGTGTTCGTTAATTCGAACTCAGCAGCAACACTCTTCCTTTTGGTGTGTTATCCTTGATTTTTGTATTACAAAAATTAGAGGGTACCCCACCATTTTTTCCCATTTGTGGTTTCGATGCTCTATGTGCGCATTATGAGACATCTTGTTGTCATAAGCGCTTTTTATTCCCATGTTCTTCCTTTTTCTCTTAAGTGAGAAATTTTGGTGCAAATCGGGTTTGTAAACCTGATTTACACCTCTTTTGGTTTGTTTTGCCCAACCCGATTTGCACATATTTATTACATTTTGAGTTATTAATTACTCAGTTGAGAATTTTGAATAGAATTCTTTTCCTCTGGTTTTAAAGTTTTTCATTAGTTATTTTGATTCTCATTCAATCTTTTTTTACTTGCTTGGAATCGAGAGAGGAGAAGAATTTAATGAATCTCTATCAAGTATGTATTCTTCTCCCTGATTTTATTTAGGGTTTTAAAACCCTTCCTTCTTTTTATCAGATGCCTATCTCATTTCGAAGTTCATATCACAATATGATGCCACATAGGATCACTAGCCTAGACGATAGCATCTATGTGATGTCGCTCAAGTCAATGGTCCTAAGTGACATCATGTTTTATCATTATTTTTTGCATTATATTGAAGTGTTGAGTGAGGTCGTAGGCCCACCATACATCACACTATGGTGTGTGGCGAGTCTCGACCTCACCTTGCATTCATTTTTGTCAAGTATTTTATGCCTTTGAACTCGCATAGTGTGAGGTTGGGCTAGGTCGTAGGCCCGTCACACACCACATAATGGTGTGTGGTGGGTTTGCAACCCCGACACACACCATTCCATTTTTCTTGCACTTTGTAAAATCCCCCTTGGTGTCGGGCAGGGTTGTAAACCCACCAAATGCCACATAGTGGTGTTGAGAAAGTCTATCATCCTGACCCACACCACTCTTCGTTCACTATTTTTTGCAACACCAAACGTGGTGCTTGGTGGGGCTACCAACCCACCATACACCAAACAAGGTGTTTGGCAGGCCTATAACCCTGCTAAGCACCTACCTTCCTTTGTTTCCTATGGTGTAAAGCAAGTTTGTAGACCTGCTCTCCACCAATGTTGCTCCACTTTTTTATATTACCAAGGATATTGGCGGGCCTATAGCCCCGACCAACACCTTCTTTTTTGCATTTTATTAATTGTAATTCAGGTTGTAAGCCCAAATTACACTTTTTACCTTCACTTTTCATAGGTGAGATTTTGAGTTTCTTTAACCAGAATTTCATTTTCTACACACATGTAAATTGATATTTTACATTCGATTTACCTCAGAGATCAAGTTATCAAAGAGGATTTTTGAAAACCCTAATGGCTTAAATTATATCATTTTTTGAAGATTGTTCAGTTTAGATGAACAAAATGATTGATCAAATGTATCATTGTAATAATGATCATATTTCTTTTCTCAGTGTTATAATCATATCAATGACAAAAGCTTCTCCAAGTAAAAGGGCCATGACGTTCAAGAAACAGGATCCCCATCGAGTTTTTCCACCTTCTTCAGTCACATCCAATATTGATCATATTAGAGATATGAAAATAGGTTATGTGGACCTATTTGAATTTCTAAAGAGGTTTGAGAGGCCTTCTTCCTACCGTCAGATGGAATCTATCATCAACAATAGCATCCACTTGGTAGTGGCTTTCCCCATGTCTTCTCAAGACCCTAAGTTCATGATGTTAGTTGCAAATCACTTTGATCCAGTCAATAGAAGTGTGAAGGATGAAGTTAGAAAGAAATTGATCAGACTTGATGATGAATTCTTTGATTCTATCTTTAAGTGACCCAGTCTTGAGAAGTATTATGATATCATAATACAATTAGCTATAACCTATTTTGATACAAATTCTGACAAGTGCAGAAAGAACATGAATGATAATTGGCTAAAGACCATGAGACCTACCATTGCAAGATGGATGAAAACTCTTCCCAGATGTGACTTCATTGAATAAGTCAATGATTTCATAACTCTTTTGAGAAAAGTGAAGGGTCTCCCCACCTCCAACACTTATTACAAATGGATGTATCAATACATCCATGTGATTAGGCAAAATAAAGAGAAGATGTTTTGGAGAAAACAAATTAGTGATGTTGTCTATGAGAAGTTGTCCAAGGTACCTATCACACTCAAGTTTTACATGACCTCATATTGGGTGTACGTTGTGGCTTCAATGAGACATTTTATAGGTCTATCTGCAATAGGAGATAGAAGACAAGTTGAGGTACACAAATACAATTCTCAGTTGGTTCTTCAGAATAGTCATAGTCATTTCTAGAGAATAAATGATGCATTCTTCAGTTATTATATGGTTATGATGAATAAGAACTTATATAACAAACAACCATCTGATCATTCTTGGGAGGTGGTAAACCAATATGGATGCATGTTCCTTCAATTCCTAACCTTCACATACCTCAAGGCCGGTTGTTTTATTGGTGAGCCTTTCATGTTGCCTATGTATCCTTCTGATAAGATTGTATTGATGGAGTTAGCTCATAAAATGAATGCAATACATGAAGCCCAATCAGGTTCTCATAAAATAGTTTTGAAATTATCCCTTACCATTGGTATATATTCCATCAATTCTATCTTGAAAACCAAAGCAATGGAAGAGGAGATGAGAAGAGTTACCATGAGGTTCTTCAAGGCTAGGAGGTACTTTGATTACAAAGGAATGATAAATTGCGATGCATAAAAATGGAATCAGGTGACTAAGACCTAATCCCATTCTCCTATACACATAGTAGAATACAAAAGAGACTAGGGAGATAGTTCACTTTGGCTACTTCTTGTGAGAAAGAGAGAGCCACAAAATATCTCTTAGGTTTTCTAT